>NW_027132813.1:43497500-44123596 GCF_026122565.2 Emydura macquarii macquarii
AAGGAAACAGCTCTGTACAGGAGTAAAACTAGCCATACTGAATGTGCTGCCAAATACACAGAGTAAACCAACTGAAAAAAAGTTTTCTTCATCTTTCAGTCAAGTAATCTGTCACTTGTGAACAGTAGTAGGTAGAACATCTGAGAAGAGTTTTAAAAGTTGACTGTTAGTCTTATAGAAAATAGCTTTTACCAATCCTGTTTTCCCAAGCCAATAACCATTACCTCATTTCAATCTCAGATAGCTAGCCCTCAAACCAAACACAATATTAGTTATGAACTGCACAAGCAGCTCAGCTACACCAGCCAGGCAGATGGTATTGAAATCTAGAGTTTAGCAACGGTATACTGTTTTGCTGAGGACGGTCCTTTTTCCTCAGTATTTCGCCTAACTACCCCATTTACACATTGAACTAAAGGAGTGACAGAATGGAAGTTTCCTTGGGATAAACAAGTAACTGGCCAATGTTACCCTCTTGAATCTCTCAGTCAAGTGTGACACCTTTCTGCCCCAGCTAGGGCACACAAGTGGACCAAGACCACACAAGGCAACTGAGTCCTAAAAACGATGAAACATGGACATCCTCCCTCATCATCAGGAGATTAGCTAATGCAACCAGTGAAGTCTCCATAACAACCCAGATGCCATTGGAGCTGCCTCTCCAAGAACCTTCTCAAACACCCATCCCTGTGAGTGGAGAACATGGAACACAGCAGTAAGAAAATTTGTCAGCAACACAAGAGGAAGTTTCTGAGCAAGGGATATAGTTTCTTCTGCTTGATGAAAACTCTAATTTTTTAAGTACTGTTATTTTTGGATTACATTATCTGAGATGGTAATTTTGAATTCTTATTGGGGCTGGAGGAAGTTTTTCCCACAAATGAAAAGAACTCCTGCCATTATGTTCTTATAGACAGTGGGGAATGACTAGCTCCATATGCTGACAGAAAATACTAGTACTTCCTTGAAAAAAAAAAAAGTAAGCAGCTAGCAACCCTTAAAAACACTGGTGACTTGATCATTTTTCAATAACCCCCTCATTCAAACAGCAATGATCTAGCCAATTACTTACTACCCTGTCTAACAGATCACCTCATGTTTATAAAAACTGGAGAAGGTAGTCACAGGCCAAATGCAACGTTACCTGGGACTTCCACCCATATTCCAGATCCTTTCTTGTCAAATTTCAGGCCTGTATAAGGCTCAATTCTGTGCTACAGGCAATGATGGTCAAAGGAGAAACCACCATACTAAGAGCTTGATCTGTCAGTGGCCCTCAATAAATAGCTCAGGAGGTTCTGATGATTTCTGTGGGAAATGGCAGAGGATATCTCCATCTTTTCCAAGAACTCTCAAAGTAGCGACAGGCAACTACTCCTCCAAGGAGGAGCAGGATCCACTGAGTTCTGCAGGGCTTAATCTTGTCACTGTTATTCAGCATTTACTTGATACTTTTGCCCAATCTATAAGTGGCCAAGAAATTGTGCCTCACACTGATATTAGGACTTAGCCACAATAACCTGTACCTGTTATCACCAGGATGTTCTTCAATGGCAGCCAGCAGTTGGAGCTGATACAGCACACAACAGCCCACCTGCTATAAAGGACATAGAAGACAAGCATACCACACAGTCAGCTGTCAAGTTCCAACCTCACTTTAAGGCCCTACTCCTTCAACTAAGAAACCCTGAATGGGTTGGGGGCTCATATGTCAGTGACCACCATTCACTATTAGTACCTGCATTCAACCACAATGTTTTGTATCACAGAACCCAGTATACATATCCTATGGGCTAGGGGCAGAGCTTTCCCAGTGGACTGACTTCTGCCAGAGACTAAACAGAAAGTCCTACCACTTTCAGTCTTAAAACTACCTGGTTTCTTCTGATATTTTCCTAACAGATGGGCAAGGTCCTTAATCTATACTTGAGTCAGACCCTGCTAACATATGTTAATGAAGAAGGAAAGCTGTGTCACTAATGAGAAGCACACTTCCCCCTTCCCCCATAACTTATGATAGAGCACACAAAATAATTTAGTTGAGATTTTGCAAAGGTTTGGCATGGATAAGGATATGGCTACACTAGAAAGTTTACAGCAGCACAGTTGTATCGATGCAGCTGCACCACTGTAAACTTTCTGTGTAGCCGCTCTAAGCCGATGGGAGAGAGTTCTCCCATCATCTTAATTACCCCAGTCCCTGTGAGCAGCAATAGTTATGTCCACACCAGTGCTTAAGTCAGCACAAGTGATGTCGCTCAGAGGGATGGCTAATTCACACCCCTGAGGAACATAATTTAGATTGACTTAAGTTGTGGTGTAGCCATGGCCTAAAATTGCTTTGTCTTCTAGACTGTAAAACTTTCAGTAAAGATGGCCATTTCTAAAACAGAGTATGTTTTTATAACCATCTGGGTAACAGATTTATGAACTTCTAAAACTGCACAAATAAATTTCTATATCTAATTGGAAAAAAAAGAATTTTATTGAGTACAGTATGTCACTTTGGAAAAAAGACTTCAAGTTATTTTTAATGTATCCAATAACATGCTACAACTGATTACATCTCTGAGTATTGTTCAACTGTATGTTTTTGTTGGGTTTTCTTCTTTTGAAGGATGAAGAATATTTTGTAGTGTTTCAAACCAATTATAATAGATATCTTGTATAACAATTCTTAAAAGAATACTTATATTCACAGTTGCATTCAAAGAGGTGGTTTCATAGTCTGCCAATACACATTCTGGGCTTCCTACCACCAACCCCATCATAGTTTAATATTTAAGTATTTTAGGCATATAAATAGCTTCATAAACACAAGTTTCGACAGATTACTACCCAATTTAAATCATAAATAATGAGGGAATTAAGTGTTGGACTTAGGGGGAAAAAAAAGCAGATGACAAAATAAGGAAAGAGAAGACTGCATTTGGAGAGCATTACTTAAGCAATGTAGGTTATATCATGTGTTTCCCAAGATGCTTGTTTTTGCTTTCCTTTTTCCTAAAGTGATAGGGCACAAATTCTGGAGTAGAGCACATCAGAGTGCACAGTAATATTTGCCTTGGGAAGAACTCAAATTTCCAAAACACCAATTAAGACTTTATTATGATTTTTTAGAGAGTTACATTCTGCCCTCCCTCCCCCAGCCAAGAAGCACGGAATATAAAAATGAGCAAGACGATAGCCTGCAAGAGACATATCCAAAATAGAGGTATATGCATGTATGATCCAGATCAAATGCATGCTTTTTAAAAAACTAAACAATTTCATGTTACATTTAACATTTGAGTTAAGAACATCGTATTTTCCCCCCTTTAACCAGACTGCAAAAGAACATAAACATAGGAAATAATCTAATATTTAGCTACTGCAAGACACCATTAAAGCGATTCCTAACATAAAAATGGCTTACTACTACTTCTCAGAACCAGTAAAGTACATAGCACATGGCATAAGTTCATCTCAAATACGGTCTTCAGTTTGAGTTCTAGTATATAGCAAACATGAAAATAGAAGCATGGGCTCTTTGTGACAAGTGTAATATCCTTTTAGTACGGACAAATGGAGTTATCATAAGGATTCAGTATATTAAAAAACGAATGAAGTTAGCACCAAATCAGATTTGGGTATATTACAGAGCCTCTTGTATACTCAAGTAAAAAGCAGATGGATGTCAAATCATCAAGATCAAAATGGAAAGAATTTTTTTTAAATGCTGTTTATTATTGACTGCTGCAAGAAATCAATGCAATAATTCAACAAGATTTTTAAAGGTGTTAAATCATTCATATAAAGGGAAGCTAAAGTTTGCTAATCTGTTTTCAGGAAATACTAAGAAATCCACAATGAAAGTTGTATCAGCAGTTACCTGAAGTACAAATCAGAAACATTGTTCAAGGACTAGAGTCTGAGCAGGTGACTAGGGTCCCCACAAGCCAATGAGGGGAGCTGAAGGCTAAAGTAAAAAAATCACCCCCTTTTACTCCTAATACTGAACAGAATCGTGAAAAAAACAAGTTTGGCTTACTTCACTGCTTTTTTTTTTTTGCCTTCATGGATGCTGCTGAAGCACATCAGGGCCAGGCCAACTATACTACCCAAGTGGGTTTGCTGTGTAAATGCACTCTAAAGCTGGGCAGAAAACCCTTCAATGTTTTTTACATTTGAGCTCTATGTCGCATAAAGGCTTACCCAAAGGAACAAAGTAAAGATGACCACTACTGAAACCCTGATGAGAGCTATGTTCCAGTCCTACCACTCTCCTTTCTCCATCAAGGGGATAGGAGGTAGAGCTAGATATCAGATTATCTATTGCAAGATGGAGTAGTGGGCACCTTTACTTCCAATTATTCCTTTGGGCCAGACTTTGCACCCTAGGAGCAAGGCGTTAGCATAAGCCTTTCTAAAGACGAAGATTCTGTTCACTCTCCCAGCAACTGAAGAAGAGCACCATGTTTTAGACCAGGGGTGGGGAACCTTTTTTCTGCGAAGGGCCTGATGGTGGTACGCGGAAGACGGCTGAGTGTCTGCCGCCAAAAAGGGGCAAACGGCGGCAGGCACTGCCCCCCCCGGGAACCCCGCCGCCGCCGAATTCCCCCCCGCCGCCGAATTCCCCTCCGCCGCCAGGGCCGGACCAAATGGTCCCGCGGGCCGGACCAAATGATTTCGTGGGCCTTATATGGCCCGCGGGCCGGACGTTCCCCACCCCTGTTTTAGACAAAGGCAGCACAGCAAGATAAATGCCATAATGGCCCACAAGAAGCATGTCACCACCTGCACTGAATCAATAAATCACAATTGAATCTCTCTTTCACCAAGTTAGTTGAAGGCAATTCACTGTCATGCTATCTAGGTTGAAGAGTTTTAATCTTCATAATTCAAAATAAATTGATTTCTTGATAGGATTATGAGAAGATACCAGAGTCAGTGTTAATGATGTATAATTGGCTGGATGAAATAGATGGGTGGGATTTTAACATGCTCTGAAATGTCATGTACTAATAGAATTAGGTTACCTAATTAGATGGATCAATTATTCTATTCCATTAACAACTTGCATTCTTATTTTGCTTATCGGATCTTAAACATTCTTCTTCCTTTTATTTTTGAGTGATATCTTATGCAGCTGTTTCATATATCAAGCTCCAGTGGTATATATTCATCCTGTATTTAGCCTTATAGTTAGCAAAAAGTCTTCTCCTTGTTTTTGAATATACTCTTAGAATGCTAAGAGGACATGCTGCAAAATCTGTTACTATTCAGTACTTGCTTCCATTCCCACCAGGGGTAGATGGTATAAGCACCATCTGAATGTGGCTTTACGAGCCCCTCAAAATAGTCACAGGATTCTCACTATGACTGCGACTTGATTTTCAGGCCTTAAGTCAGAACTCGAAAAACAAAGCGAAAGATGGTTTGAATGATTTGTTCTTGAGAACCAAACCCCCCCCCCCCTGCTTTTCTGAAGAGACAAAAAGATATCATGAGAACCCTGAATTTAGTCTGATGCTCAACTCATGTTTTATCAGGCTCAGAGTTATGTCAACATACTCCTGTTAGGACAGCAACAAAAATAAACTACTGCAGAATAGCTATTAGGCAAATAAGAAGGTTTTAGGGGACCCAGACACCAGGAATAATCAGAGAACTGTCAAATGTCTATCCCATTGCCATTCCGTTTCTCTCCCTACCCAGTCAGTAAGGATAGAAGTATACTCATAGTGGGTAACTTTAACCCATTGCTAAAGCCCTGATTTGATTTGATTTTTTTTATATATGACTTTTATGGCTAGAAAGGCCTCTACATGATGGAGAGATGGGCTCTGCTATGCTCTAAATATGCCATTCAGAAGGGAATACTGTGAAACCCAGGAAAGAATCACTCATCTAGTGTTTTAATGATTCAGTTATCAGAGATCCAAAAATAGGGACATGTAGGGGAGCATCCAATCTCTACCTAGTGGGCTGGAGTAGCAACTGTTGAACAGCTATGCTGTACAGCTCCTTACCTGGGGGGGGGAGGGGAGGAGGGGGGAAGAGGAGAGAGATGGGAGGGGAGCAGGAGGAAGTGTATGAAAATTCATCTAGTCCAGTGTTTCTCAACCTTTTAAGTAGCAAGTACCCCCTAACAACTGAAAATTTTAATAAGTACCCTAACACTCAATTTTCCACTCTGAGAAATACAATCTTTTTCCCCTTTACCGCTGGATGAGTATTTCTCATAAAGCAGGAGAGTTCTGCAATGCTGTGTGACTGTGACAGATCACAAAACTCCCTGCTGTTTCTCCCTTCTTTCCTCCTCGCCTTCCTCCATATAGGAGCAAAGGTCAACGCCAGCCAATCACTATAGCCCAAAGGCAGGGTCATGCCGTGTTCTCCTCACACAGGCGGGAACTTGTGAAGTATGAGCAGGCAGTAAGGGCCCACCAGGGTGGATAGCAGCGCTCCTCATGGCCATCCCTAGGGGGGTGCGGGCCTGGGGCAAATCACATTGTGTGGGCCTCTTAAGATTTTTATACTGGTAAAAGCTGGGGCTGTCATAGTTGTCAATTTCACTAGCTAGATCTAGAGCAGTGAAATTGACAAGTAAGCCTGCGGGTAGAGCCCGGCTCCAGGACTGGGCAAGCCGCTGGGCTCTCTGCCTGGCTTTCTGGTCACTGGGCTTTGAGTCGGGAGGGGAGCTATCACCTGGGCAAGATGCAGGCGGTTGCCACCTGGCTGCCAGCCCAAGAGTTGAGCGACTGCCACCTGCTCCAAGCTGGGGCGGAGGTGGCTTCCGTGCAGGCTGGGACCCGGGGATGTGGGCAGGCGGCAGGCAGCTGATGTCTATCTTCAAGCCGGGGCGGCGGCGGCAGCCGCCCGGCTTCCCAGCTAGGATGTGGGACTGGGTGGGAAGCTGGCGGCTGCCACCCACCTCCCCCAGAAGCCAATGGCTGCTGCCTACCTCCCAGCTGGAAATTGGGACCGGGCGGGAAGTCAGCAGCTGCCGCCTGCCTCCCTTCACTGGGTTTTTCACCGCGTATCCCCTGCCTGTGTCTCGCATACCCCCTTGGGGTATGCGTACCTCAGGTTGAGAGACTGATCTAGTCAACCTTTACTCTCAGAGATAGGCCAAAGTCAAGTTACTCTGGCTTTACACAGGACTATGTAGTTTTATTCTTGTTCTTCATTTCCTCACTGAATCCCTACACAAATCCACCACAGGTCCTTGAAAAGGTAAGTGGGGGGGGAAGCTAACTTTTAAATAATGTTCAAAAATTTACCTGAGTGGAGATTACACCTGGAAAACCTTGGTCCAAAAGACGCAAGTCTGAGAAAGCAATGAACAAGTAAAAATGGAGTTCTAGACTGGAAATACAAACTCTGTCATTAAACTGTGGTATGTAGCCTATTGCTTAAATCAGCCTCTGTACCTGACAGCCAGAGGATGGCTAATGTAACCCCAGTTTTTTTTTAAAAAGGCTCCAGAGGTGATTTCAGCAGTTACAGGTTGGTAAATCCAACTTCAGAGCCAGATCAATTGGTTGACACTATAGAAAAGAACAGAATTCACAGACACAGATTATCATGATTTGCTGGGGAAGAGTTAACAGCTTTTGTAAAAGGGAAAAATAATGCTTCACCATCATTATATTATATCCAACGGATATAGTGTACTTGGATTTTCAGAAAGCCTTTGACAAGGTCCCTCACCAAAGGCTCTTTAGCAAAGTAAGCAGTCATAGAATGAGAGGACCTTCCCTCTGATGGATCAGTAACTGGATAAAAACCAGGAAACGAAAGGTTGGAATTATGGCCAATCTTCAGAATGGAGAGAAGTAAATAGAGTTCCCCAAGGCAAAATTCACAGATAATACTAAATTCCTCAAGATAGTTAAGTCCAAAGCTCACTGAAAGGTTACAAAAGGATCTCACTAAACTCAGCATGTAGGCAACAGAATAGATGAAATTCAAATATTGATAAATGCAAAGTAATGCATATTGGAAAAAATAGTCCCAACTATACATGCAAAATGGAGTCTAAATCAGCTCAAGAAAGATCATGGAGTCTAGGGATATAAGAGGTTAAACAGTTAACAGTTTAACCAGTAAGTAGCAGTCTTACCATTTAGTGCAGTAATTAAATGTTACCCTGGGGGAACCGTGCAGAGGCTGGGCTGGAAGGAAGTCTGCGGTGCAGGTGACCCTGCCAGCAGTGGTCCTGAAACTTTTGACCGTCACCTCCTGCTCTCTTCTTGCTCCCTTTGGGAGTTGGGGTAGGGATAAGGGCAGCTCCAGCAATACCCCCATCGAACATCCCTCTGCACCCCACCCCCCACAGATTGAAGGCCTCTATCTCCAGCAAGTGCGCCTGAGGGGAGCTGCGCACCCACTCCCTGCACTGCATTGCACCTGCCCGCATTTGGGCTGGTGCAGAGGGCTGGCTGCGCAAGCGCTGGGTTCGGCTCTTCCCTGCCAAGTGACAGCTGTACAGCTGCGGCTCAGCAACCCGGGGGGAGCTGTGCGCCCACTCCCTGCACTGAGCACAGGCAGGGCTCATCTCGCAGCATTGGTGACGGGAATGGGCGGCAGAACACCTGGCCCAGCCCAGCATCACCCACTGAGGGGGCCGTTCAGCCGCTTCCCCAGGCTCTGCCAATGCCTGGCAGCAGCTGTTAGCACTGTGGCCATTCAGCAAGGCCAAGCCAGCCAGAGGAGAAGCTTGCTTGTCAAGGCCTGAGGGTACCTACCACCACTCCTTTGGCACACAGCTGTAAGTTGTTACAACTGCAGAGTAAGTTAACTATTAAACATTTATACAATCTATTTTAGCAGTTTAAATGGGTATTTTATTAAACCATTTTTTACATCCCTATTGGAGTCATTACTAATAGTTTTTTTGAAAACAACCTCTTGATTTGTAGCAGCAATCAAAAAATCTAACAAAATTATTATCCGTTAGGAAAAGGATAGCTATCATAATGCCTCTGTATAAAACCATGATATGCCCATACCTTGAACACTGCACTTATGGTCACCCCCTCTCGAAAAAAAGACATAGTAGAATTGGAAAAGGAACAGAAACGGGCGACAAAAGTGATTATGGTATGGAGCAGCTTCCATATGAGAAGAGATTAAAATAACTGACTGTTCAGTTTAGGAAAAAAAAAAATGAGGGGAGATATGATAGGTCTATACAATCACGAATGGTGTAGAGAAAGTGAACAAGGAAACGTTATGTGAAGGAGTAAATAACACAAGAACCACGGGTCACCCAATGAAGTTAATGGGCTGCAGGTTTTTAAAAAAAAAAAAAAAAAAAAAAAAAAAAAAGAAATGTAAGGAAGTACTTCACCCAACACACACTCAACATGTGGAACTTGTTGCCAAGGGATGTTGTGAAGGCCGAAACTAGAATTAGATAAAGTCATGGAGGATAAGGCTATCAATGATTATTAACCAAGATAGTCAGGGTTGCGACTCCGTGCTCTGGGAATCCCTAAGCCTCTGACTGCCAGATGCTGGGCTAGATGACAGGAGATGGATCACTAGATAATTGCCCTGTTTGGTTCATTCCCTCTGAAGCATTTGGCATTGGCCACTGTCAGAAGACATGATACTGGGCTACCTGGACCGGTGGTCTGACCCAATATGGCTATTCTTATGTTCTTATAAATATGGTGTATTGCAAACAAATAGTGAGATCAAAGGAAGTTTGGAGTGATTATTTTGAAAGAGTGATGAATGAGGAGAACCAGAGAGAGAAATGATTGCATACAGAAGTGGGAGATTGCAGGAGAAAGCACCTGGGTCTGATTAATTACCAGGATATGCAGTGAAGTCATTGGAAAGGGAAGACAGACGTATCTTACACATTTCTTCAAATATATTCTTGAGAAAGAGTACTGGATTAATTGTTATGCATGAAGTAGCTGCAGTTGAAAATACAAGTTTGTTTCTGCATAAAATGATCTGTGATCCAAGTACCTCTTGATGCCAGCTGGCAGAGGGCACAGGGTTACATAAGGATTACAGAAATCCTCTGTTTGTAAATAACAGAGCCTTGTCCCCAAAGAACATCATGTGAAGTCCTCTAATTGAACCCTGTTGTCGCACTGGTCAAAATAATCATTGAGATATATGTGTGCAAAGTGTGAAGAGTTATATGGTGTGGGGGGACGGATATGTGTACCTATACATGTGTTCCTTGGGTCTGAGTTAAGACAGGTCACCAGGAGGTAGTCCATCAAGAGGTAGGCAGGGTGGAAGTGATGCTTATTTCACTCTGTCTGGTCATGTGCCAATTAAGTATTGCATGGTTTACCACAACTGCCCATTCAGTCAGAACAAAATGCTCATCAATAGATCAAAGAGGTTGTAACAAACCAAAAACTGCAGGGGTTATCCTGTTTAGGGTAAGAATGTACTTTTGAAACTGTATTGGAGGTTCAGATGAACCCGCAGGTAATTCCTTCAGTCTGTGAAGACAACCCACCAGCAGGCATCATCTTATGAGAAGCAATCTCAGCCAACTGCAAAAGAGACTTGGGGTAAGATATCTTGTAGATAGGGAACGCCTCCTTAGTGAAGTTTAGGCTCTAGAAAGCATGTTATGATTTTGTTTTATATATAACCATTTCCTCCCAATATTCTTATCACTTGAATCTGCCTGATAATCAACTTACTCTTTTTTTATTTTTATATATAAATAAAAATTGTGCCATGCTTTAAATAGAATGAGAAACTTAACTGAATCTTACAATATCCTATTCCTTTGGGAATAGTGAATGAGTCTTCAGTGGAACAGGCTCTGAGCACTCCAGAGGAATGCTCAGAAGACCCAGGGGTTAGGTGTGCCTAATGCGAACTACAGAGACAGAGGTCTGTGGAGACCTACAAGGTAGTGCTTGGGTGTTGCCAGAGGCTGTTGGTTTCAGGGAGCTGAGCTGATCCACAGCAGACACAGACAGTACTACTACACACAGAGGGCAGGTGGTGACAAAGTGCATCACAATCCTGGGTACCACAGGAAGTATACTATAGTCAAAGAAAAAAAAAAAAAAAAAGCAGAAATAGCCTGTGAAACAGTGGCCTGTATAATTCTTTCCCCCTATGCCAGTGGCAACAGCAACTTCACCAAGAGAGTTTAGCGACTACATGAAGATCTTTTTCTACCCTCAACTTTTGCTACAAATCTCCCATGGTCAGATGGAAATACACTGTAATTAGAAAGTAGCTTATGGACCTAACTTAGTAGAATCAGTGCACAAACTGTAACTGAAGTAACAATTCAGTCCCCTCGATAAGTGAGTTCAACAGTCTGTTCTCTTCACATCTCATTTACTGCCTCCCTGGGTAACCTGCATAACTCCCAGATAACATTTTGCCTTTAATAAGACTATTACATTGGGTAAAAATAGAAAACACTTGTTTAAAAACCAATATGAAGGAAGCCAGTTACTCTTTATTGGGTAAAACATGCACTTCACATTTTTGATCTTCTAATCCCTTCGCTCAATATCTACCTCTAGGCAGTTATCCCAACTTGGGATGAAAATTCAGATGAACAAATATGAAGACATGAACTGCCACTTTGCCCATTCTGACACCTTCTCATTCACACAAAAATTGTGTAAATTTGGTGAAAAAAGTAATCAGATAATGGGCCACATTCATTCCCAATAAAACTGAGTAGAAATTCAACGGAATCTACCAAATGTTAAATAATATGGTACCAGAACACAGCATCAGATGTTTATTTTGTGTTTGCAACATTTCTGTATTATGTAATAGACAATTTGTTTGACAACTATTACTGAACAATAAGACTTATTGCATATATCTTCATATACACACACAAGCTAGTTTCCTTTGTGAAAGTGATCAGTAATTATATTCAGTTGTTTAACACAAATATGGAAAGCATCTATTTTGTTAAGACATATCCTATCACTTTATGGCATTTTAGACTTCAGGTTAAAGATTTTTATGGAACGCTAAACTATATCCTTGAAAGATTTTTCTGCAGCCTTCAACCATAGTATCCTTTGCTATAAATTAGCATGCACACTGAACTCATTAGAAGTCATGCAGCAGTAATGCCAGCTTGTAAGAAAAAGATTCCTTTTGATGTCATCAAAGGCATGAAGGATAGTTTCATTTTCTTAGGGCAGGTCTACGCTAGAAGTGCTATATTGGCACAGCTGCATCGGTGCAGCTGCACTGTTGTAGTGCATCTAGTGAAGACACTGTATCCCAATGGGAGAGTGTTCTCCCATCGTCAAATATTCCACCTCTACAAGAGACGGAAGCTGTGTCTACAGGAGAGCATCGCCCACCAACATAGAGCTGGTGTGGACAGCACTTAGGTCACTGTAACTTGTGTCACTTGGGGGCAGGATGGATAAAAATCAAGGATTTAAAAAAAAAAAAAAAATTGTTTTTTTAAATCAATACTAAATTTCTCGTGTTTAAAAAATAACGGTTACAATTAAATCTCGTCACAAACATGTTAAACCTACACTTACAGTCTCAAAAACGAATTAATGGTTCTCATCTGTCCAGCCTAACTACCAGCTCTTGCTTCTTGAAAGTTCTGGGCTTTCAGTTTCTGAGCAAACTAAAGTCACATGTGCAAAGAAAGACAGGCTAGATAGGAGTGTTGTTCTGTGCATATGTGGTGGTGGAGCTGGGCCAACCAGGGCAGAGGAGTTAGTTAATACACTGTCTTAGACAAAGAGACAAAGGACGGAGGCAGAGTAGAAAGGAACAGTGGAGTGGACTGGAAAGAAAAAGGGAAGACATTATTCAGCACACACACAGCTTTCTATATTCCCCCACACTTTTGCCACAGAAAAACTGGCATGGCTTCTGGGCATAAGAGAGACCCTATCTGGGAATATTTTGAAGAAATTCCTTCCCTGGGTAAAAAAGGAAAACCTGTCAAGTGTAAGCAGTGGAAGAAGGAGATGCAGGGCCTAGTTGCAAGAATGAAACATCATAATGAAAACTGCTTATTAGGAGAAAATGATGTGGATGAAGATGCAGATGAACTGGTTAGTAACTTAATTATTTCACTTTGCAATGCATCATTCTTCAAGACTCTCTCTCTGCTTTTTAGTATAAGTGTGATTTAACAAGTAAATTTCCAAGCTGTTTGCTATGTTGGATGTTGCTAGGAAAAAAAAAAAAAAAGTTTAGCTTAACTAATCCTTATGGCTTGTTTAATTAGTTAACTAAATTTAGAATTTATCACCCAAGTATAAGGTACAGAAAGCTGCAGTACAGAGAAGTCTAGAGCTGCCAGTTGTCACTTGGTGTCATTTTCTTGTTTTATATTACATAAATACATGCCCCTTATTTTGGAACATCATGGCCACAGACCATAATGGTGATGCCATAAGTCTATTCCCTATTTTGCTTGAGCATAATCAGCTTTCCCAAGGGAACCCCATGTTTTTTGAGAAAAAAAGTATAAGTGCCAGTGAGTTCTATGGGGCTTACTCCAAAATTAAGTGCACTCTAAATGCAGTCAGTCTTAGCTTTTTTGATAATTTGGAATCTGATCTGCATTCTTGCTGAAAAAAATGTAAATGATTAACTGAATAATAGAGTGAGAAGAACAACAATTCAAAATCATTTTTGAATTTTGTTTCAGGTTTCCATTTAAGCATAAGAGACTGACTGGGACTGTCTATCTGCAACAACTTCAGAGTCATCCGTTGGTACTTTTAGCTGCAGTGCTGCAACTAAACGTATTTCAGACAACAAAGTATCAGTAGCAAGCAAAAAGATTTCAATTGTTCAGTAAAACCACCACCATGGATGGGTTTGTAGTAAGGTCCAACAAATACCAACAAGACACCATAGATGAAAAGATTGCTCAGTTCATTTATGCCACGAATTCTCTTTTTCACATTGTTAACAATAAACACTTCACTGACATGGTTGAGTCCTTACGACAAAGCTACCCTCCACCTGGTAGAGTAGATATTGGTGGAAGGTTGTTAGATACAGTGTATGAGAAGGAACTTGAACAGCGTGCAAGAAATACTGAAGGGAAATTTGTCAGTTTAAGTCTTGATGGGTGAAGCAATGTACACAATGACCCAGTAATATATGCCTGTGTGACAACAGAAGATGGGGCTCCATTTCTTTCAGAAACAATAGATACATTGGAAAATGCCCACACAGAGTATTTAAAAGAAGTGGTAGTGAAAGCTGTAATAAACTGTGAACAAAAATTCAACTGTCATGTGCACAATTTTGTCACAGACAATGCTGCAAATGTGGCAAAGATGAAGATATACTTAGAAGAAGAAACAGAAGGATGCTTCTTAACAACATATGGCTGCAGTGCCCATTTAATTAATCTTTTAGCCAAAGACTTAAGTACGTTTTCTCCAGGAATAAAAGAAAATGTTGAAGTCAAAAAATACTTCCGTAACAACCATTTTGCTTCAGATTCACTGAAGAGAGCAGGAGGATCCAAACTAATTCTCCCTCAAGATGTTGGATGGAATTCTGTGGGTTTTTTTTTTTTTTTTTTTTTTTTTTTTTTTTAAAAACAATTTATTAAGAAGTGGTCTAGTCTCATAAAACTTTGTGAAGAAAACCGTGATAGAAGAGATGGAAGTATCTCATCCAAAGTATCCAACATTGGATTAAACAGGAACATAGAGAATATGTTTGGTATACTGAAGCCTATATCCATAGCTTTAAACAAACTTCAGAGAAATCGTTGCTGCATTGCTAACGCTGTCAAAATTCGGAAGGCACTTCGAGACATTGAAGAAAGAAATACCTCAATCGAAAGTTAAATTGAAGGCAATAAAGAAGCAAATGGATCAAGCATTAACTGCACCTCATTTTCTTGCAAACATTCTCGATCCCAGATATAAAAGTAGATGCCTAACTTCTGAAGATGATGCTGCTGCCATGGCCTGGGCATCTCAAAATCACTCCTCAGTTATGCCAGTCATAATAAATTTCAGGGCTGGAGCGGAACCAGCTAAACAGTACATTTATTGATGTTTTGAACAAAGTCACTCCCCTGAATCAGTGGAAATCATTAGCCACGCACCTTGAAACTGAGTTCCTTCAGTTGCTAAGCCAACTTTTCACAGGAGTAGCTTATTCTGCAGGCATAGAGAGAATAATTTCATCATTTGATATTATTCACTCAAAGCTAAGAAATCAACTGGGAGTTGAAAAAGCAGGAAAACTCGTATTTCTGTTTCAGTCTATGAATAAAAATGACAGTGGGAATGGGGAAGATGAGAGCTAGTTG
This sequence comes from Emydura macquarii macquarii, assembly GCF_026122565.2. NCBI lineage: Eukaryota > Metazoa > Chordata > Testudines > Chelidae > Emydura > Emydura macquarii. The sequence continues at coordinate 43,512,772 of NW_027132813.1, forward strand.
TAGAAGTTTTAAGGACAGCGTACATTTAGTGTTGTGATGACTTGTCTGTTAGAATTAATAAAACTTGAAAATTAAAAAAAGAGAGTTTAAGGACAGCCATCAGCCGGCAACTCAGGAGAGTGCTGCAAATGCAAACATGAAACATTTATGTAACATTTAATATTTAGTTTAATAAAATACAAATGCTATTGTGAGAGAGAGATTTAGTTCTTACCATTTGTAACGTACTGCTGCTGCATCTCCAGCTTGACCCAGGTAATGAGCATTATGTACTATTTCCTAAATTAATAAAAATCAAAGTATACCCTCCTAGATGTTGTAAAATACTGTACTGAGTTGTAAATTAACATGTTTTAGTGATCAGATTTGCACCGTTGTTTAAGAAATAGGTGAAGTAGCATCAGTGGGAAGCTTGATTTAAATTAATGATTTCCTCTTTGTGATTTAAATCAGTAATTTAAATCAATGATTTAAATGGCCTTGATTTAAATCAATCCACCCTGCTCGCGCGGGGTAAGGCGGGTGTCTTTTTCACACCTCAGTGATGCAAGTTAGATCTTAGAGATATAATTAATTGCCCTTAGAGATATAGTTGGTCATACTGATTGTGTTATTTTGAATTCATAGTCTTTTTCCTCTCCGCCCACCCCCTCACACACTGTTCACCACCACACACATTAGGATGTTTGTATCTTTCTAGACAAGAAAGATTAAATTCCTTATTTGGACACCACTACTGATAATTAAGAACTAAGTCACTGTGTTATTATGAGATTTTATAAGGAAATGGGAGGAGGAAAAGGATAAGAACTTGATAAAATTACTTTTCTAAGAAATTAAATCTCTCACTTTTATACACCATCCTTCACTTGTTGAACACAAGAGGATTTTTTTCCCTTCACTCCCACAAATTTACAGTATAACACTCTGGAAAGGCACCACATCATTGAAGAACTGAGCAAAGATTATGTAGTATAGACAACTAATGCATTCTATAAAGATCACGTGTATATTGCTCATCAAGTAAATACGTCTAATGTAAGACAAAACCAATTATTTTGTTTTACTAAACATTTTAGCATTAATATTCTAGTTTCTGGTTAGTGTTTCTATAGCTAATTACTTGGGTTTGTCTCAAATGGATAGTAACACTCTAGCCTATGAGACTCAGACTTTAAGGCCAGAAGGGACCATTGTGATCATCTAATCTGACTTCCTGCACATTGCAGGCAACAGACCCTCACCCACCTCACTCCTGTAATAGATCCATAGCCTGTGGCTGAGTTTCAAGACTTTACGTTATAGATCGAAAATCCTCCATTTAATCTAGTTTAAACAAGCAAGACACCCATTCCTCCTGCTACAGGGGTGGGAAAAAAACCCTATGTCCTCTGTCATATTTGGAGTTGGGAAGGAGTTTTCCCTCCAGTCAGATTGGCAATCAGTTAGACCCTCAGCATGTTGGCAAGCCCACTAATCAGAACTCTATGTAGTAACTCAGTCAGAGCCCTCTTATGCTAGTTTCTCATCACCAGCCATTTGGGGATATTTGTTACTAGCAGATGCAGAGGGGCCACATGCCATTGTCGGTAGTATTATTCCATCCCTTCCATAAGGTTATCAAGCTCCGTCTTGAAGACAATTAGGTTTTGTGCCCCCACTACCGCCTTTGGAAGGCTTTTCCAGAACTTTGCTCCTCTGATTGTTAGAAATCTTCATCTAATTTCAAGCCTAAACTTGTTGATGGCCAGTTTATAGCCATTTGTTCTTGTGTCAACACTGGCATTTAACTTCAATAACTCTTCTCCGTCCCTTATATTTATCCATCTTTATAAATACATTAGAGCAATCACATCACTCCTCAGCCTTCATTTGGTTAAGCTGAACAGCCCAACCTCCTTGTATCTCCTCTCATAAGATAGGCTACTAGAACGATAAGAGGAATGGAAATCTCTCTCTGCATGTGTTCTAGTTTGAATTCATCTTTCTTAAACATGGGAAACCAGAACTGCACACAGTATTCCAGAAGAGATCTCACCAGTGCCTTATATAATGGTACTAACACTTCCCTATCTCCACTGGAAATATCTCACCTGATGTATCCTAGCATTGCATTAGCCTTTTTTCACTGCCACACCACATTGTAGGCTCAGTCACCCTGTGATCAATCTATACACGCAGTTTTCTCCTCCTCTGTCACTTCCAACTGATACGGTCCCAACTTATAGCAAAAAGTCTTGCTGTTGGTCCCCCCAAGGGCAGGGCCTTGCACTTTGCACTATTAAATTTCATCCCATTCTTATTACTTCAGTTTTCAAAGTCATCTGGATCTTCTTGTAGGCAATTCCAGTGCTCCTTCAGATTGTCTCCCAACTTTGTCATCCGCACATTTTATTAGCGCATTCCCACTTTTTGTGCCAAGATCGTGAATGAAAATATTAAAACAAGATAGGTCCCATGACTGATCCCTGAGAAACTCCATTAGTATCCTCCAGCTTGACTGTTCACTTTTCAGTATGACCCATTGCTATCTTCCCTTTAACCAGTTCCTTATCCACCTATCAATTCTCATATTAACTCCTATTTTCTCCAATTTAACAAATAATTTCCCATGTGGAACTGTATCAGATGCCTTACTGAAGTCCAGGTAGATTAGCTCTACTGCATTTCCTTTGTCTAAAAGATCAGTTATCTTCTCAAAGAAAGATTAGGTTGATCTGGCAAAATCTACCTTTTGTAAAAACATGTTGTATTTTATCTCAATTGGTGTATATCTCTATGTCCTTAACTACATTCTCTCTGATCCCAGAGTTTATGGATTCATTAAAAAAAAAAAAATCCTTGCTATTGGGCTTGCAATTTTATGTGCCAGTTCCTTTAATATTCTCGCATGGAGATTACTCATGCCTCCTAATTTGGTCCCATTATGCTTTGACTTCCACCTCAGATGTGTTAATTTCTCCTTCTATCTCCTCATTTCCATTAGCCACCCTGCCACTACCTTTAAGCTCCTCATTGCCTTTATTAAAAATTGAAGCAAAGTGTTTGTTTAGGTATTGGGCCATGCCTAGATTTTAGTCTTCACCCCATCCTCAGTGTTTCACAGGTCAACTTCTTCCTTCCTTGTTATTTTATAAAGCTATAGAACCTTTTATGATTGGTTTTAATTTCCTTTGCAAGGTCCAACTCTGCTTCGCTTTTGAGAGTTCCCAGTTTTTCCTCTACACTTTGGTCTCCAAGAAGTAGCTGCCCATCTTCCATTTCTTGTAGGCTCTCTTAATAACCTGCCTGAGATGCTTACTCTGCAACCCTTCCCTATGATTTATTTTCCTCCTTGCTTGGGATGCAAGCTTCAGATAAGTCAAAGTTGCAGAAATTAAGGATCTGAATGTGGGGAAGGCTTCAAATTACTTTGAGTTTTTCAGTCCAGTCCACTTCCATAATTCTCTTAACTTTTTTAAAGTTTGACCTTTTGAAATCAAGGACCCTAGTTGCAGACTTATTTTTATTTATCCTTCCCTTTAAACAGAATTAGTTGATAATCACGCGAATCAAGGCTATCTTCTACAACCAATTCTTCTATGAAGACCTTGATATTCAAAAATGATAAATCTAAAATGGCACCTTTTTGATTTAGTGACTGTGTGGTGAAGAATTCTGTCAGAAATCACATCCAGAAATATCTGAAACCTACCATTAATAGTAGCATTTGTCCTCCAATCTATATCTAGGAAACTGAAGTTTCCCATAATAAAACCATTCCCAGTAGTATTTATTTCATTAAAAACATTGAAGAAGTCTCGGTCCATATCTAAATCAGATCCTGGGGGCCTTTAGCAGAGCAGACCCAAATCACTAGCCAAGTGGAACCTCTGTTAGATTCCTCTCCCCCAATGTCATTTTGACCCAAACCATCAGATTCTGTTTGATCCATTCCATCACTTCTAATTTCTTTACAGTCTACCTCACCAACATAGAATGCTACTCCACCACCTTTACCTTTGTCTTTCCCAAACAGCACATACCTTTCAATACTTGTATTCCAGTCTTGACTTCTATTGCACCATGTTTTGGTTCTCTCTATAATATCTGGTTTCATTTCCTGCACCAGTAGTTCTAGTTCATCCATTTTATTAGCCAGGCTTCTCACACTGGTGCACAGACATCTTAGTTATTTCTGCTTAGCTTCACCCAGATTCCTCACTCTATTAGGTACAGTCTACTGCCAGTATCACCCAACTACTACTGTCATTGGTAGTGGCATTCTTTCCTCTAGATGTCCATTCTCCTACTCTGTTGTTCCCTTCTCCATTACTGTAGCCTCTTACTTGATTTTCCTCCTGCTCAATATCACAAACAGGCATGGAGATTACATGAGCATCTCCCAAACAGTCTCCCCTCAATTCCTCGTTTAAAGCTCTTTTAATCAGTTGTGCCAGCTTCCAAGTTGCTCTAAATTATGCCAGGGAGCAGACAACCAGTTATCTGAACAGCTCCAGAACATAGTCAATTGCAAAGATGACAAAGTCACCTCTGCTGCCACCACTATCCCTTCCCCGCATTCCCTATGCTGAGCACAACGTGGGTGAGATGGAGAATCCAGGCCAATAAGCAGCTTGACTCAGGAAGAAAATGCCACTTAATCACTTTCAAACTGAAAAATCATTTTAGAAGTAACCCATACTACCTCTTGCATCTTGCGTCTCCACTTCAATTCATTAGAGCTAGACATAGGGCCATCTCTTCACCTGGTGCAAGTCAGTGTGACTTCACAGACTTCAACTGGTCTATAATGTACAGTGCTACAGTTAACAAGCCACATCCCTATTAATGGACCAGGCACATCTAACTACCATGAAGCCAGATTATCCCTCATGTCACATGAGATCACTCCCCTCTGTCTCTCATTTCACAGATACTTACTGAGGTATAACATTTATGGGAGCTCAGATCTTCTGCAACTGAGGCACAACAGATCTCAAGTTGGAGAGCCAAAGCCTTAGCCACTTTTGGAAGTCATTTATAGCTCTAAAAATGGATCATACACTAACAAATTACAGCTACCAGCCTATGAAGTCAAGGGAGCACTCAAACCCAAAGGTCAGACTTTACAGCCCTATAAAACTCATGAGTTTTGTAAAAGACTTCGGGAGAAGGGTAGCTTCCCTACACAGTATATCACTGGCCAGGAAACTTTCTGGCTGTGGAAGTCTTTTAGCCATCACCAAACCCTATGTATCGTTCCCCAGAACCAAGACTTGACTACAGTTATGTGCATAAGGAAACTCCTCATACTCAGGTACAGAAAGATATTTCCCCACCCCAAGCAGCACAAAACTATGACTGTGTAACATGGACTGCATAATCACAACTCAGGGAGAGGAGAATTAGGGAAAGGATTGTGGCAAAGAAAAGAGAATAATGAGACCAGTGTAGAAAGCGGGAACTTGCAGACATCAGCTCTCGAGAATGAAGTTAGAGTTCTCTTCCTTTCTTATCCACCCCTCTATTTTTGGGGCCAAATAGTCTCCTGAATATATTAGTCTGCACAAAATCAGCATTGGTGACCTTATTTTAAAAAGTCAAACCATTATCACTAGAGCAAGTCTGTGAAACTAGAGACAAATTTTGACCATTTTGTAATTAAAACAGTGGCTTAATCCATTTAGGTATTTTAGAAAAAAAGATTATAATTTTAAACCAACTGAAATATCACATAGAAGATATCACAATGACTGGTAATGGCTGAATTTAAGCAATGCAAAATGTGATGATTAATAGTTCCAGATGACACTGCTATGATGTTTCTAAACTTTAAGGAAAAGAGCGAAACAGATACATTTTTCCTTCTGAAACTTGCCTTTCTGAAATATGCTGATTGATTTTTAAAATCTGTTGAGTCCGTATTCTGTGGGCCATCTTAAATCAGAGATTAAGTAAATTGTAACGGATTGCTCAAAGGATTATAATAAGATATGCTTCTTACTTTGGGTTATTGGTTCCAATCCATTAGTGTTGTAGAAATTACTGCAGCAGCAGTTAGATGGCGTATGAAAAGCCAGCTGGTGATCCCAGTACAGCTCCTGGCTCACAGCAAACAAATCATGGTTGTCATGACTCAAGAGAAGCCAGTGATTGACCAAGCTCTGAATCCAAACCATCTTTTCATCCCTACAAGTGCTTGGTGATAGTTAATATGATCAATGCAGGTGGTGCATTTTCGGTAGACAGCATCCTATCAAGCATCACTATCCAAGTAATTTTAAAAATATTGGTTTCTGTGCTGTGTGTGTGGGGGTGGGGAGGGAAGGGGGTATGGTACGGGGTTTTCACAGCACAAAAGAGACATTTTTATTACATCCTGACCTTACCAAATTCTTCATCTAAAATAGTGAAGTGATGACATATTAAAGAATAATACACAGAATGGATCAGTGCATTCAATTTTCATATCACCCTAAAAAAATACAAAAGAGATTAGAGGTACTGCAGGACCTGTATCACAAGACTGTATCGCAGACATTAGCATTATTTATCTTAGAAGAGAGGCAGGTTATAGAAGATTTGATTATATGGCATAAGCTGCTCCTTTTTTAACCTTACCCAGTCAAAGGCAGTTCTTAAAATTAAGTAACAAGAAAGTTAAAATAAAAAGGAAGTCACTTTGCACAGCTTCTTGGCGATTTGTGGAATTCATTGTTGCAGGAGATCAGTCAAATACTATAGCTAGATCTCAAGAAACATCTGACTACCAATAGCACTTGTCATTTATCCAGCCTTCCCCACTGACACTACTCTACTAATGATGCTAGACTCAGAAGTAAAAGAAATTGACTTTCCACTCTGGCCCTTAAGAATGCAAGCATCTCAGCTCATCTGCACAGCCTCTGCCTTCTGATTCATGCAACCACTTTAAGCAACATGCTGACTTATATAGCCCTTGGATCATGGCAAATAAAAATAAAAAGTTATATCCATCAAACAGAAGTGTTCATTTGTTGATCGCCTTGTCCATACATACTGGGCCATTTGACTGCGAACATCTCGAGGCACAAAACATCACAAGTATTGTTTGGGAAGAATTCCTAACACACAGCAGTACTAGCAAAAATAAGTTTCTAAAATGCTGGAAGGGACTACTTGTTACCTCTAGTCATGAGCCACTCGCCTACAGGTTATCAGGAAAGAATTACTATTCTTCACACTATGCAGCCAAATACATGTATTTGGGTTGGTCATCTTCCTTTGAAGCATCAGGAATTGGTAGGATGACGAATCAAATATAGTCTAAACCTATGCGGCAAATCTATATTCCAAAGGAAGTCTTATTTCCATACATCTAGAGCTTTGAAGAATCTATTACACAATTACAACAAAAGGGGGAATCCAACATTTATGTTTAAAGAAAAATTAAAAAAAAAAAAAAAAACCCACCAAGAGTTCTAAGTCATAAAAAAGGTCCAAATTCTGTACTCTAATATTTAAGTTCAGAAGTACTACTTGCACATACTCAGTACTTTGGAGAATAGCATCAACGTAAAAGTTTTAGTGGAAAAACCTTTTCAATGCTACATGCAGTGTGTGAACCACCACATTTGTAAGAAAAGATTCTCCTAATATTTTCCAAATTTTAAATTAATGATCTGGCTTATGAAGTGTCTACCCAGCTTTCTAAAAGATTACTTTTCCCCCTTGCTTATTTATAAGAAGAGTTTAAATTTAAAGTTAAGTGACTGCAGATATCGTCTCTTGAATGTACAATGTAACAAAAGCTTAAGTAACAGAGTGGGGGAAATAAAGTGTTTCAGCTCACCATTTGCCTTCCAGCATTTCTGCAACAGACTTAAGCACTAACTTAAAGAATGAAAAATCAATGTTGTATAGACAAAATATACATGAGAAGTGAAATTCACTAATTACAATGGCAAATCAGGCATGCTGTCTAACCTGCATAAAGTGAGACCAGGGTTTCATGAAGCAGATATACAGAATAGTATCAGGTTCTCAAAAAAAAGTGACATTTAACAATCAGCATTTGTAAATCTCAGTGACTTTCAAGTTTAATCAAGTTCAGAAAAAAGCAGCTAGGTTAAGAATGTAGTTTAATGCGTAGAAAGGAAGAATGATCTTGTGGCTTGGAAGATTCCCAGCTTTCTCAGATTTTTTTATGTGAGTTCAGAAAAGAGTTAGTCTCCATGCTTTTATTTCTCCATGTATAAAAGGAAGATATACAAAAGGATGGGAGAAGATATACTAGGTAGACAGTAAGCTCTTTGGGGGAAGGGACTGACTTAAGCGTATGTTCAATGCCTGCCACAAAAGGAGGCTCTATGTGCTACTATAATACAGATTCAACCAGATCATGATTTGAAAAAAAATCTCAGCCTGTTATAAAGCACCTCCATCTCAAATAATCAAGAAAGGTGACTATACCAGCTAATCATAAATATGATACAGGGGCCTACAAACCTGTTAGATGTCCCCGATTAGCCAGGAGACTCCCAATTCCTGAAACTCTTTCAAGTGGCTACTTCAGTTTCACATTTAAACAGAGCGCCCCAGAGCTAGTCCTCATATCTATGGTTATCTTAATCATAAAGACACTGCCTAGAATATTGCAACCAATCTACCTGCAACCAGAAGGTTGTTCTATTCGTGTGTGTATGCAGGTTATTTTAGACATCTCACTGTGGTTGCGGACAGAGCTCTAATCCTATACCTGTGGGGAAAAACGACATTAGAAACTGGTCACAGTATTCCAGTAGACAGGCTCTGCCTGAATAGAGCCCCAACCGAGGCATGGTGGGCAAAGGAAAAGGGAGACCTGGTGAAAGGGACATGGGAGTAAAGGAGACCTGGCCTTGTAATTAAGTTAATCAGTATTAACTAGGAGTGGCATTTTTTTTTTTACTCACATCTGAATGAGGCAATTTCATAGTAATCTGGACACGTGTTATTTATGTAAGTGAGGTGATCATATTTAGGAGTGAACTCCTAATATGCACATTGAATAAAGTCCACAGATGTTCAGATCTTTTGCCTTAATTAGTAGGCCTAGATGAGGCTTAACTACCTGAATTAATCTAGACTCAACAGAAATGATATTGCTAAAATTAAAAAAATCCCCCTAAAAACCAGCAAGTAAAGAAACTGGCACACATTTTATCAGAATCTCTGATTGAGGAAGTTGGTTATTCAGATTATAAACCTAGGTACTAATCATCTTATCAGATCATTGGTTGTTCCCGGGTGCTCATGTAGCAGTATGACCCTCAGGCACAGAAGGGGACAAAATGCATATCTAGAGGAGTGTAGATTCTGGTTGGCTAAGAGACTCCATCCCATCCTTGTGGACAAAAACCTGGACTCAGTCATTCATGTCTTCAGCACCTCTCAGCTGGACTACAACAATGCATCATACTTGGGCATGCAATCTTCACCACTCAGGAAACTCCAGTTAATACATAAAACTGGCACACATCCTACTGTCAACACACCAAACCGGTCCTCTGCTCTCTATAATGGCTTCCCACAGAATTTCCAATCAAGTTCAAGTTTGTCTTTATCTTCAAAGCACTCCATAATGTAGCCCCAGGATACCTACAAGTTCATCTAAAACTTTATGGAGGGGGAAGGAGGAAGACCATGGTTGATAACTATGATAGAGTATGCCTGAGAGAGAAAACTTTCTTTTGGGGTGGTCAGAGACTGTCAAATGAACTCCCTCGGGAACAAAGGACCATCACAAACCTCACCACTTTGGGCTCCAAGTGCAAGACTTATTTATTTGATCTTGCTTTTCAAAGCATATAGCAAAATATATGTATTCATTAAAACAAGACTGTGCACTGCATATGCCTCTCCCTTGAGGAGAGGATGAGAACAAAACACGACAGATGTACAATCAGATAGCTTAATGCACTATAGAAAGGTGCTCAGATACTATGGTGATGAATGTGGAATTAAAGCCTATGTAGAATAGATAGAACAAAATAGAGTGCTACTAGCTCTCTCAAATACTGATATTGGCTACTATCATCTATGCCTTTACCACCTTAGGACTAGGTTACTGTAATGAACTCTTCTTAAGTCTGTCTGTTGAGATATCTAGAAACTGAAGCCAGTGCCTCCTACTCTTTAGGCAACACCCTACAGATAAAGCACGTAACAGCCATATGCCATAATTCACCATCAACAGAGCCGCAGCATAGACCAGGCCTCAGAAGTTAGGTCAATGGAAGCCACCTTCTGCCGACCACATAAAATGTACGAGTCTCCACTTCTAGGTCCGTTCCGCTGACCTAACACGCTGGAAACATCAACTTAATAAAACCACCTCCATGAGAGGCGCAACGCTAAAATCGAAGAAATGGATGGGTCGATTGAGTGGCAGTGTAGGCGAAGCATTGCTTAAATTGACATCATTGGCCTCCGGCAAGCGTCCCACAATACTCCACTGTGACCGCTCGGGACGCTGTTTTAAATTCCACTGCACCACGGCCACATACACAAGAAACAGCCCTGCCCCTGCTCAAGCCCTAGGAAATTTTGAATTCCCATTTCCTGTTTGGTCAGCGTGGAGAGCTCGCCAGCATGACTGATCATGGCGACTGCATGCCCCACATGCGCTCTAGCCTAGAGTAGAGCTTAGGTGTTGGATCTCATCACTCTGTGGGGAGAAGAGTCTGTTCAGTCTCAGCTCCAATCCAGCAGAAGAAATGCTGATATCTATGAAAAGATATTGCAGGGCATGTTGGAGAAGGAGCACAACAGGGACATGCAGCAGTGCTGTGTTTAAAAAAAAAAACAAAAAAAAAAAACCAAAGAGCTGAGGCAGACATATCAAAAAACAAGGTAGGTGAATAGTCGTTCTAGCTCATCACCAAAGACATGCTGCTTTTACATGGAGCTGCATGCAATTCTCAGCAGTGACCCCACCACTGCCTCCAGATGCAGCGTTGATACCTCCGTGGAATCTGAGTCCCGGCACAATGACGATCAGACTGTGGACGCGGAAGGAGGAGGAGAAGGAGAAGAATGGGGGGTAGGCGAGTGGGGTATCCATTCTCCCCCGACAGCCAGGACCTGCTTTTAACCACGGAGCAGCCCAGCCAGACAGCATCTTGACTGACCAAGATGACAGGGAAGGCACAACTGGTGAGTATGTAATGTAAATCACAGTGCTGGGGTTACATGCTCTGCTGGGTTCAGGTTAATAGGAAAAAAATATTAGATCTGGTGGGCATGGGCCTCCTCATTGGTGCTCCAGTTATGCAGAGGGTTGCACGCAGAAAAGATTGTTTATGAGTACAAGGATGGCCCGAGAATCCTCCAGGAAACTTTCACAAAGGTACTCTACAATCCTTTGCAGAAGGTTTCTTGGGAAGACAGCCTTATTTCTTCCACCACGATAGGACACTTTCCCACGTCATTCTGTTATTAGTCATCATCGCAGAACACAGCATAAGGACCAGGCCTGTACACAGATGCTAGCAGCAACTGCTCCCTTTCTGCCTGTGTTACCCTCAGGAGACTAATATCACATAGGGACACTTAAGGGAGATGGTGCAAGTTTACAATAATGAAAAAAACTGCATGATCCCCCACCTGGGACAGTTTTCCCTCAGCCACATGTTCCCCGACATGAGGTTGTTCTGGGTGTTCGGGATCCAGAAATGGGTGGTTATGTGTTTTCTCCTAGCCGATTTCTCTCACGCTCCACGCCCCAGGGCTGCTGTCTTAAAAAAAAGTTTGGGAGGCTAAACAATGTTCCCTGGTCATGTTGCTGGGGGAAGGGGAGCCTTGTCCAACACGTTCTGTGCTCCAGAGATTTCCCAAAACTGGAGGCAAAAGCTCCTTATTCACCATGGCTGGCACACCACACTGACCTGTAGAAGGATTCTGATTCAGGGCTACTGTTCACTTGAGAACAACAAGGGAAGTTATTTTTACATTGCAACCTTGCTTTTCATTCATGATATGAACTAACAGTGCCTTGTGCTTTGCGTGCCTTTCAGTGGAAAGTGTGGCCTTCAGCACTCCTCCACTGGACAGGTTGTCACAGGATTAAAAGGCAGAAAAAGAGAACTCAGGATGACATATTTAACGAGATAATGAATGCTTCTGGGGCTGCTAACACAGAGCTAAGAGCTTGGAGGATTTCACTGTCTGAAAAACTGGACAAGGAGAGCAGGAGAGCAGTCCAGAAGCACGAGCATGCCATGCAGGACGAGCTGCTGCATATAAGGAGGGATCAATCAGACATGTCGAGGTGTCTGGTTGAGCTTCAGGAACAGCAGCAGCAGGATAGACTCCCTCTGCAGCCCCTAAAGAGCTGCCAGCAACAAGCATCCTCTGCCCAAGCTACCACCCCAAGAGTTCCAGGAGGAGGGTGGGCAGGATGCAGTATGTGCTGCACTCAACACTAGGGGAGGAGAGCAGGAAAAGAAGGCAGCCTTTCTAAAAACTTTTAATGGGCGGGCTTTGGTGTTTGCACAGACGAATACTGTTTGGTTCTCCCCCCCATCTCTCTCAACTCCACGACAATGGAGGCAAACAGTTAAATTATTTTCCTTTCCCTCTGGAGTTCCAAATGTGCAATAAAAGTGAACTTTGTAATTAAGCACTTTTTATTTATTACAAGCATGGGGCTGGGTGATGGGGGAAAGTGAGGTGCAGGGACACTGCTGCAAGGAGGGGATGGAATGGGAAGGCACAGCACAGGTAAGTGATGCACATTACTGTTGCTCATTACAAAATCAGGTTTTCAATACCTCCCTGAGGTGAACAGCTCCTTGTTGGGCTTTCTGTTACTTTGATATCTGGCTGCTCAAAGTTTGCGGCCAGCCTATCTGCCTCTACGACCTACTCCAACAGAAACTTCTCCCCCTTTGTCTTGCACACATTATGGAGCACAGAGCAGGCAGATATAACTATGGGGATATTGATTTCACGGCGATTTAACCTAGTGAGCAAACTACCCCAGCAAGCTTTTAAATGCTCAAAGGCACATTCCACCACCATTCTTCACTTGCTCAACCTATCATTGAACCACACCTTATCGCAGCCAAGGTGTTCAGCGTACAGCTTTATGAGCCATGAGAACAAAGGGTAGGCTGGGTTTCCCAGGATCATTATTGGCATTTCAACATCAATTTTTTAATTTTTGGTCCAGAAAGAAAGTCCCTGATTACATCTTTCTGAACTGACCTGAGTTCCTAAAGATGTGCACGTCATGCATCTTTCTAGATCTCATATTGATGTCAGTGAAGCGTGTGATCTACCAGAGGCTGCAACACTATGGAAAAGTATCCCTTTCGATTTATGTACTCTGTGGCAAGGTGGTCTGGTGGTAAGATAGGGATGTGTGCACCATCTGTCATCCCACCGCAGTTAGGGAACCCCATCATAGTAAACCCATCCATTATGTCCTGTATGTTTCCCAAACTCACTACCCTTCTTAACAGAAGTCTATTAATGGTCTTACACACTTGAATCAGAGCTGCTCCCACGGTGGATTTACAAACTCCAAATTGATTACCAACTGACCGGAAGCAGTCTGGCCTTGCTAGCTTCCACAGAGCAATGGCCACTCCATCTCCACTGTCATAGCAGGTCTTAAGCAAGTATTCAAGTGCTTCAGGGCTGGGGACAGCTCTATTCAAAGTTCCAGGAAAGTGGCCTTCTGCATCTGAAAGTTCTGCAGCCACTGCTCGTCATCCCATATCTTCATAAAAATGTGATCCCACTAGGCAGTGCTTGTTTCCTGGGACCAGAAACAGTGCTCCACTGAGTTCAGCTGCTGCGCAACAGCCAGCAACAACTGCTAATGTTTTCGTTCTATGGCTTATAGTAGGGTGGCTTGAGTAATGTCGCAATTTTCTGTGCTGCAGCTCCTCTCTCAGCCTTATACTGCAGGATAAGTTGTAAGGTATTTGTGATCCTCACAATGATGGTGCAGAGTTGAGCAGACTCCATGCTTCTCCGGCAATGGCGTACATGAGGCAGAGTTTTGAAAAATGACACAAAAAAAGCACTCTTCTGTTTGTTGCTGACATCAGGAGGGGGGGAGGAGGGAGGACACTGCACCAGGGGAGGCCGAAGACCTTCCAAAAAGCACCTACATCTAGTTGCACTGTGGGATAGATACCCACCGTGTATTGCTCTGCTTATTGCTACAAGTGTGGTTGATGAAGAAGCACTCCTCCAATGCAATGAGCGTGGTATGAGCACACCCGCCTAGCTTCATTAATTCGGCAGGTGTAGACATATCCTGAGGTGAAACTTAAGGTATTGGTTTAAACCAATTCAGCACAAAATGATTTGGAACATAGTTACATAGGAAACTATGCCTCTCCCCAAACAAAATTGCCATCTCTGAAATCAGTGCTCTCAATCTAGGATTTCCCTAAATCAAACTGACAGAGGGCTGCCAACAGAGTGGTTTTATAAAGGGTCTTCAGTTCCACACCCACATACAAACCCCCAAACACACATTGTGACAAAGCCTGAATTGTATGCTTTAAGAAATGCTGCAAAGCCCATGTCTTTCAAAAGGCAGCTAGCCACTGGCTAATGGTATTTGTACTCCCTAGATAGAATTATTAGAAAATTAGGTGTATGATATATACACCATAGGCTGCAAAAATTTGCAATTTTCTAAGAAAACCAAGACCAAAAATTATCCACATTATCCAACTCCTACTTGGCTGAAAACATACTAAATACATGAGCATGCATTTTTTGAAGTATGTGCAATTAACTTAGATTGCAGACAAAGTTAACTTTATTTATTTCTCTGTACATATTAGTAATTTAAGAGGTGTGTCCCCCCGACATGCTTTTTACATACCATTACTTTGGTTCTTGCTTTTCACTTCTTCCATCCATGTTGGAATGTCTTTCAATGGAACATAATCCCTCAAGTATTCTTTGCGTCTATCCTCCAAGGTCATCTTCAACAAACGCTCTGTTTAAAAAACACATGGAGTTTTTAAAAATTTAATATTGATTCCCCTCAGCCAAGCAAACTTTGGTACCGTGAAGCAAGACAGTCTCTGTCTAAAAGGGATTGATGTCACAAAGCCAGATCTAGTATAATTAAATAAGTTTATTATTTATATCAAGATAGACCCAACTACATACAGCCAATTTTGGAAACCCCAGCTCAACCACCACAAACAGCTGCTTCCAGCACTGTCCCCTGAGGTTTCCAGTCATCCTCCTATCACTATAGAGTCTTCCCCCCGCAGCTTATGATCAAC
The DNA here is from genome assembly GCF_026122565.2 of Emydura macquarii macquarii. Classification (NCBI taxonomy): domain Eukaryota; kingdom Metazoa; phylum Chordata; order Testudines; family Chelidae; genus Emydura; species Emydura macquarii. Next base: position 43,528,035 of record NW_027132813.1, read on the forward strand.
TTCCAACCATGAACCAGAAAACAGCAGCAGAAATGTCACACTATATAAAACTCACAATTTTATACCCAGTTTTCACCTTTTTCTAAATTGTTTAGGTTCTTTAGGATCTTAACATTTAGTTATAGTCTATGATCAATGTCAAAATTGTTATCTCTTTACCTAACAGGATTGAGAAGAGTTACCAAAGAACCAGTTAAACATATGAAAGGAGGTGGTCAAAGCAGGTTATCTAATATTATAGGGTATTTTGGACTTTTTGACTTAAGAAAAGTTCCATCCATTCCGTGTGTTCACATGTGGTTCAGGCAAAGCTGCAATGAAAAAATCCTTGTAAATTTATAAAGCAGAATTTCCACCAGCAATTAAGTCAGTTTTCTACAGCTACTCAATCAGAACCAAAAATCCCAGCAGGGTGTACATCAACTTCATTGGGAGTAGTACCAGTCACTTATTGTTTTACTACTGTTAATTTGAACAAAGGGCTCATCTACATTGGAGGGAGAAGGTGATGACACAAGAGGGGATTAGTCCACACTAACTCACCTAAGTTTGCATAAAAATGTCTGCCTACATATGACACAAACCCTTAAGCACACTTACTCCCAGCTCTGTACTCTGCTGTCAAAGTGGAGTAAGTTTGACATGAACTATAGTTTGTGGGCACCAAATGCTTCTACACACTACTTTGGCAGTTGCCCAACTGCTATCCCACACTGCTTTGCGGGAATCCATAATCCACCTGTCTGTTTACAAGTATGCCCTCAGTGTTCTGGGGTCAAGTTGACCAGATATTTCCTCCCCCATTTAAACACTGGTGCAGGGCCAGGATCAGTCCATTTGCTCTTAGACTCAAATCTATCAGCATTACAGCACTATTATTCCAGCAACATTCTACCATTCTTTGTGCAGCCATTTGAAGCTGTGGCATGATCTCTGACCTCCTCGCCATTTGGGGAGAAGAGATAGTACAGCAAGTTCTTGTGACCAATCATTGCAATAAGAAACTTTGACAACATTGCTAAGCAGATGTCCAATAAGGGCTATAGCCAGGACACTGACCATTGCCATATCAAGAGTTCAAGAAAATGTCTCTGTTGCACGGGCACGCGCACACACACACACACAGCCAGAAACAAGTCCAGTGGTGCTCATTGTGCTCTATCTATTTTATGAGCAGCTGGACAGGTATGCACTACAGAACCCAAACACCCTTGTGGATAGTGGTGCCACTGCCCCCAGCAAGGAGACTGGGGGGCCCCCTCTCCCTGTTGATGACAACTATAATTCACTGGAAGAGGACAATGACAAGGATGACAGTGAAGAGCTTTCCCCATATAGCCAGGATTTCTTCAGAACTCCAAATCCTGAGGCCAGCCATGTAAGAAACCAGCCTGAGTCCCACCCCTGGACCCAGGAGGAAGATCCTCAGCATATAAGATTCTATCTTTACCATTTGTTTTTAGGCTATACAGGTTGTGCTATCTTCTATTCCAGGGGCTCAATGGCCACTGACACTTTTGGCAAACGAATAGAGCCCTGCAAATCTGCAGATATTTGCTTTATGTCCATGGATATCCACAGGCCATTTTTTGCATATGGTGGATCGGATGTGGATCTCAAAAGGCAGAGAAGCAGCTGTCTGCAGCTCATAACCTTTGATGCTGCTTCCCTGCCTGAGAAACGAGGGTTCCCCCTGCCGGCCGCCAGGTATCTGGCAGGGCTGGCCTCCAAATAGCTGATTGGGGGGCCCAGAGCTGCAGGTGCCCGAGAATGCAGGTGACCTAGAAGACAGGCTGCGGCTCAGATGTCAGTTGAGTCTGGCAGATGCAGAATCACATTTGTGATTCCCTGCAGGGCTCTCCAAATAGAAACTAGGAGCCCTTCCAAGTCTCCAATCCTTGCCTACCTCACTCCATTCATCCCTGCCAAACACTGTCCCCCTTCATTTGCCCCACCCAAAACACAATTTCAAAGTGGTGGCTAGGCAGAGTAATCAGCTTCTCTCTCATGCTAAAGTCCCAACCATTGACTGTTAGACCCACGCCATAGAGGGTATGTATTCATCCACTAGTTACCCTTTCCCTCCCAGCATCTCTCCTGCCAGCAAATGCCATCCTCTCCCTCAACACTCTTTGAACACTCAGGACATTTGCAACCGCTCCCTCTCCTCTTCACATGGCAGATTCAAATAATAAAACTATGTAGTGGTCTTAAATTAAAAAATGTAAAACAGTTATTTCAGGAAAAAGTGTTTGGTTAGTATTCACAGTTCACATGAGATCTATAGACATGATTATCGCATGGCTGTTCAGGTAGTAAGACTACTGCTCCAGGCTGAAGTATATGCGCCTTATAACAGCAGTGCAAACAAAGATTTGTACAGGAGAAGATTAAGTTAGGATAACATAGCTGTACAGTCTTAAGGAAAATGGCTGAGGTATATCAGATACCATTCATCATTATTGCAATCAGGTAGACAATGGGGACATAATGGCTTTCTTTTGGCATCTATATTTCATACAAAGGGACTGGAAGCCACTAAGGGTTCAAATAATCAGTGAACAGCCCAATCTATTTTTCTCTGCAGGTCTGTAAAGAGATTAATCTTAGGCTGAGAAAATTGCTTGATTTTAGTATAGATATTCACAGAATCATAGAAATTATTTCTGTGGGGAATTCTAATTCTGCACTTGTGCAGTGGTGCAATGTCCCCCACAGATTTTACTCTTTCCCCAATGTCTGTTTCAAGAGTCAGGAAGGCTTCCTACTCTCCTCTGCCTGTGAGCTTCCCACTCCCCTGCCGATTTGTATGTAAATAGGGCTTTCATTGTTTTGATTCCACACTCCATCAATTTACATTGGATATAGACAGATAGCTGCCTTTTCACATACAAGCATACATACTGAAGTATGTTTAACATTATCTGAAGCAGCCAAATGTTTTTTCCTTCTTGAGATCTTACTCCTAATATCATATCTGATGCTCTAAGATGAGGTCCAGGACTCAACAGACATGGGGAATGAGTTAAAATTTTTAGATAGGGTATTTTCAGATCATGTTTGAGGCACATTGATTGAGCAGGATGGAGAGGCTGTTGGTCAGATAAACACTGGTATCTTTCACCAGAGAAAATTTCTAAGTAGAATTTACAAAACTGTTAAGACCAAAAATCCAAGTTTGACTTCAAAGTATAAAAGAAGATTCTCTCTCACTCTAACCATTTTTAGTTTGCAATACTTTTTAAAACCAACTTAAACATTGTGTATTTCTCTCCAGTCCTCCACATTATGCACATTAATTGGACCTTTAGAAAGATAAAAAACAGAATAAATGTCATTAGATTATTATTCAATAAAATTCAGTGTAATTCAATTGTTAAATCCCCAGAGCACAGATGCAAAACATTCCATGTGTGCGCGCAAAAAGTACTACAGAAAGATGAATCTGAAATTGCAGTGCTCAATGAATGCTATAGATACACATGAAACTCCAGAGCTGTAAGATAAACAAGCAAACAGTTCTACTGTATTTTAGTGAAAAGAATATAAGTCAATTTGTTGTCTTTAAGAAACAAAATTCTTCTATATTTTTAATTACTAGCAGGACTTGAAACTTACTCTAATGTGGAGTAGTGAAGTCCGAAACTATCAGCTTCTGTTAAAATTAAATTCTCAGAAGTTTCCAATAGCTATAGTTGTAAATATTATCTTTCAAAGGTGAATCCATGTAGTGTTATTTTCCTTAGTTTGCAGAGAGACCTCTCATGTTAACATGAAATTGTAAGCTCTTGGTAAGCAGTGAAACAGACAGAAAAAAAGTCAATTTCACATTTCTGCAGCTTGTGAACACTCATCAGCCACAGACTGGCACGGCAGGCATTCACCTTGTAGGAAGACAACCAGGAAAAGAAAGAATCCAGAAATTGACACCTACAACACCCACACTGCAGTATTGACATCTAGTAATTAAATGAGAGACACAAGATGGGTGAGGTTACATCTTTTGTTGGACCAACTTCTGCTGGTGAAAGAGAAACTTTTGAGCTTACATACCTGAAGAAGAGCTCTGTGGAGTTTGAAAGCTTGTCTCTTCCACCAACAGAAGTTGTTCCAATAAAAATATCACCTCACCCACCTGGTCGCTGTCATATCCTAGAACCAACACAGCTACAACCACACTGCAAAGAGTGTGTAATCAAGGCTTAAGGATATTTACTAGACTTTAATGGCCAGGGTCAATAGAAATGGTGAAGTAGGACCATTCCTCACCACTTAATCCAGCATATACCCTTGGTGAGAAGTTCCACTGAAAAATGCCAAAAGTGGAAGGGTGCTGAGATTTTATTAGGATGCTGATCATGCTCAGGAATCTTGTCTCTATCAACTTTGGTATAGTAATTGCCTGCAAATGTGACGTCCCTATCCCTTCTCTCTGCTGGAGGAGAGAGAGCATTCATAGTTTTAAATTTTATAAACCTTTTCCCTCCCCACATGCCCCTAAGTAAACCAAATGTGTCCCTTTAACATTTCTGCAGGAAGTTAGTATTGCTTGATCACATATTTAAGATACTGAATAAAGATTCAGTAACAGAAGAGAGCTCAACATTAAGAGTACCCATCACAATTTGATTGTCTTTCATTTTATCCACTCCATCTAGGAGCAAACAGCATCAGGTGTGTAAGATACACGAGCTCAGATTTTTTAAGAATGTTTACCTGTAGAGCCCATGCCACAAAACTTTTTGTACAGTTAAGTTAAACATAAAAAGTCAGCCCACCCTCAGGCAGATTATGTATTTGCTTTGTTTCTCCTCCCTCCCCCCCAATGAAGTTACATTTATACTTCACCTTCTCTCTGACAGGGGTTGTCTCTGTTATATTCATGCAGCATCTAGCATAAGGCCCTGGCCTCCACATACTACCATGATAATAAACTATAGAAATCCTACCATTAGGAGAAATAGCAACAATAACAATATTTTATATAGTCCATCATATTTTATCTTACTTGTTTGCTGCTAAGAGTGTAGTTTTAAATTTATATATGAACACTAAATAGAAGGTCAACATCAGAGTTTCGAGGGATATACAATTAAACTAATTTATATTATCTGATATTGATAATAGAAACAGAAGAAAATCCTGTTATCAGGTGGATTGTCTTCAAAACAGTCAATACAACAAAACCAAAATTGCAAGGTCAGCATGATGGTTATTCAGTGTGTGTGGACAAGTTGCTCTTTATCCAATTAAGAAGGGGGGGGGGGAAACAAAAATAAAAACAACAAACAAAACTTTCCTATGAGTTTGATGACAGAGTTTTGAAGGCAGAATCCAACTGTAAACATCATCAACTTCCTTACTAAAAGGGAAACATTTTTCATACCAGGGTCTCAGCTATTTTGTACCAGGAAGATTTCACTTTGTTGCCATTGCAAGGTTAGTGCCAAGAAGATCAATAAGTTATATTTAAGCTATTATCCATGTTCAGTAGTTAAACAGAACAATAAAAAGCTCTGTAAATTAAAGTGGTGGAGTTATGTTTGGATTATACACATCATTTAGTAGTTTATATAACTTTATTTCTGGTCTACCTGAAACATACCAGTCTTTCACATGACTAACTTTCTACAAAGGATCCTGATTCCTGCTATAATCAGTTTTAGTTCTGTCTTTTTACATACATTGTATGGAATGTTTACTTTTTCTACCAAGTAATTTATAGATGATAAATTGGAAAAAAGAATACAGGTGAAATGTTTTACCTTTTTCTCTTCTTCATTTTACATTGTCTCTTAAGCCAAACTAACGTTTGCTTAAAATGTTTGTGAAATTTAATGTTATAGTTGAAAGAAGCATTCTGAAACCAATTGGAGCCATTGAAGTGTTTAGTTTTCTGTTTCTATGTAGCCCTCTCCTTTCTCTTCACCCTCCCCCAGCTACTTTTTTATTTTAAATGTATGTAGCTTTTGCTTTTGGACACGAACTTGTTTTGGACTTCACTCACTATGTCTATTTTTTGATAGATAGCATTATAGATATGTTTTCCTACCTAGATCTAGGAAAGAAAAAAGACGGGGTGAGGGTAGGGAGAAATACTACTTTTTCTATGTTTTTTTCTCCCTAGTAGCACGCAATTATCTCACAACATGTCATCCCTATGTAAAAAACCAACAAAATAAATTTTGTTTTGAACACACACAGTACAAATATTTGTTTAGGTTGACTAGAATAGCCTCTGGGGAGAAAGATCAAGTTTGAATAAAGGTCTAGGAAGGGGAAGAAACAGCAGTCATACAAAGGGAGAGGGACAGAGAGAATCCAGTGAAAAGGAGCAGTCATATACATGGAAAGTGTGATTGTTTGAGAAAGATAGCAGAAATATACAAAAGAGAAGAAAGGAGGCTCATAGCCAAACAAGCACACACACAGTGGCTGGAGAAAAGAAACTGGAAGTAAAGACATACCCCAGAGAAAAGGTGAGCACAGACAGAAGTGGGGGGACGACCCACACATAGTGGAAAAGGGCAGAGAAATTCATGTCATAAAAGAAAAGGGGGAGCTCATTCACACCTCAAAGGCACTGGGGGCCAGTTCACCGGGCACAGCAGGACGGGGCTGAAACCTTGTCCCACAGAGAGAGGAGCAGGAGGTCGGGGCAGGAGACGAAGGGCCACTCTACCCCTCCCCCCCAAAGGACAGGGGACCTGCCGGCGGGGGGATGGCTACGCTGCCCAGCAGCAGGACGAGGGGTCCGGCACCTTGGCCCACTAGGAAACGCGACCAGGACGAGAAAGGGCACTTGGCCCCACCGCGGTCGGGTTAGGGCCGGGGGCAGGTCCCCCAGCGGGCGGGGAGGCAGGGAGCGGGGCTCCCCCGCCGGCCGAGGAAAGGGATGCCCTGCCCGGCTGAGACAGGGCTGCGGGGCCGGTACCTTTCTCCTCCTTCCAGAGCTTTTTCCGCTTGTTGCCGGGGTACATGGTGCTGTGGCTGGCGGCGGCTTTGAGCTGCACGTTCCCCAGGCTCACCGGAGATGGGGGGAAACACCGAGCCGGCGGCCGTCCCCTCTGCGCGCCCCCCTCCCGCCCCTGCCCGGCTCGATCCTGCCCTGCGGCTCGCAGCGCCTGTCAACTGGGTCACGCCTCGCTCTAACCCGACAGCCCCGCAGCGCCCGCCTCCTGCCCCGCAGCCGATTGGCTCCGGCAGCCGCCGCTCAGCAGCAGCAGCAGCAGCAAAAGCCCCGCCCCTCCGGGCCGCGGCGCTTTACAGCGCAGGGGCTCGAGCGCCGCGGCGGGGAGGAGGGGCCTTAAAGGGGCAGGCCGCGGGCAGCGCGGGAGGGGTAGCCCTCGGCTCGGCTCAGAGCGCGTGGACTCTGGCTCTCGGGCGAGTTCCCTCCTGGGGGGCTCTGAGGAGTCCCCGTCCATGGGGGAGCAGCCGGGCGGGAGGACAAGGGCGATGACCTCCCTTTGCCCGAGCTCCCTTCCTGTTCGGGGGACTCCCTTGGTGCCCCTGGTCCTTCCTTCCCTGGGGACGGGGGCGCCTGGCTGCTGGAGGGGGGGGAGGGTGTCCCCGGAGTGCACTGAGCCGCCCCCCGCCGGGGAGAGGCTTCTCTGCACACAGGCGCCCGCCCCCACGCCGGTGCTGTCTGTGCTTAGGTGCGACGACGACCTCACGTCCCTCCCGTCCCCCACCCTCCCCTCCCTTCACCGGCCTGTGGCTTGCCTCCCGCCCGGGGTTGATGTGAGACTGGCGTGGAGGATCCTCCCTCCTGCCCCGCTTTCACTGAGTCGCGTCGACAGCTCCTGCCAAGGGCCCCCTGCCCTAGACCCCTGCCCCGAGCAGGCACAGACCTCGCCTCCCTCTCCCCGCCCCCCAGTGGGAACGGGAAGCAGCTGGTTCAGCAGCCTCTGCGCAGAGCGGGAGCGGGGCTCTGGGAAGCGGGGGGGGGTCCTCTCCCCCCCCCCCTCACCCCACACACAGGGGTTACTGACTGCGGCTTGCACCAAACAGCCCCACACGGGGCTGCTGCCCGCGCTCTGCCCCTGCAGGGCGAGGGGCTCCTGCACACGGGGCTCTGGCACCATCCCCCAGGCCCGCGTGCCTGCCCTCCGCCCTTGCAGTGCGTGCGAGACCGTTGAACGGCCGCCACCACTTCATTTCCGGGTTGGAGAGCGGACGGAACGGAAGGCTCAGATTGACCGCGCGCGAGGAAACGGTTGCTAAGTAACCGCGTCAGGGCCGAGCCTCGGCTGTTGCGGGGGCGGGCAGGCGCCCGTTGAGCCGGGTGGGTGAGCGGGCGGGCGGGACCGAGGCTCTATCAGGGGGCCGGGGCCGGGAGGCGGGGCCTGTCTCTGCCGTGGGCGTGTGCAGAAGGGGCCCTGTGGGGCGGAGCCCGCCCCTGCCCCGAAACTGCGGGGGTAGGTGGCGGTGTCGGCGGGCGGCCCCTGGGCCTTGCGGGAGAGCGACAGCAGGAGGAGCTGCTCTGCGATGAAGGCTCTCAGTGCGGCGCTGCTGCTGCTGCTGCTGGCCCTCGGGGTCCCCGTGCACCGTAGGTATCTGACTTGGAGCTGCAGCAGCTTGTACCTTCCTTACAGCAGGGGTGAGCCTGCGACGTGACCTACGAAAGCGAGAGGGACTGGTAGTGACGTTTGGTGCCTCAACCTCTGGGTGCCCAATTTAAGGCACCGTTCCAGGGATTTGGTTTTTCAGAGGGCAGGTAGTGTTCAGCCCTTGTGAAAGTCAAGCCCCTTGTCTCAGGGTGGACAATCACTGGGTTAGCGGGGGAAGGGGCCCGCTATCATGGGGAACTTTCCTTGCTCGTACACTAGCCAGGTAGAGTTGGTTAGCAAAAAGATCTGAGTCCCCACTCCCACTCTTTACCCAGAGGGCCACCTGACCCCGAGGGCTCCCCTCCCACTCTCCTGTGTGGTGGGGTGCCTGTAACCCTGACAAGGCTGGGCCCAGGATTCCTGGGGCTCAATCCCCAATCTTGCCGTGGTCCCTTAGGGCAGGGACTAGGGTGACCCCACTCCTGGGTATTAACTGTGCCCTGGATGCTTCCCTGACCCACTGATCAGTGCATACAATGCAAAGCAATACAATTTATTACACAAACAGCAATCAAATCAAATAAAAAATAAGAAAAGAGGAGAAAGTTTCAAGGAAAACACCCAACACTGCCCCCAGCTCAGGGCACCACACACAGTGTCTTGGGTTCACAGTCTGTGTCACACATTGCAGGCCCACTGTCCAGGCCCTGGCTGCGCTGCAGGGATGCAGAGTCAGACCCCTGCTCTGCCAGTAGCCACACAGTCCCAAAGTCCCCTTCGCTCTCCCCAGCTGCTCGCCACACACCTAGCTCCAGACCGCTACTGTCCCAGCTCGCTCTGTTTCAGTGCAGCTGTGCTTGGCTTTCTCTGGGATGCCCCTCTGGCTCTGCTGCTGTGGGTCGGGTCAGCTTGGCTCCATTCAGCTTTCTGTGCTCCTCTTCCAGCCTTCCAACTGCAGGCTGCTTTTTCCTTAGCTCCTCAACTCTGCCCAGGCATGCAGTTCCAGTTCACAGGGAGGGCTGGGCTCCCCGCACCCTCCTGGCTCCCTCTTTGGCCTGCCCATCCTGTCAATCAGGCTGACCTGGGTTGGCCTCTCTCTACTGGCGCTGGGGGGCTTTCCGTTCCAGGGTCCTGCTTCCTCCAGAGATGGCCAACCCAAAAAGACCCACTAAGTTTCAGTAAAGGGCTAATAGACCCCTTACAACTGCACGCACTTCTGAAAATGTATAGGGTGCGGGGTTTGAAAATACCCATCATGGTACTTACACATACTTAACTTTCTGGCTCTTGTGCACTGGAAGAGTCGTTTCCTACCCTGTGTCATCATTACCGGTAATTAAAATATGTGGTTTAAAGTGATAGTGAAATGAGATTAATATGGTGCCTAACCATCCAATAATTATGCCACCTTCAGCATTTGTCTCACCAAAACCTTTGTAGCCACTGCAAACCACTAGAACGACAGTTGTAGCATTTAGGGACATTATAATCTTGCATCACCCTGTTGCAACACAATCCAATCTAATCTTCTGTTAGAGCTGCTTCTCCTCCTCCCCCCCCCCCCCTTTGACATCACACATCAAGACGAAAGTGGGGGGAAGACAAGACATATAATTTTACCCTCTTTACACTGAGCTTTGCAGGTTCACAAATGAGTTTAAGCAGTGTCAAACTTAATATGATCACACAATTGAGATTTTGGTGCTTGGTACAAGAGCACTATTTCATTTTTTTTAATAAAATCCTTACTCAATGTCTGGGCAGCTTGGACCCAACTTTTAGATTCTAAATTAGATTTTTATCATGATCTAAAACTGAGAATTGTTTTCATTTAACACACACATTGGACTGTAAACTTAAATATATATACACAAGTGAACTTTCCTTGTACCATTTGCAACCCAACATTGCAGCATTGTTTTAGTTCATGAGACAAAATGCGAGTAGAAAGTGTGTGAAGAAGAGTGAAACTTTCTACCTCACTTTCCTTGTCCAAGCTGAGAGAAATGAAAAAAACAAAACAAAGTAAGTAGACTCTGTAATAGTGGAGTTATATTTTTTAACATTTTTAATTTGTCATGTTATTATAATAGGAACGTTATTTTAAAATACTGGTTTTAACCTCTACCAGTGAAAGAGGTTTGAGAAATGTAAGTTAGCCATAATAAATAAAGTGTGTTTATTGTTTTCTGTATCTACTTACAAGATGGAAAATGTAAACTGAAACTTACAGTTTGTAGTTACTTTCAGATCAGTTTCACTTTCTAGTTCCTGTACTTAACAGTGCTGTCTCCTTAGGTGGATACTACTACAGGGAAATATTTAAATCTAAACACACCAAATTTTGTTTCAATTACTTTTATAACAGTAAAGGCAACAGTGCAATCAAAACTGCATAGATAAACTTCTGCATGCATATGGAGCCCATCTAACTTCATTTGCCCTGTGCTTTGGAGTAAGGGTCCACCTTTATGGATCACACTGGTTGATCAAGGCCAATAATTTTGACTCTGTAATGAGATGGGTGAAGATGGATGCCTATGTAGAGCCCCATGGAAGTCAAGAAGGCTACACACAGAAGCAGGAGACCACACATGCAAATACTGTTGCAGGGTCAGAACCTTAATCCACAAAGTAAAGTTTATAAATAAAACGCATGTTTTAGGTCAAAAACTATTTGACACGGTCACTTAGGTGTGCATTCTGATTTTAGTTAGATACATATATTTAGGTCAAATCCTATAAATACTTATGAATGTAAGTAACAATTTTGCTCAAATGAGTAATTTGCATAAGTGTGTTTTACGTGATCAGGCCCACATTAGGCTTCGCTATGGTGAAATACTGTCAGTCTTCACAGAAACCTAAATAGGTCATGGAAAATTTAGCAAATTTGAACTTTTCCTCTTCTTAAATACTTCATCCAAAAAATTGTTAAATGTTGTGACAGTTTTACTTTTACCATTTACTTTTATTAAGCTTTTGAAGTTGCAAAATGTTTTTAAAAAGCAAAAATCAAATAAAAATCAAAGAGTTTTAAGCATAGCAAGTCCTTCTATAAGTTCTTCTAAAGTATGAGATACTTAAGTGTAGGAAAAAATTGGGCATCTTCTCTAAGATGTATAAAATGAATAATTTGCATGCATGAAAAAGTGTGCAAAAAAGTGTCATTCTTGAATTAAAACTAAAAATCAGACATGGTATAAAACAAAGCCTCACAAGATATTGATATTCAGGGAGCAAAATGTATCAGGTTGCCAAATCTGAATCAAATTTCTTTGGATATATATTTTTATTATGCTGTGATAGTAGCAAAAGACTGCATTTAAGATCTTAGTAAAAAATACACTTTGTTTAAAGATAAAATGTAACTAACACAAAATACTTAGGTCTTGAAATGTAAACAAAAGAATTCACATGACCAAGTTAATAATTGTGTCAATTATGAAATATTTTAGAGATATCAGAAAAAGCCACCCTGCTGATTACCTTTTAATTTTCAGATCTCTCTCTTTGTAAAGTCTTAGTCATAAAAAGTTGCAAAAAGGACTGTGGTCTTGCTACAGAGCCTACAGAAGTTCATGGAAGACTTCGAACTTCATTGAGAAAATTGGGGGGGGGCGGGGCTCATTTAATATACAATATGCTTCCAGTATGTTTAAAACAGGATCATTTGCAATTAAAGCTAAAAAATTGAATCGAACTGATAGGTCCTAAATGTCACTCCATTTAGGAATACCCAAATACTGAATATTTGTAGATTTTAAAGTTTGGGGTTTTTTTGTAAATTCTAACTTATGCTGAACAAGCACAATGTAGTCTTTGACAAGTGCTCCACTTAGGATGTTTAATGCTGCACCTCTGTACAGAAATATCCTTGATCTGATCAAACTTTTTTTTTTTTCTTAAAAGATGCTGGTTTGATAAAAGATATTGAGAGGGAGCATTCACAGGTCACCTCGCCAACCATGCAATAACAAAATAGAATAAGACTTCTTTATGCCAACATACATTTTAATGTTCAATTTACATTAGTCACATAATACCCAGTTTTGCAGCTTTTAAAATCCTGATTGCATGCAGATGTAATGTTAGTACATCATGTGTTCTCCACCTTCTACAGATGTTTCTTTTCTTTGCAAAGTAATGTCTTTGTGTCTGTGGGATCTAATTGCACAATTTTTGTAATTTTGCTAAAAACTATTTAGCTCATCCTTATTCTTACAGAGGGGCATTTTAAACTAATTTTCAGTTTCTTTAATTTTGTGCATTTGACAGTACTTTGCACAAAATTTCCTCTTTTTGATTATGAATTTTTCCACCCAGCATCAGGGAAGAGAAACATTTTTAATATAGGAAAACAGTCGTAAAACCAAAATTGGCAATAGGTCTCAAGTGTAATATCTGAAAGTACTTTTAAATTGTGGGTTTTTTTATCTGACTAGATTCAAGTTGATAGTTCCCTTTTAAATCTTTTATTTATAAATAAAAATGTAATAATCAGTTAGCACCTATCTAAAATATACATATACACATACATATATTTTCTTTATGATTGCTGACTGTCAGACTCTTGGGGTGGCCTCTTGAGGGGCCTCACCTTCACCAGCATGGGCAAGGATCTGGCAGGGCACGTAAAGGTGCAGGCATACCATTGCGGGGAAATCTTACCCATGGACCTTAGCTGTTCATCTGTCCAATGTGGCTACTTTCACTTGCTTATAGTCTTGGGCTACTGCATCATCAAGCCCCCAGTATGCTGCCTGCATCTCTCTGATGAATGGATGAAGTTGGATCACCCACAGGGTTAGTGGCCCTCTCAACCGCAGCTACCCTCTCAAATAATAACAGGAATGATTCCAGGTCATCTGTTATCATCTTGGGGAGCATCGGTGTTGGTGTGATCCCCTGAATTACAGGGGATGCCCTCCCCCTAAGGGAGGAACTCTGAGGGATAGCAATCAGTACTAGTGCTACCACCTTTTGTAACAACTGTCACTGATGGGCTGCCAAACAGCTGTTGTGGTCTTCCAGAGTCAGCCGGCCCTTGCAGAAGCTGGTTGAACTCCATATTTCCCTTGTGTATATAGAAAAGGGAGGGAATTTTTTCTCCCCCCACCTTTCCTTTTCTGCAGGTATGGTTAGCTGCAATCCCACTTCTGGAAACATATTATCAGAGCCCCTTGGGGTGGCCTCCCAAGAGGCCTCAGCTTCACCTGACTGTCCCCCCTCTTAGTTTGTTCTCAGTGAAGTCAGTGTTTGGAATCTCACCTTCCTTTAAGTCTGTCAGCCATACACTTCCTAGGTTCATCATCTCTTTCAGTCTCCTGGCTGTTTTCTTGAAAGTAGTCTAGCACTTTGCTCATCACCTTACTACCCTCTTCCACTACTTCCCCTTCTGTCTTTGCACTCTTATCTTTATAGTAGGCCTTATTTTCTTTATTGGTTGCAGCTGTGGATACCTGCCTCCATGATTGGCAGTCCTGGCCACTGCAAGGGGTTGTGATCAAGCTGCTTGCTTGTAAACAGGAGGGACTCTCCTCCCCACATCTATGTTCAGTATAAGCTTTGTAGACCCCATTACACTGACACAGAGAATCTCCATGAGATGTATCGGCTTATAATAAATGGTCTATTAGTAAGATTGCCCAACATTTTGCTTTATAAGACCCTGTTTTCAGTTGCTTATAACTTTGCCAAAGTTTAACCATTTGGGCTGAAATTTTTTATGCCAGATGTCTGCTACAGGTTGAATTTTTATGGAAGGCTTCAGCCAAAAGGTCCAGCAGTTTTCAACAATGAGGGTATGGAAAAATACATTATTTTGCAATTTTATATATATATATATATATATATATATATATATTTTTTTCCCCTTGGAAAATTTCTAGTGTTCCACCAGAGACTTGAAATCTAGCCGTCTTTGTTTCAAGACGTGCCTTTGAAAATCCACCCAAATTTGGTTACCTTATACGCCTTTAAAAAAATTGCAGTTTGCATATGCTCAGTAGAAACTTTTCACAAGTGGTCACTATGTGTTCCTCATTTTCTGGATGTCCAACTTGAGTCCTAGGACCTGATTTGCATTGCTAAGTATTCACAGCTGCAACTGAAGTCTGTGCAGCTGTGCTTTGAACATATAAGAGCTATATAATGCTAAGTACGCTGAAAAATCAGGTTCTAGGTGTATTATATTGAGCACCCAAAATTAGTGGAAACTTTTTGTCTTAATCTCTGTGCCACAGCTCCCCATCTGTAACTTTATATTCTTGATGCTAACTAAAGAACTTCCTACGTTGTGTTCCAGACATCTAATAAATCCTGTTTTTATAACACTGTCTGGGAGTCACTCCAGTCTAAAGAGGTTGAGGGCGCATACTTCCTTTGGGGTACAAGTCTCTCCCACATGGCCAATTTAAATGGATGCACTGACGGGAGCTCACAGTGTGAAACGGGTGTTGAAGGCTCTGAAGTTTGGACCCAGGAGCTGGTGAAGCCAAGGGGCTTGCCCCATGAGAGAGTGTGAGCCTAAGGGGGTTAACACTCTAAAAGTGTCCTCCCAGAGACTGTTCCAGAGCTGTGCAAGAGCACCGGACCTATGGATCCATGATAACCTTACATTCTTTAAAGACTCCTGAGCTACTTTACAGTCTTTGGGAGTTTACACCCAGGCCACAAAGAGATGTCATTTTGTGGGTCAGCAACACCACCAGCAACATCACTCTCAGAAATACTTTTGCCAGTCATCCTACCCTGCTAGGCAGCAATACTTCTCCAGAAAAGGACAAATCACAGAGGAGAAGATCTTCTGGGTCTAGTTTTGTCCAACCAGCCCATCCTCCTCCACATTTGGGGAGGCAGTGTATTTAACTTTCATATCAAGAGCAGCACACTAGTTGTGAACCTTTTCATCCAGAAAAGGGATGGAGTAGTGGAATGGGAGGGGAGGATGTATAGAAATTGTATGGTGTAACCTGATTCCACAGTACTTAGGACCCATCTGTCTGTCGTTATACTTTCCCAAGCACTGTAGAAGCAAGACAACCTGTCCCTGAATTGAGACTGTGCAAATGTTTTTCAGTTTGGTCAATATCTAAGGAATTCAACCCATATTGGCTCATGTTCAGGACATTTTGGACTGTCTGTTACAATTGAAGTCCTTGGGTCTGGCTCTTAGCTTGTTGAGGGTTCAATTGGCGGTGATCTTGGCGTTCCATTCTTTTATCCAAGGAAAGTTGATTTTCTCAAACTCCATGGTAGTGAGGTTTCTGAATGGTGTTGTCCACCTGTTTCCATCTGCAGGAAATGGTCCTATTGTGAGACCTTAATACTATGCTGACCACCCTCCTACATCCTGCATCTTAGCCAACAGCAACCTGCTCATTGTCTCTCCTCTCCTAAAAGACAACCTTTCTTGCCACTATAATGTCTGCAAAAAGAATCAGCTAATTACAAATCTTAATAGCAGAACCTCCATATGCTCTGTTCTTCAAAGACAAAGTGTCCTTAAGACCACATTTAAAGTTTTTGTCCAAGATGGTTTCACAGTTTCACCTTAACCAGGTTGTTTACTTGCCTGTATTCTTTCCTAAGTCACACTCAAATGCAGATGAACAGCATCTCCATATGTTAGATGCAAGGCAATGCTTGGCATTCTATCTGGAAAGGACTAAATCATTTTGTTCATCCCCTCCACTTGATGTCTCCTGTGCTGCATGGATAAAAAGTCAGCTGGGCTGCACATAGATTTTTTTTAAGTGGATAACTTCCTGTATTACCATGGTGTATGAAGTAGGTCAAACTATGCCCCGTGAACATTATGGGCTCATTCAACAAGAGCCAAGTGACATTGATCGCATTTCTCAATGATGTTTCAATATTGAATATCTGCAGAGATTCATGGTCTTCCATGCATACTTTTACCAAACATTATGCTATTACTGCAGCATGTAGGTTAGATACAAATTTTGGGAAGGCAGTTGTGCAGACATTGTTAAGTAGACTGAGCCCCACCACCTACCAGAACATTTTGTGTGTCATCTGAGGGGAATATACATCTGCAACCACTTCAAGAAGAAAAGAGAGTTATTTACCTGTATTGTAACTGCTGTTCTTTGAGTTGTGGGTGCAGACATGCATTCCATGATCTGCCCTCCATCCTCTCTGCCTCAGAGCAGAGCCAGATTTAGGGTCAGGCAGCCCAGGCAAATGCCTGGCATGCCAGACTTGGTGGGCACTGGGCTCAGGGTGCCGTTTTTGTTAACAACAAAAAGGAAACTAGAATGTTTGAAGTAAAATATTTCAGGTGTTCCAGATCGTCTTATATGACTGAGATAAATCGTGCATGCAAACTGTGCCTCAAAGTCGTGAAATGAGCTACAAATGCAATAAAAAATAAGGTATTCAAAAGTTTAACAAATGAAGGAGGGGCACCATTTGGTCTAGGGCCAGCTCCGCCTCAAAGTCTTCAGCCGTGGATTCCAGTAGGAAGGAACTGAGGGGTGTTGGGGTGCCATTGCCCATATATAGCCATGGGAGGAACTACAAGTGACAAAGGGGGGAGCACTGCTCCAACTGATACTGCTAAGTAAAGTGTTACTAGAAGCTGCTACCATAAGAACATTTTAAAATAGTATGCTTGTGAAGTACACATCCCCTATAACATTTGTATTTGTTAATTCCAAAAGTTATATACTAAATAATACATTGTGCAGAATTCTAAACCTTAATATTTCACTTTAAAAAAATTTGTTAATAGTACTTAAGAATTTATAAAATGTAATTAAAGTTGTTAAATTGGCATTAAATGCCACCAAAAAGAAGAAAGCTGTTAGTTTTATAATGATAAATGATTGTAGTGCCACATTTTCCCCTTACATTTATGTGTATCACAATTATAAAACACAAGTTTTAAGGTAAAGACATGACTCCAATTACATACTGTCAACTAACTTTTATATAGAAAATTTTTTAGCTACGCACAAAGTTTTATATTACCGAATGTCACTGAACATTTAGTTTTAACTTTAACTAATGTTGATAGTACCCATTTAAAGGTTATTAAAATTTTAGATTACCTCCTCCAGTTTTACCCTAATTTAAAAGGAAGCCACAGCTTTTTTGCTCAGCCCAAAATTCTGAAAGTTTGAAGTGTATAATTAAAGTTATCCATTCTGATTCTGTAATGAAAAGTGTTTTAATTTGTGACACTAGCACTGTAAAAGAGATATATACAAATTTGTAAATAGGTTTACAACTTGTTTAAACAATAACAAAGTAATTCATATTTTAACAAAGTATTTTTTGGCCCAAGTCCTGAATCAAGATATGCTTCTATGGACCCCTGGTTTCATGTAGATTCCTATTGATTTCAATGGGACTCTGTGCAGGTTCAAGGTCCATGCTAGAGGATTCCAGTGTTGAACTGTGCTCTTAAATACTAAGATATTTACTTTTGACTGTTTAACCAGTATTTCTATCATACTGGAAAACCAGTTTACATTCACTTTATTTGGGGTTCTACCCTTTCAGTGTCACAAATATTACCTTTAGTAACATGGCCACCTTCAGATATGTCAATATTAATTTAAAACTTAATGTACATCTCACTTTTTACTTATGCTGAGAATTGCATTTTACTTTTTGAACTTTCAAACAAATATGTATAACAAATATTTCAAACAAATATATAATATTGCCTGTTTGCTTATCTTGGACAAATAAAATAAAGCATTAGGCAGGTAATTACAAGTTTAGGCTGTCGACTTTTGTATCTGAAGGATAAGATTGCGGAAATACAGTTATGTTTTCCCCTCAGCTTCATTGATTTTAATCCATTTTGTCAGGCAAATAAATTTTGGTCCATTAAATAATATAATAATTCACCTTATTTATTCACCTTCATTCACCTTATTTATTCACCTTAATTACCCTTTTATTTTTTAGTTGTTTCTTGCTCATATTTATGTGAGTAATTAGTGTTCTACATTTTTATCTGCATTAAATAAAACACGTTCTTCTTCCTTTTACCTTTTAATGTTCCCAGCTGCCTACACACATTTTGTTCATTTTTGTTGTTTATCTCATGACATAATAGCAGTTATTTGCACTCAGAACTTTTATTCTGATTATGCTAAATTGTCATGTAAAAATGAGTTCAGAATTTGGGAATAATCATTTTATAGACTGCATCAATTGTGTCTTATGTAATTAAATAGTTATATAATGCAGCAGACAAGACATTAACAAAGTAAACCTAAGAAAATCTAAGCTCTTTAAATAGGTATCTGAATATTTGTTAGTTTTGATAGATAGTTTCTCAAATTGTCTATGGCAAGCACTGTAGTTTACTCTTCTCAAAGATTTACCCAGTTCTGTTTAAAAGGGATTTACATAATGTTTTCAGAAAAGTGACTTCTATAAATAAAAATTAATATGATGCTTAAATTATTAAACTTAAATTTAATGCTTCAAACCGTACACTTTAATCTGGCACTCACATTGTCTGTAGTATCTATTTTATTTCAGTATAGTATTTCATTGTCTCTTCGTATATTAGCATCTTTTCTTAATGTGCTAGAGTAACTCCCATTATCAATAGGTATCATGCACACATATCAAGGAGAGAATAGACTCCTTTATATATGTAATTAATTTGTTATGTTTTTAATTGATTGGCCTTGTTCAGAACACTGATACATCCTACAGTAATCCATAGTACACAGATATTTCCTACATTTATTGTACAAAACTTTGTTTTAAAAATAAATTCAATTAAATATTTTGGGCTGAAGCCTGTTAATGTTGAGCCTAGGCTCAAGAAGTTAATAGCAAAACCCCTATTTATTTCAACTGGAGCAGAATCAGGCCCATAAACATACTCATTTATTATTTGTAAGTGAAATTCCTTCCATCACAGTAAACCCAAGGCCCGAGTAGTGAAAATATTGCCAGAGTAAAGGATGGAATGCCATCTCCTCAACTGTGGGCTAGCTGTCGGGCTGGGATAGTGGTCACTACGTGTCCATACCTCCTGTAAGGAGCCTCCCAGCTAGTCAGTCTGTAATGTCCATGATTCAGTGGCTCTGCTACCAGCACACCTGCAACACTTCCTTCCACACAGGCCTCTTTTGGAGCACCTCTTCATGATATGCAGTGGCAGAGACGGACTTCTATCATAAGTCCTCTTGCCCACAGCTCACCTGCACAACTTTACTAAGGGATATAACTGATGTGGAGGACAGGCACAAAGCCCTCTACACCAAGGAAGTCCAAATAAACAATGTGCAAGTAGAGGTACAGGTGGAACAGCCTCATAGCAGCGTCTCCACGTTTCTCCTACATGGTGGAAATGTGGGTTCTACACCTGCCCCAAATATGACAATGCAGGTGGTAGCACTTCAGGCTAACCTCAGATGGACAATTCAGTCCATGCTTACTCATGTAGGTGGCTACAGGGGTGACATCCATTATTCCAGTCCAGGAGCTGGAAGAGCTGTCCTGGAGAGCCTACATAACTCCACTACACTTCCCTTTTACCAGAGGTTGGGAGGTAAATTTCATCTCATCCAGCCTCTACAGAGGTCCCTGCATCAAGTCTGGAAGCCTTTGTACTGGAGCTCTGTACAAGGGGTCTGTGGTATGCATGCACAGCTGAATTTCATCTCTGACATTGTCCATATATTCTAATTAGGGTCCTACTGAGATGTTAATATGTTAGAATTATCTGCAAAGAAAAAGAGAGTCTCAATTAACAGAATAACACAATGTAAGAGTACATTCTGTCTGATCAGAAAATAAATAATTCATAACCAAAATGCATATTTGATGGCTTTTGTTATTTTCAGAAACAGAAAAAAGTTTTGACAACCAGAAGGAAAAAAATGTTTCAAAACAGGTAAGTACATCTCAAGGTGGAATGTATTGTTTGATTGGTTCGGGGTTTTTCCTCCCAAACTGACTATGCTTTATGGTCATAATGAACTGTGGTTATTGTCTATTCTCTAAAGAATGTAAAATTTGCTTTAAATACAGAGATTTACACTAGTCTGAGGCCTCGGACTCACTGTATTCTGTCATGGAGCAGTGACAGAAAAGCTTTGACAGACCAGAGCCGATTTTTAAGGCCCATCTCTGAAACCATTAGATCTAGAAATCATTCTACTATGGGATGGTTGGA
This sequence comes from Emydura macquarii macquarii, assembly GCF_026122565.2. NCBI lineage: Eukaryota > Metazoa > Chordata > Testudines > Chelidae > Emydura > Emydura macquarii. The sequence continues at coordinate 43,548,762 of NW_027132813.1, forward strand.
GGTCCCCATTTTGCTACTACATTAATGGTGCACCTGAAGTGGGGAAGAAGCTAGATATTAATCAGAATCATACAACTTTAACGTTTGAAGTTTGCAACATGCTAGATGTAGAAACACTGGAAGGACAAGTGCAAGTGCTTGCAAGATAGGAAAACCTTTGCAAGCACTTGTCCTATGCCAGTGATCAGGAGGAGAAGGTGGTGAAATCCCTGAAATCCATGTAAGAGTGTTCTAGGATAAGGATATACAAACAAATTTTGATAAGTGACCATTGATTTTCGATGTGTCTGATTTGAGGACCAATGTTAAGGCATCTTGGGCTTCATTTGCAGAGATGCTGCACATCTGCATCGCCCTTTGACCTAAAATGAAATAAGCGCTCAGCAATGGAAAGGATCTCACTGATTTCATTGGGCACTGGATCTGACCCTAGATATCACAGACTGGACTCCCCAAAATTGAAGCACCCCTAGCTTGCAGATACTTTTGAATATTTTGGCCTCAGTTGATCAAGTGGTTGTGCATTTATTTATTTAACTTTTTAAAACCATATTTACCTAACAAATGTGATCAATTATGAGTATAAACTGCAGCTGTAGTATATGCAAAATATGTTTATCAAATATATTTTTGGATAAAACACAAAATTATTTTATTAGCGCACTTCTTTAAATCTTAGCCCATTTTGTGCAGAAATATAGCTGAATTTTAATATTTTTACTTGAAATAAAAAGCTATTTGGAAGAAACTTCATTATGAGCTTATGGCTTTAAGGGAGCAAATTTTTCATAAACCTCCTTTCAATTCTAATCTCTTTCTGTTAAAGACTTGTCTATTTTATACTGAATCATATTTGCTTTTGTAGTCATTTTTCAAGTGAAGCAATAAACAGACGTCTTATCTGAACATCAATCTGAAAACAGTGTTCATTTGTTAAATAATACAATTATCTGTGTAGCTGTTTCTTAGAATATATTTGAAAAATAAAGCTGTGATTTCTGGATTGGTAAACATTATGGCAAACAGCAGCAAGAAAAATATTATGTTCAATATGGGGGAGGGACTTTACAATTTATGAATCAGTAGCCAGAATTTTGTTTTTGCCCTCTGCATTCTAAATTTTAAAAAGATTATTATGGTAAGCTGTCATAATTTAGATTGCAAGACACTTTCCATTATAACTTCCATTTTTGAACTGAAGTTTCTTAATTTCTTATTTTATTAGTCAATAATTTCTATGCCTAGTTTCAGCCTAGAAGTGAATACTTCTGGAATATTTCTGAAAATTCGTTTAGCCATTTTTTTAGCCATTCTTTAAGCCTTTGGTAATTTTTGTCCTGTCCCAAAAACATATGTTAGTCCAGTATTTCTTTTAGGATCTCTAGCCTTTTAAATTAATGGCCTTAATCTTCCAAAAACATCACTGAAAAGAGCCTTGTGACATTTAATTGGACAGTTTCTCCCTGATGGGTGTTTTGTATCAACAGAAAGGAACCAGCTATTTGGACAAGTAGAAGTTAGCTACCTAAACTGTATTGAGTCCAGTTCCCTCTGTGATCTCAGTCCCTGTATGCTGCTTTGCTTGCATAAGGGGGTTGTAATAGACACCAGGGATAACTCCAGATGTCATGAGGTTCCTTAATCTATGTGGAGCCGACAACAACTCTGCATCAGTCCTCCAACTCTGTAGGTCACATCCAGATATAGCAGGTAAAATTCACATTCAACAATAGCCAACATCAGTTATAGTTTCTTTGAATATATAGGATTTTCTGTTTCTATTCTTCTGGATAAATGCACAACTTATAGTGTTATAAAAGTATACCATAAAATTTTCAAACTGCACAATTACTTAATTAATGGCGTATCAGAAACCTTATTTTGATTATTCTAACCGTGTGACTTTAATGTTCATTAAATTTCTCTAGTAAGTTTACATAATTTTGCCTCTTTGAAATACAAATATTTGTTTAATTTTGAAATAGTTTCTATAAAATATGGAACAACAGCGGGCAACTCTATTTACCTTTGCCATTTGATGACGATGCATGTTGGACATGCAAGTGAACAAAAAGATAAATTAACTATGGCATTGCTAAGGGGACACAATGCTTCTCCTTATAAATTCTTTGCCTCTTTCCAAAGGGTCACAGCTGTTCTTTCAGCTTAGGGCTGGTTTATTGCCTAGAGCAAAATTGGTTTAAATAGATTTATACAAGCTTAAGAAAATATGATCTAGTGATGTTTCATATTCAAAATGTGAAAAAACCTTCCAGAGAAAATAGAAGAGTGCTGCAACTGAACCACTTCTTACAAATATAATTTCACCTAGATGTAAAATGTGATGCTGTCTGGATTGGGGGGGACCATTTATTATATTATTTAACATCAATATTTCAAAATTACATAATTCATATGAGATATGTCATGTCGGGTACCGATAGAAAGGTTATAATTTACTAAGTATGATGATATTATTTAGATGTATGCATTATATTTGTATAGGAAGTTATGGATATGTTTGATATATCTGTGTTTCAACTTGTTCTGTTTTTCTGGGCAACACCCAGACAGAATGGCAGCAGCACTAAGTCTGCTTAATGGCCTATTAAGGGAACTCACAGGTACAATGAGCCCAGGAAGAAAAGCCAGGGCTACACCTTTATGAGTCACCAGCACTTGCCCAAGTGATCCTAGACTCCATCATGTTTCTGTAAATTTCCACAAGCAGCGTAGCACAGGGACATAAAAGACAGCTCCATATTGTCTTCAGTCTTCATTTCTGCTTCCCACTTCTGGACCATCTCATCTGCAACAAAGGATTGAGACCCACCAGTACTGGATGGTACACCAAAGGGACTATACAAGCCTGCAAACTCCACAGTTGAACTGAAAACCTGATATATATGGACTTTCAAATAATTTGTATGTGTCTAATTGCTTTAATCATATAACATCTCTCACCTTGTTTGTTTCTTTCCTTTTATAATAAACCTTTAGTCTTAGTTACTAAAGAATTGGCTGGCAGCGTGGTATTTTGGGTAAGATCCAAACTTACATTGATCTGGCAATGTGGCTGACCCTTTGGGGATCAGGAGACCCTTTTTGGTAAAGGGAATAGCGTTTTAACTTACCTTTACTGATTGGGAGCCTGAGACTGAAACTGCAATAAGGGGGATATGTAGCTTCTTGTTTTTAGCTTCTTAATAACCAGTGTCCGGGATCAAAAGCACTGTTTGTGACTGGTTGTTGAATTTACTGCAGTGTTAGCCACCAGTTTGGGAGAGTGTGCTTTCCTTTCGCAGCCTGCCCTGACCTTGGTATTTTCAAGTGGCTACTCTAGGCACAGATAGGTCACAATATCTATGTATGAGCAAGATTCTCAGGCTGAAGAGGACAAGTTATTTAAATATTATAATGTCAAGATTAGATATATTTTAGCATAGGTGTGCGCAGCACATTTCATTAGGGTGTGCACACATTATCTAGGGAATTTTACCTGCATCCTTATTTTCGTTCTTACCCACCACCGGAAAAACTACCAGTGTCCTTTATTTTCAGCGGCAGCTTGCATTGTCCGCCACATCATTCCCCGCTGCCAGAAAAACTTCCGGCGTCCTTATTTTCGGTGGGTTTCCCGAGCCCTGCATTAGGGTGTGCCTGGGCACACCTGGCACACGCCATGCGCACGCCTATGGATTTTAGTCACTTTGGTAGAAGTATTTAAAAATAATTAAATTCAGTTAAAGAGATGTGGAAAATCCAGGTACTACTTCAGCTAAAATTCTCTTGTCTCAGGCTACTTTTAGTTAGGGTGTGTCTTCACTGACGGTGGCAAATTCACTGCTGTCAGATTGATTTATCCAGATCAATTGAGTGGAAGTGATGACCCACTCAATTGATCCAGAAATCAATTCAATAAAACCACCTCCAAAAAGCATAGCACTGTGTCGATAGGTACACATTTTTTGTTGGCTCAGTATAGTGGAGACAGCGCACAGAAGAGAATTTAGGAAGTCGATGTAAGTTACGCAAGCTACTCTGTGTGAAAGGAGAAAAAGAAACAAGGACAATCCTGAACTGGAACGCTTTGCAATCAGTTATTCCCAGAGAACGGGGATTCCTATACCTACTTAAGCCAGGTCTGCACTAGAATATTTTGCCAGTACATTAATGTTGACTAGGAGTGTGTGATGGGGTATACAAACCCCACACTGGACAACAAGCAGTTAAGGAGCTGCACAGGGTTTAGCCAGCCCCACCCTGCCAAGACATGGACAGACAGGAAGAGTTAAAGGGGAAGCAGAACAGCTCACTTGGGAGCAGAACAGGGAAGAGAGAAGACCTTCAGCCCCTGAGGAATGGGCCAAGGGAAGGCAGCAGCTTCCCTAAAACAGCTGCCTGAAGGGCCCTCCTTGATGGATAGGAAGATCTGATCCTGATACACCCTGAGAGGGAAGCATTCCCCCCCACCCCCCAACTCTGTTTGTTTGTTTGTGTTAATTCCTCTTGCTTTTTGTTTATGGAATACCCTGGAAGGGGGAATACTTGGAAGTGGCCTGGCCAGAAGGCCAAATCACAGGAAGAGGCTAGCCACTCTGAGGCAGAGTAGCCAGCAGCTGCAGAAGCCTGTGAAGAGAGAGTTATCATGCCACACCTGGCCATGAGGAGGTGACTGTGGTGAGCTGACCCCTTCACAGAATGATTTTTTAAATGACATTTCTATGCCAACAAAAGTATTAGGGTGAATTCAACAGTACTGGCATAAGAGTTTTTGCCAGTATAACTTATTTTGCCAGTAGAGCTAGGGTTACCAACATTGTATTTAAAAAATAAGGAATTGTTGTCTTAGCACCCCTGCTCCACCCCTCCTTCCAATATTATTATCATCATTATTAATAATAAGCAGTACTCTCCTACATTTGCCATCGATATTTCTTGATGCTTTTTGCAGCACTCAGCAACTCCTGATCTTGTACAGAGATGAAAAAAATAAGGGATGTCCCTTGTAACAAGGGTCTGTTAGCAAAAAACACTTTTGCTGGTATAAGATGCATCCTTATTATGAGGACCTTTTCTCATGTATATCTCACCTTACAACTGGCCCTGAGTCCCTACATTTCTTTGATTAGTATGATAAACACCACCCTGGAAGAGCACGAAACAAAAGAGATGTCCCAAAAGAAAAAAGTAATCGTAACAATTGCAAGAGGCATCAAGAGCAAGAGTAATTTCAATAGCCATGAACAAGACGTTTTTTTAAACAAAAAAAGTAATAAGAACAAGTAAGATAACTTCCAAAAATTCAGACTTAACACCTCAATAGCCAACTCAAATGAGGGACATCCCAAAACAAACAGAATTTTCAGGCCTACATGAATTTGTTCCAGAGACATGTTCTGCAGAAGAGAAACTGCAGCAGGATTTTTTCCTACAAGTCAAATTCAAGCAACAATAGAGCAAACCCTGTGTGACTGCTTTGCATATATATGTACGCATCCCCAGGCAGCAGAAGCCACTCTGCCTCACATTCAAGGAGCTTTGACATGACCTTTCGGCTTGTCAGGTCAGAGCAATGTGATATGCAATCAGTCAGACATTTATACAGTCATTGTAGTGATGGTATTACCCACAACACAGTTATCAAATAAAGCAAAAGTTGGGTAGACTTTATAAGGTTTTAATGCAATCTAAGCAGGATCTCTAGGACCTTTTAACATCAAGCATACAGGGAAAGGCCTCATCTGAATGGACATATGTGTGTATGATAAAGGTAGTGGTGTTGTAGTCATATTGGTCCAAGGATATTAGAGAGACAAGGTAGATGAGATAATACCTTTCATTGGACTAACTTCTGTTGGTAAGAGACAAGCTTTCAAAATATATTACCTCACCTACCTTGTCACTATGATAAATGTAGGCAGAAAGATAGGAACTCTATAACCACTTTGGAAAGGAATCTCAGGTAGTGCCACTGTATCCTGGTAAACTTTTGCATGAGGTGGATCACTTACTGGAGCCTGGACCTCACTTATGCATAGCTGAAGTTACTGCTGTCAGGAAGAAGTTTTACATAAGAAACTTAAGCTCATAGATATTCAGTGGTTCAAAAGGAGTTTATCAGTTTAAATCAGAGACACTTGCCAGTATATACAAGAAAGCATAATTTGGCATTAAGTATTAATGCTGGAACAAAACTGCTCTTTATTTTTAATACATTGCTTTTGTACTATATTCAGCATCTCTTTGATTATTTATTTTATAGAGCGCAGAAGCATGTTAGATGCTTCACAGAACAGGTCTTTGCTCTGACAAGTATATGTTATACCCCACCCGTGGGTAGGTTGTTGGCAGTGAGGATCTCTGAATCTAAAAACATGAGCCTCTACTGCCTAAGCTAAAACACCCTAGTCTGTTAGCCAAGGCTGTAGCTACTGTAGACTTATGTACCTCTATGTTTGGCCCAGCCACCCGACAGAGCACCACACTGAGTATATTACACATACAATGTAAACGGATTCATTTAATTTGTGCAAAGATGATAAAGTTTCATTAAGATATTATTAAACATTAAAACTGAACAAAAAACCCCAAGACACTCAAGTTGGAGAGTTCTAAAACGTGATTTATGTGTTTTGCATCACTTTGGTAGGGTGATAAATTACAACTGCAGCCATTATGAACAATTATATTAACAACATTATTAGATGTTTTAAAGCTTATGAAAAGACCTTGATAGTGTCCTATTAAGTAAAAACCTAATTTTGACCCCAATCCTGCAAATACTGCATAACATTGACTTCAATGAGGCTGCTTACAGTGTGTAAAGTTAAGAACATGCATGAGCTTGTGAAAAATCAGGACTTTAGAGATTGAATATCCAGAAACAGGCCAATAAAAATGGAGACTAAAAGTGAAGATAATACCGGAAAGAAGAGTCAATGGTTTACAGGGTGTAAAGGATTGGGGCCTACCTTATAGCACCCTCTTCTGTCTGGACCCAGGCTTGTGTGAGCCGAGCCCACTCCCTCCCTGGGGAAATTATACCTGACACTCTCTCATAGAATCCAGAGAAGATAGTTTCCAGACAGATTAACTGCTGTGGATTTTATTTCAAGCCTTCTTAACAAAAATGATCAAAGCTTCACAGCCTCTATCTTCAGAGTCTGTAGGAATTAACTCTTTCCCCAAGTCTGTCCATCACCCCACAAATTTATCAGCCCAAAAGTTCCTGGCTCTTACCTCAGAGCCAAGACTTTCCGAATCTCCCTTCTGTCCATCTGTTTCTTGGAACATACCTCCAGCAGTTGCTCCAGTCCAGTCTCTGGCAGGTGTCACAGGTGCTCCTCCTTTTATGAGGATCAGCCAATTAAGTTTGCAAGTCTTTTTCCAGTTGCCATGGGTGGGCTAATTAGCCAGCCAGCCAGCTGCAGGTCTCTGTCCACAGGGGAATGTTATGCCTTGTACCTTCACCCAGAACAAATACTGTTTCTTCTTGGACAACATATTTTGAGGAATTTAACGTGTTTCAGGAAATAAAACTTCGATTTTCTAAGCGTTAAAGATATTTGAAGTGATTGTTACCAACAGTTAATGTTACTAAGCTTCTCATTATTACAAAACAGAATTCTGACAATGCTTACTGGACTGTCTTCTGAAAAGCTTTGGGAAATGATAATGACTCCTTTTTATTAAGGAATCATCAATAAATACATTGACTATGCACCCTATTGATGATCACAAAATTTTCTGTACAAATTTTGGCATCAGTAGTTTTATTTAACCTGAAAAGCAACATGGTACAGTGTTTGTAATGTAGACTCCTTCAATCCACACAGTTGATATATGCATACCATCTCAGAATTAACTGTGCTGAATTCTGCTAATGTTTTATTTACAGGATTTGGGTTTTAACATGTGTTGCAAGTACGGTTCAGTAGCTCATATGGCGGCATGACAAAAGACTATGTTTAATTTATATACATTATATGTACTGAGAATAAAAGTAGGTAAAGAATTGCAACAAAGCACATGTAATTTCATTTATTAATCATAATGTAAATTATATATATATAATATAAAGGAATAAAGATAGTTTACTATCCATGTAAGCTTTATCAAAATAGTAAACCAGTTTTGAAAAAAAATTGTATACAATTTATTTTTTCAGGAAGCACTGAATAAAAGTCAACTGTTAACAATGCAAGATACATTTTCTTCACAAGGTAATAGATTTGGTTGTAAGTACATGTTTTCTACATACCCCCTCAGTTTATGTAGTGTCCTGGTAGATTAAAACAACATTTACTAGAACTAATCAAGCTTTCTAAAAGATAAAAATTTACTGATAAATATTTTAAGCTAAATAAATTTGAAAGGTTTCTAATGTCTTCTCAGGTATTTTTGATATACCATGTCTATTCCAAATACCACCTCTAGTTAATGCAATACTAACAGTTTGCTGTTGACTGTCAAAATGGTGATCTAATATATCTGTTCTATATTTAATTTATTTGAAAACACCACAACATATTATGTACAAAAAGTGGTATCCACAGTGCAAGCAAAGGGAACTGCAATCTCATTCTGCACTGCAAAGGCGCAAACCCTGTGTGGAGGACCCCTCTCCTCACACGTAGATCACCAGTCACAATCTGTCCTATTTATGTTCGTAATAGGCAAGCATTAAGGGTGAAATCAATGGAAGTTTTGTCATGGATTTCAATGGGGCCAAGATTTCACACCAATACCCATTTCTACTCCCCAATTTGGCAAGATACTTAAGCACATACTTATTTTGAGCATGTGCTGAAATCCACCAGTATGCAGCCAAGTGCTTAAAAATGTACTTAAACTTTTAAGTAGATGCTTAAGTGCTTTGCTAATTTTGTAGCTCAAAACACCATAGTTCACTTAAATTACATTTAGGCAATAGTCCATGTTCTGAAATAAAGATTTTCATATAGTCTTTCCAAAAGTAGAAGAGGTACCAGAGCAGTGTTAAACAACAGTTGGGTACAACTAGTTCAAAACATATTTCACATAAGAGGTAGTACTGGGAGCTAATAGTCTAAAGGGAAAAAATGAATCTAAATGACTGGTTAATAAAAGCTCAGTTTTTCTATTAATTTTAAACAGGAGTTTCCAAAATATGTAATTATATTCAGTTCAAAGAAGAATTCTAAAAATATATTACAAATTTACTCCCTTCTAAGAGCACGCTTCATTTCCAAAACAGCACAGCATGTCCCACTCTAGGAAGAAAGGAAGAGACAATGCTTCAGACAGAGTTTTTCAGGATCAAATCAGAGCAGACACATTCTAGTCATATATCTTATAACCTCTTTGAATACACAGTTTTATGAATACATATTTACTTATTCTCCATAATGATATACCCAGTATCTCCAGGGAAAAACCACAATGTCTTCAAAGCTTTCAACATCAGTCAAATGAAGAATCTAAAGATAATATTTGCAAAAAAAGGCTTTTTGCAGAAGGAACCAAACTGGTTCATAATAATGATGAACTGAGAGGGTGAAACGTTAGCATTCAGCTTAAGGCAAATAGTCCCAAATTGAGAGGAAGCATAAAAGTATCCTTAAATTTGGGACTGTGTTCAGTGTATTTTAACCATGAAATACAGAATATAGAGGCTTATACCACTGTGATCAATATTGGATTATTCACAGTGTTGTAATGTGTATGTGTCAGAATGCCTTGTGTACATTAATGTGAGCGTATAAGAGCATTTTGAGCTGGCACTGGTAAATAATACTATATCAACCTTGCCATGGCTTGGCTTAAGAAATCTATTAAACATACATAATTATCACCACTATTTTGGTCACCACAAATTAATAGACCCCAAAACATCAGGTGTTGGAATCTCTAGGTAAGTTTGTGTAAGATCAAATTCAGCAGGGCCACCTGTTACTTTCAGACTCAGGCAAATTATGATACAGTTGACCAAAGAGAGCTGAATACCTTGATAATGAAAGACACAGCAAGAATCTTTAGGCTTTTCCTCTAATGTAATCTACACCTGTGCTGAAGTCCCTAAAAGATTAGACTTCTAAAGTTTACTACTGTTAGCGGCATTTTTCCTCCAGGTGGTGCATTACCAGAAATTTCTCTCTTGCTTCTATTGATATACCAGTCATTCTGGATTTTACCCAGAAGTATTGAGATAATGGATTAGTTTTACATATTGTAATGTCAAAGACTTCACTATATAGCATCTATAAGAAGATTCAGCAATAGAATTACAGCTTCAGTACCAGGTTCTGCAGAGAGTAGTTAGAATTACATTACTCCTTTTTTGATCCTCAATATAGTATTTTTAAAAGTGTACAATATATAGGTAAGTCTCTTTGTTCTTAACCATATATTACTGAGCAGTTTAAACAGAAGTATTAGGGTGGAGGAATATTTTATTTGCTCAAATGGTACCATAATTTTAAACAGAATGGTTCCTATCTGCCTTGCAATTCAAACTGAAGTTCATCACTACACAGAAAACCAGTTTGTAGATAAGGAACCAGTCCCCTCTTTACAAGGGGACTCCAAACATACAAGCATGGGGCTGGAGCACCCCTTATTCAGATGGCCTGCTGGGATGTTAGCCATCTTCCCACAGACTGTATATTGCCTTTTATATGTCTTTTTTCATGAGTTTTTTCAAACCATGGCTTCACTCTCTCTTTCCTGATTGTCAAATATGGATTTTAGAAAAATGATACAGCACAGTTTCCCCTTTAATATTGTATAGGACATTTAGGCCTTTTTCATAAGGTTTACATGGAAGGGTAGAATATGACTGCAGTATACCATTAGATATAATGTATTTCGTGGGTGCCACTGTAATAAACTGAAGAAACAGCATTATACCTTTTTTCTCTCTCATCAACAATATAATTGGATTGATTCAGGAAGGGAAGAAAGTACATATGTCCTCTCTAGACTTCTTTAGGTGTGTATTCATCACTTTTACAATAAGTGATTAGTAGCAATGAAGTATCAATGGGGTATCATTCATATAATTTTATGCATGAAAATCTGCAAAAGTTATAGTAATTGCTACCTGACATTTAATCCCCCCCATCCTTTTTATTTATTTTAGTTTTATTTACTTGCCAGCAGCCTCCAATTTGGTATAAACTACAATCGTAGCCTTATGCTCCTTACAGTGTTTAGTCACATGCCTTGCAGTTGGTGTAAGCTATAATCATAGCCTTATGCTACCTACAATATTCAGTCATGTGGTTGGTTGAACTCACATAGCAGCACTAAACTGCATTACTATGTCAACAAAAGAGTAGGTTGGTCATAGATAGAGAGGAAGCAAGATAGGGTCCCAACACATTTATTTTACATAACACTGAAAAAACTAAGGTCAGCTCTGGAGCCTCTATTCTATATGTAGAAAATATTTATTCTTAGGAATGCTCTCATTCATCTTAACATAAAAATACTTAAAAGATCTAACCAGCACTACAGTAACAAGAATCATATCTTCTATTTATCTGCTTATGTTGACAATGTTTGCATGAGGTTTCGCTGACATTTATCTGTCCATCCACCTACGCCTTAATGGTGCAATATAAAATTAAAAGGACACAATCAACCACCTCTTCTTTATCTTAAAACACTCAATGTAGAGAAACTTTCTTATTTACATCTTCACCCAACATAACTGCAGTCTTTTTATACTGATTTACCAAAGTAATGGTAAAAATATCAATGATAGTTGAAATTAAAATATTATTTTCTTTGAAAGTATTTGAAAAGTTCACTGAAGATTTTTGTATCTGTAAAACCTGTATTTATTTGCTAGATGTTTTTGAATAATCCATCAAGTATTCACAAACAATAAGCATTGTGGTTAGGTACTGTAGAGATGGTATTTTTTCTTGACATCATAATTTGCTTTTAACTGAGTAGTTTTACTATGTTGTTCTTAGAATGATCTTTTCTCATTTTTAATATAATAGGACTTTAATCAGATTAAATTCCCTTCTGAGCCCACTTTCTGACAGAACCGTCTTGTTAGTAATTAATCCTTAATGTCTCTCTAAGGTGCAGTAGAAACTGAGTTTCTGTTTATAAGCCAGTCTCTAAAATTAAAATTGATAGTGTACATCTGGGGCCAGCCAATATTGGATTTTTCCTAAAGAATTTGAAGTGACTCAGACAGGAGGTACATCATGATATCCTAAAATTAAAGCTGTCCAGCATAGACCCAAAGGCCTACTAATGCCTCCAGAGGAAAGAAATGAAACTTAGTTTACTGGTCTCTCCTAGCAGAGGTCTAGGTCCAGATCCTGGCCACTGAAATAGCCATTTTGTGCCAGTCTGGCTGTGGAAAGAGGCTGGAAAGCTAGCTTAAATAGCCACTGGAGGATTTCCCTGGATTGAGGGAGTGTTTACTTTAAAGCCAGCATAGTTGGCTCAGTACTTCCTCTGACCAAACTCCTTGGTTGTGGGGGAATGTCTAAGGTAAGAGTGGCAGGGGCCAGAACATTTTGCACTCTGGCAATCTATGACTGCCTAACAGCTTTAGAGGGGCATTACCAGCTGGCATAATTTAGAGCAGACCTACAGCCCTTTAAATTGCATTAGGGTCCAGACCACTATGGCAGAGTTAAGTTACTTTAGATGTCTAGTTTGAAAAGTACTACCATAGCTCCATTTTCTGTTTCGAATGGTTAGGTTTTTGCTTAATATTTTTAAAAGGTTAAGTGCATTCAACCCACTGTTATACACCTGCAATGTTCACTTTAATTATGTTTGGTGGCATTTTTTTGTATGGGTATCTAAAAATGTTACATTCATATGTTGAGAGCAAGAGCAAGTAAGGTACACTGACTCATGCACTGAGAAAAATAGGTGCAGAATCAGATTCTTAATGCTGGAGGAAAATTAGATAATAGACAACGATAAGAGTTTCTCCATGTTAGGTAAAAATTCTAGAATTACAATCAGCATTTTTTCTGATACTGTAGCATCTGATTTTTAGCCCATTGCAAAAGGATAGTGACAGTGGCTCAATTCAGCTGCTTAATCGTATAGGTCCAACCTTGCAGTCTTGAATGATGGGAGAGAAATTAGGACAATTGATTAGTATCATGGGATTAGAGCTACCAATGATTCTTGCGTTATGAAAGGAGCCCAAAACACCAAACATAGGACCAGATTCTGCTCCCAGTTGCATTGCTGTAAAATTTTAGTGACACCACTGATGTTGTTGGAGTTATACTAGTGTAATTAAGAATACAGTTTGTATCACAGTATCTTAGTGTAACAGTATGAGATTACAAAATTAGATGAAATGTGTCCACAGGCTCCCAAGCCTAATAAGATGTGACTATATATAGCATCTCTTATCCAAATTACTTGTTGATTAAATGTGCAATACTGAACAGGAAAATGTAGACTTGTTACTTCATAAAAAGCTAATTTAAACTACTGCAGTCAAATAAAATGAACTTACTACTTTTTCATAACAGAAATAGCTTTACTGCATCTTTCCTTTCATGGCAATAAATCCTTAATCATATTATATTAATCTACAATCATCGTCTCCCCTTTTTTGGGATGTGGGAGGTGCAGACAGAGGGAGCAGATGGAAAAGAATGGTAGAAGAAGAGTATGGCAATTAGTTATTGAAGTCATTCCTTTTTATTTCTATGTTTTTAAATATTTTAAGTATATATTTATGAATAAATAAATTTAAAGTTATAACTATTATTTAAGATGAAAATTTTAAAATATAAAACCACTTAAATTCCAAGCTTGACAGATTGTTATTATTGGACAAATCCTATGAATAAAGCAAAAATTATTCATCTAATTAGGAATGCTATGGGAACAAAGCTAGTTTAATATGGATTTTACCAAAAATTAAAATTCATTAAAAAGCACCTTTATCAGCTGTCAACCTTTCAAAACAAATGCAAGATTTAATATAATTAGCTGTCTGTTCAGAAGAGGCCTGGGACAAGCACAGTGGAGGTATTTCAGGCTATGATTGAAGTGCAAGGAAACGTGCAAGGTTTCACGAACATGCATATTCAAAATATCTCTTACCACACCACACTTCCTGTGGAGCCGGAATCCTAATTCTGGAATTTCGCAGATTGAGAGCTCAACTTTGCAACCTTAATGTTTTAACATAGTTTGTGTGTATAATTTCCTAGGTATTTAATAAACAAATTGAAAAACCAGAAATTCTATCATGTGGCATCATATGGACAACAAATGGCTCATCAGCAGACTGGGATCTGTAGATCCATGGCACAGACCTCTGCCACTTGAGCTAACAGATTACATGATAACAATACTATCTTGTAATCTTTTATTTGGCAAGCACTAGTAGGGATGAGACACTTTGCTTGTGGGTTTCACAGATATTTGCTAACAACAGAGGAATGGTGCAGACTCAGGAATCTTGAGTTCCATTTGAAGTTCTGGAGGAGAGCATGCTCCAGTATACACAGACATTTCTGCATCTTTCCTCCAAGCTTGACCCCTTCTGCTCTTTCTCCTCCAACCTATCCTTGTCCCAGTCATGTGTCTTAGCTGCTCATGGCTCCTTGTCCCAGCCCTATTCTCCTTGCCTAGCCAGTCCCAGTTTCCATTCCTCAGGCTTCTCATCCCAGTCCCAGTCTCCTTGCCCAGCCAATCAGAGTCTCCCACTCCAGACGCCCCACACCAATTTTTCCCTTTCCCAGACCTGCTCCTTGCCCAGCCATTCTCAGTTTCTCCCAGATCCTTGTGCCCAGCAAGTCCCAGTTTCCCTGTGCTGGCTCTTTGTCTGATCTGTCTTCACTGCCTGGCCTTCAATCACCCTTATGCCCATGTTACCCTTCCCCGCTGATTCCCCATGCCAATCTCTCTTCCCAGACTCCGTGTTCAGCATCAGTGTCTCCCTCCTCACTCACCTTAGCATGTTGTTCCAGTCTCTTTTCACACCCAGTCCCAGTTCTATCATAGCACCCTGGCTCCTCATCAGATCTGTCTCCCCTTTCCCACCTCCTTACCCCCAGTCTATTGGTTCCTAGTCTCCTTGTCCAGTCAGTCCCAATCCCCTCCCATCACCTGACTTCAGTCTTTACCCACACCCACTGGTTCCCAGTCCCTCCCTCTGCCAGTTCCCTTTCTGGTTCCCAGTCTCACACACACACACCCAATCCATGGATCTCAGTCTCTTTGCCCAGCCCATCGCAGTGTCTTCACCTGGCTCTTAGTCCCAATCTCCCTCTACCTAACTCCCAGTCCCAGTTTCCCTTTCTCCCTCCATCCAGCCAGCCTCTAGTCATTCCCTGTTCCCAGGCTCCTTGTCACATTCTCCTCTCTTCACGCCTCTTCAGTTCTGGGTTTGTCCTCACTGTGTTTGGTTTAGTTGGTTTCCTCCTCCTTGCTGCCTGGTGCACAGAAAGCATAAGACAGACAGGCTCCCAACCCTCAGTTTCTGTGACTGGTCCTGGACCCTGCATTGTCCACAGCAATCCAGTTCCAATTGCAGGGAAACTCCTGCTCAGATCGCTACAGCCCTGGGTTTGAGCATGCTCAGTGCAGATGGACTTTTCAGGGAATTATGTTCCACAGCTCTAGCAAGTCTCTGAGGATGTGCAAACTGCAATATTTCAAGCGCTTAGAACTTTGCCAAATTTGGACAGATTTCCCACACAGATTTCCAAGGGGAAGGCAAGAGGCACATCCCTGACACAAAGGCCATGTCCCTGGCAAATTTCAAATCCCTGCTCCAAAGCACAAGGGCACTAAAACTTCTCAAAGAAGAGATGGTCAGATTTTTTTTTAAGCATGGCAAGACATTGTATTTTTTTCCCTAACCTTGTTATGAAAAATTGCTGAACCCCTTTCTGGCTGAAAATTTCCATAATAATTCAGCATGAGGCAGATATCTGGCATGGAATATTTCAGTCCAAATGGCGTAAGATTTGCAAAGTTATAAGCAACTGAAAATAGGGTCTTATGAAGCGAAGTATCTGTCAGTTTGAACTGTAACTAGGGCTACCGTGCACACCTAGAACATAGCCCAAAGTGAATGATAACGAAACTGTAAGAAACAGCCCTAATAGGATATTCTGACTTTACCCAAATTTTAACAGTATATAACTTTGTCCACTGGGGATAGCGTAGCTTAGGTTTTACATTAAAATGGATTCTGAAATTTTCTGAGACTTATTAAACTTTAGCCAGAGCTTGATTACATGATTCATAAGCTCATGTCCCTGAGTCCATATTAGACCATTATCTGGCAAACTTATGAAGAATGCCATGCCATAGGCCCGATGACCCTGATTCAGCAAAGCACTTTATGTGCTTAACTTTAAACACATGCTTAAGTTCCATTGAAGGTAGTGGAACTCAAGCTTAAGTGCTTTAGTAAATAGGGGTGGAATTAAGCACATATTTAGATTCCAATTCAGCAAAGCACTTATTAGGTTATGCATACTCTTGCCCCTTCTTCCAACGCCAGGGTCACCCCACCCCTATGCTGAGCAGTAGCAGATGTTCAGGGCTTTGCAAGTCTGCTTTCCCATGCATAAGACATCAGAATGTACTCAGATTCCACATTATGAAGAGTAACAAACAGAATGAAGGCAATTTCTTTTTTCATAAATTTCAGACCAACACCAATGCCCAGCTCCCTGTGAGCAATTCTGCCTTAAGATTCAGCTTTGATCAGAGACCAATGCTCTCTTGGTGCTTCTACAGTTCTGTCTCCAAGTATCACTGTACAGAGAACCTTGCATAACCCAAATAACAACACAGAAGGTCTTCCAAGATTTTATCAGAATTCTGGATGCTTATAGGACAGGGACATGTGATTACCTGTATTTATTTTCATCATTATCAGTGATTGCACTGTCTGCATTCATGTAGAAATGGATTTTGAATCGCTAATCTAAACTGATTAAAAGGAGAAAAATTTCAAACATAATCTGCCATTTGTAGTTGGGAATCACAGCAACTGTGTCAGAAGAGTGTTTTTTTAAGAGTGGTTTTTTAATTTTTGATCATTTTAATATATATATGTTTGTGTACACCCATAGCAGAAGATCTGGCTAGGAAAAAGAAGAATGAGGAGCGAGGACATCACCTTTATAAAATGAGCATCAAAACACTGAAACATTCCAAAAGCAAAAAAGAGAAAGAGGAGTAAGTCTGTACTCTAGCAGTTATGGTGCTAAATCAATAACAAAGATAACGATAAAAATAACGAGAGTCCTGTAGCACCTTGAAGACTAACAAATTTCTGCAGGCATAAGCTTTCGTGGGCTGCAACCCACTTTGTCAGATGGGTTTTAGATTACAATAGGCTTTAAAGACAAATAAGAACATACAATGAGGAGTTCACGGTCTAGGCCTTAGTCCTATAAAGAGTTTTATTCCACTGTACAGTTCCTGGAGCAGAGCCTCATTGTCAGCAATAGAACTCTGCAAGAGGAAAAATATTCCTGAGCATAACTTTTGTCAGGATTGGGACCAATGATGACTTAGTCAAGTTCAACATTACTGAATATTTCTATTCTAATTAGTTACCTAGACTGGTTTGCATTTAATTGGAATTTTGCATTCTTTATTGGTAACCTATAGTGCAAAGACATACAAATCAGCAATAAAAAATAAAATAAAATAAAATAAATCAGTTTGATTCAAATCAAGTCCAAAAGTTGTGGAAAAATTCTAATGAATTGAAAAAAAAGTGTCTTTCTGGTTGAACAAATTTACCCAAAATGTGTTTTTGGGATTTTTTTCTGCATGTTGGCAGCAGTTAGGACACTCATTTGGGATAGGGGAGACTTGGGTTCAATTTCCCTCTATGTCTATTACGGAGAAGGGAGTTGAATGTGAGGGTCTCATATTGCAGGAAAGTGCTCTAGCCACTGAGTCTCCTACATCACAGGTGAGTTATGAGGAAAGCAGTACCCCCACCACAATAGTTTCAGGTTGACTAGCACTACATTTTTTTGGCAAACAAACAATCTGAAAAATTTCACCCAGCTCTAGTAGTCACATGAATTTGAAGTTACTGTTCAAGGAAGGATGGCCACAAAGAAAGAAACTGAAACTTCTCTATCAAAGAAGCATGTTTTAATTAGTTTTCAGGAGATACATAATAGAAATTGGTACTTGAACTGGTATACTTTAATTGCTAAATCTCCTCTTAGAGATACAGGTACTGTATCTGAGGGGAAAAATTAAGATCAGATGATTAAACCTAAATTTCCTATTCCTGAATCAGAGCTTACCAACTCCTTACCAAAGCAGCAGACATGGGAAATTTGAAAGCTATGGAGAAATTGGCTGCTGCTTTGCTGTTTGGTTATCATGGTCCTCAAAATATAACTGCAGCTGTGACATTATATGAGACTTTGGCTGAAAAAGGATCTCATAATGGCCAAACTGTAAGTATTTTTTTATTTTTTTTTAAGTGTATAAAGCTTTAAATAGGACACTGCTCAGCTGGAAAGCTTATTAATATTTATATTTGAAAAGCAGTAAGGTGTGTTTTACATTTTACATGTATGCTGATCTAATGTGGGACCACGCAACAGTTAAGTATTAATTAAAATAGATATTTTAAAAAAATACATTCTCTAGTTAAATCCATTTTTAAACAGTAGCACCCGATAGTTACAACTGAATTTTTTAAATCTATTATACTTTTCACTATATAAATTGATAGATTGTTTTTAGAACTTTGTTCATGCTGCACAATTGTCACTGGTATGTTTGTAGTCAGTTTAACTTTCTCAAGCACTAGGATAAAGTGCAATTTTGGGGGTCTAAACACTCAGGACAGTGTTTAGCTAGAAACAAAATACTGTTTTCCATTAATATTTCTGTAACTTTTAAACCTAATTTTTTATTCTGTATCACTACCTGACAGTCACTTGATTATTTTTAATTTTGGATATTTGTATTCAGATGCTGCAAACTATGTTTAGTTGTAATTGTGGCTAGTGATATTGTTCAGAATTTTATCTTTTTGCAGGATAATAGTAGTTTTAATTAAAAATACAAAATATTTTAACATTGCTTGATGGGGAACTTTAGTTGCTTAATCTTCACTGTTACGCACCAGATGTCACTTGGAGGAATTTTGGAGGGGAGTAAACCCCTTTGCAACCACGTGTCCTCTAGTTGCAAGGACAAATGGGACTCCTTTTGCTAATAGACCTTGCTCAGTTGCTAAGATTCTCTACAGAATCATGTAAGAGTCATATAACCTTAGAATTTACTGTACCACCTCCACAGTACACCCAATCCATGTTTACACTGTGTCAGTAAATAACCAGGACCACTCATTACAAACCCAATTCTGCAAGAGAAATCCCAAAATTTTATTGATAATATAATAGTGAGTAAGTCATCCAACGTTGCTGGATGATTCACATGGCCTTGAATTGGCTGTTTCATTAAAACAGGTATGTAAGCCAGCATAAGGCAATGTGGCACACTTTGTATCAGATTTCAGGTATAAGAGGTGCCCAGATCCCAAAGATAGATTTGTGTAGGTGTGTCCACCTACTGAGAGATATCTGGAATAAAATGAATTGGTAAACAAAAATTCTCAGACTACCACATCACTCGCTGTGATGTTTACATACGTTTACTGTGATCTTGTTATGCTTGGGTATCATTGTTGCCAGATTTTTTTTTGGCACTTTAATAACTTTATCAAGGATATCTTGTGTTTGCTTCAGATCTCATTGCAACAGTGGGACTAACCGAGGTGGCTTCTTAATCAAACTAAACATATCTAGAGTATGTCTAGAAACAGTGTGTTAGAAATAAACATTTGACATAATGAGATCAAGCCATCTTCTCACTTCTGCTGAGGTGATGGACCTATTTCTGCCTTCATCTTTCCACAAAGGTGTTTTAAAGTTGCAGAATTATCCAAGAGACATTTATTGTTCAGCTCTTGAGCAATAAGGCCCTTGGTTTAAATGAATCATCATAAAAATTGGTTGTCTTTGGCCATCGACATAGTCATACCTTGACACCTCCCTCCTCCTTCATCCTGGACTGTCCTCACAGATCTGCTGTCACAAAGAAGTGACAAATGTGGTGTCTCACTGATAAAAAAAAAACTTGCTCAGAGTGACGAATTTTTTTGAATTTCTTTTTTATTGCAATTGTTAAAGCAAAGTGTTAAGTGTTATGAAGTGCGAGTAGTCCGATTAATTACAACTGCTTCAGCATGGTAATCAAGTCAAATGTTTTTTGCTGTGAGGAACTGTTCACTTAATTCTCAGATAAGATTGACTGGGTTCAGTCTGAGAGGTTAATTTACATGGGAATAGTGGTAGAGCACGAGAACAAGCTGCCCAGTCATGCTTAAGCAAGAGGTGGTTAGTCCCTGGCTCAAGTAGTGACTATTGGAGATTAATAGTTTTGCCAATCATGTGTTAAACCTCCCATTTTTAGGGAGTGTTATATAGATGATCATAATGAACCAACTCCCACTACACTTAATCTATCATTATCTTTTCTCCATATCAGTCTGAGAATGCAAATTAAACTATTGATATAAAAGGTTGTCCTTGTGAAAACAATTTTATGAAATCCATGAGCAAGTTTTGACTATTGTGAATGTCATATTGTTGATACACTTGCGGGCTCTTGCAAGTGTGGGCAGAGTAGCTGTTTTGTTGATTCACTCCTTCGATTCGGAGAAATCCTATATGGTATTATTATGGAGCTGCTCATCCTCTATGAAGGTCCCCACCTGTAATGAGCTTCAGGGTTCCATCTTGTCATCACTGCTGAACTATGTTTATATTCCATACAAAAAACTATGAAAAAAGTCATCCTAGAAGTTGAAAGTTTCAGAAAGTTACACTATCAGCAATTGAAAACAAGGGTTAGAATGGAAAGTGTACCTTCATGTTTGTTGCTGCTCCCACTGCACTGTTGCCAAGGGGGAAATTAAGAACAGTTTGGGTAGCAATGTCATTGATATTGCAAAAATACTCAACTCTGAGTCTCCTTTTCACTGAGCTCACATTCTGACTTTTTAATTTTTCTGACAAAATAAAAATAAACTGGCTGCTATGCAAGCCAAGTATGACACTGGTTGGCAAGAGGAAGCAATAAGTATAAGAGTGTTAGTATCATATATTGATGTGATATTCTCAACTTTCATCAGAGTGGTAGGCAGTCTTGAGGTCCTGTTAAATCCAATGATACTCCAATTCCAAGATAGCTGCAATGACCTGTCATGCCTTTCACCATTTGTGGCACACCAGAAGAGATCTCAGCTGCCTCTCACCCTACACAGCATCACAGCAGCTAAGGTCAGCTGAAAGTGCTTGCTGTCAGAACCTCAGTTTGAACACTCACAGTCAGCTCCTGTGCTGTTCTTCTCTGGAGGTGCAATATTGAAAGCACAACCCAAGGTGACCATGACTTTAAGCCATGTTTGCACCCTCCAAATTCAGGACTCCTGTGGAGGCCAATATTACACCCTGTTGATGACCCAGTAAGCCCTGGGAGCATCTCAAAATTACAGCAGCCTCCCTACTGCTGCTTATGGCTTGTGGAGCAAGTCAAAATGGCTGTAGCAGCATGTGCTGTTCCCCCTGTTCCCTCCCATCTTGCTCAGCTCTCACCGGCACTTCCTTTATCCTGGGATTTGCAGAGGAGCTAGTGGTATACAGGGTGCTCCACCAGCCTGCCGCAGCACAAGTTGCCCTTTTTCCTGCCACAAATTATCATCAGCAGTGAACATCTGGAAAACGTTGAGCATTTCCCTTACCTTGATAGCCAACTCTCCCAGACAGCCAATCTTGATGTGGAGATTGAACATAGGATCCATTGTGCCAGTGCATCCTTTGGAAAGTTGCTCCATTGTGTCTTTATTGACGGAGATCTGCACTTGGAAACTAAGATCCTGGTCTACAATGCAGTAGTCATCCCCACTCTTCTTTCTGGTTGCGAGACATGGGTGACATATCAAATCCATATTAAGCATCTGGAGTGGTATCAATAGTGCTACTTTATGAAGATCCTTCATATCAGAGGGGAAGACCATCACACCAATGCCAGCATTCTCTCTGCAGCTAATATCACCAGTGTTGCGGCGAAGATTATGAAACATCAACTTTACTGGGCTGGTCATTGTGTGCGGATGGCTGATACTCATCTTCCAAAGCAAGTCCTCTTTTCTCAACTTAGTCGTGGTAAGAGGACCTGCAGGGGACAGAGGAAATGCTACAAGGACACCTTGAAAATATGTCTTAAGAAGGGAGGCATTGACCCCATGAATTGGGAAGTGCTGGTTGGCAATAGACTGCAATGGCATCAGATCATCCATCAAGCCTCCTCCCGTTTTGAAGAGAATTACCTTGCTCAAGAGGCTGAGAAACGGCAAAGGAGGAAGGAAAATGGACAGCATCCTGGCCAGCAGTTGTGGTCTCTCCAAGCAACCACCTGTCACATATGTGGAAAAATCTGTAGTGCATAAACTGGACTCCTCAGCCATGTTAAGTCCCATCAATGACTTTTCCCCCCTGGCAGACATCATTTTCGTATCGAGGTATAGCCGCTGCTGATGAGTGGTATACAGGGGCTAGAGTGAGGAACAGAATCCCTCCCTCAAAGGGCCAGGAGTAGTAGTGTTAGTTGAACACCTCCACCTTTGAATTTGAGTCCTCTTGGGAAAGCCATAGTCTAGAGATCATCAGGATGAAATTCAAGATCCATTAATTTTAACATTTTACTATCTTTTGTTTGTTTAATTTCCTTCTTTAGTGCCTAATTTCCATTGTGATAGGCTCTACAAAAGAGAACAGAAACTTCTGGAACACATTAAATAATTTATAATTTCATCACACTATTCAGTCTAAGCATGTGCTATTCTGCAGATACTGGCTCAGGACAGCATTAGTGCTGAAGTACAGTGGAATCCTGTAAATCCTATTAAAATAATTTATCAATCCATAAATGGTATCAGAGCAAATATAGCTACAATTTAAAGTATGATGTTTTACTCTCTTGGACCAGTGCTATAGTGTAGCACTGTAAATGGCTACATCCCATAGCTTTCCCTTTTATTTATTTAAGGAAAGAATCAAGTCATAGAACTAATTTTATAGATTAAGAAATTCCAAGACCAGGAGGAGCCATTGTGATCATCTCATCTGACCTTCTGTATAACACAGGCCATAGAAGCGCTCCAAAATAATTTCTAGAGCATATCTTTTAGAAAAGCATTCAGTCTTTACATTAAAAGTTGTCAGTGATGGAGAATCCATCATGACCCTTGGTAAATTGTTCTAATGGATAATTACTCTCACTATTAAAAGTGTGTGCTTTAGTACAGAGGGTGTTATCTGTAATTATTAACATACTGAAGAGAAGGGATTTAGGATTCATCCAATAGTATCAGCATTAGTTCTACAGAATGATGCCTCAGCTATATATTTCCTTTGTATTATTGTACAGTTATTTTTTTTTTTCATAGTTCTCACTGTTATGCCATTTATACTTGCTCAAATGGTGACAGATGAATTTTATACTGTAAAATTAAGGGACATAATATACACCTTGATTTCAATAGTATTGGTTTATTTGGAGTTTCAAAGTGAAGAATGCTGTTTGAAAACTAGAAAATCATATTTTATTTACATAAATAGAATTACATCTACATAGACACAGGAAAACCACATGAAATAATCCTAGGCAGTAAAACTTCATCAGCTTGGAGTTAAGGTTGCTATGCAACATAACCATTAGAAAATCTACATAGCAACATTACAGTTAACAATCCATAAATATGGAAAAGTTCAAAGTAATATAGATAAAGGAAATAACACCTGCGTAGTTCAAACATTCTTTCACATGTAGAAAAAAGTCAGAGTCCAACAACAGTTATACCTTTTTCTTTACCCAGTTTTTGTGAAGTTCATCTACATTTTTGTAGAATTATGTCTAGTTACAATAATGTGGTGTAGAACTATATGGTAGAACTATATGGTTCTACAGACAGTGAAGAGAGTAGAGTGAAATAAGTTTAGATACTGAGTGAGAGTACAGTTTTGACATTAAAACATATCTTCATAGATTATATCTAATATGAAAAATTTCTTACCTGCTAATTGTCTGGTAACAGTTACTCTTTCTGTTGATCACAAGTGGGTAATTTCCCTCACCTGTGGAGCTTGGAAGGTATACGGTGCAGTTGCTAGAGGCTCCAGGACTCAGCCCTGCCTTTCAATTTATGTTTTTTTCAAAACTGTAGAAACACTCCAGCATTGAATTATTGGCATTAAGACTACAATTTGAAAATACATTAACTAATCTTAGTTCTATGTTTATACGTGCATTAGAGAAAAATTCCAATTTACATGTTGTATTCCAGTCGTTTACCTGATGATCTGGTAAATGACTGGAATATAATTTGTAATAAATTGAATTAAATGAGGAGAGAAGCTGATAGCAAAAATAAAGTTATCACTTAAGAAGTTTTTGTGCAGTCCTCATTCATAACAAATGGAAAATAGTGAGCAATGATTCACAGACATAGTGGGGGAGATGGGGATGGTGCAGACATTTAATTGTTACAGTAGAATAATATGCAAAAATTGAAAATCCCCATATAAAGGAAAGGTTTTTTTAATTGAAGGAATTATTTGGGAACTAACCTACAGGCAGCTTCATACCAAAGGATGCCTCTGCAGCAGAAAGCAAACTTACTTTACAAATCTTCCTTGGATGAGGTTCAGACACTTTTTTCCCCAGAGTGCCACTAGGGAGCTTGTTGAGGAAATCTTGATTCCCCTCATGCATGGTTTCTCATATGCCTAACTTGTCAACTGGTGCAAGATTTTAATGTTTTGTCTGCCACAACTCTGATGCCCTAAGGCCCTGCTATTTTGAATGGAATGAGATGAACAGAGTACAGTTGATGTGTTTACTCCATGTACTTGAGATATACATTTATAGCTCTATGAGTACCCATTTATGCCACTATCTTCCAAAGAAGTGATAAGGATTGGGACAAATTTATGGGAGAACCATTTCTCAGTACTTGTGGAAAAAAGAACTTGCCTTGGGCAGAAAGTTTATTTTTATAACTCCAGAGACATTTTTACTCACAAAAACATTTTTACTCACAAAAAAAAAAAAAAGAAGTATAGCTCTTGAAAAGATAGAGGAAATCATTCTAAAAGCTGTCTTTCTCAGGTAATGACAGTTAGAAAAACCAGCCACAGACTTGTTTAATCTGTCATTTTGATTAACCTTGATACTCAGATGGGGAGTCCCTACATAAATTACACCACAAGGTGTATATCTGTAGGACTCCAAATCAACCATCTTGGAGAAACTCCAGTGTAGCTGAGATCACCAGAACTTTGAGATTATTATTATTTCTTTGTATCATGGTAGCATCCAGAGCCCAGGGCCCCATTTTGCAGGGCATTATACAAACAGAGACCACCCCTTTTCCAGAGAGCTTTTTTCCTTTCACACCACAAATGAAACTTGACCAGATCAATGAAAAGTTTCCCGGTTGAGTTCTGTCTGGATATAAAAAAATGTATCAGTGAGGCCAATAAATCTTCTAATGCCCAGGCTGTTAAATTTAGGTGGTTGAGGTTCAGATGAAGGAGTCCCTTACTCCAAAGGTCTTTTCTGCATGTGCAATGGAGATTTCTTGACAGTCTATCAAGTCCAAATATTTGCTGTCTGGGCCAGTAGAGGACCAAGAGCATCTCAGCTCTCTCTCTTTCAGCTCTCTCTCTCTTTCCTTTGTTTCTATATCCTTTATGTGATCTGTTTTGAAAGGCAGCAGATCCTTCTTTGCCTGAGATATTATTTATATTGCCTCAGAGAAGCACTGATGTCTGCTTAGTCCCTCTTTTTGGAAGGGATGTAAATATGCTTTAAATCATAAGCTAACCTTTCACAGGAGGAAGGAGGAAACTTCCCTTTTGTTGTTCCATAACTGTCCACTACAAGATTTCTTGCATCTTCCTCTGAAGCAGCTGGTACTGGCCAAATGCCAGAGATAGACTTGGCTCCATGTTTGCAGAGCTGCTTGGCTACTGGGGGTTTGGGTGAGGAGCCCTGTAGACATGTGCTATACTGAAGGAATCCATGGGTTAGCACTTTAGTGCTCTGGCAGTGCCTCACCTCAGAGGGAGAGAAGCTGAAACAGAGCCACTACTGCATGAAAATGAATAAAAATGATAAAGCACAGTGGTCAGGAGAAACTGAACTACCAACTTTTTCAGCAGCTAAAACCAAGAATTCTGGTGGTCCAAGTTGAAGGACTGGTTTTAGTCCTGGAGCCTCCAGCAACAACACTGGACTGCTTCAGAATTCCTCGAGCAGGAGTCATTACCCATTTGTGATAATGGAGGAGAAAAGCTGTGCAAAAGAATATTACTTATGCAGGTACATAATACTTGCTTTGTATAGAGTACCTAATAGAAAACACCTGGAACAACCTTATATTAATCAGATGAGGTTAATGGCTATAAATCAGTCCAAAAGAATCATCATCAGCATGGACCCTGAAGACACCAATCACCTTCACCACTGCACTGTGGAAGCACTAGGTGAAGGGAGATCTGTAAACTACCATTAAGCCCTTCTTTACATAATCCTGTGACTCATACAATAGATGGACACACTCTAGATCCTGTTTCAGTCCACAGTTGAATGCAACACTTACACAAATGCATAACTATAAATCTATACTTACTGCATCAAGGCCTTAGAGCAGATAATCTCTTATGTCTCAAATTGCATATAAAAAATCAGAGCCAATCCATCACAGACCCTTCTCAGTATTCATGCTGAACTAAATGCCTAATGGAAATCAGCTGGGCCAGTATTCATGGTGAAGCCTCATCCAGCCATATCTCAATTATGCATGCTATACCAGAGTTCTCATCCTTGATTATATCATGGCTGAATGGTAAAATTTATTAGCCACTGACCATACATTAAACATATGGGGAAGTATCATGCTGAATTTGGAATTTCTTGGGTTCTCTGTTTCTGTCAAAGACAAATTTTATAACCGTGAATTAGTTTGTAGATTTCTTTGATAGCTTTAGTGCCTGTTTATATGAAGATTATTCTAAAGTCATCTTTGAAAATCAGATTTTAAAAGAAAGGAGATCTGTATGTACAGGAAGAGCAGAATATCAGTGAGGATCCACCATGTAAGTCTGAGAAGAGAGTTTTGTCTAAATTTAGTAGATGATCACTGAATGTTTGCAGTAAGCCTGCTAAAATATTTTAACTTCATAGTAAACAAAATATGTATCATTTGCAGAATTGATTTTATTATAAAACTCTCTCCCCCCCTAACTCTCTCTTTCTGTCTCTCAGATCCACCACACTAGACATAGTTCTCAGCAGCCCTCCAGTTTTTACTTTTTTTAATATCCCCTCTCTCCCAGACATCATGTCATAGAAGTACCCTTCTGGCTGATGAAAGCTAAACTGGAAACATCCTGGAGACTGTCAAAAGCCATTCTGGAAATGACCATTCACTATAGAATGAAGCAAGGCACTCTCTTTCACTGGGCACTAAGCAAACTGCCTCTAAATTGTCTCAGCCTGAGATGACTTGGTCACAGTAACAATTTGAAATTTCCCAAATTAGCAATATGATGTCATTAATCACTAATGTAAACATGTAACACTTTTTAAAAATTCTTTTTTGAGTTAGAGTGTCAGGAAGAACAATAATTTAAACAATCCAATTACCTACTTCCTAGTTCAAATGAACAAGATAATGTTATTCTCAAAATTTACAGAAATTAAATTGATCTCAGGTTGAAAGCATGTATGCAACTTTTTGGTCCCCATCACAAAAATTTTACAGCCAAGGGACTGAGACACAATTGGAGGTTAAAGTGGAAACAGTGACATGGCATTAAGTATAAAATCACAATCACTTTTTAAAAATAAGAGGGTGTTAGAATTGAAATATTTAATATACAAACATCTACTACTGCAGGTAGAAATTAGTCATTTTAAAATAGAACTAGCGTTTCTGCAAAGGTACATGTCTTCTGTAGAGCCGCAATATACAGTGCCATGTTATCTTATGTGTTTATGACCTTGGGTGTTGACTAACTAGGGTAAACAGTAAAACTCAAGATCCCTTGTAAAAAGGAAACCCATGCATGAGCCTCAAGGAGTGTATAAGTTTATCTGCCAGTTCCTTTTCTCCCACAGAGTGAATATACATTCTTATTCCACACCATTTGCGTTATCTGTTGCATTTAGGGCTTTATAAAGGGATTATTTGTTTGAAGTTGTGTATTCATAAATCCCCATTTTTATTTTAATGTAAACTTTGCAGTTTTGCTGCGGGGCCAAATTTGAGTGTGCCAGTTGTATCACTCCTCACTCAAATTTGGCCCAGCCGCCTCTCCATCTGTTGCAATACTGTGAGTGAGTGAGGTTGTGACCTGGTGCACAGCTTCACAATGCCACTCAAGTTTGTAGCAACTATAAAAAACTGTAGTGTGTGTTAAAAGTTGCAGTTTCCACAACAAAATCACAGACTACGATTTTCTTACAGCCTTACCCATGGAGCGTCTTCTTCATTGGCTATCCATTGCTGGATCTATGACTATTTAAGGGACTGATCTAAGCTCAATTAAGTTAATGGGGTCATTTGGACTGGTCTAGAACTAGTAGCGGCCATTTTCAGGGAGTATTTAAATGCACCTCTTCATGGGAACTGAAGCTATTCAGAGTGGGAGAACAGAGGTGTCAATCACTTGGCCCAATAGTGTGTCTCACTTGTGAGATCATATTAAAAGAAAACATTTGGTCTTTGACTATGTGAACTTTTTTATTAGGTCAGACATTATACATTTCAGTATCCAGCTATGTCAGGGCCATTTGTTCAAAAATATCCACATTGCCTACTTCACTATCTTTTTTTCGGAGAAGCATCTTTATCAGCAGAATAAAATATGAAGATTTATTTCACTCATTCAGTTTCAGCTTTGTTGGGCACTGAATTTTGGAGTTTAGATATTAAGGTGATAGGAGCCTTGCATGGATGGATAGATTTAATACATTTGACAAGATAATCTGACAATACATTTGACAAGCTTCTTCCATCCTGGGGACTGTATGATCAGTGAAGGCTCATTTTTTGAGCCCATGATGCATCACCATCCCAAAGGCTTTTATTATCCTTTGACATTTTTCATCTCAAGGACTTCTGAACATGGGTCATCATGTGAAGATTAAAAACTTCAAGTTTTCTTCACATAGGGTCCCAATCCAATGACCATTACTGTTAATTGAAAGACTCCCATTGACTTCAGTTCTTAGGAATTATGTTTGAACTTCATGATTTCTTAGACATATTAGGGCCTTGAGACTTTCCCTTCATAAAAAGACACAGACTTGCATCATCCTGACTTTCCAGTCCTGTAGTTTGGTCCTTTATGCAGGACAGTGTTCACAAAAATCCAGGAAACCAAGTTATAAACATGACAGATTACCAGTACTCCAAATCCACGTATGTGGTAATCATTTGAGCTATCCATATTCCAGGTAAATGGGTATAGATTTTCTTATGTGAACTTTATCTCTTTTTATCACGACTTTAAAAGCATGACTTTCACAGTCAAACCCATTGTCTCACCCTTTTTAAGAGCCTGTTTAATTTAATCTCTATAGGCTCAGGGCCTGGATATTTTGAAGCCTAAGGAGAAACTCATCTCCTTTGTGAAGCTACTGAAATGAAAAGTTACTGCAGCCACTAGACCACTTGGGTAAATTACCCTATAATGCTGTCTTCTGAATCCTCTGCCCAGATAGACCACTCTAGTCTCCCACAGAAACCCTGTTTTTTAACTAATCTATAAAAGTTTCAAAGGAATAAGAGGCATTTCCTATCATGTTACAGTAGCCAATTTTAAAAAGGACTAAAATTCCATGACCAACACTTAATTCTTTATTAGCAACTAATTAAGTTTCCTTAGTAAAATCAGAGAATGTTAGAATTCCAAAGAGAGTGGTAGGTTGGGGTAGCATTTTAAGAAACACTGTGGCACACATTCTGATCACAGTAACACCTATATATACCCAGACTAGTTCTATTGATTTTAATGAGTTACCACATATTTACATCAATGTCAGTGACATCAGCATCTGGTTGTGTGTGTCGGGGAAGAAGGGATCTCATTTATCCAGTATCTTGGAGAAAAGGCTGTCCGGAAACGGTGTTCCTCACCATATAGTTCCTTTATGTTTTAGGGATTCCCCAAAGCAGAGTTCAAAGGTGGCGGAGGACAGGATTACATTTATTTCCTCATTTAACACCCTGGGATGTTCCTTTTACTTTTGTATCCTCTTTCATGATCTGTGAGCCTTCTCTCATGTGTGAGATATGTAGTAAAAATAGTACATGAATGATATATTTAAATACAATTTTTCCTTGCATTCTTTTAAAAGGCTCCAAAACATTCTTTTTCTTCACTCTTCCTAAAAGGAGGACAGATACACTACTATGTTTCCTCCCCCACTTACAGAAAGGAAACTGTGGATTGTTCACTAGGTGCAGCCATACTAAACCCTTTTTCTAAAAGTTGTAGTTTAGGCCTTCCCAGAGCTTCCTAGTTCTGAATTTCAGATGGTTGAGGGAGGGTTACCAATCCATCGCATAGTGATAGAGCCAAAAATAAATCAAGGGAAATGAGTTTGTCCCAATCCTTAGATTATTTTGTTTTCCCATATATTACTTAACCAAGTAAGAATAAGATTTCTTCCCACTGATCTGATCCAGGGAGAGAAAGAGTTTGGATTTTTCTTCAAACACCAGCCAATGCATGGAAATGAGTTGTTAATCAGTAAGCGGCAATTCAATACAGCGTGGCCCAGCTATGGCAGCTCTAATGAGACACCAGTGCTGTAGTGGGCAGATAAGGACACTGAGGAAAACTACACATTTCCTTTTTTTTTGTTTTGTACAGGTGTAGCTACCAAGAACAAGCCTCTAATGTAGACATGCTGAATTGGTGTACAAAACAGAGTTAGTCAAGACATGATTTCTTTGTCCCATTGAAAAAAAATTGTTTTTCCCCCCCATTTTTGTCCAGTTTTCTGTGGAAAATTTTGAATTTTCATTAGAAAACTGAAAAACTTTTAGTCAAAACTAATTTTCAAAAAAATTTCAACCAGTGCTAGACAGAACTGACTTGAGCTGCTGATGCTTACTCCAGTTTAAACCCTGAAACAAGGCTTGGGTGCTTCAGTTGAGGTTATGGCTCCTAACAAACAAAATTATATAACCTTTTTGGAAGAAACTGTCTCAGTTAGTTCAATTAGACAATTTTTCAAAATAATTTTAAAAAGCTACATTGGTTAACGGTTATCTAAGATTAATTTTATCTTGAGTCATGTTTCATACAAGCATAACCTGCTCGCTTGACTCGTAACAAAAAAGGGAAGCATCATAGCAAGTTACTAAATGAAGACTTCATAACCCCAGTTAGAAGAATTTTAACTCTTAAAAGCCCCTTGCGAATCAGAAATGAAATTACATACAATAAAATAAAACAGACAGCATCAGTTTCAATTTGTATAAACAAAATGAATAACCACAAGTAAATAAATGCACTGACATTTATTTTTATTTTGGAGCTGCAGGCTTTAGGATTTATGTTTTCATATGGCATAGGAATGGAGTATAATCAAGCCAAGGTAAGAAAAATAAAAAGTGACATGCTAGTCTTTTGAAAATTAAAGAAAGGATTTACCAAAAATGCTACTGGTTTTGTTTTTTTCGTTTCTTGTATAATTTTTGTTTCTGTGTTTTAGGCACTTGTTTATTACACATTTGGAAGTCTTGGAGGAAACTTGATATCCCAGATGATTTTGGTTTGTAAATTATAAATTTGTCAACCCTATTTCTTGTTCTTTGTATAATAATCCAAAGTTTAAAGAATAAGAAACATATCTGTTATTTATTGTTTTAGGGATACCATTACTGGGTAGGAATCAATGTTCCAAGAAATTGTGAAGCAGCACTAACTAATTACAGGAGAGTGGCATATTTCAGTAAGCAATACACATGTTATTACTACTGTCATACCTCATTTTAGAACAAATGAAAAATAATGTGAAGAAAAACAATTTCTCATTCATAACTAGCAACTATATATATTACACCAGATTCTGCTCTCAGGTGTACAGATGCAGCTTGCATTAAGCTCAATAGGAGCTGTGCACATATATCTAATGGCAGAGTTTTAATCTATGTAGTATTACAGTCTCATGAATTCTATTAATTCTGTATTTTCAGATAGTAGCTACCATAATACTTTGGAAACATGGAAGGAACATCATATTCAAAGTTCTAAGACAGTTTCCATTAAAAGCCTGATTTTGGCATCCTCATCTTCACAAAAGGAAGTGAATCTAGACACTCCCTTGACATGATTGGCTATACCTGTTCCAGCCAATGCCACCAGTTTAAGGGGCTGAGCAAAAACTCTAATGGCATGAGGGAGGCTGCATTTACCTTGTGTCACCACAAACTTATACCTCAAACAAGTTTCCACGGGGCACCCCTGCTCTAATCATGGAAATGAATCTGACACTGGAACTTTAGAAACTTCACAACTATGCTCACCTCAAATATGGTTCTGCCAAAGCTTGTAAGTTTATAAATCTGCATTTAAGGCTTCAAAGAAGTTTTAAACCCAGCCAGCATAGCCATTACTCATGAGACCTGTATTTCTTCACTGAAGTTATAGGCAAAAGCTGTTCAGCCATTTGAGTTATGAGCTTGCCCAAACACTTTCCTTTTTATAACTAAACACACCCCACGTTAACTGGAAGCAGAGGTGATAGGTTTTATCATACACTTTAAAGCCATGTTATTGTTATTTATTTAACTAAGTTAAACTAAAAAAAATGAGAGTTCTATGGAGAGTTCTATGGAGAGTTCTAGAATGCGCTTGTATATGTATATGATGCCTCCTATATATGTTACCTATTTGCTGTATCATTTCTTCCTGCTGCACTTGAGGAAGTGAGCAGAGGCTCACGAAAGCTTATGCCTGCTGAAATTAAATTTGTTAGTCTTTAAAGTGCCATAGAACTCTCGTTGTTTTTGCTGTATACAGACTAATATGGCTACTCCTCTGGAACTAAGTTAAACTAAGTTTCTTGTGGGAACTGGTGAGGCTTTCCAGCCTCTAAGTGGGGGGAAAGGCGGGGGGCAAAGGGAGGGAGCAAAGATAGGGACAAAGTTAACACTGATGTTAAAATGTTAACTGCAAGTTTTTTGAACTCCCAAATTTTTACTGTTTGTTATATTATAACATTGTTAATTTTTAAAAATTCACATTCTCAACTTTAACTTTAATTTGTCTGGATAAAGATGTTCTTTCTCTCTGAATTATAAAGTGACCTTCACATAATATTTTATAAGAAAAATGGAAAACCAATTTTTCATATCTGAAAGTAATATACACCAGATTAAAATATCTTGTATTATTAATATCTGTGGTATCTTTTTCATTTATCAGTTTTACTCTTACTGCAAAATCAATAAAATGTTGTTTATTGCTATGCGTTTAGCAAAAATTATTGACATTAATATAAAAGTTATGAAAGTAATTCTTGTATCTTACTTCTAGTTCCTCAAATACATACAAATCATCTTTATGAAAGTTGCATAAATGCAGTATATTTCTGTATATTTCCAGTATATTTCTGGGAGGAATTAATATGATTTTGATAAAAATGGCTGTCATTTCTCAGGTCAGCCCATATTGGCCTTTCATCTACATGACATAATTGGCAGATGCACCAATAAAACTGCGGTGTTTCTAATGCAAATCTAGGCACTGTCCCTTCTTTCAAGCTCCTCACTTTTGGTCTGCTTCCCACAAAGCAAGTAGCAGAAGTTTCTTCATCTGTTCTTCACTGTCGACAGTTGTCCATTCTTAGTACTCAACTCGTTAGTTCAAATCCAGTCCTACCTTAAACATTGCAGCTGGTATAAGGATTAGTCAGCAGCCCTTTTAAGTGTCTTGTCAATTTGCTAATCCAATGGTCTGCTTTTCATGTTTCCTCCATTGCCCCTACTACATAAGATCTAGATGGCAGGAGCAGATCTATCATTTTTCTTGAATTCCGCACCATATAAACAATGCTATAACCAAACCACACCTAAAAAGAGAAATATCACTAGTGGACTGTCCAGTGGTATTGCTTTATTTTCATAAATGAGCAATGAGCTCAGGTTAGATACCATTCTTGCCCTTCTGAACAATATGACAATTATTAAAAAGAGAAAATGGTGTAGTACTGAATATTATACATGGTGCATGGTTTCTGCTTTAGTTGGCTAACCAGTTTTGTACATAATTTCATTAAACTATGTAATGTACAGTCCGCATTAATAATCTCTAGATTGCTAAATATAATACCACTGTTCTATGTTGACTTTTGTCTTGTCATTTTTATTAACAGTTGTTGATAAATTAGAAAAAAATGAAGATATGCCAGTAGAAAAAGTGAGACTGATGGAAAAATCAGAAAATCTGAGTTCTAACAATGACTTCTTAGATTGGGATGTACACCAATACTACAAGTTTTTGGCCGAAAGAGGAGACACACAGATACAGGTAATGTATAGAGATTGGATACTTTTTGCTGAAAAAAAATTGTTGACTTCTGGAGACAGGGCAGTGTTCATGAACTACAAATGTTTTGCCATACTGGGCCTTATCCTGCAGCACTCAAGTCAATGGGAGCAGGATTTGGGCACACAGGGACGTGGGTACAGGGGATCCTTGGTGTCCGGGAATCCTTACATGGCACAGGGCCATTGATTTCCATTGGACTCCATGCAACACAAAGGTCTGCTCATACAGATCTGATTTCAGGATTAGGGCCTTAGAATGTAAGCTCTTTTGGCATGAACCATGTGTTTGTGTAGTGCCAGTACAGTGGGGTCCCAACCTTGATTAGACATTTGGGTGCTACCATAAAATGCAGAAATTAAGTAATAATTTTATGAGGTTAAGCCAAAATCATTACAATATGTATTCCATTGTATGAAAGCTTTCAAGATATACTACTTGCTCAGAAGTCAGTAATAGAGTACTTTAAATACTTTTATTTTCTACCCATGGGGAATTTACAGTTTTTTTTTCTGACATTTCAGAAAGACAGTATATTGCTGAAATAAAATCTTTTGAATAATTATTTCTAGGTATATCTTGGACAGTTACATCTTGCAGGAAGGAAGGGACTAGAAAAAGATCATTCTGTAGGTATACTTAAATAAGAGATGAGGATTAAATCTTACAAGACGAGTTTTCACTGTAGCCAGTTTATTTGCATATATGAATATTCTGCAGTAAACTAAAGTCATTTAGCTTAATTGACTCTGTACAATTAAGAACCCCATTATACACTATAAAATACTTTTATTCTATAGAGTTTCAGCTAGCATGGTTATGAAGGTGGGTGGGCAGAGAGAGAAAATCTGGGCACCATAATTATCTCAGGACACCAAAGCAGCCAAAAAAAGATCCACTGCAAGATCATTTTAAAACATTTACAGCAGATATATATGACAGAGGAGAGAATTAGGGGAAAGTTTCTTCCCTCTCTAGTCCTGTGGGGAGCAGAATAAGTAAGGCAGTTAGTCTCTTCCCTTTCTATTCTTGCTGTCAGAGTAAAAGATGGGACAACTTTTGACTTACAAAAATCCAAAGATCTAAGCAGTTCCTTTTGCCTAAGAAAGGCCCTGTAAGAACACATTCTGTAATTCATGTACATATAAAAAGCATATGATACTGATGACATTTTGTGCTTATCTGACTGTTTTCAGACACAAACTGACATTGACAATTGTGGGAGGGGATGTATTTTAAAGGCAAAAATTATATTCCTGGAAGCTAATTCACATTATGGGCACACTAAAGTTTTTTTCTTATGGTCACATAAGCACTGTAACAAATTTGTAAGAACTGGTTCATATGGCCTCAATACGGTCAGTCTGTTCCTGTCTAAGGGTGGAGTCTTCTTAGGTAACAGATCTAGATGCTCTATTCTTACCTTTGATTCAGCCACCGCTCATCTATTATACCAGACTAAGGCCCTGATTCTGCAAAAGCTAACATGCATGAATAGTCTTGTTGAATGGGACTACACACGCGCATAAAGTTATACTTGTGTGTAAGCATTTGTAGATTCAGAGCCTAAATGTGTAAAGCTATTTTCAGTGTTGTGTTGTGACACTTTCTAGTCTGTCTAAATCCAGAGGAGGTATAAAGCTGTGAAAAACATTTGTCTTGGTTGAAATTTATAAAAGAACCACCTTTTTCAAGTGGAAAAATATAATTTTGTTATTCCTTTTATTCAGAAAGCTTTCTACTATTTCCTAAAGGCAGCAAAAGCAGGGAATACAAATGGTATGGCATTCCTGGGAAAGGTATATATTACTTTTCATTAGATTAATTTGGTAAATTGCAATGATCAAGGACTAGATAATGACTAGGCCTAAAGTGGTCACGCAGAGTTGTACGTGCAGTAGGATCTACCACTCACCTCCCTGTGCAGCCACTCCACATCTTGGCTCAAGATGCTGGGGGCAGAGCAGGCTCCATGCAACTGCTGTTCCCTACCATGAACAAATAGGTAGGAAGAGACAGGAGGTGACAGCATCAGAATTCAGCAAAACTAAGCCAACATATGAGAGAGTGGAGGAATATTTGACACCTGGTAAGGGGTGTAACAAATTATCCCTTCTCCTCCCCACCAACTCCTCATAGCGAAACAGTGGAATCTAGCCCTAAGAAATTGTTTAGTAACTCAGTTTAGAACTAGATATATTAAAGTTAGATACTGTAATGCCAAAAAGAAATACCTACTTGTAAAGAGACAGATGACCAAAAACTTACATTTCATTTATGACCAAACCCACTGTTGAATCAAAGTCTGTTGAAATGCTACATAAAGTGAATTATTTATTTCAACAAGTACTAATTTTATATTTGTGTCTAAACACACAGGACCAAGCTCTACCTTCACTTACACTGAAGCCAGTGAGATGCTACAGGTAGAACTGAGGACAGATTTAGGCCCACAATGCTTATCATGATCAAAATAACACGGTGGAATAGAACTTTAAAGCAACATTGTCACACAGGCCAGGTTTGGGGCCTAAAGTACTTTAAT
Organism: Emydura macquarii macquarii; assembly: GCF_026122565.2. Taxonomy (NCBI): domain Eukaryota; kingdom Metazoa; phylum Chordata; order Testudines; family Chelidae; genus Emydura; species Emydura macquarii. Next base: position 43,585,992 of record NW_027132813.1, read on the forward strand.
ATTTGTATCTAATGGGATACATAGGAAGTTTTGCTATTCTGTCACCAAGTGAAAATAAAAAAACCCCTATCAAATTAATGGTTCATCACAAAACCAGTGTCACTTTCTGTTTATACTCTGAACTCTGCTGATACTTAATAATGCCGATGATCAAAAAACCCATGTACATTTCAGCTCCAATAGAAACCCTGGAAGGAAATCAGTGTTAGCTAGCTATTGAAAGAATAAACCTGGTAGAGAAAGATATGTCTTCAAGCTACCTAAGTCAGGATTTTCCAAAGGGATTCATGACTTTGAGTGCTTCTGTTTTTGGATGTCCAATCTGAGATGCCTTATGAGGACCTAATTTCCAGAGGATGGGTGTTGATCACTTTCTGAACATGTCTCTATAAGGTATATCAGTATGGGCACTAAAAAGGAGGCATCCATAAATCACCAGTCACTTTTGAAAATCTTGGCCTCAGAAGTTATTACAAATAACGTAAAGGTTTTTTTTTAAGAAAACAAGTTACAAACAAGTAATTAACATGATTCTATTAGTATGTATTCACTATAAATCACTTTAGAAAATTAAATCAGTAAGAAAAACTCATGAGTGGCAGAGAACTGGCAATGTTCTGTTCTCTATTACATTTGTATAATTCCATTGGCTTTATTGAGGATGTACAAGTGAAAGTAGGAGCAGACTTTGTCCCATTGTTTATATATATATATTTTTTTATGAGAAACTGGGTAGGCAGGGATTCATAACACATCTAAGGAGAAGCTATCTCCTTTTCTTTGTATTCATCAGATGTTTTTAGAGGGAGGTGCTGTGGTGACACAGAGTAATGCTTCTGCCTTTAAGTACTTCACAATGGCAGCTGAAAAGGTAATGTAAGAAAAAGTGTCTCATGTTTTTAAATAATATTTTTAAAATGTTTTCGATTTACACCTCAATTAGTGTGTGAATTACAGGAGGAAAGCATGCAGTCCATTTCTCCCATATAATGGGAATATTATTCAGTGTAGATTTTTAACCAGTATAGCACACTTGTGAGGCCTATAAAATATAATCTGATGTTATGCAGTTGGTAACTACATAATGGTAATGCAATAGGTAGCAATAGGTAGCAGAAACGTTGGAGAAGTAGGAACAGGAGGTGGAATTGTCATTGTTTGTGAGCAAACTAAAAACCCAGTCCTTGAAGATGCTAATCATCCTCAACTCTCACTAAAGTCCAAGTCATCTCAAGAACTCACTAAGTGGTCTCATATTGTATAGAGTGGATGCCAAGTAGCAGGTGCCCATCAAAACACTATGATCTGTCTGATAGAAACAAGTGGATCCTGAAATCTAGGAGCCATTTTTTTGCCATATCCTGTTCTGAAAGAGATGCTGGATACTGACAGAGGACAAGTACTTCTATAACTGAAATACTACCTCCTTCTTAAATAACCTTGCTAAGAAAAGGAAAGTTGGAAATTATTTGAATAGTTAGTATAGCTGTTGGCTTTGTCAGGTTTGACCAGGTTGCTGAATTCTTTAGTGACTAATCATTTGCCTTCATCATGGAATTGCCAAAGTCCCTTCATACACTATCACAGTAGCAAAGTAGTGTGTGATCATCTTGTGTTGTGGTACTGGGCTGCTTTTTCACAAGTCCCCCTCGTGGTCTGAGGTGGCTCTGTAACATCTTGCCTCTGTTTCCCCTTCTCTCAGAACTCCTTAATAAAACTCTAGATAATCTAAAGTTATAAGACAAGATTCCCCTTCAGCCAGTGGGGAATCTACTTTAAGTCCAAAATAAACTGAAAATAAAGTCTCTTCCACCCAGTCCTTAGTTGGGTCCATTCCTCCTATTTGAGAAATTGTCCTGTCTGGTTCTCTGCCATCTTCTCCACTTCACAGAAGAGTCCCAGTTTTCCTCTGAGCTGTTTTAATAGCCATCAGCTGTAAGCTTCCTTAGCTTCCCTAAGCTGATCACCTTTATCTTTGTCTTACTCTTCCCCAATTTGGGAGTGAACAAACAGGCAGGTAGACATTCTTCCTCTGCTAGTATTTCCCCCATCTGCTAACTCAGGGCTCCCTACAGGAGCCTTCTCAGTATCTGCAGGCATTTGCCAACTCCAACCATCAGCCCTCTTCTCTCTCCATGCCTCTTCCTTATCTACCCCAGACCTGACCGAATCACCTGACACCCCTCATTTTCCCCACCTGCGGAGGCAAGCAAATTGTGTTACAGGAGGTCCCATGTCTCCTCTTAAAGGGCTAGCCAACCTGAGACATGGTCCTATCTCTGGAAGTTTTGGATTTGATCCCAGTGCAATAAAGGAAAGGCATGCTTTAATGACCATGTCTTTTTTCCTGTTTGGATATTGTAATTTATTTTTCCCATCTTACCTTGTGACAATTCAGTGTGTGTACAGATTATGCTGAAGCACCTCTTCTACCCTTTTCTATGAAACCTATATGCTGCTTCTTTCTAGAAGTGACTTCCTTGTTGATTAAGGTAATATTTGTTAATATTTATCTGATTGCTTTACATAGTCAGGAAAATGGGATTCCCTAAGCTCATATTTGAAATTGAGTCATTCAATTGGCCCAAGTCCATCAATAGGGCATGTATTTTTGGATTTCTTATTGATTAATGTCAGAGACAAAGCCAACATCTCCATTTGTCTACATAGAAGAACTACAAAAAATGCATAAAAAATAGGATCTCATTGAGCGTTTTGATGTTAAATTACATAAGTTTTAAAATCACAAGAGTCATAGAAATTGGAGATGAAAAGACCTATTCAGTCATCTTGTGCATCTTCCTACCAGTGCAGGAAAAAAGTGAAGATTTTGACAGCCAACATATTATGAGTTATGGTCACTTCATCCATAACTCACCCCATTGTGCTGGAATGCACATGGATATATCACATACTGTATTACCAAGACACAAACAAGGCAAATTAAAGAGGTGTTATATCTAATAATAATTTAATAGAGCAAGAATGTGTGTACAATTCATATTGCACTTCAGAACACTAAAGAGAGCTAAGGAAAGAGTCAAGATGAGAAAATTCAAGAGAAACTATGACTCCCAGGCTCCTGGCTCCCATCAGCCTACCAGGAAAGCTTCTGAGGAGCCAGAAGTGTGGAAATCCAGGCTACTGAGGAGTTGAACAGGTGAACTGGCAGCAAACCAAGCAGGATTCTGTCAGAACATGATCAGAATCAAACCATCTTCACAAAGGAGTTTTATTCTAACAAATCCGCAAATGCTGATGAAAAAATGTTTCATCAGAATTTTTCCATCCACCTCTAATCCAGACACCAGGGATCCAGCCATTGCGCCCAAAATTGAGGGTTGCTATTATAGATGTGTCAGAATCCTCTTTTCCAAAGGGAGGGCAGATCCCTGCACAAAGAGTGTGTTCCCTGAATGTCCCTGAGATCCAGTCAGGGCCTATTAGTAGCATATTTAGGAGGAAAAAAACACCCACTTTTTAAACATATTGTATAGTGTCTCTCTACAGGGACTCAAGAGATTAATCAGAAAAAGAATATTAATTTAACATTGATCTGTAATCAAAATTCATAGTTCTAAGCTCACTATATCATATTCAAAGAAAAGCAAGAATGGTTAATTGGTTAGTAACTTATTTTATAGATGCTTTTTGCAAGTGCTTTTCAATGTCTTTAATGAATAATTACATTCAAGCTTAATACATTATTTTAGGGTAATGCAGTTGGACTATGGGGGCTAGGCCTTCTTTATTTTCAAGGAAAAGGTGTTCCAGTGGTAAGAATTATTTTAATCACTTCAGATATGTTTTTCACAATATAACTAGTAAAAATATGAGAAAATAAAATATTTAATAAATATCAGATATGTATTAACATACCCTTTAAAAGGAAATTATAGTTCAAATAGCTATAATATAGCTCATTCAAGTGATGCAACTAATAGGTTTATAACATTGCAAATAAGTATTTTTTCTTGTACTCTGAATACTATCATGAACACAGCATTATGTGTCTAATGGAATTCCTCCAGATTTAAACTAGTGTAACTTCAAAAGAATTAGGCCCAGAATCCAATTAAATAAATGAAAAACATTGGTAGGTCTTAGTGATCTCAGTGGAGTTGCCCTGTGTATAACTGGTGTGAGGTCACAATCAGGCCCCTGGTCTCAAATAGTATACAAGCTGCACCTTGGACAAAAATGTTAGTTTGATTTTGTTTTTCACTTGTTTAAAATACAGCATAACATCTGTCATTACACTGTGCCACTCAAAAGTGGGACAAAACTTGCCTTTTTTATGAGCACACAGTTCTTACCATGCTGGCAGGTACATAGAACTTTCACTAATGGAGGGCAATTATCTTTCAGAACTATACTGAAGCTTTTAAATACTTTCATAAAGCAGCTGAGAAAGGTCTGGCAGATGCACAGTTCCAGCTAGGATTCATGTATTACTGTAAGTACTATACATTTATTTTTATTAAAAATTTGCATTCATCAATAGTCTAATTTTACAAAAACTAAAGACTCCAATCTCAACTTGATTTGCAGCTGGCTCTGGAGTAAGGAAAGACTATAAACTGGCCTTCAAATATTTTTACTTGGCATCTCAAAATGGACAACCCATTGCTGTTTATTATTTGGCTCAGATGTATGCTGCAGGGACTGGAGTGTTTAGATCATGCCAAAATGCAGTTGAGGTAAATAGTAGATTTTTTAAAATATTTTTATTACTATTATAACTTCTATTTTTATTAAAGTTGCCTATTTACTATAATTTAGAGTCAGAAATCTGTATTTGCTGAAGTAGGAGAACAGTGATCAGATCTGGGCCAAATTCTGTTTTCAGCTACATTAGTCTAAATCCACAGCAACTCCCTTATGTCAATAGAGTTGCTCCAGATAAGACCAGTGTAAATTACAGTAGAGGGTGCATGCAGGTATGGTGGCCTTTAAACCTCAGAGTCATAGGATATGTATACACAACATTTTGTAGTGAGCCTTCTGGCCTGGGTCAACAGACTTTTTTTTGCTCAATGGGCTAGTGGGGCTCAGATTAATGCTCTAAAAATAAATGGCCAGACAGCACTTGAAGTTGTGGCCTGAGCTGGAGCTTTGGCTCTGAAGCCTAGGGAGGGATACAGGGAGGCTTGCTCCGAAATGCTATGTAGACATACCCACAGAGTTTAAGGCCAGAAGGGACCATGAAATCATACTGATTGACCTCCTGTACCTCACAGGCCACTGACACCACCCAACACCAGCACACTAAACCCAGCAACTGAAATTAGACCAAAGTATTACAGCCCTCAGCCCTTGACTCCATTTTAAAATCTATTTCATAATTCTTCACCAAATTAATGTAACAATGTAAATACAGTACTTATCAATTTGGCACTCTTTTTTTAAAGTAGGTTGAGTTTGCCTAAAATGTCAAAGTTTGATTTAACTTGTAACAATTCATCTGACTACTGATAAAACATTTTAGGGAAGATTTTCTGTGGCTGTTTTTGTTCTTTGCCCACAACTATTCATGCATATTTTAGAATTTTATTGGCAGTTCTAGTTTTATCAAGTCTTCTGTGTACTATAAATACATTCAGTTCAACTGGCCTTTTTTCAACTCAGGAAGTTAGCTGGCAACTTTTGCACGATATCTAAATTTTTTACATTGCTCACTTTATTATGAAATACATATGCATTACATAACTTTTTATATTTACATAAGAAGTATTTCTCTAAGACATGTTCTTCCATAGGAACCTTTACATCTTGCAAAAAGTTATCCATTAGCCACCATGCAGGGTGGGTTGAAGTTCCTCTCTCCCCCAACACTGAGGGACACTACCCTCTGATACACAGCCTAATTGTGATGTACTTTAAGATCACTGGGGGGAAATGCCAAAATATTACATAGTGGCAGTACTACCAGGTCATAACCAGTCTTAGAGTGGAATCTCAGCAGCAAATGCTAGTCACAAATGACCAGTGCATTTGGGGACTGTCTTGCGGCATAGGCTGTGAACAAAGATGAAAATGAGGTATTTTGGGTTGGGGCCCTGTGATGGGGCAGCTGCCCCTCACTAGCCTGGAAAGGGTTAATAAAGCCATAGGGAGGCTGCGCTGGAAGCAGCCAGTCAAGGCTGAGTAGGCCCTATATAGGCAGCCAACAGAGAGCAGAAGGGTCAGTCATTCCCAGGAGCTTGGGAAGGGAAGTCTGGTGGCCCTGCAGACCAAGGACGATCCGCATAGGGGATAGAGTAGTGGCTAGCTCTGGAGAAGGAGTAACTGAGAGTAGGTCTGGGGAAGAAATAGTTGAGGTAAGGGCTGGAGAGTGGACTGCAGCTGCCACTGAAGGAAGTGGCTGCTCTGGGACTGCAGAATCCTTCAGAAGGGTGGAGAGTACAGACTGTGGGTCATAAGGTGGAGACATAACGGCAGGTGACATTCAACCACGTGGGGCGTTGGGATCTGCAGAGCTGATTCCCCAGACCAACCAGCAGGAGACAAGAGCGGTGGGTGCAACCCCATTACAGTCCCTCAATTTATCCTGTTGAAGCTATTCCACTTTGCATAAAATAGTCGAATAGCCATTGGGCCAAAAAAGTGATACTTATGGGGAATGCGAGAGATTGTAGTTCAAGTTCCTGCTCCTATAATTATTTATATAAAGTGGAACAGCTTCAATAGGAAAGATTGATAGAGCCCTACTGCTCAACAGCCTGCACTCTGGTGGTTAGGGCAGTCACTGGGGAGACCTGGGTTCAAGTCCCTGCTCCTGAGTAGGGATTTAAACCTTGGTCTCCCACATCTCAGGGGAGTGTCCTAGTTATTGGATACGTAGGGTGAGTGGCAGCACCACCACTGGTTTTTTGTGAGTGGTGCCTACGTCCCCTTGAGACTCTACCCCAACAAATTTTATTTTGTCCAATAGTATTTGGCAAATGTATGTCAAATTCACAAATAGTTTTATTGACACATAAATTGCATTTTTTGGTGAATAAACTATTCATCTGAAATTTCTCTCAGTAATCTTATTTGTGGCTTAATATTCAGCAGTGCATCTTAAAACAAATAAGATTTGTTGTATAAAAGGAAAACATTTGATTTTGATGTATTTTTCTTTATATGTTACTAAGAAAACAACTTTAAATTCAGATTAGAAATGGATTCATCTGACATGTAATGATTAAATACTCTTTGTATCAGTTAAGGATGTAATTTGGTATAACTTTGTTGTAAATAATGCACATAAATAATGTAACTTTAACCCTTGTGTTCCCCAACAGGAGCTACAAGCTCCTAAGATTTATTGCCTGTGGTGAAGTGTAAAACCTCATGGGTTTGTTCTATCACTGTTCCTCTGTTCAGCTTTACCGAAGTGTTTGTGAACTAGGAAGTTGGTCTGAGAAATTCCTGACTGCATACTTTGCTTACCAAGATGGCAATATAGATTCATCTCTTATTCAATATGCATTTTTAGCAGAAATGGGGTATGAAGTAGCTCAAAGTAATTCAGCCTACATTTTGGAATCTGGTAAGAGAAGTCAAATTATTTTCTCTAAATATTATAGATGTATGTCAAAGTGCTGTTGTAAACTATGCCAATTTAATGTTTTCCTTTACAGAACAGGTTAAAATTCTTAGTAATGATCGGATGTATCCATTAGCACTTCTCCTGTGGAATAGAGCTGCAGCTCAAGGTATGGAGCTCCAAGTTAAAAATAACTTGTAATTAGATTTCCACTCTTATAAGTATGATTTTCTTCAACTCTGCTCTTCGGGTTGTACAGCAAGAAGAAAAATGAACACTCAGGGGCCCAAGAACATGTCATAAACTTCAGATAATCAGGCTAACATCATTAAGGGATTGATTCTCACATATTTAACTCATGATTAAAAGGGTATCTGTACTACAGCCTTAGGCTAGGCATGGTAAAAACAATTAACATTCAAGAAATTCTCACGTCTATGTTAAAACACCCAACTACTCATTTCTCCTCCATCGATTCAATCCTCATTCATGGGTATTTTACCACAAAACTTAATCTACAGTCTTTAAAATTGCATAAGAAAAATGGGTTCTTTAGCTAAATGAATCTCTCTTAAGGCCAAGAAAATATTTCCATCCACTCAATAAAAAAGTTATAGAAAATTTCAAAGCATAAAGATGTGTAAAATATGCTTACTTGTTAAATGTACAATATTTTTATGCTTTACTGCAATACAGCTTCAAGAATAATTTGGAATCTGGAAAACCTCCTTTATAGTTTGCAAGTATCTACTTGGGAAGAAGATTTGAGGCTGTCTACAATACAGAGCCTATACTGTCATAGCTCCACCAGCATAACACCCTAGTGTAGATACCACATACAGTGACAAAAGGAGTGTTTTCACTGTAGGAACACAACCTCCCCAAATGACACTAGCTATGCGAACAGAAGCATTCTTCTTCATCTACACTGAGTGGTTTGTTGGTATAGCTATCATAGGGGTGTGGTTTTGTCATACCCTGACCAATGTAACTGCTGGTGTAGACTAAGCCTAAGAATAGAGGACTCTTTAATTTAGCAGACAAAGACATAACAAGATCCAATGGCTAGAAACTGAGAATAGGTGATTTCAGGCTAGAGATACGATACAATTTTTTAACAGTGAGAGTAATTAAACATTGGAACAACTTACCTAGGGATGTAGTGGATTCTATCACTTGAAATCTTTAAATCAAAATTAGTTGTCTTTTAATGAGATTCTGCAGCTCGGTCAGAATGTATGGAGTTGATGCAGGAACCACTAGCTGCAAGTATCTATTTTATACAGAGCTTGAGACTAGATGATCATAATGGTCCCTTTTGGCATTAAATATGTATGAAAGTATATCACCACAACTAGTGCGTGTGTGCGCGCGCGCGCGCACACACACACACACACACACACAGTCTTTGGGTTAGTGTTCCCAAAATTCACACTCTTCTTGAAGTTTGCCTTCATTTTTAATCCAGCAAAACAAACTTCTGTCTGATTTGTCCTAGGATTTCTCCCTACACAGGTAACCATTTTGCCCTGTCCACTATTTTCCTCTCTTCTGGAGAGAGACTAAGTCCTTCCTTATACTTGTAGCTTTCAGTTGATTGACCAGAGCAGGTGAGTCCAATCAGCAGAAATACCTCTGCATCTCAGTGTAAGATCTTAGAACCTGATGCCCTGTCCTACAGGACAATGGGAGAAACTAATTACACTGCTGAGTGAAAACATGCTTGCCACTAGTCATGGACATTTAGTGCAAGGGAGTGGTAGGAAAAAAATCCCTCAACTGACAATCTGCAGCAGTGGTACATGGGAAGACAATAGTCTTCCAGGTAGCCAAGATCCAAGTCACAAAAAGCTTTCTGGATGAATATCAACATCTTGAATATGTCCTGAAACCAATAGGAACATAATGAAGCCTTCAAGAAATGTGTAATATGTTCTATGCAGCTACCACCACAAAGAGGTGAGTACCTGTAGCTTCTGTCCCTTCTGCTTTTGACTAGCTTTAGGAGTAGCCCTTTGTACACCACATTTCAGTATTTCAATCTAGTGATCACAAAGGGCATTGGTAACTGATGAGGTCCACATCAAAAACAGTCCTGGGCCTTACCAGACACCAATGAAAAGTGGTTCATTTTGCCATTGATACCATATATGAATCCAGAAGCAAACCTGCCATTTCAAGTGCTTTCACTTTAGTAATCTTCCGCTTAGTCATCTGCCACTTTGCCTGACATCATCCAAATTTCTATTAGCCCTCTCCCCCTTTTACTGTGCCATCACTCTCCACCTTGGCCTTTCCCTCATGTCCAGCTTCTCATCCTCCTTCCCTACTGGATATACTCCTGGTAATCTTATTTCCATATCATGTTTGTTTTCTTCCCCCTTCTGCTTTTAATTTATATCCCCCCCACTCCTGTGCCTCCAAAAACACAGTTTGCAAGCACCTGGGATATGCAAGCTATTCCTGAGCTCCAACTTGTTCAAATCCCTCCAGGATCTACAGCACCAATTTTTTTTATCCCTGTCACTTCACTTAAGCTGGTCTTACCAAGATCATCAGTGATCTCCCCTAGTCAAGCTTAGGGGCCTCTTTAGTCTTTTTTCCTGGATTTTTCACCTTTACCAGATCATGTCATTCCTTCCTTCCTTCTTTTCCTCCCACTCTCCCCTTAAGCCTCAGGACTCCCAAATTCTCTTCCTTCCTCCCCAACTGCATCTCATTGTTTCTGTCAGTTGCTCAAGCCTCCTTTTCCTGCTCTGTTGACATCCTTGGGGGATGTACTTCAGTCTTCTTCATACCTTACTCCCAAGGGAAGTAATTTGTTCTCATGGTTTCAAATGTCATCCCTACCCCAATGATTCCTAGATCTCTCCCCATTCCTGACAATACCTCCCTTAGTCTCTCACATCTTCATCTGGATATCTCTAATCTCATTCTGGGTGCCTTATCCCTAAACAATGACAAAATTGAATTCCCCTAGTGTTTTGCATTAAGACATTTCCTCTTTCTCTTCCCCATTTCTGTCAAAATTTCCATTTTTTCCCCCCATGTTGTCAAGATGCTCAAACAGGGATCATATTTACTGTTGTCCACCCCCTGGCTGTTATGTTGTCTGTTTTTCCTTCTGTCATGGGGTTGATATGCCCTGTCACAGGCATCGAGTCACTTGAGCTGTGAAGGTGGGGAAAAGTGGTCAAGTTGGGGTCAACGGAGTGGTGCACCAGTTGGGATAGCAGGGCCTAAGCGGCCCTCCAGTTGGGGCAGTGGGGTGCCATCTGGGGGGCCGCATTGCCTTATGTAAAAGGGCGTGTGACCTCCCTGCTCGTCCGAGCCCCAGCCCAGGGCCCTGTTGGTGAGGGGGTTTACACGCCCCAACTCAGCAGGGATCCCCCTGAAACATGCTAAGGGGCACTCCCTTCGCTCAACATAACACTGTTCAAGTCCCCTGGGGTACTTCCTACCCTGTCTTCGATGGCAATATGCCAGTGTTTCCCAGGGCCCTCAGCTGGTTCAGTTCCTAGCAGCTCGGTCCCTCCTTGGGGTTCATGTAGCAGGCTAGGAGCCTCTGGGACTCAGCATAGCTTGGCTCTGGGTTCAGCATCAGCAGTGGCTCCCTGGAGAGTGCTGCATCCTTCCTGATCAGCAGCCAGCCCAGACTGAGCTGGGTCGCTTCCAATCCTTTTATATCTGCCTTCCATGCTGACCATGCCCAGCAGAGGTGGAGGAGTATGGCTTCCTCAACCCGCAATGAGTCTTTAACCCTCTCTAGACCAGAGCAGGGTTGGTATGCCCTGCCACACCTTCACATAAAATCTATACTTTCCTCTCCATCCCCTGCATGCCTGTGACATCGCACCACTCCTAACTTGTCGTCTTGCCCCCCTTAGTTTATCCAAAATAAGGCTGTGACAATCCTTACTTGCCACTGACCATGTCACATCCTTTTTTCTCTAATCCCTTCCATGACTTTCTCTTGTCTTTTACATTAAATTCAAACTTTCACCTTCAAGGCTGTATACCAACTCTGCCCCACATGCATTTCAATGTTCATTTCCTCCTACTTTCCTTTCTGCTCTCTGAACTCCTGTCAGTCCCTTTCTTATTCACCTGCATTACCTTCACACCTTCTTCAAGGCCATTCCTTATACTTAGGACTTCCTTCCTACTTTTGTACTCTAAACATCTTGTTCCTCCCCCCCCCCCCCAATTCTTTCCATTTACTCTGCTCTATATTATAAATTATAATTTTTATGATTAAAACCATCGTGCTTCAGATATATATTTTATTCATTTTTAATTATATTTAAGAGAAAAATACAATTTTATTAGATGAGGAAATTTAGCAAGAAGCACAGTTTAATCTAGAGTTTTCTTATGACTTTTCTTTTTAATGTTTCCACCAGGCAACACATTTGCAAGACTTAAAACTGGAGATTACCATTTCTACGGTTATGGAACCAAGAGGGATTATGTCACAGCAGCCATTCATTACAGTCTTGCAGCTGACCACCACATCGCTCAAGCTATGTTTAATCTGGCATATATGTATGAATATGGTTTAGGTATTCCAAAGGTAATGTGGACTGCATATGATGTAAACCATGTGTAAAATAACCTTAATAGATGTAGTTGAAATTAAATGCTATTATACCTATAATAGCTAATGTAATGTTCTGGATGAGGCAGAATTTCCCATATGAAGGAAAAATAGGTAATCAGATTATTAAAACTGTAAAGGAGACTCAGGCAGATTGACTGAGAGATACTTGGAAAATAATAGATGGTATGGTGAAGGCCAACTGAGTGCTCTTTCACCTTGCCACATAAAAACAAGGATGAGAAATGAAAATGAAGTTAGTACATTAAACATGGAAATTCAGTTTTAAACAGTGCATGACCAACCTTTAAGATCCATTACCACATGATATCAATGAGATTAGTTTAATAAAATTAAATATAGTTGGTTACATACGAATAAGAAAAACATCTAAAGTTGCATTAGAAAGGCTGGAAAAAAACTATTATATGATATGATATATAATATGATTGATTAAATAATTATTCATGATTCAACTGGCATTCAGTTCATGCCCTGGAACCACAAAGGAACCCCACCCTAATCTCTTGCTTGCAGGGCATGAGGGAAGACAGAAGCGATGGTTTGCTCTAACGGCTCCCTACCATTGGCCCAGTATTTTCTCCTGCTCAGTACAATGTAGAAACAAACACTACAACTTACTAACTCTGAAGTTATATGTGTTTTTTGCCATTTTTGTTGTTTGGGTTTTTTTTCTTCCATTGCTTCCTTCCATTTCCATGCCTTTTGTCCATATTTTTCTTCTGTTTTTTCTCTTCTGTTTGTGGCTTCAACTTTTTATTTCTCTTGTCTTCCCTGGTCTCTCTTCATCCTTTCCCTCTCCAGGACCACTGTCTGTCTGCCTCTCCGCTCCATCTTTCCACAGAGCTATCTGGCTTCTCTTGTCTGTCTCCTCCAGCACTCTCAGATCTTCTGCATCCTTTCTAAACTTTCTCCCTCCCCTAATCTCTTTGCTCCTCCCTCAACCTAGTTTCTTCCCTCATAAATTTCCCAGTGCTTGACCTCACTCATCTCCACATCTCGTGAGCTTGGCTTTCTGATTGAGAATCATCAGCAGAGAAACTATTCTTCCACTTCATAGGAGGCAGTAATGGGGAAGTAAGCAAGGCTCCAGTGAGCTTGGAGTGGATTAGTGGAACCAAAAGAGAGGTGGTTATGCTGTACTCCACTGTAAATCTGAGTGAGGCCAGGGGAAAAGAGAGAAGCTAGTATGGCTGCCTGCTTGTGTACAAATAGATAGAAGAACATACAGAGAAGGCAGGCAGGGGATTCTTTCAGAGAGCCACCATCCATCCTTTCCCCCACTCTCTTGCATCAACCTACCCAGGTTTGCCTCTATAGTGGGAGCAGACTGCTACCATGCTTTAAAATTACTGTAAAAATGGCACTGTTTTAATCACCAGATCTGTTGCCTGTGTAGCTAATACAGCTAGGGTAAAATGAGCAGGATTCTAGTCACTCTTATACATCAATAGGAATTATGTACAAAATTCCAAGCAATTACACTGGTTTAGACCCACTGAAGGCACTGGGACTTCACTCTTTGAACTACAGAACCTTTATTACTGGTGACAGTGAGCAAGAAGCAAACATACTAGCTTGAGTCATATCCCAGGCAAGTTTGAAGGGCTGGCAGTTAGAAGAAGCATCTTTTTACTTGTAAACTGGGCATATAACTAAGACAAACATGCAACCTTACTATGTCACCATCAGTCATTTTTCAGAGAAGAGTAACACTCAGAAGCTTGTCCCCACTGTTCTTCCTTTTCCTTTCCAAGTTACTTCCCAAGCTATGCGCCTCCATCTGTGAGCAGCAGTAAGGGGCAGCTGTACGCCTCCTCCCATCACCTATACTGTTTCAAAATGGCATTGCTATGAGCAAAGCTCAATTAAGTTCACATTAAATGTCTCTCTACCCCTTCTGCCTTTAGTTTGCAGAAGCCATGCAATCAACAGGTGCATGCTGCCTTTAACTGACCCTCCAGGCCCTGAAGATGTCTGGGATGCACCTGAATATAGCCAGATATCTGTGGATCCTCAGACTCCACTGTGTGTGTGGACCACACCTTTTACCCCCTTGTTGAGGCTACAAACCCCACTCCCAAGAGAAGCATGTAGTAGTTATCACTAGTTAAGGTTCGGGTTTTTTAGCAGTTTTTCCCTGCGGATTCCCCTATGGGAGGGAAATATGAAGCCTAGGAGGAAGAATGCAATCAAAATGAGGCTCAGGAGAGCTGAGAGATGTGGCCCTGACTCAGCCACATATTTCTGTGGCCTTAGGCAAGGCTTAAGAGCCAGATTTTTTCTAGGTGTATGCATGCAATTATGCAACTAATTTGTGCACAAAATTATCACAACATCATGAACAATTACAGAAATCGTGTATACAAAAGATAAGCTACATATCTAATATGATTGCATGTGCAATGTAAGTGTATTCACTGTGCTGTTGTATACACATACTTCTGATGATTTGGCCCTTATTCTATTTGTCTAACTTTATTCATGTATAAAGTCTCTTGTGAAGCAGAGTCATTATTTGCACTTATGGTAATGCCTTTCAGCTAAGGAATTCAGAGCATTTTACAAAGTATTAGGAGAGGACAAATAGTGAAAAGTTTCACAAATATTTATTTACATTTTTCAATAATCTTGCTGTGGCCATCCTCATGCCCCTTTGCATTAACTTTCTGCAGACATTTGAATAATAGAGTTTGACCAGCATGGATGCGTGTGGAAAGTGAATGAATGCCAAAGTCTTCAGCCAGAATACTTGTGGCAATCTAATTTACTACTCATACCAGCAGTGGTGTGCATTCATTCAGCTAGAGAACAGAAACAATACCATGTGATTTTTTATGCCATACTTCTAATCAATCCAGCTTGTATGGAATGCTGCAGAAAGCACTGAATAATTTCCCAAAATGATTAAATGTGAGATTAAAGTTGTCTTCCAGATATTTCTGTGAGCAGAAAATAATAAACTAATTTGGCAAAAGTAAGAGCAGAGTTGGTCATTCTTATACAGACACAACAAGCCGAATTATTGTAGCCCATAAGAGGACAGAGTCATCTTTAAGACCTTACACTTCTTTACTTTTATGGATTGGTTTTCAACAAAAGTTTGAATTTTAAATTATAAAATTTATAAAAACAGACATTACTAAATTGAACTTCAAACAGGGCTTAAAGGTTGATACAAGAAAGCTGGTGTCCATATTTCCTTCTTGGTTTAGTTTCCTCTCTCTTTGTTGCTCTTTGTTTTTTCTGCTTCTTTGAAAAAAATGTGTTTTTAAAAAATTAAGCAGTATCACCTCTGCTTCTTTGTCCCCCTCCATGGGGGCTCTCTCCCTAATCCAGTCTCCACCCCAACTCACCATGGTAAATCATTCTTATTCAGTCTCTCATATATATATAGCTCTCTCCTTTTCATCCTGAGCCTCCTTCTTCTTCCAATAGTGTTTCTATGGGTGCTCCGCTTCAGGTGTGTGTGTGTGCCCTGTGTGCCTATGACTAGAGATTTTCAGTAGCAGTGCCCATTTGACCCATGCATTCACTCCAAAAATCCTCATGCCCTGTACTGTATTCTAGAACTGAATGGGCAAACTGCCCTTAGTTCTTTCACACCCTCCTTGGCTTGAGATGGAGCATCTAGTGTGATTGCTTCTACTGCTGTTTGTGTTTAGTTTTAGAATCTCTATTTTTTAGTTGAGTTCAGTGTAGTCATTAACTTCTATTTTAATTTATTTTTACATTCTATTTTGTGAGACGTTTGTTTTGCATTTCTCTTTCCCCCATCTTCTGCCACCTGGAGGGGGTCCATTCCTTTCTTCTCTGGGTTATACCAGGATCTCCATGATTTAAGTGCTGCCTCGTGTTGGGAGTCAATCCTGATCAGTGATGGGCATTCTTGGGGCATTTGCTGTTTGGAGCACACACATATCTCTCAGAAATATAACAGCTACTAGGCCTTTAAGAGTAGAGCTAGAAAAAACTGAGAGATTAGTTGAGGTTGGTCCTGCTTTGAGCAGGGAGTTGGACTAGATGACCTCCTGAGGTCCTTTCCAATCCTAATCTTCTATGATTCTATGATTAGACTCAGGCTTCTGATGATGGGGCACTCTTTTTGCCCGGCCTCAGATCCAGGTCAAGATATCCCCCTGTACGTTGACCTCCAAACTAGCATAGTGCCCAATCAACCTCTGTACTATGTTTGCCCTGAGCTTCATGGGAAACATCATCAAAGGATATTGGGAAGATTGAGAAGAAGAGGAGTTCTAGTTCTTCTCATAAACAGCCTATTTCAAAAAAGACTCCGTCTCCTCAGAAATCAGGTTCTGGATTGGGTACCACTGAGGCACCAGGCTCCTTCGGCACCGGTACTGCGTCTAGTGCTCTGAGCTTTTCCAAGGGCCATGGTACCATGCATGTCAGGACTTGGTAGGGTGGTCCAAAATACTGTAGAAGACCACCCTCTGGTGGTCTAAAGCTCTTTTCTGAGTGTACGGATGAATCTTTGCATACCCTCAAGGACTTGAGAGCCCTTAACGTCTCTTGATATTTATATGCCTGCAAATAAACAAAAATTTAGTAGGTTTCAAACAGCTCAGAGATCTCACTTGGGCCAGTTTTCTGGCTTTCACAGATCTTCTGAATCACCCATGAAGAGACCAAGATATCAAAAAAGAGGGCCCCTACTGTGACTGCTTCCACTACTCTACCATCTTCATAATCAAAATGACAATTTTGATGGTTCAGTTGAGAGTCTAAAACACCATCACCTCACAAACCTACAGCTGTACTGTTTTACCCACCTTCCTCCCTTTGGAGACAACTTCTCCCATTTCCAATCTGCATGGGAGCAGATTACATCCAACAAATGGGTATTGGCGATTATAAAATTGGGTTATTCCATCCCCCTACCCCATCCCTCTTCACAATCTCTTTTCAGGGACATATCTCATGAACACTTGCTGAGACAATAAATCATCTCCCTTCTGCATTTAGGAGCTGTAGAACCAGTTCCAGTCCACCTCAGCAGGAAGGGATTTTATTCCAAGCACTTTCTGGTTCCAAAAAAGAATGCAGATGGAAACCAATATTAGATCTCAGAGGCCTAAACAAATTTGTAAAAATACAAAAATTCAGACTGGTTATGCTGGCAGCTATAATTCTATTGCTTGATTTAGGGGCTTGGTTCTCCATTCTAAACCTTCAAGATGCTTACTTTAATGTTGTGTTTCACCCTTCTTACAAGGGATTTTTTATTTGTTAGTTTGCAAGGACTTTCAGTGTTGAAATGTTTCAGGCAACACTTTCAGTACTGAATTCTCTCCTTCAGACTCTCCTCTGCCCCAAGGATACTCTTGAAGATTCTGGCAGTGGTCACCATCTGTCTTCAGAGACTGGGAATGATAGTTTGTCCATACTAGATGATTGGGTGCTAAAGGGATGATCTTACAACAAAGTTCTCTCTGCAGTAAAGGCAGTTATGTCTCTATTACACAGATTAGGTTTTCAGTGCAACACGAAAAAGTCCATTTTGACCCCAGTACAATAGATAGAATTCACAGGGGCTTCCCACGACACAGTAACAACCAGCGCTATCTTCCCACAGCCAGGTTTACATTAACAAATCTAATTTTAAAAATGCAAATAAGCACACACATCAACAAGGAATTGACTCCAACTCCTAGGACACATGGCAGCTTATATCTTTGTGATACAACATGCAAAGTTACACCTTCGCTGCTTCCAGGTATGGCTCAAAATAGTTTGTGTCTCAAATAAATGCTCTGTCTGTCCCATGGTGAATTTTGGACACACTCGGTGGAAGAACCCATCCAAGGTCTGTGAAGGTGTTCCTTTCATCCAACCTCCTCCTATCATCACCGTAACATTGGATGCCTCCCTTGTGGGGGGTGCATTTAGGGACACACACAGTCCAGGGAAAATGGTCTCTTCTAAACATCAGCCGCCTGAAGCTGAGGGCAGTCAGAAATACCTGTACCATTTCCTTTAATTAATCAGGGGCAAATCCATTAAGGTCATGATTGACAATGTACCCTGTATGTTCTACATCAGTTGTCAGTGGAGAACAAGATACCCCTCTCTGTGCCAGCATGTAGGGTATGCGTAGCAAAAAGCAAGCTACATTCACACTGCAATGTGTAGCTACGCTTGTCAGTGAAAGGTTGTGGTAGAGGGAGGCAGTGGGAAAAGGCTTCAAAAGCTCCCCACTGCCAGAGCCTTTCACTGCAGCAAGGAAAGGCTCTGGCACAGGCATGCAGGGAAAGGGTGAGCCTTTTCTTGCTGCCTCCCCACTGCCAGAGCCTTTCCCTGCTGCTGGTGAGGCAGCAGGACACTAACTGCTAAAAGCAGCAGCTGGGCAGGCACAGCTTGGATGAGTAGAGACCCAAATATGGTATGTACTCAGGTACACACCCACACCCTTCAGGCGTGTTTTTACTTGCCTAAGATTTGCCTCACCATCTTCACTGCTATTTATACCTGTGCTGGCTGGGGGCTACCCACATATGTACAGTACATACTTCCAAAAGAAACGTGCGGTGTATATGTTCCCTAAGAGAACTCGATGCGTACACAGCAATCTGCCTATGCACAAGTTGCATGTCTCTAAGTTTGGGTCAGAGGTAAGGAAGTTGTGAGATGAAATATGCATTCTATATAGCTTCTTATACTGTCCTCCATTATAGTATTTGAATGCCTTCTCGTAGTGCATTAAGCAACATGACTAACATCTGTCATATTTCGATTGTTCACTAATCATCCTCCCAGAGAGAAGATTGTGTATTCAGTTTAGCATTTATTCTGTGTTCATGTTAGAGAAGGCAAGGTCAAAAATGTACCTTGCTTTTGAAGTGGTCACTTTCCTGATGGTCCTTAGTTCTTGTGGGAATTTGTTCGATAGTTTCAGACTGGCCCCTGAAAAAGCTCTACCTCTTGTGCAAATGAGCTTTACTCTTATGGTGTGATATCCATTGTGCCAAAGAAGCAGAGTTGATAACCATCATCCTGGAGCTGTAGCTGATATTTTAGAAAATCCTTTAGAAAAGTGAGCTTAAGCCACTGAGCACCCTGAAGGAAAGGACAAAGACCTTGAACTTGACTCAATATTCTATGGGAAGAGAGTGTAGAGAACAGGTATGACGTGCTCATGGTTACCTATGTTGCTGAGATGACATGCTGCAGGTTTATGTAGTAGTTCTTTCTGTGTTTGTTTGTTTGTTTTTTTAAGGGCTGATGGCTTCAGGACCAGGTATATTGCATTGCTTTAGTGCAGCCAGGAGGTGACAGACATGTAGAACAGAAGCCAGGTCATGTGCATTTCCTTACATGTACTAAATGTTTGTTCATAATGTGGACAATATAATCTGAACTGTGGGATGTGACAACAGTCAAGGCAGCCAACAATTTTAGCTTGCTTTGAAACTAAGGTCCTTAGTTACTGTTATACACCTGTTTTACACTAACAACTCTGATTGCAATGGAGTTACACGAGGGTAAAATAATGGTGGATCAGGGCTCTTCCTTTTCTCCTCCATCCCAGATATATTTCAAGTTTGTTTTGTTAGAGCAGCCCCTCCTCCCATGTTATATCACTCTTAATGAGAGACAGAGAAAGAGGTTTTTAAAATGTAAAGTAAATAAGATGGAAAGATAACCAGATTAAGTTTAAGGAATGATCCGTTTTGACTTTCCTAATATGACTCATTGCATACACCCAACAGGATGGATGTATTCACTATGTAAATTAGCCAGGCATACACAATGCAACCTACCTTGACTCACTCTTGGTAAAAGAGACTCACAACATGGCAAATTAAAGGTCAGGCTCATGGCTAGAACACAGGTCATAGTTCTAAAAATATTGCTGAATGCATCTGGTTTCACAGCCAAATCCCTAAACAACTCTGTGCCTGCATTATTACATCTGAAATTGTGTGGCTAATAATGCTTTGTCTGTACACAGTTCTGCTTCAACTATAGATCTCAAAGTGGGTGGGCATTGCTAAAAATTTAAACAAAACATTTTGTTTTGGATCAAATTATTCAGTTTTTTTGGAATTGCCGGCAACCCAAAAAATCATGTGTGTTCCCACCTCTAGAAGCACTATAGTCTACTGGATGATACAGAGTATTCCACTTCAGAGATAAGGGGGGTCTTTTCTCTGTTCTGCCATTAGGCTCTTATTCAATCTTTGGCAAGTCTGTTCAGTTATCCGATCTGAAAAACAGACACATGCACCTTTCCTCTATCCACAGGGGATTCTACACTTTAAAAGTAACCCAGCCTGGTTTGGAGTCAATTGACAGTGAGTTGTCACCATGTTTTTCTCTCTGCCAATTTCATTGATAGACTCATTCTAGTTTAAGTGGATATCCTGTAAACATTTTACTATTCCTGACCTTGAAAATGGCCTCTTGAACAAACCAGTAAAAAGTCTCGCAGTATTTAGATGTATAACTTCTCCATTATAAAACACTACTGGAACTGAAGCCATGGTATTCTAACACCAAACTATGGGCCTTTACCCCTTGATCTGAAGGAAGATGTTAGCTGCCAACTATAAAACTACCTTTTGTGTTCTTTGAGTTGCAACAAACCAATAGAGAGCAACAAGTTTACATATATTGTGCCTGCTCCCGCGTTCATGGAAATCAATGGCAAAAATCTCCCATTGACATCAGTGGGAGCAGGACTGAGTCCCAAACCATCCACAATTATCACAACTTTGTTCAGTTGCAATCTGTTTTCTTCAAATGTAGAAAACATGAGTTTATGGAGATTAGCTGTACAAAAAGTTAGAGCTTAATTAGATATTTTGTGATAAAGGAAAGCAAACATTAAAAAGTCAAGCTGATTTTGTGATGATTTATAATTCCAAACAGATAAATTTCCTTCAGATCATCACAGTAAGTCTGGCAGTTTTGAAGCCAAACCAGTTTTCCAAGTCAAGATTATTAAGGTAGTGCTAAATTAGGGCTGCATAATGAAAGCCAGTTGCACCCTGAACTCAAAAGGATATTACCTTTGCATAATCATGGTTGCCCATCATTCCTCCTTAAACACTTAACTCTTTCCCCCCATTTCTGGCTATTACAATAGTAAAAGCACTTTAGTTAGGACCTCATACTTTTTGAGGGGTTTAGAGAACTAGATAGAGTTTGCAGAATTTCTATTCTTTTCATTTAAATGCTGGCAGGGAGGGCGGAAGGTTGGTTTTTTTATTTTGGTTGGTTAGTTTTATTTACCAGGATAATTCTTTTCTCTTCTTATTAAAAGCACTTTTATAACTAAGGGATTCTCAAATTTACACAAGAAACATTGCATGATATAAAAAAAAGAGCCTCTTGTGGTTATCTCCCTTCTGAACCTCAATTCCACACCTTGTCTGTGACAACTATAGTTCTTGGTTACATGAAAAAGTAATGTAAAAGACAGACCAAAAGATATAACAAAAATTCACTTTCATGAACTGATTGGAGCTTCTTGGTTCTGTCTGCCTATGCTTTATCTGTACTATCTAAGCTCTATCTGGCAGGAGGACTTTGTTTGATACAAGTTCTTCTCTTATTACTGGTAACCTCCATTACTTCAACTGTTGCAGATCACTTGCAACTGAATTCTTTTTTTCTGGTTGTTTTCTACTGTGTCATATGTATATATAGTCAACTGGCTTTCCACCAAGGAAACTCCTGACAAAGACATAAAGCAGCTCTTGAGGGTGCAAAGAGTAGCTTGTTCTTTCTTCATTGGTCTGGACATTCTGAAGAATCTTTGATTAGGCTGCAACTAACATGAAGCAATAATTGCTTGACAACTTGCAGATGCCATTGTGACATAATTTCATGGATCACACGTTGAGAACCACTACATTAGAGAAACTTTCATTTTCCTTTCCCAGACTCTCCTATGTGGAATCCAAACATACTAGTGTTCAAATTTTGAAACCTTTGAGTGGGATTTAAGCTAGTTGAACTCATCTTGCCTATCTTTAACTAAAATACTGCAAGTTCAGCTAAGAATTGACAGTATTTTCAACTTTATGGAAAAATGGAGTGCTGGAAAGTGTAGAAGAAAACCTGTCCTTGCAATATTTACAGCCTGATGTCTAAGGTCAGAGTAAGTTTGAGATAAGCATCCAAATTGAATCTCTCCTCATTACTAATAATACTTAAGTAGAAATTTGCAGACAACTATGCATTAACAAATAAACTAAACAGAAGAAACTAACCAAGAAGGGATGATGAGCAGCATGAGCAGCCACTCTTTACAAGCCTATGTAAATCAATGCCTTTAAAAAGATGCTAGTACTTTACTGACTAGATAAATATTTTACCAAAATGTGTTCTGCTGAGAAAGTAGCTGATGGGGCCAAGTTACTAATTGATTCTATCATGACATGAAAATGCTAGCTAAAATTGAGGATATTAGACTAAGATATTATCCATTAAATTTATGGACTGATTTTTTTATACATCTAGTTATTAAAAGTTTGACAGAAAACTGGGTAATTGAGTTGTATTTCTATCTTTAGACATACAAAATTATTGCTTAATTAGACCAATTTAAAATGTCTGACTGCCTATTTTAAGTATCCATGAACAAATGCTGAGTTCAACTTGATGTCCTGTTAAATTCAGGCCATTTATATGCACAGGACAAATCACCTGAGAGGTAGTGGGGGTTGAAAATGAGTTTGTAGAAAGTAGGCACACAAATTAAGTGTTAACAAAATCCATTTTTATCTTATGCCAACATTTATAAATGAATCTAAAGTGTTGAATATTTATGAAAACATGTTGATTCTTTTAGATAGTTAACTGCTCCAAGAACTCAAAGGATAAAGAGAATAAACTAAATTACTATGCTATAACAGTACTTGAAAATCAGAAATCTAGAAAACAGACTAACAGTAGAAATGTTTTGAAGATTCATTAAAGCATGACAACATTCATCTAAGTAAATTCCATATTTTCTAAGTAAAAGAGAATCCCCCTCCTCCACCCCCTTTTTTTTTAAAAAAGGATATACATTTGGCTAAAAGGTGGTATGACCTGGCAGCAGAAACGAACCCAGATGCTTCCATTCCAGTGTTCTTGGCATGTGTGAAGCTAGAAGTTAAGCTTCTACTCGGAGAGATACAACTTTTCAAGGTAAGTATGATTTGGACATACTGACATGCTTTCACTAAGGCCAATTCTAATTTTTTTCTTGTGAAATTGTTTTTTACATTTTATTTTATACTTTTAGATTTGCTTATTGCACCTATTCCAGATCCTGGGTATATTACCTAAAACAAACTGTTTCAGTAAAACTAGAGCCATCACCCAAGATTTGTCATACAAATTGCATGATCTTCCCATCCTCACACTGCAATTTCCATTTGTACAAATGCTGAAAACCCTAAAAAAAGAGAAACCAATAGTTTTCGTTATTAATTCAAGTGAATGTGGCTTGAAGCCCCGCAAACCTTTAATTTGACTGGAAGTCTGCCAAGTTTAATGGCAATATAGTGCCCTTATGATGCAAGGCATTAGAGTTTGTGTCATCAGTTCATCAGGGCCTGGGAGCACATCATGCTCATCTGAAGGGGGGGGTCCTTGCTTATTCTTAACAAATCTCCTTCTAACAACCCATGAGTTGTATAGTGCTGATAATATCCAGGGGAGTAGTCCAGTCATCTTTGGCCAAGATACAGATTTGAGCTGTAATAAACCTTTCAGAATGGATTTTGTCACTTCCCTCCATGCCTTGATTAGCTATAAACGAGAAAACTCAGCTGCTTGTCCTTCCATTACACACAGTGAAATGAAGTACTTCTGATCATCTATTCTGAAACAATTCCACCAAACACTATCAGAATCTGAGGTTTGGGAATGCAACCTATAACCAATTTCTTCAGGAATATCATTGGTTCCTTAGTGCAACATAGCAAGTCTGATGCTGTTCCTATATTGTTTCCAGTCTCTTTGGGGATTTCCACATAGTAAGCTAGCTGATGCTGCTGTGGAGCCATGCAGGCCTTGTGCACCGCATTACAGATGCACTTTTTAGGCAAAGACATAAAAAAACCAAACCCAAACCCCTCTCCCCCACCCAAAACTCAGAATGTGTGCTTTATAGAATATTGAGTTCAAAAAAGAATTAGATAAGCTCATGGAGGATAGATCCATTAATAGCTATTAGCCAAGATGATCAGGGAAGCAACCCCATGCTCTAGGTGTCCTGTCTCTAAAGGTATGTCTACACTGCAATTACACACCTACACACTTGGCCTGTGCCAACCATCTTGGGCTTGCAGGGGCGAAGGGGCTGTTTAATTGTGGTGTAGATGTTCTGGCTCAGGCTGCAGCCTGAGCTCTGGGACCCTCCCACCTCACAGGGGTCTAGAGCCCAGGCTCCAGCCCAAGCCTGGACATCTACACTGCAATTAACCAGCCCCAGAGCCTGAGTCAGATGGCATGGGCCAGCTTCTTCTTCTTTATGCCACTTTTCATGGTGAAGGCCATGGCAGCAGCATGGAGAGTAGAGAGGACCAGACTTCCCTTTCTTCCGCAACAGGTTCCAGCTTCTCCTGGGGGGTTCCCAGGCCAGCCAGGAGATACAATCCCTCCAGCATGTTGTGGGTTGGCCTTGGGGCCTCCTCCCAGTAGGACGTGCTCAGTATGGTTCCAAAAGAAGCCTACAAGGGGGCATCCTTATCAAGTGCCCAAACTACCTGAGCTGACTCCTCTTGATCCAGAGGAGTAGCAGCTCTACTTTGAGGCTCTCATGAATAGCCAAGCCCCTCACCCTATCTCAGAGAGTCAGCCCAGCCACCCTGCAGAGAAACCTCATTTCCACTACTTGTACCCATGATTTCATCCTTATGGTCATTATCCAAAGTTCATGACTATAGGTGAGGATGGGGACGTAGACTGACCTATAAACTGAGAGCTTTGTCTGAAAATTTAGCTCCTGCTTCAGAACCCTAATCATTGCTGCCGCCGTATTAATCTGCCAGGCAATCTTACGTTCCCGCTTACCATCACTTGTGAACAAGACTTCTAGATACGTAAACCCTTCCACTAAGGACAGTTGCTTCCCCTGGGCCAGCTACGGGTTTTTAATTGCAGTGTAGATATACCCTAACTGCCAGAAGCTGGGAGCGGACAAAAAGGGATGGATCACTTGTTAATTGCCCTGTTTTCTTCATTCCCTCTAAAGCATCTGGTATTGGCACTCTCGGAAAATAGGATACTGAGCTAGATGGACCATTGGTCTGACCCTGTATGGCTATTCTTATGTTCTTAGGCTTTATTCTTCTGTGTTTACTATATTATACAACTTACCCTGATTTAAGTTTACCAATCCTAGTATTGTTTAAAACCCTCATTAAAAAGAACAGAATGCTTTAACTTTACACTTTTAAAAAATAGCACTTTTTTACATGCAAAATAGAAGTTATCTGTATTGCTGAGCTCTCTCTTTCTGTCCTAGCAGTTTATTTCAAGTTGGAAGTGGTCAAAACTGAACAACATGCTGCGACTACATTGGGATCTGTTTGCACTGGCAGTCATAGTTATTCTGCTTGTACTACTGATAAGAAATAGGTAGAACTGGGAAAATGTTAATGTGAAAATCTTTTGGTAGTTTCCTTTATATTCTAAATAAAAATTCTATTACTCATTTTTCTAACATCTCTTTCTAATACTTATGTAACAAAGTGAAAATACATGTTGCCCATGCAAAAGTTAGTAACATTATGGAAAATTAGGTTCTTAATTTAAAATGAGTAATTTGCTTACAGAAATTAAAACCTGTCAGTACAGCAAAATCTTTGATTTGCACGCTGATGAAACATTATACATAGCAGTTAACCAGCTATCCCAATTCTCAGGAGTATGTTGTGCTGAAAAAAATCCCTTATGTCATAACTTACTTAAATATTATTTAAGTATTTTATTTTAAAGAACTTATTTTAAAGAACTATATTAAAAGATCAACCCAGTGAGCCATTATTAAGAAGGAAAGCAGCAAAAGCTAAAAAAAACTGGCAGTAAGAAGCTAGACAGCCAACACTTTCCAATTACTATAAATGAGTTTGCATGTACCATTTCAACAAACCGAATATGCCATTAATCCATTATTCAGTCATTGAAATAGATTCTATCCAGTTTACCACCTGATTATTGCTCTAATTAAGTAGGCATGACATTCACCAGTTTCTATTAGCTAACATAAAGCCTGGCCCTGCATTCATTGTCAGTGGCAAAACCTTCCTTGACACCGGTGGTGGAAGATAAGGTCTCTAGCACGACATTGCAGAAAAACATTTTTCTAAGGGAGAAGACTTTTGTATGTCTGATAATTTTATATCTGTGCTGCACATACGTCACTTGTTTTGTCAAACCACCAGTTCCTTTTCTCTTATACTTCAAAAAATGAACACCATATCTATCTCTCCTATTTAATTCTACTAGTAGCTCCTGATTTGTGATCTAACTTCCATCAGTTCCTTTGTGTAACTTTTCCTCCTCTTACGCATAGTTGTTAATATATGCAGGAAATAATAAAAGGCCAGATTGCAGAGATCATACTCATCCAATTAGTTACATGGATTTCAATGAAACTACTCCAATGATTAAATGCTTTTGAGGGTGAATAAGGATCCACAATCTGGCTCTAAAGGACTTGCAGCTTGGAAAAAGAAGTTAAAATGTTTGTTAAATGAATGAGACCAATTTTAAAACTTTTTTTTTTAAATAATTGTGCATATACATACAAACATAACAGGAAGATATTTCTAATATTAGCAAATACTCCAACATATAAGAACAGCAATATCAAAAATGAACTAACGTAAAAGTGGAAGGTTTTTTTAATTAGACATGAACTGCACTGAAACAAGCAGTACAGGCAACATAACCAATAGGATTTCTGATGGTGTGCACAAGTCTCACTTAACTGACTAGGGCGACAAGAATCCCTTTACAAGACAGTAATGACAGCGCATCTACAAAGAAAAATAGGATGGAATTCATAGAAACATCAAGTGATTAATAGCCTACAGACATTGTTCTATTGCATAAGTTACAATTAGAAAAAATGCTAAACATTAAATGACCCCCCAGAATGTCTAAAATGGCTAATAATTTTGCATGCTCAACTTAGCACATTTTAAAGGGCCTGATTTTCAGAAATCAGCACCTGCCCCATGAATAAAAGCAGTTACTTTTAAAGATAACAAGTTGGGCAGTCAAATTGAGGCCTTCAAACATTACTAGTTACTTGTGGAATGTTGTCCTGACAAAGATGTACAAGCACCTGAAATTTTTTTAAGCACTAAGGAAATTCTAAGGGTGTTACAACTTCCAGTAATGAAACAAAGAAAGGGGGGGGGGGGAGGGAGAGTCTAGACTATATATCAGAATTTTTGTTTAGTCAGAATCTTCTTGATTGCTGGACTGGTCAAAGGAATAGATAATAGCATAGGAAAATGAACAGAATACCAAATAGATCTTTTCCTTCTTTAATGGAAAGGGTGGGGATAAGCATACATCATTAGTAGATTACTACTGTATTTGTTTTTACAGAAATTAGCTAAAGTTTCATTTGACTCTGCCATAGATTAGCTTAATTGACCGAGTGGCATGGATTGAGGGGAAAGCTATCGTTTAAAGAAGAAAGTAGACCTTGTCAAAAAGACGACAAATATAGTCAACAGATACTGGCAAATATTGCGGCAAGCCTGAATGACTAGTATTTGACACCTGTGGTTTACCTTAATAGAGAGGCACTTCCAATGGACATTACAATCATGTATCTATTGAGAATTCACAAGAAGTCTTGAAAGTATAAAAGGAATATAAATCTACTTTACACAATGGTATTCCTAATTATGCCCTGTCTAATCTACATTGTTGTGGTGCATAAACAGATTAATTTAAGTCTAATGTACTTGCTGAATTTCCGAATTGAGCTTATGCATGATATATTACAATGGGCTTACATTTGCAAAGATCTTGGAACCAGGTGTTTCCACAAAGCGCCTGTATATGAAAATATGGTTTGTTCTTCATTGTTTAGCTTTAGTTTTAGATCAGCTATATAACATAAAAATTCTTTTCTGATGTAAACTCAAAATACATTTATTTATATAGGCTATGAAGGGCTTATCCAGCTGAATGCAACTTTTTATATAGGTTTCATCTCTGAAAGCTGTTAGGAAGATTTTTTCATTAAACCAGAGCTATTTCTGTGACAAAGAAGAGCCAAAGAGCAGAGAGCAAGGGACACGCTGATAGATGGTAATGAATTGCAACTGGTTTAACCAATTCAAGTGTACCCTAATTTTTTAATGTCATGAAATTTATCTGCAAGGTGTCAATGAAAAGCTCATGGTTCATTATTGCATAATGTAGATGCAGCAACTGATGCAAAGTTATGGACATAAGCTAAAATTATCATTTTTAAGATGTGTCTGTCAGCCAGACAGGAAATTATCCCACTGTAAGAAAGGAATGTGGTTTCCCCCAACCAGGAGTTATGTCCAAAGTACTTTCTCATTGTCTTTCAAAGTATTTGCATATTGCATGAACAGACCCATGAAGCTACAAAGGGCAGAGGCAAACCTCACACTATCACGGCAGAGGAGGAGATTGACAATCAAATGTCTAATTTTCATTCAATTGTACTGAAAGAGTCAGGAACTAAAAAATTTGTATTTTAGCAGACTCCAGCAGGGAAAAAGTAGCATGCCACTTCCTTCAAGACAGATTCCATGTTGCCTACCTCACAAGCTGAAACTACACCTTTATCTGATGGTAGCCTTCAGAAAAATCCACTTAAAAATTTCACTGGACTATAAAAGAGAGGGGCAAAGAAACCCCAAGTTATCTATCTTTCACCTAAAAAGAGACAATAGTACCAGCCCTTTGACTTTGGGGGATAGACTCTGACCCAGGAATTTGGTCAGCCATCTTGTTGGAAACATGGTTAGGATTTTACCTGCAACCAACTCTAGCTTGTTAAGTTTGTTACCAGAATGCATTTTATCTTTATTTCTCTTGCAACCATTTTTTACTTTAATCCTTATACTTGTACTCACTTAATATATTGTTGACATTAAACAAACTTGTTTTATTTTTAATCCAAACCCAGGGTTCTCAACCTATTTACAATTGTGGGCCACCTCCAATACTATCTGTATAGCCCTAAGGATATCAGAGGGACCGCAGCTCTGTGCTGATTGGGCCGTAGTTGAGAACCACTGATCTAAATCAATCCAGTACTGCATTTAAACTGAACTGTTTGGTAACTCTAATTAAAATAAACTGTTGAATCTTGACATTTTGAAGGGAAAAAGGATCTTAACATTCGTCTAATAGTTCCAGGACAGTGCTGAACATTTCAGAACACGATTTTGGGAAAATTTGGAGCTGGAGAGTCTCTTACTAGTTGTTAACGAAGTCTGGTGGAGACCAGTGGAACTTTGTGGTATTGGAGGGAGGCTCCAGCATTCAAAGTGTTGGAGCAGGACTGCCCAATACATAAACACAGAGTGCATGCTGTTGCTGACTGTGGGCATTCCAAGCAGACAGCTCCAGTAGCAAGGCATTGTGAGGCACTCAGGCTAAAAGGTGACAACTCTTCACTGGTCTGGATTGCAGCCCAGACTCTGACAGTTTTCCAAGGGCTTGGGCTTGTATTTCCTATACACCATAAACTCCCACTGACTTTAAAGGTGAATTTAGGATGCACATGGAATGTAAGGTCATATGCTTAAATTAATCACTTAAAATGCAATGCCTCATATGCTATCATCTTCCCCCATTCCAGTAAGCTTAGGTATAACTATATGTACGTTTTCAGTGCAAAATATTGAGCAACCATGCCTATCAATGACAGTTGTCAGATTTTCAGAGCTTCTTTATATGTATTTCCTC
This sequence comes from Emydura macquarii macquarii, assembly GCF_026122565.2. Classification (NCBI taxonomy): domain Eukaryota; kingdom Metazoa; phylum Chordata; order Testudines; family Chelidae; genus Emydura; species Emydura macquarii. Next base: position 43,616,078 of record NW_027132813.1, read on the forward strand.
TTTAAGAGGTTCTTATTACACTTAATTTGATTTTGGGCTCCTTTAGTCTTTGACAAAGTCAGAAGTAATCGTCTCCCAGAATGCATTTTGCTTTATCTTGTGCACTAGCTTAAAAAAACCCAGCTTCCCTTCATTAAGTAAAGTATTTAGTCTTACAACAAAAGACACCATATCACCCTAACAACTGCTTGGAATTTTTTAAGGCATTTATTCTGCAACAGCTGAATTTTTTTAATAAAGTATTTAAACAGCTCTAAATTCTATCTAGCCTGGGAAATTGCATACTGTATTTTAACTAAATGTGGTTTGAGAGAATCAAGATAAAAGACTTAAACCATAACAATGGAGATGAATATTGAAAGTTTGAGTCCTAACTACAGAAGTGTGTCTGTCCATCATACTTTTACTTTTGAATTTTTAAGTATTAGATTGCAGCGTACTCTGAAGTCTAGGTCACAAACTAGTAGACCAGTATTATAATAGCAGAGTACGTTTATTTTTCTTTTTTAAAGCAAAAGGGATCAATTTAACCCATTAAAGCTTTCAGTTCTATTCATTAACAAAACATGGAACACCCTGAAGCTGAAACATCAAAGGAAATGTTAGGTAGATATAATCACCCCAATCAGAATTTGGACATAAGAACAGGGTTTGCCCCCCCCCTTCAAGAAGTGTCATACTTTGAACTTAATATTGTAGGGGTTTTTTGCACTTAATATATACTCCATTAGTAATACTGTATGTTCATAAGCCTTGAACCTACAACACTTATGTAGAATGGACTATTCATATGCTTCAAGTTAATTAAGCACAGGCCATACACTGAATGTCGGTTAATAAACAACTTTATCACTAATCACCTTTTTGGCATAATATTTCAGAAGTTGGAGTGAATGCTGCTGAGACAACTCCTATGTGGTACTTCCTTTTTCAGGGATGCTAGCAACCTAAGTCCTAACCCCCGGAAGAAAGCAAGTTAAATTAAGTAAACATTGTTTACATGAGAAAATTAACTTAAATAATCATTGTTTAAGTTTTTAAAATATACAAGTACAGTAAACAGGGGGACCAAACTCCTGCCTACCAACTAGCAGGGATCCTGTGCAGTACCTACTTAATTCTTTCCCACATCTGTAACTCCCAGCTTTCTCCCAAGTTAGGTGCTGGATCTGTATTCTTTCTTCCATGCATTGGGGAGAGAAACAAATCTGCAGTTTCTCTGTCCAGCATTGCACATTTTCCCCCATTACCAATGGCATTCTTCATCTCTTTAAAGGAAATAGGAAGTTTCTAGCATTTCAGTTCCCTTCTACCTAACTGCTGATTCAGTGCTTGAGGAGCCAGACATAGCAACAGCACTCCTAATTAATATCCCCACACAACCACATTCCTCTTCATTCTCTTTAGTCCCTTCACACATAACTAATCATAACCAGGAACTGCAGTGCTTGAGAACAAACACAAAGCAAAAATTTAGGGGAAAAAAGTTCATGCAAGTATATAGAATTAACTTAAAGATCTACATATGGGAAAACATGACAGACTCCCTTTGAGTCTCAGTGAATTTTTAATTTTTAGATACTGAAGAAAAAACTTTATGAATCATGATTTTAGTTAGCATATAGCTCTTTTAGATGCCACACCAATAGTGATATTATTGGCAAAAAAGGTTTTACTAATTGGTTTTGTTGAGAGGATGACACAGTGATACTTATATAGAGTACTGAAACTGATCAATTGCTTACCTATGACTACCTGAGGATGGATGTTCATACCTATGAAAATGGTATTTTTAATCACCATGACAGCTAATGTAATTTATTTCAGAAGTACACGTGACATCTAAGAAAGTGCTTCTTGCTCATTTAAAGTTAAAGTTTGAGCAATGTAATGAACTATCCAACCTTCCTCTATTTACTATAGACAGGTACTTCTGCATGCAGCTGTATATGTATTCTGAATTCGGTTAGGAGGGGGATCTAATTAAGATTGCTTTACAATAATTCAAATGTGCTTCCTTCCTCCCTGGAACAGGAAATAGACTGTATAAAAAGTCATTTTAGAGGGAATATTTATTTTCTACTGTAATAAGATCTCTCTATCCCTGCCTGACATACAATTAATTATTTTCTTATTTGGGTCAATTCCATGGCAGTTACTAGTAAAGAGCAGACTTTAAAAGACAGGGTGGTTTTTCAGTTCTATTTGAAGGTTTCTTTATATGCAGGGTAGACAAACAATTATGCCTTTAGTGCTTGGCATATGCTGTACCCTTCGTCAAACTCCACCTACTGGATTACGTTAGTACAACAGACACAATAAAACTGAGTTAAGAACGTGGTGACAGCACAATGTCCAACTATGGCAATGCAATTTAAGACTGAGAATCTAACTATAAAAAGCTCGAAATTAGGTCAGCCATAATGTGCATAAATGTTATTGGGACTGCTGCTTATGCTGTTCATCTGTACTATTGTATATCTGCAATATAGCAAAGTTGTTGCTATAAAAAATGCAATGAAATACAGTGTAAGAAAAGTGCTGGTGCACTCTAGCATTTGGTGTCAGATTACTTTGATTTGTTAACGTTTCTTGCAGTATGACCAGAAAGGACAAAATTCAGCTTTGTGTGGTCAGGAAGAAACAAAGATTTTATTACTTATAAAAAACACACAGTTCATGAACTTGGGCTTCTTGGTCAAAGAAAAAAGAAGACAACTTGGGGCCATTTAGAAACCCGAAAAAGATCTTTGTTTTTTGAAAGGTGGCTACCATGTATGCAAAATTTAGAAATTCCTTTGTCATCAAATATTATAAGATACAGCTATAACGAGTGAAAGGAGGGTAGGAAAAGTTATTTAACAAATATCAGCTCTAAAATGACTATCTTCTGGTTGCCACATTTTTAAAGTAAACTGTCATAAATCAGCACATTAAATAGTAGAGACCATACACTGCCCAGAAAAATGCCTATTAATTCTAATATGTTCCTCCTTCCTGATGTCAGTGATACTACTTGGCCAAGGAGAGACAAGTTGCTGTCTCAAACACAGTGAGGCGCACACGCACGAGACTTGTGAATCCTAAATTAAGGGTTACAAATGGGAGACATCATGAAACTAGACCCTCCACAAAACTAATTTAGTGTTGGTGAATCCTTAATTCAACTGTTATTAACTAAAGAACTAGTGTGGTTCACTTATGGACTACTATGTTTTCTGCCAATTACTGCATGGTCCACCATAACAAAGAATGTTGCATAAACCCCCTAAGCTGAACAGCACTGTTGTTAGGCTATCACCTTGGTGTTCTCCTTGCCCTTGAAGTGATGTTTGGGGTGTCCTGAACATTATGTAGGTGATGGATCTTTCCCTCATCTTTTTTTTAAAAGAACTAGAATGCAAGTCAGCGTGAAGACAAAATGCATTGCCATTCCTCATTGATGTAGTCTTGCTCAAATAATTAAGTAAAAAGTTAGGCTCCAATGATTGTATGGGTCCTTTCACTCAATGCACAGCATGGATCACTGTTGCTAGAAAATAAAGATCTGACAGGAACAGTGTTTAGCAGTACATACTTTGAAATAAGATACTTAGCTGAGGTACTTTTTGAGTAAGGTATTTTTTCCTCATAGGTAAAGTTTCCTTCACCTCTCTTTGTATGAAGGTCAAACATGAGAATTTCAAGAACTGATGGCCAAGTGTTTTGAGACCCACAAAGAAAAAAAACAACCCAGTTCTCCAGACTGCTTATATATTAAAATCGATCCGTGTATTTGCAGATGTTTTCTCCTTACTAATTGAAAGTTCCTGTCACCACCCCTGGCAGATACTCTCTTTAATATCATTGTATCACACTCCCAGAGTACACAAATACAAAAAGTTACCTCCTTTGGAGCAATCCTTAGCACTGAAATGGTGAAGACAGACATTACATCTGAAAACTGTCAGATAAAAAAAATAAGTTTCACCCTTCTATTAATGTACTGATAAAATGTTTCTGTAGAAATTTTAATGGATACTATGTTGTTCTCTTATGTTACATTGAACAAGATATAAACTGAGTGCTGTAACTACTTTATTAACTCTTCAAAGTGAGGTAACAGGAGAAACCTGACAACTGTAGAATATCTGCAATGCGAAGTTTGGTAAGCCATTGGATGAACTACTTTTTCTCTTCTGAAATAAATGCATTTATTTTTGCTAGATCTCCAAATGACACTGTTGCAGAACCCCTCTGGGCAGGTCTTGCCTGAAAAAAAACAAAAAACAAAAAAAAAGAAAAGGGCTCATCTTCATACTCAAAACAGATCACACAAGCCTTTAAAAAATATCACTTAGTCGCCTAAAATAAAAAGGTGCTCTCTTATGAAATATGGGAGCTATTGACATCGAAGCATACAGCAGTTAATAAGCTCCATCTTACCTGTGAATCTTGGAATTTCCAGCCTATCATGTAATAAATCTGAAATGTAGCAGGTACGGAACCATCATTATTTCCATACATTTCTATTAAAAAGAGAAATGGGTTTATATACATTAGAGAATTAAGTATGAAATGTTCAATCTGACAATAGTTTTTGCTGAAAGCAACTATACATTTTTAAAGCTATTTTTACTGTGAGGAAAGGAAGACCCTTAACATTTTGATTGTATAAAGTACAGAAGACAAGATCCCAAACCATACAAAGCGTGAATGTAGTTCAAATCTCTTGTAATTATTTTTAAACGCTTGAGTACCATTAATTTTTGTAGTATCTTTTTAATAGTAAAGAACCATGTTGTCTCTTAGATAAAGAAAGGTCAAAGAAAAAAGTAACATGGATAAAAGAAATGTTCATAGGACCCATGAAGGCTAATGAGAAAGCTATTAAATGTGTACTTTTACCTTGATATATTGCTGCAGCTGCCAACATTGTTTCTCTGTGTAGCATAGGTTTCCTATTCCAAGAACAATTACTCTCTCCCATACCTAAAAATATGTTTCAGCTTTAAAAAAAAGAAGATACAGCATACACCATGAGTGAAATTTCATGTGTAAATCACAGGTTTATATTAAGCCAATACAGAGGCAGAATCCTCCAAATCTCACTGTAGGAAAGTACAGCAATACAGAGATTTGAGTCAAGGGAACATCTACTTTATATTGCAAAGATACAAGCTAGGCCGGGCTTTTGCATTTCAATTTATGGTTTATGTTAGTCATTTCACTATATTATCTTCCAGAAGACTTATTCTGCTATGTTATTCTGCAAGTTAGTCTACTTATTTTCAGAATTTGAGTACTGATGCGGAAGCCTACCCCTCAATTATTATTTATGGGATTTTTTAAGAGAACACTAAACAGAAGTATAAAGTGACTATAGTTAGGCAACACTGGTATTTCTGAATAATTGTCACATCAGAAACTAAGGCCCACGAGAAATGACTTTCTGTTAATACTGAGGATAAACAAAATTGCAGATATAATAACCCTGCACAATTCTCATTTATCACTATACATGTGCTATTTCTGCAGCAGTTGAGGATTCTGGAACAGGTCTTTCAAAGAAAGTTATCCCAGTTTATCAACAGCAAACAAGCCCATCATTACTCCAAAAACATACACCTATAGAACTGTCCATGATTAATTAATTGTGGGCTGAGCAACTATGTAATAACAAAGGGCTCACGCCTGTTAAGTCTTGCAGTTTCCTCAGGCTCCCGATTTAAGGCTCTTTCTCTTCAGCTTCTAAGAAGCTACCTGAACATTCTGATATGTAGGCAGCCTATCATGAAAGGACATTTGAAATCTGCCCAGAGCCTTTACCCTCTTGCAGATGTGCACAGAACCTTTCACCTCCAGAGCTGTAGAACAACAGAGATGGAGCTAGTTCTGCAGCCAGTGACCAGCAAGGGGACATTAAGAAGATAGCAAATTCTTCACTGTAGGCTAGGAAGAGATCAAGATTCTGACTTCTGTTTCCCAGAACACAAATCTCAGGGGAAAGGGGGAAGAGATCATCCCTGGCCCCTCCAGAGTTTAGAGGAAAGGTATTTCTTCCTCAGGGGAAACTTAAAGGAGGAACTAGGGAGCCTGGGAGAGGAGAGGACAGAGGGAAGTCTATGCAAGGAATGGATATGTGGTCACATAGGGAAGAAACGATTGGTTGGTAGCAGTTTAACTAGATACGGATTTAATTATTATGTAAATTCAGGCATTCCAAGGCTACAATGAATAATTCTTCCTAACCAAGTACTTCACAATTCTGAATCTCTTCACAGGAGAACTTTTCTGTGAAAGGTTTAACTGAAGTTAAGAAACAGGCAATATCTCTACCCTCCGAACCCTACCTACCCCACTTTGTTGTATTTAGCCAATCAAGATTTTGAACAGTAACCTATATATTTGTGAAAAATGTACCTGCCTTGCAAATCTTCCATGATTTCAAACATCCCTGGATAGTTGACTTGAATTTCATCAGTATCCTAAAAAATGTTAAATTTAAGTGTATAGTTAACTAAAGCCAAACAAGAGACTTTAAATTTTTTTTCCAGAGCAATTTGCAACAATATACAACTTGTTTAACTACGTCTCCAGTAAATGCAATGTAATCACACAAAGAAAAACATGAATAGCCATGTCTACATTCCTACAGAAATATATTTAGTGACTCGAGTAATCACCAAATTCAGATTAAAGTACTATTATAACCAAAAACAAGAGAAAAATAGCAATTGAACATTAGTGTCTTAAATTTTTACCAATAGGTCTGAAGTTCTCAAAAATGTGCTCTGTGGACCATAAGTTAACCAAACCAAGCCATGCCAAGCCCTGCCGGACTTCTAGATTTAAAAAAAACAGTATAAACACTCTACTACCCAAGCTACAGAGTGTCCAGAACTACTCTGACACTCCAAACCTCTTTTGCAAGAAGCATACACAGTCCACCAAATGGAGATGTCAGTCTCCATAAACTACATGAGTTGCTTTACACGGCTCAACTAAAAGACCACCTTGTGCAAATCCACTTCCATGTATGGGGTTTTAAACATCTATGAAAGTATGTGCATAGAATATTCCAGTGTATACTGTACCAAAAGTTTAAGCATTTTTAATACTATTTTTTGTGCCCCATATTCCTAATATCACTGTAGAATAGTCCTGACATGAACAGCAAAGTATCTAACAGGTTTAGTGTTCTTCAGTGCATTAATACATTAAAATTATAGGTTTTTTGCATGAGTTTATAATAAGGTTTGATATAAGTTCATTCAAGATACATATCATACAGAACACACAGTTCTTAATTACAACACATTTAAGCCAACTGACTTAAACCAGAACTGTGGGTTCTCACATCTCTGAAAAATCAGGCGTAAGGCTGGTCTACACTATCGTGCTGGGTCGACATGAGATATGCTGGTTACACAATGTAATTAGCTATTTCACATCAATGTACTTACGTCTACACAGCACAGCATCTTCATGACGCTACGTCAATGGAAGAGCATCTCCTGTCAATGCTACCTTCTGCCTTTCGGGAAGATGAACTAATTCAGTCATCAGAAAAGCACTCTCCCATCGACTGAGCAGGTCTACAAAGACCCGCTCAATCGATGCCAATGCATCAATGCCTGCCGGCACAGCAAGTAGACATGTCTGTATTTATGTATATCTGTATTATGTATCATGTATAATCTGTATTTATACACCTCAACAAACATATAAATTGAAAATATTTACCTCAGTTAAATGTCAGAGAAAAAAATTAGTTCATTGTAAACCTCAAGGCATGTAGTACACACAGTTTAGCAACACTTATGAAGCAGCTTTAGGAACCTGGGGACAACTGTAGTTTTGTGACTATCAATGAGGCCATGTCTAGTATACCTAGCAAATGCACTCATCTAATTCATTTGTTTATATATATTTATTTTCATAAAAGCATTAAGACACTTTGGACAGTTAATTTCAAGGTGAGTATTACAAGTTCACATGGTTTATGTCATTCACCTACTTAAAGTTTTTAATTTGCACTTATCATTGTAGTATCAAGTTTTTAACCTAATACCACCGCTTGATGTGTATTACTGCTAGTCTCAGCACCTACCTGATCTTTGGAGCTAGAAATATTGGGAAAATCACTATCACCTTAATGATGACATTCATCTCTGATTTTGTGAAGCTAGACTTCCCTGTTAGTAAAATTAAGAGCTGATTACTCCTGCTCAAGACAGAGCCAGACCTATATAGGCAGATAGCATCTTCTCCACAGAAATTTCCTAAAGCTTTGGAATTATGAACATAGATCTGCAGTACTTTTCTGTATTACTTTCCATTAAGAGAATCTGCTAAAGGTTCTTTGCTAAAGAATTATGCTGTCTATACTATGGAATATACTATGTATACTATGCCATGTCCAGGTTAACTGCACTATTACCTCTAATTAAAGGCTAATATCAACAAACCAACATCCCTCATCTCAGAACCAAAGGAGTTTAGTATTATTCATTGGCACCAATGTTAATTTTCTAGTGTTCCACTCCTCATATCGATAATTACCACAGTCAGTGTGTTAAAGCCAGCTCTTCCCAGCAGATGTCCTAAGTCTGTGACATCAGTGAAGGGAGATATATGTGGAGAGAATCCTCCTTCCCTTTCCAGTTCTGCTAATTGCAAAGAGCAGCGAAGTTCATACAGAGTTTCTCCTCCAAACATGGCACCAATAAATGCTCCATCTGGTTTAAGGACTTGATGAATCTATAATACAGAAAAATCTGCTTAATATTAAAGGTCTGTAAATGTTACTATTTGGTAAAAAGTTCTTAAAAGTTTTCTTTCTGCCTGTCCAGAAAGGATGAAGCACTAGGATCATGGAAACAACTGAGTATCAACTCCCTTCACCCTCCCACACTTGAACAATTAGGGTAAAAGAAATAAGAAGCTTAAAGTTGGATGTTGTATTTCTGTTGGAGGTTCCACTTTTAATTCATTTTATACAGGAAATACTAAAATACTTGGTAAGACTAGATAAAATAAATGAAGGTGTTTGTTGTAATCAATTCAATTTGCTGTCTGAACTCAGCAATAACCCGTATCTATAAGATACCTTAGTCAAATCTCTATCACACATTATATCAAATATTAATTCATTCAACACAATCTGTTTTTAAATTGCTGCAACAGCAGAATGCAACTGAGTGAAATTTAAGAATATCAGATGATGATTCAGGGCTCAGTCCAACTCCCATGGATTTTGAAAAGGCAAGGCAATTGTACATTTAACTGGCCATTTTAAAGCAAATGTACCTGATTTTTTACGCTAAAACATAGTAACTATACACACAGAATGGACCGTAAGAGTGTGCCTGACCTTCTGAGAAAAGTTCCATTAACATGAGGAGGCACTGCCAAAGTTTTCAGTAGCATAATAGGCTGTAAAATCTGCCATACTGAATCAAGGTAATTACTTTGCATTTGTGCCTATGAGCAATTCCCAGGGATGCCAAGTTCTAACCAATCAGATTAAAACCAAAACATGTCTACGCATAGGCAAGCCTATTATCCGCATGAAAAATTCTTAACAGACACAAGAACATTTGCAGCTATTTGTTTGAGAGGAGAAAATACAGGAGGATGGCTTATGTATTTTTGCCTTACTTTTCCAGAGGTGTACTGTAAATAGTTTGAATTTTAAGTAGGCTAGAGAAGTGGACTTCCCTTAGTTTCCGTAAGTTATTTTTGTTCTTGTGAATGAGTGACAAGTGGAGGAATTTGTGGTAACAATCCATGCTTAGATCATGTAGTAGTATAACCAGTGGGCATCACCTCTGATTCAAAGAAATCCCAAGAGTGAAAGAACATTTTAACACTGGATGAATTTTTGTACCCCTCTGGGGAGAGTGCTAACAAGTTTCATAAGTGTTTTACTTAGCATAGAGAACTGTCCACTATTCACGGACAAATAGTGTGTATCAGGTTACATAAACAGATAATCAGACATCAGATGGTAACCACTTTCAGTCACCACTTGCTTCACATGAATTCCAACTAATGCCATAAAGATAAAAAGACTCTTGACTGATATCTATTCCTTGAATCATCCAGTTCTGATAAAACAAATATTTTATATAAAACGCATAAGAAATCTGATTTACAAAGTAATCTGCAATAAATCAGGTTATCAGCCAAGTGGTCTTATTCTGAGCTAATGTTAAGACATTTGATCAGCTAGTCACTAGACAGTCAGTAACTAATATCAAGTATATGTGGGATAAGTTTAAAAAGTTAGCTGCAAATCCATTACTTAAAGCCACTGGTCCAAAAGTTACATAGTAGGAAGTTAGTCAAAGAACGAGTAGTTCTTAATTGAAGAAAATTCCTTTATATCTGGCTGCAATTTGAAAGGGATTCTGATGTAAGAAATACTTCTGCATGGAAAATTGTTGCAATCCAAGAAAGTTCAATATAACATGTTCTATCAACTGCTTTGAGACAGGAATGTATATACAAGTTGTTATATGTTTGATTGGTTTTCACTTGGGAAGACACATGTTCCAAGGGTTAAACAAAATGACAATTTTAACAAGGTACCACAATCAAAATGGACACATCAATTCACAACTGTTAATTTTATCATCTTAGATATTTAAAACTCTTATCAATACAAAGTGTGTGAAGAATGGTGTCATTTCTCTTCTAGCTAACATCTCCTAGAAGCAGAATTTGAGTCCTCTTAAAGACAGGCACAACAACAAAATAGGTGGATAGTATTAAAATCATGTTTAATCAGACTTCTAGGGATATGACCAAAAATATTTCAACACAAGCTGTCCACACATACCTTAGAAATAAAAAAAAGAGGCAGGAAGTACATATGAAAAGTAACTGCAAACCAAAATTACTGGTATCAGCAAGTTTTTCTTACCTCTCTAAAAGCTCTAGGAAGGTCATTCACCCAATGCAAACTAAAATATAAATGTACATTTTATTATGGGTTAAGTGGTGAATAAAATTTGAATAAGGCAAGTAACTGTCACAGCAAAACACATTTCAGAAGTCAAAGCAAATAGCTATCAATTTCCCCACAAGTTTTTAATGTAATTATACAAGTTGTCAAATATCTGTACAACAAATTTGATAGCATTCAAAAATGACTAAATTCATGTATAGTACTCTCAAAAGATCTTTAAGACTAGAAAATGTTTAACTGTAGTAATACTATTCAAAAAGTGCAGGAAATATTGGCATCTATACTTGGCCACAAGAAAAAAGAATCAATTGTGGTATAATCTCATGAAAACTGCAAGACATAATGCTTAGTCTTACTGACTGATAGCAATAAGCACTACTGCTCAAGTAGCAATTGCCCAATTGGACCTTTTATTTTCTAGCCTGAGAACATCGCTATCCCTTTATCTGATTTTATAAACATTGAACTTTAGTGAAATGATTAATACAAACCTTAAACTGCTAACAACAAGATCAAATGTGTCTTCTTTGAAGGGAAGGAATTCTTCATCAGCTACAACATTGACTGTGGGGATTTCTGTTTCCGTAGTATTTTTCTAAGTCAGGTTAGAATAAATACACAGAATTTCAAACTGCATTTGAGGCTGTATTTCTTTGCTTCTCAGTATAATGGGATTAAAGCATGGTAGGCAGAAGTCAGACTGCTACTCACCAGAGCATTCTCTGCCATATCTACTTGAAAAAGTCTTTCAACAGTTTCCTGAAATAAGAAAGTCTGTCAAATATTTATATTTATAAACCAACTATTAAGTATTTACATTTATAAACCAACCTCTCTGAACACTTTGTGACTTTCTTACTGTATTTAAAATATTTGTAAGTAAAAACAGACAGACAATGTCAAAAATAAAAAACTCCACTACATTCTCCCCTCCAATATTTGCTTCTTCAACAGCCCTCCTAATTAAGCCATGCAGCAAGCCATGTATAAAGGTCAACAGATTTGTGCTATTTCAGACTGGAGCGGAGGGCATAATACAATTTTAAAAAGCGCTCACAGAGGAGACCTTGCCAGAAACCCTCTTATTTAATTGCCTCTTATTTTGAGATATATCCAGCTTGAGTACATCTGAAGAGCTCATACATGGCAGTATGGCATGGAGAAAAAGTCTCCAAAAGGAAGGTTTTATAGATTAATATCAACACCTTCAAATTTCCCTAAAAACCCACAGAAACTCCCATCATGGAGCTCTGATTGGCACACGTTCAAGGCAAGACACTCCCATTTAGTAAGGGGGGTGGATTCTGCATTAGCTTTTGTTTCTGAAGAGCCTTAAGGTATAACCCAGTGAGTGCATTACATGAATCTAGCCTTCAGATAACCAGGAGATGAATTATGGTGACAAAACTCATTAAGAAAATTATAGTAAAGTACTTGAGAAAAAGTTAGAGTTGGGTGTCATGCTACTGTCAACAAAGAAAATCCAGGAATAATAGTTTTAAAGTCATTACAGCCTTTCAATTTACACTATGGGCAGCTTTGATACTGTATATGGTTTTAGAAATTTTTTGCTTTAATCACTCTGACTATTCCATCAAATAAAGGTTAGTTTAGTCTGCTACTTCAGAATCAGACTAATTAGCCTTAAAACTTCTCTTTATGCCGCTGCACACTGGATGCATGATATTTGGTATACTATCACTAATTGAACTTATCTACTGAAAAGCACAATGTTGCCTCTGAAGAGTTAGTATTTTAGAGAGACGAAGGAGGTGATGTAGTATCTTTTATTGAACCAACTTTTGTTGGTGGAAAGTACAAGCTTTTAAGCTACACAGAGCTCTTCTTCAAGTCTGGGTTCTGTGTAGCTCAAAAACATGCAACTTCCACCAACAGAAGTTGGTTCAATAAAAATACTATCTCACCTACCTTGTCTCTCATATCCTGGGACCAACACAACAACACCACTGCAAACAACTGTGTAAGATAGTATTTTAAAGTATTTCATAAAAGGCTGGAACAAGTGACTACCAATAAGGAATAGATCCTTATGATTTTTTATCTTATGTGCTAAAATTTAATTATGATCTTATCGGTTACTTTTCAGTAAAAAGTCTAGATATGGGGGAGTGGGTGACAGGAGATACGATACTGAACCTTTCATCTTAAGAACACCAGTTCAAGTCTGACCCAAAATGCAATAAACTGTAAGTTACCATCCACTGATGATTCAGTGGTCTGTGTGACAGGAATCAGTGGTCTCAGTTCTGTTCGTAATGGGAAGATGGTTCACCTCACAGAATCTCTATTGCAATTGGTATCTTTGTTAGCAGTTTTAAGTGAGGTGACAAAGACTGAACTATCTACTCACCTGCAGTCATGTCCCTTCCAGGACACAGTTGAACAATGACTGCAGTACAGTCTGTGGTTAAGCTTGCACTGCTATTGTCTAGTCTACAAAGGTAATCAGCTTACATCTTTCATGACAATACTTTTCGGTACAGCAGGGAAAAGGAAATCACACCTCTAAACTGTGACTTTAGAATTAAGAATTAATAAGTTACCCATGAGATTCGGAAGAATTTCTAAGCTTCATCTGTGGACAGCACAACATTACAAGAATGAATTTGTACTATTTTTAGATACACTTACAAATATACATACAGTACCTTGTTCAGATACTGAGCTACGTAGCCGCTTCCACAACCAACATCCAAAGCAAGAGGGAACGTTCTAAGAAAAAGAATTTCAAATTCTTCTTAGCATGCAAGTTAAACTAGTGTATTTCATAAATTTATGAAGTTCCAAATATCTCTTCTGACTAAACATAATTTCAATTAATGTCTTTGTATATACAGCTCAAGTAATTTTCCTTTAGTGTATATTACCCATATTTCCTTTACATGTTGTGTGTAACTTGAGAGCTATTTTCCCCACTTATGACTTCCCACATGTTTTCTGGCCACAATAATTCTAGAAAATAAAAATATGCAGCTTCATTGTATGTTCTCTTTACACAGACCAGAAAAGGCACATTAAGTCTTTAACTTTAATTCAAGCTTCTATAGAAGAAAACTCTGGCTTCCAAAATAAGTCAATATTTGAGAAGGATAGTAAGGACATCTCTCTATTTTAAAAATCCACTTTCTCATTTAACAGTGGCAAGCTTCCCCTACCAATTGTGAGAGTATAAACCATAAACTTCTGCAGAATTAAAATTTGTGAATCAGTGTAAATCCATGTAGTGCTGACTTCCTGAACTGGCAGACATAGTTCCAGTGCCTCTGCTGCTGCTCACAGCCCCGTGATACAGCAGCAAAGTGCTATTTCTGCAATTTCACTGTTTCTATTTACAATCCTGTGGGCCACGTTAAAATGATCAAAACCATGAATATTTCATATGGCTGCTACTTGAAAGTTCTGAGCAGCAACAGCAGCAGACACTGAAAATATTCATAGAGGAAGACCTAAAAAACGGAGGCTGGGAAGGGGATTATATCAAAGACAATGTCCTCACAGCAGCCTTGCCAGCCTATAGGCTCTGGGGAAGGGTGGATTGACAGAAACCTGCCCCACTCCCCCAAACGTTGCAGCAAGCTCCTCTTTTTCTCCTGCCAACTCATCAGGGATGAAAGGGAGTGGGTAGGACGGGGACTTCACATTCAGACATCTAACAGCCATAGACTGAAACAAAAGACTGAGTTCCCCTATATAGCATTCAGAGACAGCACTGCGATAGAGATCCCACCAATCTTCCCACTGCCACTTTATGTGTGGGGATCTGAGGGGAGCACACAAATAGCATGGAGAGACTAGGCCTATAAGTAGGACACTACCTCTGGACCTTGCTCAGCTTCCCAATAAACCTATGGCCAATAGGATTCTAGTAAGTTTGTCAGCTTTGATATTCTGTAAATATCTAAACTCCTGAGAACTGAATTTTTATTAAAGGGACACCATAAATCTACCTTTTGTTTGAAAGTGTTTTAACATAAACACCAGCTACAATTACTGTAACAAAGATGAGAGGGAACACATTTCTTTATTTTGTTTATTTACTTTGTATATTTGATAGTACTGTATTCTATCTATAGGCAGTTTCACTGTTTCTCCTCAATATTCAACCTATTTACTTTCCCCAAATATAGGTCTTACACAACATAGGAGTAGGGAAAAAAGAAAATGTGGTTATAGAAC
The DNA here is from genome assembly GCF_026122565.2 of Emydura macquarii macquarii. NCBI lineage: Eukaryota > Metazoa > Chordata > Testudines > Chelidae > Emydura > Emydura macquarii. The sequence goes on from NW_027132813.1 coordinate 43,631,229, forward strand.
TTCAAAAACTGGCAGGGGGACTCAGACAGATATAGTACCAGAATCTACTTTAACTCATGCGTCTAACTGGGTGGATTCCAGAGTCAAAAGACACTGGATATCTCTCTGTCAAGATCATTAACTTACCTGGCTATGTCAAACACCCGATCTGCTACTCTGCTACCAACCTAGAGAATTTCAAGAGGTTAAGATTTAGGCATTATAAATAAGAATTAACCATCAACTTCCTACCCCTGTTCTCCCAGGGGGTAGGAGGTTCTTCTTTTGCCAGCAATACAGGGTAGGAGCAAAGAGGGGGGTGTTAGTGGGTCTACACTAGAAAGTTGTCCCAATAAGCTCACACGTTTTTTCAAGCACAGCCTTACTTAATTTTGTCACCTATCAGCAAAACCCTCCACTTCTTCTGGCATAGATGCACTCCTTTTCAGGAGCAAAGCCCTCTGTTTGTGTAGTTCTATCAGCACAGTGGCAGTGCAGACACCTATACCAATTTAAACAGTACACCTGTAATCCCGCAACGCAATAGTCCCTTCAAGAGCAACTTGTCTTGTAGAACATTCAGACTGTGCTGCCCAAGTATCAAAGCTACCAGAAGTCCACCTTGCAGTTAAATGCCCAATGCAGTTTTCACAGCCACATTTCTTCCTATTACCTTGTCTCTAAAATGTGGCTCCTCGCTCTTGGTCTCATGCTGCTGCCTGATCCAAGAAGGAGGTACTCAATTTCATAGCACTTTGAGGAAAGGAGTGCACACTTATGGCACTCCCACAGGAACAAGAATATTGGCAGCAACTTGTAAAAAGAGGAGCTGAGGAAGGGGAACAGAAGGTGAAAGAGAATGAGTTTTGGGGTCACTTTCCTGACCTGTGTCTTTTATGAACTGGGTGCTATACTTATCTGGGTCTCTACCACTTCCGCTGTAACCATTGTGGATACTTTATATGCCGAAGAGAAGGAACCCCACACTCTAAGGAAGATGCACCTCTCCTCCCACAGCAGACAAGGAAGGTTTCTGGCAGTGGCTAGTAAGGGGACAATCAGATGGAGTACAGCCAGGAGCTGTTTGTGTTATGCCCCCCCCAATCCAGTGTTACAGTGACATACTCAGGCAAATAGTTGTGCATTCTCAATGTGCCTAAATTAACTGGCCACTACCCACTTTACAAACCGAGATTTAGCACCCACCTTATACTCTAACCGCCTTCCCCACCCTCTCGAAATGGGAGACAAGCACGTGGGTGCAGAAAGTGTCTTGTTAAATAACACTTGTATGACACAGGTGTTACCAGCAGTGCCAGGCCATGCCCACAGCAAAGCGAATGAGACAGCCTTGACACTAAGTTATTTCAGGCAGCTGAATGAGGTCGTGGAGCTACATGGGATTTGCTATTTGTCCGGCTGTGGCACCCAGGAGCCCCAGCCGCGGGCCTAGGCGCTGCACTGTACGCGCTGCGGTCTGCGGAAGCGGCTCGGCTGGTGACTGACCGAACTTTTACCGGCATAGCTTGAACACAGAGACCACCCATCCCTCACCAGCAGCCGCAGGCTCCCACGGCAGAGGCGTCACCTCTACTCTGCCCTTGGAGGGGCGCGGGGATGGCAGCGGGTCTCCGAAGGAGGAACAGGAGACACGGTCCCACCTTTCCTCTCTCTGCTGGGGGTGGGGGTGAACCACTCCCCCTCCATGGCCGGGGAGCCGCTCCCCGGCTCTCCCCGCTCCTTTGTCCGCCGGAATCGGGGAGCGGCAGGGGTCCCATCTCCTCAGTGCCCGGGGAGGGGCCGGGCCCCGCCGTGAGCAGCGGGAGCCGGACCCCCTCGCGGGAAGGTCCCTGCGGGGAGCGTGGCCTCACCTCCTCCCTCAGGTAATCGTACTTGGCGGGCTCGGGCTGCAGCGCCGCCCAGTTCTTCTGCTTCCGCTTCATCTGTCGGTCAAAGGGGTTCCGGGCCCCGGGACCGGGCGAGGCGGGGGCGGCTTCCCCGGACGCCGCCCAGAAACGACGGCACCAGCAGCCGCAGCTGGCCCGCAGGAGAAGCGAGCCGGGCCCCCTGAGAAGGGCGACGGCCCCCATGACAAGACAGCCCCGGCACCGACCGTTACTCGGCCCCGGCACCGCTCAGCGTCTCTGACCGGAATCTAGCTCGCTCCGAGCAGGAAACATCCACTGCGCGTGCGCCGAACTCCTGTCGCCCTTCCGGTTCCGCTGCGAGCCTGCCTGCCCAGGAGCCAGAACTTCCGCCGCCGCCACCACCCAGTACGCGTCGCGCGCGTCACCGTCGATCTGCTCTACAGTCTGCTCAGCGCGTGAGCGAGCGGCAGCGGCTGCGCGTGTCGCGCTCAGGCTCGGTCGTCCCGCTCCCCAGAAGCGCGGGGTCGGTTGCGGCAGTTGGTCCTGGCTGACGAGGCGCCGTTGTGCCGGGACCGGCCCGTTTAGTTCTGCCCGGGCGCGCGGGGTTGTGGGTAACGGTGTCCGCGAGAGGCGTTGGCAGGTGAGTGCGGTGAAGCCAGCCGCGCTTTTGGTCGGCGCCGCGGACGGAGCCGGCGAGGGGATACGCCCGGCCCCTCCCCGAGTGTGCGCCCATTGGGCCCTCCCCGAGCCCGGCCGCGGAGAAGCTGGGGCAGGATCCGTTCGGGGAAGGCCCGCCTGGGGCACGGCACGGCACGAACCCGCGGCCGGGTCTGCCGGCGTGTGACCGTCTTCACGTGCTTCCGGACCCTGAGGGAGCGGCGTTTCCAGCCGCTGCGGGCCCGGCCCGGCCGCGGCGCGGCCCTGTTGGCCGGCTGGGAGCGGGCAAAGCTCCGGCCGGGCTCAGACCAGCGCTTTGGTTAAACTCGCCCGCGAGGATCGAAGCGACGCGCTCGCCGCGCCCTGATGCTGCGCTTGCTGAAGTCCCGCTGCCCTCGGCGGGTTTCCCAGCCCGGTTTTCAGACGTGCCGGGGAGTCAGGGTCTGACTGACGAGAGCAAGGAGCGGGGACCCGGGCTGCCCTAGTGAGCGCGGGGAGGAGGCGGGTGAGGTCAGCTCATATCTCCCATTGGACCAACTTCTGTTGGCGAGAGGCGAGAGTCGAGCTTTGGCTCTACGCAGAGACCGGGACAAGAGCTGTGCGAAGCTCCACAGCTTGTCTCGCACCAGCAGAAGTTGGCCCACTAAAAGATATGCCCTCACCCGCCTGGTCTCGCTAATGTCCTGGGACCAACACACCTGCAGAAACGCTGCACAATAGCAGGAGCATGCAGCTGTTCAATTAGAGCTGAGCTTGTTTGTGGTTCTAGCTTTCCTAAAAGTCACTTTCCTACCCTGTGTGTGGGAGTCCCAGCGTACTTTGCAGCCGCTGGTGAGTCTAGGAGAAAGAGTGGCTACTATAGCTGGTGCAGTTCTTTTCTCAAGTCTTCATTCATTTGTTAGGGAAACATTTTAATACCAGTGCCTCACTTATCATATTTGATTAATCATTGTGGTCATTCTCCTTGCAATCAGAGTGAGCTGTAAGGGGAGCAAATTATATAGAGGGAAGCTGGTGAAAGAGAACAGTATAAATTCTTAATTTTAAAACTAGATATTTACTGTACTGCAGAATAGTTACTTCAAGGAGTGCTCCCATTCTAATTACAGGACATATCTTGGCAAAGTCAATTAAGCAGAATAGCACTTATTTACTTCAACATTCTTACTGTACACACACGTTATCAGCACATTTTAAAAAGAAAATAAGCAATTTACTTAGCATATGTAAAAAAAAAGACTATAGCATTCTCCACACCTCTAAAAATAATAAATTTAAACCTAAACAATAAGAAAACAGGGAAATATTATTACAAAGCATAAAATCTAGTATGGTGACTTGAACAGACATAAAACCTGAAACTACTTTTAACTTTCTTTTTAAATAGGAAGTTTCTCCTCTCCTGCAGCCTTGCTTCTTTTCTTCCTGCCATTCAAAAAAATATATAGGTCAGTAAACATGCTCCATTAGTTTTAACACAACACTTGTATAACTTATTTTAGTAATAACCATTAAAGTAGGTTTTTATTTTGTTAACATTTATATTAAGCACTGTATTAAAAAACATATGGCTTACTGATCTGTATGTATTTTAACATTTTAGGTTTATCAAGTTCTGATCCAAAATTGTCAAAAAAATGGCATCCAAGAAGGAATTGACTAGCGATCAGCGGTTTAGCCGTGTTACAAAGGACCCTAGATTTTGGGAAATGCCAGAAAAAGACCGCAAAATCAAGATTGACAAAAGATTTCGGGCTATGTTTCATGACAAAAAGTTTAAGTTGAAATATACTATTGATAAAAGAGGCCGCCCTTTGAACCACAGCTCTACAGAGGATCTCAAACGTTTTTATGACCTTTCGGATTCAGACTCTGATCTTTCAGAAGTTGACACCCAAGTATTTGCTGGAAAGAAAATGAAGAAAAAAAAGTCAAATTCTAAAGGAGGAGTAGACTCTGGAAAACTGCCTGACAAACCTATTGAAGGGGAAAACAAACTAGTTAATCAGAAAATGGGCCACAAATGTGCATCTGCATCAAAATCTGAGGACTCCCAGAATGGACAGAAAAGTGTCACTAGGATTAACAGTTTACGTAGCTCAAAGTTGAGAAAGGACTGTAAGAAAATTAATATAGAAATTGATCCTACACAGGATGATAAAGGACTTGGATGGAAAGGGAATAACAAACAAACTGTGGTGAGCTCAGATTCATCTCTAAGTGAACAAGAGACTTCAAAAGCAAGTAGTACTAAATCAGTCAAGGTTCCCAAAACCAAGTATTCTTTAGAAGAAAAGAAAACTGAATCAGGTTTGTTAAATTTAAGGAAAGTGTTTTGTTTTGTTTTAAAAAAAAAAAGTACGTATTAGTCTTTTGTAAAATCAGACAAGGTGCTGAGGTAATAACTCTTATTGGATGGACCAACTTGCAAGATCAGTCATTTAAACAACTGATCTAGCCTTTTCTGCTTTTAAATGACAGTTCTGTATGTGCAGTTTCATCTTATTGGGAGTGACTAATTTTTAAATAAGACCAGTGGTAAAGCTGTTTCACATTTGTTAGGACAGTTTGAAAGAATATAATGGTAAAAGCATCTGTCAGTACATTTACTAAAGGAATTAGGAAGAAACTTAAGGCCTGATCCTGCAAACAAAAATTGCTTTAGTGTGTGGGCAACTTTAATCAGTGTTCCTAAGTGTTCACAGTATTAGGCCCTTACTTTGGGAAGAATGCTATTTCAAAAGAGAACTGGTACAGATTATTAATTCATTGCACTAAGATAGGGGGCAAAGTATACTTTTAAAAAATATAGGACAGAAAATGCATGTTTCTAGAATATACTTGGAATTGTCAGAATTATTTTAATTGCTGCAATCTTATTTCAAAACTTGAAATTGATGGTGCAGTTTTGGTGTAATGTCTGTGTTTTGAATGTGTGTGTTCTCTTGTTTAGGATTAAAGCTATCCTGATGAGATTTGAGCAAGGAAAAATTATTTTGGAACAAATTATGTATTGGTACAAAATAAGAAAGTGGTTAAACACGTATTCATTCAAAAGTTTGAGATAGAGGATGTGATGTGCTTTTAAAATTTTTGACAAAAAAAATACTATAATGAAATAATGTTCATAGTGTTACTAGAAAGGGTGAGTAGACAGGACTGTTGATTTTCATGTATTTAAACTTTGAATTATTGTCTTAATGAAGCAGCAATATATTGTAATAGCTCTAAGATTTTATGATTGTCACTATGCTGCATCCTGTAGCCAGGATGCTTCATAGTAGTAGTAGGATAGAATTCTGGCTCTTCTGCTTGAAAAGCACAGATGCCCACCCACCACTTGTGCTAAGGGAGAATCTCCTTTAGAAATACTGGGCATTGGAGACACAGTTCAGAAATTCTGATTCTGTTCAGCTGAGGAAAGGTACAACTACATCTCAGCTAGTGTAGTATAGTATCTCAGAATCCTGTTTTATCATAACTTTATCAGAGGTACCCAGGATTTTGAGCCCCTCTCTACCACCTGCCCTTGTCTATGTCTGCTGTAGATCAGCTCCCAGAATCCACCAGCCTCTGGCAACACAAGCTCTGCCTTCCAGGCCTCTGCAGGCTGCCCTCTTTCTGTACAGGTAGTGATAGCACATACCAAACTCTGAGTCCTCGGGATGTTCCCTTCAATGTCCAGCTCTGAAGGCCTACAGAATTACTAGACCTCTGTTCCCAAAGAAACAGAACACGCCAGCTTCTAAGGCTCAGTCCAGAGCCACTATCTTGCTTAACTCTACAACACTTAAACTTATTCTTGCTTTCACTATATCATAAAAGATTCTAGTAAAAGTGAGTAAGAATAAATGGAAATAAATGGAAATAAATGGTCACATGTAAGTTGTCATGATTCTTTTATTAGAGACTACATTTAATAGGTTAACCTCCTGTCTGAGTTTTGTCTCACCCAAAGTTCTCTTGAGCATTTTCAACCAAGGCTGGCTCAGACCCCATTTTCATGAAGCAAAACTGCTGTCTTTTTACTTCCATAGTAAAAGGTGTCAGGGGTCACCTTTGCCTTCTAGAAAAACCCCTAAATTCATAGCTTTGACTCATACACCAGGTAACACCCCATGTTTTTTTTCTTGTGTGCTCCTTTCTTGTTGATTTCACATTTCCTCCTATGTGAGTATCATGCATTGTGTTAGCTTTCAGTGCTTAATTTACACCTCAACCAAAAGATAAATGTTTCCTTTTTCCTGTCTGGAGGGACTGGTCTAAGGCATGTCACCTCTTAGGTGACCTACTTTTAATTTACATGTTTAAGAATATAAATTTCTGGTGCAGATACAGAGCTCCTTACATAGGACCTGTATGTATGTTTCACAATGAAGTTGATCACTCACTTTAATTCAAGACATTATGTGATATTCTTTGGTGAACGAGAATGTACATACCGGAATCAGGAGATTTCTGTAACCCTTCTGCAGCTCCTTGTCAGTTGGCATAAAGGGGTTCTTGGGTCACAATTTTCCTGTTAATTCATTGTTCAAATTTAATCAATTGTAGTGTTGAAATCCAGTTAACTCTTGCAGTGATCCAGTCTTTTGGGGGTATTCTTTTCCTCCCCCTTTGCTTGATGTAATCTGTTCAGGGGTCTTAAATTTTTATATATCTAATATCTCTCTCTATATTAACATATTTTTTTGAAAAAGAAACAACTATATCTTAATAAAAATTTAGCTGTAACTTCTTGTGACAGGAACCAAGTTATCGTTTTCTCTATAAAGCAATATACACACTTATGGTACTGCATATACATATATAAATAATACTAAATCTGATATTTGCCCTTTTAGTGAATAACACTGCTGCTGCATAAGTAACATCAACAAAAGCCAGTTAGATGAAAATTTCTAAAAATGGACAATATTTTGATTATGCAGAATCGAAAGATGACGGAGAAACAGGAGAGGAAGAGGAGTCGGAAGATGACGGAGAAACAGGAGAGGAAGAGGAGTCGGAAGATGACGGAGAAACAGGAGAGGAAGATAGTGACGATTCAGAAGAAGACGAAAATGACAGTGGGCCTGATTTGGCTAGGGGGAAAGGAAATATTGAAACCAGTTCTGAGGATGAAGAGGAAGATGATTTGTCTGAAATATTTCCAAAGGAGCCAGAGATCGAACATGCCTGGAGAGAGCTGGATACGAATGCTCCTCGTGCAGATGAGGTAACATTTTGGTGATAGCATAGTATACGGAATAGACAAAACAGAAGATAATTCTGGGAGTGGAAAAATTATTATAAAATGACCATAACTGATAGATCAAATGAGCAGAGAGTGACACAGCTTTTGTAGCTGATTGTTTATTAGTTCATAGTTACCCTTCTCTTATGAAACAATTAGACGTAGTTGTCCAAAGGCAGCCTTTCAAGTTTGTTTTGTAATGTTGTCTGTCATCAAATGCAGATAGACATCCCTGGTGCCTTTGCTGCTGATCAGACTGGAAGTCGCCATGCTTTCAGTGATGGTGCTGAAAACAATTTTGTTCCTTCTGTGCTACCAGTTAAACTTTTTTCCAACATTACTTCAGGGGTACCTGTTGCTGTCAACTCTTTTCAGGAAGAGCTCTATTTCCTTTTAGGTCTGCAGAAGTTCTCTGGGAAAGTGAAAACTCAAATTTTAAATTAGAAAAATTAAAAGCATTAGAGCTGTGGGTAAGAAGCAGTCGAAACTGTCTGTAGTTCTGTTGTCTGAAATAGATGAACTCTAGGAAAGTGAAAGATAAAGGCCATCATACAGTACATTGTATGTTTGAAAAATAGTTCCAGAGGGCTAGCCGTGTTAGTCTGTATACAGCATCTGACGAAGTGGGTTGCAGCCCACGAAAGCTTATGCCCACAGAAATTTGTTAATCTTTAAGGTGCCTCAGGACTCTTGTTTTTGAAAAATAGTAACGCCAATTTACTGAACATTTCTGTTTGATCTGTATTCACTGCTTAAGAACCATGGTAGCATCAGTGATATAAAATGATGTTGAAGATGTCATTCTTATAATTTTCCCTAAAGTTCAACACACTCTGTGACTTCATCAAAGAACAGTAACTGGAAAATCAGATGTTTCCTCTCAGCAATCAGTACCCAAAACATTATTACAATTAATATATTTTTGCCGCCTTCTTCAATGTAGGTGACAAGTAGATTGGCAGTTTGCAACATGGACTGGGATAGGCTGAAGGCAAAAGATCTCCTGGCTCTGTTTAACTCTTTCATACCTAAAGGGGGTGTTATATTTTCTGTAAAGGTAAGAACTATTTCCTATTTGAAACTACAAATAAAAGCTTATTTTGATTCCAGAAAGTTGCTTTTCTTTCCTATTCCTCCTGCTGACTTCCTTGCTCCTCTCGCAACTCAACTGATTTGTACTGGACCTTATAAATAACCTAGACTGTAACTCCAAACTCTTCCTTCCATTGCAGGATATATGTGTGGGATGATAGGCTGACACCACTTAATTTTTATATGTGACATTGTTCTCTGTCCTATTCCCATTCAGTTTAGTGGCAACACTCTCATTGACTCTCAGAAGGAGTAGAATCAGACACTACATGCAAAAACAGTGTAAAGTTCTAATGCTTAATTTCCCTTAGTCCATACAGCAGATTGTCTACAATTCTATCCTGTATTATCGGTGGGGCTGGTAGCACCATCTTAAAATCATGGCTGTCCAACATTTCCCATTAGAAGACCCTGTTCTCAATTTTTTGTAACTTCGCCAAGTTTAATTCATTTGAATTGAAATTTTCTATGTTGGGTGTCTGCCTCAGGCTTTTTTTTTTTTTTTTTTTTTTTTTAAATTTAAGCCAAAATGGTTTGGCCCTTTCTGAGAATGAGATTAGGGAAAAATATGTTTTGCCCTTGTTTTTTTTTGTTTTGTTTTGTTTTTTTTAAAATGAAATGGGGGTTCCATGGAAAAAATGGGATTATATAATTAGATGATCACAATGCATATGCATAGGCAACCTTAATTTTGGCATTTTCAACTTTTGAGTACTTGACTTTGCAACATTTTAATGTAGTTTTGTACGTAATATACAGAAACAGAGCAGTATTGTCACTAAATGAATAATTTATTTTACAAAAAAGTTCACATATATGCACTGTAGCTCTAATGTCACATTTTCATAAACTGAAAACCTAGTTCATCTGAAAATGCACAGCCAGAGTGAATGTGCAGTTTTTCTCCAATTCTAGTTATAAATCTCTTATGAGGGAAATAGTGTTTTTTGTCTCAAGCTTTCAATTACAGTTGAATTGATTCCATTTTTTCAAAACACAATTATTCATGTAACATTGTATTGACTAGTCATTCTGTAAAGACATTTTTCAAAACCATGAGATTTATTAAGTTGTCCTGGACCAGAAGATTGATGTTACAAAAATGTGTGAGTGAAATAGCTACACTGTTTAAAGATTGCTGTCATTTGAGCATTTACAATATAAAATCCATGACATTAATTTCTCATGGGAAGTATTTCTCCACATACGAGAGTAGAAGTATGTACAATAGGAGCTTGGGTTTAGAGTGCTGAAAGTTAGGCACTCTGAGCAGGTTTGGTCTTCTGTGTTTTGTTTTGTTTTGTGATAGTGTAAGGGTTGTTTGTTTGTGCTGTTTGTTCAGGGTTTTTGCACTCTCCATCCCAAATGCATTTGATGTTTGCTGCCAAAAACATTGGCAAAGTTGTACTATTATTTACATAATAAATTGAATGAGACGAATTGGGTACTTACTGCAGTCTTGTCTAAATGTCCCATAATCTAAGCACACTTCTGACTTTTTGTTCCTATGTCAGGTAACACAAAAGTACTATAAATGATGGATTGTAGAGAAGTATTTTTCTAATTTTTTTTTAGCTTGATTACTTTGTATACTGTTCCACTGCTTCTGTTGTTTAGTCAGTTTCCTCCCTTTTTCTGAATGGGTCCTTAACACAGCAGAAAAGAAGAGGGGGAAAACAAATATGGCTCCAATCCTATGACCTCAGCTCCATTTTCAGACTCCCTGAATCTGTGTGGAGTCCAACCAATTTCTGTGTAAGGTTCTGTGTGAGGGTATAAGGTTTTGCTTGACTGGGATCAGCTCTCAGGATCAGGGGCTGAGATAGTAAAGCTGATAAAACTGACGGGAATTGAGCCCAAATATAGTAATTGAAACCATTTTATTGTATGTTTATTCTTTTTTGGCAATTGATTCCGAGTTGACTGTGTCACATTAATTATTTCAGTGCTGAACATTTATTCTGTTATCACAACTTAACGGTTTTTTTAATGTATTTGTATATCAATTTAAGTCCCAGTCCTGAATGCACTCATATGAATAAGAGTAAGCACCTGTATGAGTAGTAATATTAAAGTCACTGGGACTACTTGTGTGCTTAATTTTTAAGCAAATGTGTAAGTGTTTGTAGGATTGGATCCTTTAACGTTGTGTTCTCTCGGGGGGGGAGGAGGGGGGAAAGTGATGCGCAGAACTCCTGGCTTGATGATATACTTTTTCTTTTGAATGCTGTACACTGCATCTGTGCAATTGGCTTATAACCATTTTGTTTGGTGTATTTGTAGATTTATCCTTCAGAGTTTGGAAAGAAAAGATTGAAAGAGGAGGAGCTGCAAGGGCCTGTAGAACTACTAAGTCTTCCAGAAGATGCCACAGAGAAAGATTGGTATTAATTTAAACTACAAATGGTAGCTAATAGTGGGCCTAATTCAAGTGTAAATACCTTGCTCTTAATGCGTTTAAAACATTATTATGGAAGTTTTATATTTTAACTTTTTTCAATGCTTCTCCATCTTTCTAGTTTTTCAAAAGGTGTTTTTTAATTGAATCTGGTTCATTATCACATCATATGCTTCAATACATTTGTTGGGACATAAAAGTTAAGGCCCGAATCCTATTAATTGTTCCATGCAGGCAGTGGGACGCCACATGGGTGCAGAGGTTCACCTGCATGGATCAACTTGCAGCATTTGAGTGGAGCTTGCTAAAATTAAATCTATATTTTAACTTTTATATGCTAGATCAAAGTAAGAACTAAAAAGACTGTTTTGGCACATTTCCACCTTGAAGGCTTAGCTTCTAACAGAAAACAGTCTGCATCTCACAGTCATACCTTAGTATTTAATTAAGTGCGCTGCTTTGCTAGCCGCTTAGCAAATACTTAAGAAGTTTGTGTGATGAAGACAGTTTTTACAAAAATAACATAAAAATGAAATGGTTTTTCATACGTTGCGCATGTCTATATCTTGTAGATTGCTATTTGCATAAATAAATCTTAATTTTGAGTAAAAGTTCACTGGAAAATGTAGGGACTTTCACCACTGGTTGGTGATATCCCATACCAATGAATAAAATTATAATTGACTGAGTTATAGAAATGGAAAACTATTAAATTGAAAATACAGAAAGTGCACTTATTTAGGAATTGGAGAATTTTCCCATATTAGGAACTTTAAACTCATATTTAACACTCTTAGGAGTTGTCAGTTTTCTGTTCTGTTTACCATTTTGAAGTAGTTCATGCACAGCATATTTCTCGAAAACTTGCTTCTCAAGCAGGCATAAGGACTTTTTTTTTCCTGCCAAAATTTGTACCTACATTAAAAAAGAGGCATAATCCTATCACATGTTAACTAATCAGTAAGAATACAATTTGTTCACAGATCCCATGACTTTTCAGGACCTCCGTGACTTCTGGGGCAGGGCTGAAGCAGCTGTCAGTCCTGTCACAAAGTCCTACTAAATTTTCCAGTATTTTTTTACTCAAAATTAGAGATCTGATCCTTTAGCAGGGTGAGTCCCATGTGTGGATAATATATGGTTTTAAGAAGTTAAGTTGGGAAGTATTTCTGAAGTTGCAACTTTGTTTCATTGCTGTAACAAAAGTTATTTGGATGTCGTCTTTTTCACTTTTGTAGGATTCATAGGGAAAAACTGAGGGATTATCAATTCAAACGATTGAAATACTTCTATGCAGTGGTAGAATGTGATTCTTCTGAAACAGCCAATAAAATTTATGAGGAGTGTGATGGACTGGAATTTGAAAGTAGCTGTTCTTTTGTAGATCTCAGGTACGGCAAATGGTGTCTTTTAACAAAAATTTAAAGCAAGTGTAAAAATTGGAAGTAAACTGCATTATCAAACTTTTAGCAAAACTGTATAGTACCTTGGAAGTAAAACACGCATTGTGGTTTGTGTCTGACTTGCTGTTCGAAAAAGGAAAGGGGAATTTTACTAGCAGGTGGAAAGCTTGTGAGAAAAAAACCTTCCCTAAAGAGAATATTCTTAAAAAGGGTTCAAGATACAAATATTACTACATCTGCTTTTTCAGTCATCTTCTACAGTCAAGTTAAGCAGTAGGACACTAATAGAAAAACATACTGCTGCTTTCTTATGTTTGCTTCCTTCACCTGAGGCATAAGGTAAAATTGTTCCTTTATTGCAGTTGGTTCAGTGAATGGCAGAGGTATAGCTGCTGTTGTCTTCAGGCCATAGGGCATCATTGTATTCAGGCTTTATCATTCAAAGTCAGAAACCTTGATCACTTCGAACCTCATATTTTAAGAAGGCCGGAAGATGAACCACAGAACTTCTTTATCACCAGACTATTCCTTTGCTTGCACAGAAAAACCTTCTGCTGTAACATTTTCAATAAAAATCATCTGTGTTAATCCCAATTTTGTTGAGGGCTAAAATTGCTTTCCTTGGAAAAGATGTATTACTTCATAATACTGCGTGTTGTATTTCAAAGGAAATGACTTGGACATATAATTTTTGTATTCCTGATAATGAAACTGTCTCATCCTAACTTTTTTTTGTCTTATAGCAGAGGAACCTGTTTAAGAATTCCTAAAGCCTTTCTTTCTCTTCCACTTAACTTATTAAATTAGAAAAGTAGATGTTTTTTGGAACTTTTGTCATCAGGCAGTTGCATTTCAAGGGACATAATTTGAAACCTAGCTGATTTTAAAAAAATGAAGTTAAATAGGTTCAGGCACTACACATAACCATGAGGTCCCCTCGCTAATAGTTATGACTTTACAATCATTTTCCTATTTTTAAACTATCTTTCTCCTTAATGACCTACACAACATGGGAAACAACAAAATTGTCTGTACACCAAGTTCAGTCAGATGCACAAAGTTGGCTAACTGAAAGGGGGAAAAAATTCTCCAGTCTCTGTTTAATTATAAGCGTCTTGTAAAAATGGTACATAAACAATTTTCAGACAGATTTCTGATTAAGATAATATCCCTTTAGGATTTCAAAGCTTCATGTTGACTTCCACTTTATTTTCACCGGTCTTCAAAATTGCTTTTTTTCTTTCCGAATTTGTGACAATAAAAATAATCGAAACTGCTCTAACAGATCTATTCCTAAAGAGCAAATAGGGCTTAGAAAAGTGAGATTTGTTTTTGTAAAGGTGTTTCCCTCTCTTCTCCAAAATGCTGTGGTCAGAATATGAGAATTGGGAAGAAAAGTTGAAAGATTGTCTCCTTAAATGTTATGAGGTATATATTCTGTGTCGTGATCTTGATCTTCAAAGAAACATAGAAGTATGTCCTAATGATCTATTTAGGGTTATTTTAATAAACTCACTCATACCTGATGCTTTTAAGTTGTTCACTTCCATATTTTTTAATCAATCTTGTATGCACATGTGCGGTGCTCCGGACCAAAAAAAGATAAGTATCCTAGGGTTTCTGATGCATCCTATTTGATTTATAATTTACTTATAACTCATGCCTGTTGAAAGCATATCATATCTATATTGACCGTATGCAGAGTACTCTATATTAAAAATTAAGAGTAATTTAACTTCTTAAATTTTAATTCTTTTAAAAAATTAATTTGATTTTTTTCACAATATTTTATAAAATATGGAGGACGTGGAAATCATATGTACAGTGCAAATGGCAGATATTAATGTGTCTGATATGGTTTTTATCCTTTCTCTATAAATCTCTCTTTTCTGGCTTATCCACTTCTTATTCTAGCACATTCTTCTGTATTAATGTGCAATTTTAATTAGAGAGAAGTTGAGCCTATAACTGTTTGTTCTTTTGAAGCATCACGATATGTGTTTGAATAACAACACATCTTTTTTGCCTTTAAGATTTATTCCAGATGATGTTACATTTGATGATGAGCCAAAGGACATAGCCTCAGAAGTGGACGGAGCTGCATATAAACCAAAGTATTTCACATCTGCTGCTATGGGAACATCAAAGGTACTTTAATAGTGTTTTTGTAACCCTTCATAATTTGTTTTAGTGTTGTTTTTCTTGGTTAAAAATATGTAAATAAGGAATTGGTGGCATAGGAGATAGTGGAGAAAGGATCCCTGCATATATCATGATTTTAGAGATGGAGATATTAAATAAATATTGTGTGTGTATGTTACAGAGGCATAGGTTGTGACTCCATAGTTAAGGTTAAATCCTTAAAGTGTGAAACTCAGTCTTATTGTTATAAATGAGGAGTACTGTTTATCATCCCTAAATTTACCCTACTTATGGTTTGAGTACAGAATGAAATTTGAGTATTTAAAAGAAATGTTACCTGGATATTTTAAGACATGTAGCACCACTTGACTGTTTTATCACAAATGATCTTTTTCATGCAATAGCAGATTCCTCAGACTTTCCATATAGCTGAAACTTATTGAAATCTTGGGCATATAGGATACACTATATTAGAACAGTGGTTCTCAACCTTTCTAGACTACTGTACCCCTTTCAGGAGTCTGATTTGTCTTGAGAACCCAAGTTTCACCTCACTTAAAAACTACTTGCTTACAAAATCAGACCTAAAAATACAAAATGTCACAGTACACTATTACTGAAAATTGCTTACTTTCTAATTTTTACCATATAATTATAAAATAAATAAATTAGAATATAAATATTGTACTTACATTTCAGTGTATAGTATATAAAGCAGTATAAACAAGTCATTGTCTGTATGAAATTTTAGTTTGTACTGAATTTGTTAGTGCTTTTTATGTAGCCTGTTGTAAAACTACGTAACTATCTAGATGAGTTGATGTACCCCCGGAAGACCTCTGTGTACCCTCAGGGGTACGTGTACCCCGGTTGAGAACCACGGCATTAAAAGAAACTAAATACTGCATTCAGAATAAATTAGAAGAAAATATGTTGTAATTAAATTATTAATTATTGTTTATATCACTTGATTTTATGGAGATGTTTGGTGGTAGCTCATTAGTTAAGACTGCTCCTCAAATGAGGCATAAAATCCTGTTCCCTGAAAGCCTTTTGAAGTGAAATTTCAGTGGTACCCTTTGACTTTTTTTTTCTTTGTACTTTTTGTTTAACAAAAGAAAACTTGTAATAGGAAGTGTTACAAACTGCACTGTGGCCCTAAACTAAGCTTTAACTTTTACATTGTATATGTTATGTTTTGTCTAAAGGTAGATATCACATGGGATGAGACAGATCATGAAAGAATAACTTCACTACAGAGAAATTTTCAAAAAGATGAACTTCTTGACATGGATTTTCAAGCTTATTTGGCCTCATCTAGTGAAGAGGAGGAAGAGGAAGAAAAACAAGGTACTTATAATTAGTATTCAGTGTTTGCTTAAGTTATGAGCAAAACAATTCAAGGGATACGGTAGGTTTGTAACATACAATTTGTAGATTAGTAATAAACTCCAGATATTTTTAAAATAGGGCTGATTTAAACTTTCTTTTCCTTATGTGATTTATGAGGGACAGTAATTTGTCCATAGTAATGCTTGTATTAATCAGGTGCCATTTATGGAGAGGGATTATATTCCCTCCAAAATTAAAAGTGACTATTAAAGGGCAAAAACTGAGATTGTGCCTTTTTGTTTGTGGTATGTAAAGAAGTCCTGAAAGTTTGTTCTTACGTTCAGCTCTGTTCTACATTAGAAAATTCTGTGGTGATTGGAGAGCTAGTGAAATGTTCACAAAACTAGGGCAAAGGAAATGGAAGCTGTACATTTGAGAGGGGAAACATTTTTAGGTGTACTGTTCAAACCTTTTCTTTGTAACCACCTGGTTAACATCAAAGGCTAGTGAGCATTTGCATAAAGGAAGCCATTGCTTAAAGATTCGATATCCTTAGTCCTTCAATTAAAGTGTGGTGTGAAGCTCATAGTAAACATCCTGAGGTTTCAGGAGGTCTTCCAGCAAATCAGGAAAGAAGAGACTTCTGACATTCCCGATAATAAGGAAACATACACAAAGGCACAAGCCCACCTTTGAGTCTTTTGTAGGTCATCTTTAAGGATGCAATCATGATTTATTATAAAGGCTTATTTTGAATGACCACATAGCTTTGGCTAACAAAATTGATTTGGCCCCACAATTGCCATTTACACTGAGGCTGAAGAGAATTTTATGTAATGTTTGAGGAGAATTAGTCAAATTGCTTTTAGTTAGAAATATTAAAAATTTAGTCTTGAAATTTTGTTTCTACCTTTCATTCTATATCTCTAACTTAAAAGCAGCTTTTTCTTTCTACGCAATTAACTGTTTCTACACAATTAAAACTCCTTCAATTACAGTTCATACATGAGTTAAAGAAATTATTCTATCAATTGTATTATTGTTTGTTGGAATGTAATGGTTATACTTTGTGAGCAGTTTGCCATCTAATAGCTGGTTAAACTTCAGAAAGAGCATATGCTTTCTTTACTGTAGTGTAAAAGATGTTTTCCCTTAAGTCCAGTGGTAGAATATTGTGGTGATGAAGCTAAAGGATGTGGGTTCTAGTCTCAGGTCTCTACGGTTTATCTCGGTGGTTTCCAGGCCAACCAACTGCCGTTTTTGTCCTTTTGTGTGACTCACCATTAGGTATACACGCATTTGACTCTGACACCACAACCTTAATCCCGGCTGGTATGGAGGGGAGGCCCCATGCTGGATCAAATCTGGGCGAGTGGTGTTGCAACCAGGCATGCAAGGTTACAGCACCACTTAAGTTTGGCAGCCAAGCCAAAGCTGACCAGTGCTGTGACCCCTTGTGTCAGGTCTCAGTGCCCAGAGCAGTGAGCCAGGCCCAGCAACATGGGACAGGAGCCCCTGCTGCAGGGTGAATAGAGGATGGGCTTGCTATCCTCTCCCCCAGGCCTCCTCTCTACAGCAGGCTGGGAGAAGTGCATGTTTGCTTAGGCCAGGGCCCAGTGGTTAATCTGGTCCTGGATGCGGCAGTCCGTCTGGAATCTTCTCAGGATGCAGTGATGGGTTGGGAGTTGCTCAGTAGCATCTTGCTTTATAATAAGATAGTTTTCATTTATAAGTAAATTTATATCCCCTTTAAAAGTTTGCACTGGACAAGTACTTTTGTGATTACTTTCAGAACAGTTTAGAATTCCTTTGGCAAGCTTGAAACTAGTTGTTTAAACTAGTTGGAAATATAGTCCAAATAAGTTGCAGATGATTACATTTTTGACTATCTAACTTTTTTTTGTTACTTTTGGTTTTTTTTGTCAAAGCTTGATTGTAAACTTGGAACAGTATATAATTAAATTGGCTAGAGCATAGGATAGCAATGTGAAGACTTAACTACAAAAATCTGCTTATCATTTGGTACAGTGACTTGTGCTTTAAAGTCTGCATGGCCCAATTTGTGCTTCATAAAGCCTGTGCAAGGTAAGGAGATGCTGAGGGAAAAGCTCCACAGGATAGTACAAGATATGGAAGAATAGAAATTGGGGATTTCATCAAGTTCCAAAGGTCTGTATCTTGTAGGGTGGTGTGAATCCTGCAAAGCTTGTGAGCTCCACAGATTAAAAATATATATGTGGAGACTTGCAGAATTGGAAATTCTGTATTTCTAGTAGAGGTGCGGGAGGGGAAGTTAGGGACCTTGTCTAATTTCTAAAATGTCTACTGTCCTTATATTCTTTAAATAAGGAAATTAACAGACAAACTTCATTTAAATCAAGATTGCTATTGTGTATTTATATCAAGAAACTTTGCATTTAAACTTTCAAAACAAGCAGTTCCCCTCTGCAAGAATGAGTGTTTACAAGTATGGAAATGGACAGTTCAGCGTACAGATTCATATACACAGATGACATAGTTTCTAAAATAAATGTTAATGTATAAAATATCATCATGTGTATTCATGAAACAACCTTCTCTGCCCCTGAAAAATTGTCTATTATCCATTTAACAGGCATATTTATGTTTATCATAATAACCATAATACTGGTATTACACTCTCCAACTTGCTGTCTCCCTTCTCTTCTCTATGGTGAACAGTTTAATTGTTAGCTTGGTTTGAATGGAGGATTTTTGGATCTCCAGCCTCTCTCTCTAGTGAATTGAATGAAGTTACATTTGTGGTCTGTGTTTGGAAGGTAGGGTCTTTAACTTGGAGTGGGAAGATGACTGGTTAGCAGGGCAGATAGTTTTTTGGCTTTGGAATAGTGGGTGGATAGGAGAAAGGTGTTTGTCTCTTGATCACAGCTGGGTAATTAACATGGGGAGGATAAGAGGGAAGATGTTGGGATTTCAGGCTAATAGGTGGCAAAGTAGAGGATGGTTTGAGAGCTACATGCTATGGGTGAGTAGTGATTGAAGAGCTTGTAGTCCAGCGGTTCCCAAACATTTTCCCTGCATGACCCCATTTTCAGATGTGTAGTTTCCCACTACCCCAGACAGCATGGAAGTTGCTTTTTAAAAATGGCGTCCTCTATGCAGTGTGACCTCACACGTACTGTACATGCAAGGTCACACTGCAAGGAGGATGCCATTTTGCTTTACAAAATGATGTCCTCTGGACTGCATGACCTCACATACATATAGTGCGTGCGACATCATGCCGCATGGACGGTTCGGTTTTGTGGAGCAAAATAGCATCCTCCATGTGACGTGACCTCATGCATACGTGAGTGTGAAGTCACACTGTGCAAGCGAGGCCATTTTGTAAAATGGTGTCCTCTGCATGCTCGGGATTGCTGTGACCCTATCTGCCGCTGGTGTGATCCCACTTGGGTTCATGACCCACAGTTTGGGAACTGCTGTTATTCCATACTGCAAATATATATACATAGCACATGTAAGAGAGTTTCTGGTAGCAGGGTGGGAATCAAAGTGCAGAGCTATGGCTGTTTTTGGAATCGCAATATGATAATTCTCACAGGTGCACTTAATAAGGGATGATGTGAACTATGTATATCTGACTTTATATTCCTTTAACTGCTCATTGCCATACTTTTAAAATGTTTAGTCTTTTATTAAAAATAACATTCCTTGTTATACATACATGGTAGCAACCTTTACTTAAAAATAACAATTTTTTGTCTTTCAGTATAGTAAATCCAATGTTGGCAAAACCAGGATTGATGTTATGGAATTCTTTATTTAGTGGAAAATTTTAATTGTGGAGAAAAATACAGTAGGCATTTTTAGAATTGTTCCCTATAGAATTGAAAGCAACAACTTAGTGGTATTTATTTTTTTATTGAGCTTTACCAGACTTTCCTCAAGTTATTTAAATACACAGTAACAAATATTTTTATTTTGTTGTATGAGTGATTTATAAATTTCCAAAACATACTAGCAGCACCCATTCCCTGGACACCCCTTCCTGTATTTAAAATGTGCAACAAATAATTATACTATATTTCTTGAATTCTTGATCACTCAGAAAACCTATAATTCCTTCCTCTTAACCCCATTATGCTAAGTTAACAAACAGAAAAATTATGAATTTAGTAGCATGTCCAGAAAATTAACAAATCCTTAGTGTAAAGAGTAAAACAGACACGGTTTGTATTGTTTTATAATTTACTCTGACTGGATTAGTAGAATTTGCTCTGCTTTTGTCAGCTCATATCTTTCTGCTTCTGATCGATTTGCTCTTCCTGCCTCAATTGTTTTCATATTGCTCTCTGCTCTATTTACTCTCTCTGGTTTTCTCCAGTACAGAAATGACAATGAGGAGTGCATGGAGCCAAGTATTAATATAGCATCATTATGAGTAACGAAGCTGTAGAACCACAAACATGGAAGCATACAAGAGCTTCATAGATATCTGGCATTTTTTTGGTAGAAAAAATAGTTTTCCCTTAATACTGGGAAGTCCACAAATACTTTTCTTAATGAGTTTTTTATATTTTAAATACAAGAAATCATAACTGTGACTCAAAATTATTCAAATTTGTAACATTTATTGTCAGTTAACGTCACACAAAGTTTGAATCACTAGCAGAGAATTTGATTGCAGTTATTTTTTGTAGAGATCTTGATGAAGATTTTTTTCCTGCCTATTTGTAGCCCTCTAATTATTAGAATATTTCTCTTAAGTGTCCAGTGAATTCGCTAGTCTCATTGCAGTCTGTGTTCAATCCTCACTAAAGGAAAAGAGAAATGTTATTTTTAGTTACTATTTATATTGATATTTTTAAAAAGGAGGAGTATGTACAGTGTCTTTCAGTTCTTTCAGGAACCTGTCCTTCTAAATCTGTACAATTGTGGATGTACTTAATACTCCCTAAAAGGTTTTGAAGAGGACATCTTCTATTGCCGGCTCAAGTGATCATTGAAAATATATTTTAAAAATACCCTTTAAAATTAATGAAATGACAGTGCTGTGTGAATATGTATTTTGGGTTTTTGTTACTAAGCACTGCTGCATATATTAAGGGAACATTAGTGATATAGTAATAGTGTCTTTCAACAAGTTTTCAATTCTCTTAATTTCCTTTGGGATGCAAGGAGAATGCAATATGAACTTTATGCTTACCACTGTCATAAAGTAAATTGGAGGGAATGTAAAATGTCATGAAACTTTGGTCAATTCTTTCAAATAATTTTAAAAACTGATTTGGAACACTTGCACTATATTAAAGGAAGCTAATAATCAGAGATGAGTTACAAGAACATACAGGAGATCTTTCCATTCTGTTTCAAGAAATTGCTCCAGTTCTTCTACTCAGAGCCTAGGAAATTCATCTGGCAGCAATCTCTGCTTGGTAATATCTTGCCAAGAATAATGCCCATTTGGTCCTCATTTTACTTACGAATGAATTTTAAAACACATTGCAAAGATTTTTTTTTTTTTTTTAAACTTTGTCTTTAAAAACTTTACTCACGTCTCAGAAATAATGGAGGGGCAAGTTAACTACTTAACAAATAGTCCAATTTTTCTTAACCCTTGAAAGATCCCAGGTGTACAGTGAGCGGTAGTTCATATGGTGGGACGATGGTAGAAATGGACCTTCATAGTGAGTGAGCTGACATCTTAAAGTTTCAAAAAGTTCTGTTACTGGGAGGGAAAACAAATTAAACTGTCATCACACTTTCCAGTAAATTTTCAGCCTGGAAAAGTCTTTCTTCTAATTCTGTTTTAAACAGTAAGCTTTTAATAGAAAGAAATACATTGATATTTCTTTAACATGTTCCTGATGTTTTATCCATTGACTTGTTGGATGGAGTCCTGTCATGTATCCCATATTGTTGTTGTGGCACTAAGCTCAAGCAGAAAAAATGAATTTCAGCTGTTTGAATGGAAATGTAAAACTGTGATAGTCCATAACATTCTTTCCATCCTTTTTTAATTTATATTTTTTTAAACTTATAAAAATGTTTTATTTATAAATATTGTTTCTTTTACTCCATCCTAGTCTGCTTTTATATGCAATTTTTAAAGTAAAAATGTCTCCCTATGTCTGTTGGCATTACTATCATAAAATCATGTAGTAATGTCATGCATTTCAGTGACCTGATATGTTACGGTTCATAGCACAAAATATATCCATTATTTTGCTTCTGTATTTTCCTTTATTTGAGGTAATTTGTTCCAGTCACTAAGCCTTAGTACTGTGAATCAAAGTCCAGCACTTAATTGCTATTTTGGTCCGGAACAAAAGTGACCTGTTGGGGTATTTTTAAGGACACTCCAAATTAGACACACAATTTTGTGTAGTTAATTTCTTAGTTCTGCTGTTTTATAAGACCTCTTTAGAGTTCTTCTTCTCCTGCTTAATTCTTTCAAACAAATCAATAGACCAAAACAAACTACCATAGAAAGGAGTTATAATGAGTGCTTGTTTTTAACAACCTAATCCCATATTGCACCAGTCTCTGCATGGGTGGACCTCTGTGGAGAGTCCATTGACTGTGACCGGGATCTGCATGGGGAGTGGAGTCAACTACAGTATTAATGCCTAATATGATCAAGGCAAAGGGTCTGTTTTGTGCTCTAACACCAATGACTGATGTGCGCAAATGTAGATGACATTTATCAGTAGCACTGAAAAGTGAACCCAACTGTTGCTTTTTTGTAATCTACAATTTATTTTATTGATATATTTTTAAAAATCCAGACAATTTCCTTTCTCTACTTATTTCCAACTTGAAAATACATATGGATCAATAAACTTTGTCTAGTCCTTTAAATTTGAGGGCAACCTTTAAATTCTATTTTTACTTTTAGAAATACTGAAGTTATAAATGTGGTTTTATGATTAAAATAAACTACAATACACCCAACTTCTTATAAATGAGCTGTTTTAAAAGAATATAATCACACACAGATTTGTATGCATTTATACTTTTTCCTTCAATACTTGTTAGGTACAACGGGACAATGATATACAACAAAACTGCATTAATGTATAATTTAACAGTATATATTTCTAAATTGTATTAAACAGGAGGTCATTTAGGTTGGTTCTCTGCCCCCATATCCACTAGGGCTGTCCTGGCAGCTCTGTGGTGTAAACAGTATGGTATGCTGTGTTCCTGCTGCTTTGGTGGTGGTAGTGTGGACTCACCTCTTTAGAATGTTCATGTTCAGTTATTTTGGCATGCTGCCAACATCTCCCAGAGAAAAAAGCAAATGAAGGGAATTAAATAAAGACTTTGAGTTTTTATAAATCAGATAAACCTAAATGAAATTACCTGAGACAAAGAAATGGCACTTTTCTTGCCTCTTTCCCTGTGAAATTTCAAAGGCTTGCTGCAAACAATAGAGGCATTAGAACTTTGCACATGCAAAAAAAAAAAAAAAAAAAAAAAGGTTCAGGAATGTTTTATAATGAAAAGTGTTAACCTGAGTATAAGGCTCAGTATTAACTCCTCCTGTAATAAGTTCAGACAAAAATCAATAGGCTAAACTACTCGGCATTTATTAGCTTTTAATCTAAGTGCTGTACAAAACTAGATGGAGTCAGTCCATCACAAAAGTATTTTTCACTGTTCCCTTGTAAGGAGGGATGTGAGGACTTGCATTTAGAGGTTGTAATTTGGTGGTTTGGGGATGTGAGCACTTGTATTTGGTGGTTTATAAACCCTGTTTTAACAAAGGCTTTTTTGAAGAGGGATATCATGTATTTGGGCCTGAATCCAGTCAAGCATGGGCTCAATCTGACCTTTTCTGATAAGTCTTGCCATAGTTCCTAGAATTTGATAATCTAAACCTGGGTCTCTTGTTCCCTCCAGGAGCTAATCATAATGCTACCTATCACATTACTGTGCAATTAATCTACTTTTTTCTTTCTGAATTCAAGATATTTTAAGTTATGAACATGATCCATGAACCAAGGAGAGTTACTTTGGGATTTATATTTCCATCTCTTATTCGATATGGTCACTGAGTTCAGTAGAAGCGCTTCATGCAGAACAATCACCAGATATGATCTTTTAGCTGTTATTTTACAGATGACTGCTTTTCCCCTTGCTTTGTGCCCAAATGAGTGGATAACAATCTGAAGCATATAGGACGCCCGAGCACTGTTTTTTAATAGTCAGAGTTCAGAATCCAGTCCTACATCTTTTTGAAATATGAAATAATGTATAATGACTAATGTTCGTGAAAAGAGAGATACTGTTTATTTACAGAGCATGTACAGCTTGGGACCAGCTGCATGAGCTTTCTCACAGTCTCTTCCTTGAGTGAAATGGTAGCTCAAGCTCCATAGTCAGTTTTTGAACTTTTGCATTTGAGATATTGCCTACTAATTAGGAACTGGGTTAAGACTGTTAAATTACTTCACTTTGGACACCAAACAATCAGGTACCTGTAGGGAATGGGAAGTGAGGTGTAGTGCAGTGCTGGCAAATGTTTTGTGCAATACATGCCAAGAAATTGCAAACATAATATTTTCAACACATGACATGCCAGGGGAGTGGGAATAGCTGTCATAGGATTCCTGCTGTTTTATTTTGGCAGTCAGCTATTAATTAACGGCTTGTATTTTGTTTACAGTGTTGTATGTGCTCTACTTATATAAGTTGATAGTCAATTTCTGATGTCAGAGTTAGAAGTTCATTGCTGAAAATAGTTAACATAAGTACGTTGAACTGAATGAGTCATCAGCAAAGCTACGTCCAGTCTTCCATAGAAACAAAGAATACAGCAGTGTTTTCCAAGCTCACAAAACTGTTTTTAGGAATGTGTTTTCTTCAATTCTTCCATGCTCACTATTTGTCAGCTGAGAATTGAGGTTATCAAACTTGGTTTTTCAGATAGCGTTCTCCTGGAATGTAATGAGCTACCTCTTAATCTGACCATTCAGGATCTGTGTAGCAAGAATTCTTAACACTGTGTGGGGCAGTTTGAATTGTAACTTACTTTCTATCTGTCAGAACTTTAAACCACCCCGTATAAGCTTCCAGTGACTTCTCAATTGTATCTGATTGGTAAATTTCTATGATGTTGCCCATGATATCCGTGGAAGTTTCTAAATTTTCCAGGTGTCTTCTGAACAAAGGGAAGTATTTTAGTTTTCTATCATCCAAGTCTTGAATGGTTCCAGCTTCTTCACATAAGTTTTGGTGCATGTTGAGCGAGGCCAGCAACAAGCATCGAATCACTCAGCTATTACCAGTTCAGGATAATCTTGTCCCTTTTGATCTAAGAATAAACTAACTTCTTCCAAACATTCCATGATTCCAAGAATATGGCCTTAATTTAACCATCAGACATCGCTATAAATCAGTGATCCTGCATGTTGAGACTACTTCTAAATGTTTAACTTGCTCATTTAAGCGCTCTTAAAATGATAGGATTAACAACTTGAACCACTGCCCTGGAAATATCTTTATTTGTGACGTTCCTGGCAATATTAGCAGTTTGAATCAGTTGTTGCATTTTCTTTTTCCCCACATTCCACACAATATCTGCCAATCATAAATTTACATTTGTACTATCCGCTAAACAAATTCAGACTATATCTACAGTTTTTTAGTCCGATTTTCAGTTGCTTGCCTGTTTTCATTCATATGTTAGAACTTCTGTCTTTAATTGTCTTTCTATGCAATGTAATTCTTTAATTCACTGTGGAATATTCTTTTTGATATAAAATCTTTGAACATTCTATTGGTACAAGAAAACAGTCTCCAAAATCACCATCAGAAAGTAGTTTCTCATGCTGTGCATATAGTATGACTCTTGAAAACTAGCACCAAGATCATTTGAACTATGAACAGACTTTGCACACACGTTCAACTGATTCTGAACTTCCCACAGCTTTTGTTAAATGTTCTTTGTTCTTCTGTAAGCAAACAAAGATTCTTACAGATGGTTGGAAAGTGATGTTGAACACTGAATGTTTTAGAAACCCTGCATTCAGAGCAGAGAGAACACAATTCTTTGCTATTTGAAAGTGTGAAGTCTCTTCCATTACCATGACCGTTTAATTTTGTCTTCTTAGGTAACATACTTTTAGTGAAAAATCAATAAAACCAAAACACGCAGTATCCAAACCAAAGTTGAAATCTGGATTCCAAAAGTCTGCTTCCATTAGCTGAACCAAGACTTGGAAGAGGATTGACTCATGAATGATTCCCACAGAAATAGGCCATGTGCTAAAAATCAGTAACCAATGCTATGTAGAATTTAAAGGCAGTGTCTCTGATCATGAGGACACCTTCTCTTATAAGCCAATAGAGCAGTCCATCCTCCATGCCCCCAAGAAGGAATGTCCCTTCCCCCTAAAGTCATGGCTTCAGCCTCACAAAAAAGTTTCCCTTGCTTCCTATCCTAAGCAAACACTCCTCTCCTAGCCCCCATTACCGTTAGCAGGGTCCTCAGGGATCAGTTTCTAGCTGCTGCTAGACAAAATGGAAAACAGCAGCCAAGTTAAGGATCTACTTTGCCTGCAGTCCTTCCAACAAGGGAACAACACAGTAGCAGTGTAAACCAACATCAGTTTCACGATCTCTAGCCTTAAGATTAAGAGCTGCTGCATTACTGTACTTAGTACATTAACCCTTCCATTTGAATAGCTGGTGATCTTCACATACTGACCATGCTACCAGTCAGATTTGCCTCTGCAGGGAAGTGCAGCTTGAAGTAATTTTTAAAAATTTTAAAAGCATTTTAAAGATATTGTGGATGTCTATCTCGTATAGGGTTTTCTAAAAATCTGTCATAAATCAAATTGTAACTCTTGTGGTACATTCCGTGTACGAAATAATCCCCCACAGTACCATTACAATACTTAGGCCCATTCAGCAATCACAACTAACGCTTCCTGCACAATACATTTCAGCATTCGGATGACTAGAGTCAGCAAATAGATAGTGATAACCAGGAACATAGAGATAAATGAAAGCCTGTTGCTAAAAATCAGTAGGCAATGCCATGTAGAATTTCAAGGGGAAACTCTCTGAGAGCACAATGCCATGTCCTGGCTATGTAATAATGGCACCACAGAGAGCCAAAATGTGTGGAGTAGAAAAGTTGACAAGAGAAATGTGACCAGTCACACAACAGCACATTTACCTGCTGTATGTTGCAGATGGCGGAAAGACTGTCTTCAAACCTATCAAGGGAAGTTAAGTTATAGAACTTGTATATCTGTATTCATGTGATTTGTTTCCTCTTTGTGCATATTTATTTGTATATGCACATGTCAGGCAAAATAGGTACATTGGTTTTATCTTCCTGACCTATCAGTGTCTTGTAGTCATTGATCTAGTGAATTGATCACAGAGCTATACACCAGGAACTCCTGACTTCCAGTTCTGGCTCTCTTCTGTAGCTCTGGGCAAGTCATTTAAAATTAAGGAGACAAACAGAAGTTAAGAAATTGGTAATAGTACTTATTTACCTCACAGGAATATTGTGGTGATTGTTTAGTTAGCATTTATATTGCATTTTACATTTTCAAGTTAGTAGTATGCTGTGATGGTATCAGAAACTAGTGACCCACAAGTAGGGGTGAAAACCTGTCATTAGTTCCTTCTGCCATCCAGTTTTCCCCTATCCTCAGTTTTTCGTATTTGATCGAGTAATCGATTCACAACTATGGGAAGGGTTGTCCAGACTGTTCTACCAGAAATAATTTGTTTATTTTAGCTATGTTGCCTTCAAATATTCATTCATAATATCTTGAGATTTTCTTCAATAGCTTTAGCTTTTTCTTTTTCTTTTAGGTGGGAATGTAGCCCATGAAACAGAAGATGACAAACTCAAGAAAAACCAGAAAGATGATGAAGAGCAAATTGCCAGATACAGAGCACTCTTGCAGAGTATCCAAGAAAAAGAGAAGAAACGGGAAGAAAGTGATGTGGAAATGGAGATTAAATGGGTTCCAGGTAAATTTATCTGGCACTTCAACTGTTTCTTTTCCTTTTCTCACTTGGAAAAATTTGCAATATTTTTATTGGCCAGCTTATTGAGGTATAGAATGAAGTGTGGGATTTTGTAGGAATTGAAACTAACAACAGTATTTTCTTATTCCTTAGCATTAAAAATCCAGATGGGTTATAGTGGGGGATATGGTAGTAAATAATGATTGAGCACAGTTCCTCAGCTGTAGTGTTTTGTCTAGTTTGTGCCTCTTGCCTGTTTGTCTTATGTGTTTGCTGTTTCTTTCTTCTAGATTTTTCTAGAATAGTTTTTGTATGCTTTAGAATCATAACTTATTCACACATGTAAAAATGAAAAATAAGGTATCTTTTTCCATATCCTAAAATTTGGGAAGAAGAATGTTTGTTTTTCTCTGAATAGCCACTATTTTATTTATTTATTTATTTATTTATTTATTATTTTATCTGATAAATCATTAGATCAGTGCTGATTTCATAACTTGAAACTCACTGATGGATGAAAGAAATACCCTAAATGCTCAGCTACATTTCAGTTGGCCTCTTTGGACTGTTTTTCATCAAAATTGTGCATGTGGCTTTTTTTGTAGATTGCTATAGTGTCATGCTGCAGTGATTGCTATAGTTGGGGTTCAGTTTCTGTACCAAGTTATTCTGTACTTGTTTGCCTACTTAAAAATTAATTAATTGTATTAAAAACAAATCCAGAAACACATGTTGGTGGGGAAAAAAAGGATAAGGCCTACCAATAAGCTTTTTGTAATGCTACTTCAAAATATAAATGCTTTCGGTAAATTTAAATTGGCAGACTAGTGTAAACAATTGAATTTCTGCAGACATCTGTTTACTTGTTAAACTGCCTATCACCTAATCCATCAGTGTAGCACTGCTTCATTAAAATAGGAATTTCTGAAAATATTTTCTCCAAATAGTGTAGATGGCTTTTAAAATAAATGGCAATATCTTTCAAACATTTTATTTCTTCAATGTCTTTGGATCAGAGACAACAATTTTTGGATTTAATGGCATTTATATGAAGGCAGATTCAGATTGTTTTGGAGGTTGGGGAGTTCTGCCATTTTTTCCAGAGGTATTTGCTAGAATAATTTTTATTAGGATCTCTAAATTACCTAGATCACCTTCCTGCACAGTTATGAGATGCCACATGTCAATCAGAAGGCCAAGAATGATTGAAAAAATGGAGGCTCCTAAACTATTCAGATCTGTGTTCCTGTTCACACAAAATACACCTTGCATGTGGAGGTGATAGCTAGGTGTTATGTTGCAGAGTCATATGATAAATTTATCATGTAACCTCATAGGTAAGACTCTGGGATTTGTGGCTGGATACTGACAATTTTTCTATACTTGGAAGATACCATAATATATGAAGTCCTGTTTTAGAGCAACCCTGCAGAAGTAGAAAAAAATCTCTTTGGAATAGTAAAACTAATTCTAGTCCTGGAAAAGCCTGAGATATAGGGACTTTCAGAAGGCATTATTTTTATACATAGAAAAGTTATTTTAGCTTAATTGACTGACATTGGTATTTTTGGTTCCTTTGACTCAGACCCCAAAATCTTTGAGTGGATAGGAAAGCTGTCAGTCTGAGAACTTAAAGCAATGGATGCTTTCTGGACCCCTGTATGAGCAACTTACTGATCTGCTTCCTGTATCCTACCTTGTACTACTATATTGACTCAATACATAATCTGACTCTCTAAAGTGGAGAATTGATCACATATGTAAAATAAATACATGTTGTGTTGTAGCGTAAAGGTTTTATTGGTGTGAGTTTTGTGTGTTCACATTACTCATAAGTTATGTGCGTCATATATAGTCTACTAATGAGTCTGGTTGATTACACACATGTAGTTCAACCATAACTAACACACTAATTTATAGTTATGTACCTAGTACATATTTAGTGCAAAGTACTTGCCTTGAAGTTTGATGTTGACAAATGTATCTGGAAATGCACTTTTATATAGAAAGTGACAGAAGTTAGTGATGATGTGAAAAGTATTACCTAAAATGTTGAAGGCTAGCAAATCATAAAGTGGAAAAATTCCTGGGTGACTGAACCAAGGAAACGATTTCTCCTATAACTGTTCTATGACTAGAAGAAACCACACTTCAGTCTTAAAACACTGCACCAAACAT
This sequence comes from Emydura macquarii macquarii, assembly GCF_026122565.2. Lineage (NCBI taxonomy): Eukaryota > Metazoa > Chordata > Testudines > Chelidae > Emydura > Emydura macquarii. The sequence goes on from NW_027132813.1 coordinate 43,661,499, forward strand.
GTTGAGCAGAACTCTTTCATGTTTCTTAGAAGATCACCTCCACTAATTAGTGCTCTGTCTGGGGTGTCTTTAACTCACTTCAGATGCCAGACCTTCCTAAGGGCAGCATTCTTTCTCATGACTAGGTTGGAATGCCCCTTCGAAAACAAGATTTTTCAAGGTGGCACTTACAGACTGTGGTACATGCAAAACTTTTTCAAGCAAGGTTAGTATATATCTAGTCTTAGAAAGAAATGACAGGAAATAAACTATACACTGATTTTCTAGGTCTGTTCATGCATCTGATTTTCCCATATGTGGGAAATGTATTCAACACCAAGAAAAAATGTGAAATGTTGGAATCTGTATGACACCATACCATAACATTTTGCTGCATAATTTATAGAAAACTATTTTAGAAATGTTTGAAATTCTAAAATTAGCACTTTACTTTTTTTTAATCCCTTTCCACCTGTAAAGCCAGGTGGCTGTTTCCATGAGTACAATTGTGCAGGATTTGGAAGGATAGTGAAAATTATAATTTAGAACATTATAAAAATTGTGAAATCCCAATCATTAGAGGTTTTTAAGAACAGGTTGGAGAAACATTTAGTGTTGTGTTTTCTGCCTTGTGCATCATGACCAGTACATAATTTTGTAGGCCGGTTTCTGTTCTGTTTACAGTTGTGCAGTCCCGCTGACCATAAATGAAGATAGGACTTGACTCACTAACAGTAACTTAATTATTCTGTTGATAGTGTATGAGTCAGAATAGAATCCAGTTCCATCTTCCATAGTTGTTGTTGTTTCATATTAGTCCTGCAGTATGAGCAGAAATAATAAGTAGCAAAATTTATTTTTGTAACTCAAATATTCAGATGCGAGTCTGAATACACTCGGAATTACTTCTGCTTAATAAATGCCATCTCTTTTGTATTGCGTTTTGGCCCATAAACTGAATTCATTGCCCAAAAGAAGTTTCTGAAGTATAAAATAATAAATGCACAAGAAAAGATCTGCTTTTGAAAGCATAAATTGATAACTACAGAAAATGTCCATGAATATTTCTTGTGTTTGATGTAATTTCAATTACTTCTGACATATATTTTCCCTAAATTTACCTTTAAAAATGTACATCGCTACCTGTGATTGAGATGAAGGATTTAATAGCACATCCGAATCATCATGTTATAATTCCACTATCCACAGAGTGTCAGTATGTGCATACATGTCGTTGCTTCATCATGAATGGCTTCTAATTCATTGTGGCATCAAGCATCCAAATGAGCTGAACATTTTTATGCATAGGTAACTATTACACTATTTTCACAAGGACTTTATGTTGTCAGCGCCTTTAGACCCAGTAATGTTGGAAACCACAATGGAAACTGTGTGTTGCTGTTATTAATGTGTTCTGTATGTAGAATATAGACAAGGCATTGGTTTTTAAGTAGTTAAGCTACTCATTTTGTTTTTAAATTGTATTTTGAAATAGCTCTGTGCATACACACAGAATTCTAGAACTCTGAATAGGTAACTGAGCTGCAGTGCATGGATTGTAATATTAGACTGCAGTTCCATGCAAAAAATTATCTTGCAAATAACGTATGTGAGTTTCTTCTGATAATTACAACAATCCAACTAAATTAGTGTGATGACTTTATAACTATGAACTGTGAGTCAACCATTCACTGGAGTATTAGGGAAAGCTGTTATGAGGGTGAAAGGAGTACCTATCGGGGTTGAGAAATTAATGAGACTGAAACCAAAGGGGAGAGTTCTCTAGTTACTTTGAGGTGAAGAGGGTGAAGCTGTCTGTGGAAAATGGGTAAGACAGGAAGAGTAAGAAGGGATCCTTTGCAAGGCACAGTTACAGGGCTCTGAACCATGTATTATATAAGATTAACCTTCATTCTGGCCTTCATAATATGTATTATGGTAGTCTTTAATTACATAATTGCATATTATCTTTCCTGCCTTATTCAGTGAACAGGATGAATGGTGCTCAGTTAATAGGTGGGTATGCAGTATCTTGTTTTATCCTCATCATTCAGTGTATGCCCACAAGCTTTATTTAATGCACACAATCTAAGCCCTGCACTTAAATAAAATACTGATTCCTTCACGGGCTTTTTCTATTATTTGGTCACAAATTCATTGCTCATGAAGCACTCCTACTCTTATCTTCATGACACCACTGGGTGAAGTGGTATTATCTCCAAGTTTAAAGCCAAAATTATGTCCACTGATTCTGGGAGCCCAATCTGAGATGCCTACTTGGGACCTGACTTTTTCAGAGTACATAGCATTTCTATAACCCTTTATGTTCAACACCCAGGTCCTGTAGACTTCAGTTGCATTTGTGCAAATCTGACTCCATGTGTCTCAGATTGGTCACCCAGAAAATGAGGAACACAGTTAGTGGTTAGCTGCAACAGTTTTGGTTTATATGATTTGCCTGGCACTACAGGGGTAGAATCCAGTTCTCCAGGGGGCATAGAGCTGCTTTAACCATAAGGCCATCTTTTTTTCTTCCTGCAGTCCCTTGCTTCATTCACTGCCCTTCTTCCAACTTTTGCAACAAATGAAGCAGGAGTCCTACAGACAATAGTTTCATTCACTATACAACCCTGATATATCACCTGAGCACTATCCATCCTGTGCACTAAATGATGCACAAATCCTGTTCATTTGTTGTTTTTTTTTAATATGTGATCATGTAATTAAGGACTTTATCATGCATCCCACAAAAGGGGAAAATTAAGATTACATTGGCATTTCATCACTCTGAGTGCTTGACTTTACAATTATTAATGTTTTGATGTAGGTTTTTGGATGCAATTAACTTAAAAAATCCTGAAAAAACAAATATACGGAATCATGTTAACACCCACATGGGTCATCAGTAGACTTGGAATCTTTAGAAACACTGCACAGTTCCTCAACTATTTGAGCTAATGGAGTAACTGATATCAGTAGTAGACTTTTATCTTATCTGTGGACCACTAGAAGGAATGGTGAGCTCACTTTGCCCATGGGTTTCAAAGCTGTTTGCTGACCGCAGTGGACTGTTGAGACAATGAAATCCTGTTTTAATTTTAAATCCTGGAGGGAAGCGTATCTCGTGGTTATAAACACTTCTGCCACCGTGCCCTCTTCTCCTATCCATCCACCGTCTAGCTCTGACCCCCCCTGCTCCTGTCCATCTGTTTCCAGGCTCTTGTTCCTATTCTTCTCATTCTTCTCCTATTGCATTAGGTTGTTTCCTCCTTTGTGCTACCTGGGCACCATCAGTGAAACTACTGACTGTAGAGGAGATACTGTCTGCCTGCTCTGAGTTATGATGCCTAGTACCATAGTAGCTCCCAGGTGCCAGGAGGAGCAATTATAGAGGAAGCCCTGCCCCATAGGATGGAGAATGCATCATCATTTTGTGGGGATGGTGCATGCATAGTGTTTTTGCATGTAGATGCTATGGAGATGTTGCATGCTCTATGCATATGGATTAGTTTTCAGAGCTCCAACAATGGAAATATGATAACTTAAGCAAGCTGAGGGTCTGACCCATGAATTGCTTGCATGCCTTTTGTTTGTTTATTTATTTTCATTTTTTTGCAGAGGGCAGTATGTAGGCTGATATAGTAGAGGAATCCTTGGTTTTTAACAAAAAATAAACTTCAAAACAATTGTATTTATATTTTGCTTTTGTGAATTTTGAGACTCTTAAAACTGGTTTTCAGTATTCATATTACTTTTAAGATTTCCTGACCAGTTCAGAATTAGTTTTGTTCCTATATTGCTATTGCCAAGCCTTTCTGTTACCTAATATTTATTATTGTACTGTAGGATGCTTTTTATAAAAGGATTTTAATAACCAGATGTTTAAAATAAAAAGAAAATTACAAGAGACTAATATAGGAAGACTTTTAAATGGAAAGTCTGAGATTTGAATTAATTTAAAAATTTAAGCTTTGGCACAAATTTTCATGCACAATTGTAGCAAGCATACTTGGTGAATGAATCAGTGTTCTTTGAATCATAATCGTTTTAACATAAATCCAATACCAGAACAAATCAAACAGATTTGGTTCCAGTTATTTTAGCAATGTTTCTTTTAGGCACAAAATGAGTGTTTTGTATCTGTATCTGTTCATCTGTTTTTATACAGTCATATTTGATTCAAGCAATAAATACCTTAGGCGGTGCTAGCCAGTTCTCAAAATTTTACATACTCCCATAGAAGGTTTCTGTGCTTTAGACTTCATACATGTGGTAGACTACAATCATATTCCTAATATCATTTTCGAATACTTCTCAACTTCACATTTTTCATTTAATTTGAAACATTCATCCTTTGGGAAGAGTGAAATGTGAATATTAAACAGGAGTTAAAACGGTACTTTAAAAATTACTTGTTTTCATCCTAAATAAAAATCAAGTGCAATAATCTCCTCCTAAGGTGCTGTGGTTCTCTATGCCATATGTTGTTGGAAGGATTATATGGAGTGAGACAGTGTTTTCATTCCATATGATCTTTGAAGATAGCGTATATGGCTCATTCTGTATTCTTAGTTAATGTGCTCTTTGAATGAGGTATTCCTGCCTCCTGCAGTGCACAAAAGTATGCACTCCATTGGGCAAACTAGAACTCTGCAGGAGTTCTTTATTTTGAATATCTTTAGGTACTAATAATGGTCCCATCCTTTGATACTTTGTCCTTTTGAAAAGTGAGATTAAATCTACCTAGTGATGCAAGATAACCCCCAAGGTCTCTGGGAAAACATTAACTATTTTTGATCCTTAGAGCTTAGATAAAACAAACGTGATATCAGTCATGCTATTGGGCAGTCTTCTTTGAGGGCCTCAAGAATGCACCCTGTTTTACATAGGACTTCCTTATTTTGGTCTACTCTTCCTTCAGGTGTGGAAAACCCCTCGAAGTTGTTTACAGATGGTTCCCTATATCCTTTTCAGAATATTTCTATGAGACATTCCTTGCAGCTACTTGCAACAAGGGTTTCACATTGACAAAGCATATATCAAGATTCTTCCTTCATTTTGCTACATGAAATGAATTTGCTAGTTTGGATTCCCTAGAATGAAGAAATGTTTTCCTTTCTCCCTCCTCCTTCTCTACTCCCACTTCCACTTCAGGCAGGTGGATTACAAATGGTCTAATAAAAGTATTTTTCTAGAGTTTGGGCTGTTATATCTCCCATTCTGGCGAAATTTGAATTATAAAATTGAAGGACAGCCAGCATATCAAAATCTTCCTTAAGTGTTGTCTTAATAGCCTGATTGAAGACTTAAGGCACTTGCACATTTTGTTTTTAATTAATTTACAAATGTTTCAGTGGAAATCCGCAGTAGCCAATCATTCTGTCATAGTTCCAGGGGTGGCTAGTTCCTTGGACGTGTCTACAAGTGTGACATTTTTTAAAAATTCTCAGTTGCTGACCCTTGTTTTTCAGGGTAAACCAATATTCCTTTTTCTTTCTGTGAAAGCTACTCTGGCTTTTCACCACAGAAAGCTTTCTACTAACACTATATTTTAGAAATGTTTATAGATTAACTTTTGGTTTTTTAATTTTCCTTTCTCTTTTTTCTTATTCTGCCAGTGTAAAAAGGAGTGGAAGGAAAACAACCATATCAAAACAGTAGCTACTTTTTTGTGTATGTTAATTTAATTGAAAATGGAAAATGTCTGAAAACAAACTTTTCATTAATTTCATGTTTAGAAAGAAGTAATTTTCGGACAACTTTTAAAAAATAATTCTGACCAGCTGTAAACTTTTTACAGTCTAAGTAGTAGCTTATTTGGATTTGAGTCCCAGTGCTCACATGCCATGTTTTTGGTCAATCCTACTGAACAATTCAGTTGCATCCCACTCTCTCACTGCTGATTTATTTGGCAGCATAAAGAGCTACTTTCAAACAGACGATAAAGATTTCCCCCCCTATTTTGTTCTTTTTTCGTGGCTTTCATTTGGGGAAGGTTGTGACAAAACGATACTGTGATTCATTTACTTCATTTGTAGATCTCGATTTTCTATTATGTAGGTATGTGGTCTGAAGATCAGCTCTTGATTGTGTGCAGATTACGGTAGTGGTACCTAAAGAAGACAATTTATTTTCCTTTCTGTAGTCATAAGCCTTTTGACCACTTAGAAATAAATTTTCATTCTCAGGTTGGACAATCATTTCTAAGCCATTCTAATCTGTGAAGGAAGTTTAATGCCTTTCTTGTGGTATTTGGCAGCCTTATGAAAGAGCTATATTATTCTCCAAGTCCTACTTCGGTAGGAGGATCAAATGATTCTGTTTTCTAGGCAGATAAATCAGCAATCTGGTAACCTCCTTTGGGAGTGAACCTCATTCAGCTGGAGATGTAACTCGTTTTTCTATCCAAAATCAGCCCTTTTCAGAGAGAATCTGTAACATCACTAGCTGACCATCAATATTTTTTTCTAAGCCTAACAAAATTTAGTTGCTTTTACCTTTTGGATACAGTTTTTGGGGAACAGAAGAGTCTGTTCTCAGTGCATTTCAGGAAGATGTGTATTGTTGAAAACAAATATATGTCTGTATATATAATAAAAATATTATGGTTTGAGAGAGCTTTTCAGTTGTCTTATTTTTGCTGACTTGTAATAACCTCTTTCTTTGCATTGTAGTGACTGTCTTAGTACTTGCTCCCTATTTTATTACACTGCTTGCATGGCGGTTGGATGATTGTCACTGCTTGTTACTTCCCCATAGTCACGTTATTTCTGCAGTAAATGAGGCAGCAGTCCTACAGATGAGCCTTCATCCCCAGAGCAATGGAAAAATAGTATGTTGTCATGTAATTAAAGAGCATATCATAAACCATATACATAGAGAGGCTGAATTAAGATTGCAACCTCAATTTTTTTGGCATTTCCTAATTTGAGTGCTTCATGTTGCAACTTTAATAATGCTCTTTTAACAGGTGTTTTTTTGTGTAATGTGTATACAATCTAGTCATTCATTTGTGCAAAGCTCCAGGGATGACAATATCTAGTCTAAAGACTGCCCGTGGCAAAAGGTGGCACAAGTATAGCTCATAGCTGAGGAATGTGTTTGTTTAAATATTTCTTTTAAAGTTCAGAAGTTTATGCATTTGTTTTTAGGAAGGCTTAGTTATATTTAAGACTAATTGCTTAATCTTTTTAAGCCTTTTGTGATTAGAAAGATTTTGAACAGGTAGATTACTCTTCTGTGGTTCATGCTTTCCTGAGAGCCCTGTGAAGCTGTCATTTGCTGTGAAAGGGAAGAGGAAATTTCCTTCAACAAAACATTTAGCCTGATATTGAACTTTTTTGAATTGTTGACAGCTCAGGAAATGTGAACTTGAGTATTTCTCCTAGAGTACACACCTGACAAAAGGACATCAGAAAGATGAAGATCTAAGTTAATGATCTGATAATTACGGCTCCCCAGGGATGTAGAAAGAGGAGATGGTGGATTACTTATGTCCTTTGATCTTTTGGTTCATATTGGCTGCTAAATATAAAAAAGTACTTCATGTAATTTGATAATCTTAAATAAATTAGAAGAGAATTTATTTAGCTATTTTCAATTTTGGTTTCTGATGAGTCATCATAATTTGAAAGTCTACCCAAATGAAAATGTCTTTCTTTATGCATTTTATATATTTATAATATATATGTTTATTTATTTAGCCACTATGGAGGTAATATGCTCTGAGCGTAACCCCTAATCTCTACTTTACCTTACCTTGTTACCTTAGAAGCTTTTGAATCTGGGTTTTCTGTCATACCAAAAGTCTACTGTTTCTAATTTTTGAGATACTTCTCTCCAACCAAAATAGTCAGACTTCAAGGTGTTTGTTTAAAAAAAAAAAAAAAAAAAAAAGTTTTGTGAATTTAAAACTTAGACTTTTCTAGAGAAAGCAAAGGTTTTTTTGTAAAATCAAAGGATGTCAATAAGCAACATTCTTGTGTGCACACCACGCTTATTCCAGTATTTCAGAGCAATTTTAAAGATAACTAAATAGTAATATCTATTTCTGTCTCAAAAATATTTTTTCCTTCTATTTCTATTCATCAGATTGTATCATTTATATTACAAAACCAAAAATCATTCCTTTTTTTTTCATGCACACGTGACTTTTTTTTAATTAAAGTTGAAATTCGGGGGGGGAGGGAACTGAATATGAATCCCACAAGCTTGTGCGTTCCCTCTAGGAGCTCATACTCAAAATTCCTTAACTTAATTTGCATTTAAATGTACTTCTCTCTTAACATCTCTCTTCTTGTGAAACCCTATATTTTAAAATTTATCTTTTTTCATTATAGAATTATAGAATGAAGTAAAATTAAAATGCTGAGGAATTTTAAATTTGCTTCCAGGTTTGATGTATTTTGCTAGAGAGGCACAATAATAAAGGGAAATATAAACATTAAAATCCCTGTGGAGCTTTCTAATTAAACATACTGTTGGAAGGCATTCTGTGAAATGGGCCACATTGACTAGACTAGAGGTTAAAGCACACCACTGGGAGATGGACCTAGGTTCTAATCTCATTTTAACACTTGTAATGTTGGGCAAATCACTTAATCTTTCAGTGCTTCGTTCTCCCTTCCCCTGGAAACCTGGGATAATTGTACTATGCCCATCTCAGAATGATTTTGTGAAGCCTAACTAATACTAGTGAAGCACTTTGAAGTCCTCAGATGGAGGACGCAAGGTGTTAAGTTGTTACCCCAGTGCTAAGAATGTGACACTTGTAGACAGCAGTGCTGAGTTGAGGAGAAAGGGCAGTGTAGTGAATGAGAAGTCCTGAGGACTTGATATTGCCACTCTCGTTCTCTCAAACATCTGTACAGCTTACCCCTGAGGTGCTGGGGTGTTTAGTAGCATGAAGGAGGAACATTTGAACAGCAAGCTGACCTTTCCCCTGGATACATTGCCTTGGCAATTGGTATTTGTGCAATTATGTGGCTCAAAAGATAGTAAATATATCCCTTTGGACCAGGGCCTTGATGATGAGAAGAAGCTAGAGGGTTTTTTAAGACGATGAAAAAACTTGTAAGAAAACTAATTTTGCCTATTGATCTGTTTTTTATTTTGCCATAGGACTAAAAGAAACTGCTGAAGAGATGGTCAAAAGCAAGTTGGAAGGAAAGGATAAACTAACTCCATGGGAACAATTTTTAGAAAAAAAGAAAGAGAGAAGAAAACTGAAGAAGAAAGAAAAGGTAAAGCATGCTCCATTCGCTCACATTTTTAATTAAAACCTATAACATTCCTATTTTGCCTTGAATTAAGTGCAGAGGATTTACAGTTTTTAAAATGATTTTGAGGACTGATAGTCTCTAAATGAACTCTCACCACACTATTTACAAGTGACCAAATCTAGAGAGTTAGAAGGATGTTCAGGGTAATACTAGTCATAAATGCTTGCACATATTTTCATCTCTCTTTGGCAGCCAAAGTCAATATCATTATAAATTTGTGTGATTGAAGGAAAATAAACGTGCATCTACCCAGAAAACTACCTTTTTGATCTTAGAGTTTTGTTACATTCTGTAATGTTTAAGTAGTGACCTGTTTGTTGCTAAAATATGATTGGATAGTAAGGCTTCTGATTAGGATGCACAAAACTCCCGAAGTTCTAGCAGCATAAACATTTTAAATGGCATTTAGGGGTGGTTCAAAGATCAATGTATATACGTGAGGGATATTTCTGAGTATGAATGACAAAATGGAATTGCTTTCATACCACTACTCTTTCTGTCTTGCTACTTTTCACCTTTTCATTTACTAAAGGAATCTGTGATTTGATTCCTGTGGTGGTAACACATGAATGTAGGGAGACTTTTTTTTTTAATATGTTGCCTAACCCTCCCTGCATTTACTTTCCTCATCCTGAATCAGCCCCGATGTCACAGATGTGGTTTCCTCATAGTGCCTCCTGCTGGTCAAGGGTGGCACTGCAGGTGGTTCTTGTCTCAGTTTACAAGGTGTGGCAGCCTGTTGAGAACAGGGTGGCCCTTACCATATGCTTGGTGTCAGTCCTTACAAGATTAAATGATAAAGTCAGATGGAGGCTGTCTGTATCTTTAAACAGATAAAAGGCAGCTGCTTGGTTGCAGTGTTTTAAACAAAGGATCTTACTTAGACCTGGGGTTCTGGACTAGCACTGAGGAGCTTTTGTCCTAATCTCACCAAGCACTCCCCCAGAAGAAGCAGGCAAACCTTAACTGGTCTGCTGCCTCGCTGTTGGTCATTGTCTTCTCCTGGCCCTTGTGAAGGACTTGTCTTGTTGGTAGCCTGGCCTAAGTAAGTTTTCTTTAAGCAGGAGATGTCAGGGCTTTAATGCTCTAACAGGAGGCAGTGAAAGCCTGATAGACCCTATCACACTGAAAAAACAGATACATTAACAAAGTTGTAGAAGTTATTTTAATTAATTTGTCCATTCTGTAAACAAAGTTTCAAATATCATTTGATTGGTAACTGCTAAACACTTCTGCAAGTAAAGTGGATTCTTGTGTTAAATAGTGTTTCTAGAGGCTACAGCAACTCTTGCTAGTGTAAGACTCTCATTTACCCTGTCTAAATAAGGCAGGGTAATGGTTCACATATGCGGGAGGCTAGGTGTTCTAAGGGAAAGGTCCTCAGTTCTTGAACTTGCTTCCCCTGTAAGTTCAAACCCACATTTGATAAACTGCAGGGCACTGTATAAGGCTATTTACCCAAGATTTTGCCTAAATGCAGAGGCATAATGGGGGACTAACTAACTTGCCTAAAAAGGTGATTGTGGAAAACATGTAATTGATTATTCCTGTTTCAAGTAGGACCAGCACACTTCATAAATCTCCCAGTAAGTGTAACGTTTGTTAATATGCTGGGTTTATAGTTTTTGCTTGTGGAATACAAGCAATTATGAATCAGGTGTGATCGAACAGCTGTGCTTTTTTGACAGTGACTTCAACCTGGATGTTTGAGAACTGCCCTCTGTAGAGAAGAAAGGATATACTATCTTCCATAGTACTTCATAAATATGCTCCACAAACTTAGTGTATAACATGTAAAGCTGAGGTCTATGTAGATGTAGACATTCCTGACTACTCTCCTGGGTGCAACGATTGAGGGAAGTGATTATTCCTCTCTATTTGGCACTGGTGAGGCCACATTTGGAGTATTGTGTCCAGTTTTGGCCTCCCCACTAAGGAAGTATGTGGACAAATTGGAGAGAGTTCAGCAGAGAGCAATGGAAATGGATTAAGGGGCTGGAGCACATGACTTATGAGGAGAGGCTGAGGGAACTGGGCTTGTTTATCCTGCAGAAGAGAAGAGTGAGAGGGGATTTGATAACGGCCTTCAACTACCTGAAGCGGGGTTCCAGGGAGGATGGTGCCAATCTGTTCTCAGTGGTGGCAGAAGACAGAACAAGGAGCAATGGTCTCAAGTTGCAGTGGGGGAGATCTGGCTTGTATATTAGGAAAACCTTTTTACTAGGAGGGTGGTGAAGCACTGGAATGGGTTACCTAGGGAGGTGGTGGAATCTCCATCCTTAGGGGTTTTTAAGGTCTGGTTTGACAAAACCCTGGCTGGGATGATTTAATTGGGGTTGGTCCTGCTTTGAGCAGGTGGTTGGACTAGATGACCTCTTGAAGTCCCTACAATTCTTAATCTTCTGTAATTCTATGATTTACTTGTTGATCTCTTTGAATCATTAACTTGAAAAATATTGTGTGAGAATATGAAGAATTGAACATTTTTTTCTGATCCTATAACTAATTGGAATGTGCATATAGGATATGTTTTATGGACTTAAGACTTCTTTGAATATGTAAATTATTCTGCTTTTTGTGTACATAGTAAGATTTATAGTTTAGTGTGTTCTGTACTGTCTTAGAATTGTTTACTTACATTCACCTATTTCAGTTCTATGCCATTTAGATTATAATGTTAAAGATGTGAATTAGTAGCAGCTAGCAGAAATTATATTTCATTTAGATGAAACTTCTGTATTAGTTGCATGTTGATGGGAAAAGTGAAATTATTGTATTATGTTATAGGCTACTGCCAAGGAAGAATTGAGTGAAGATGAATTTCCATCTGATGTTGACTTGAATGACCCATACTTTTCTGAGGAACTTGGGAAAACAGGTTGGTCAATAAAAGGAAATTTTACTTGTTTAATGTGCTCTTTTTTAAAATAACAGGCTATCAAAATAGAGAAATATAAAAATAAGGCTCAGTTGCCAGGGATCGTGTGTGGAATTTGTGATAGTATGTGCATCTTGGCCTGTATTGTATGAAATGTCAGGGAGACATTTCTCCCAGTATGGTACTTTCAGCAATGACCATCAACTGCTCATTGCCAGAAAGTGACTATGTGGGAGGCAAACCTATCAGCTGGTCCTCTAAATGCATCAAGAGAAGAAGAAAGAACCTCATTGCTCCTGAAAGCCAACGAAGTTTTACCTTGTGTATAAATGGAGATACAGGGCATAACAGCTTTGGTGAGGCCCCTTTGAGGTTTGGATAATTGAGATAAGTATATTAAGTTTTTTGTATATATCCAGACTGAATTTGAGCTCTTACCCGGAAGTCTTTCAGTCATTAACTGGGAATGCATAAGATATGGATGCTGACAGAGCCAGAAGTCATGGCAGTAATCTGGCACTTCAGTTTCTTTGATTTTAGATGGAAATGGGAATTAAAAAAACAAGAGTGTTTCAAGACCTCTCAGAACATGCTTGATTATTTAAATGGATGGGGATTCAAGGGTCCTTATTTTGGGTGAACTGTTCACCCCTCTTTACTTTTGAGGTCTGCTGCATCTTTATGTGGCTGCCAGTCCCAACCCTGGATTAAGTGGGGGAGGGTTGAGTGCAAGGATAACTGTCACAGTTGAGAACAACTGCATCAGGATTTCCCTTCACTGGTCCCCACTCTCTGGCTTCTGCCACCCCAGCCATCACCTTTCTTAAGTGGAGACTCCCTTCTGACTAGAGTATTTCCAGGCTACACAGTTCCCTGCCTTCACTGTGTTACTTAGTGGAGACTGGCTGCTTGCTTTCTGTCACCTGTTTGCTTTCTCTTCAGAGATAGTTAACAGAATAACTGCTCACAGTCATAAAAAGCCATAAATACCACACAGCTCTTTTTATGCAAGCTTGTTCTATTCTTAAGGTAAAAGCACTACAGCGAAAATGTATTAAAAACAATAAAAGAACCTTTGCATGCTAATAAGCTTACCAGAGATCATACCAAACCTAACCTGGGCTCTGGAAGGAACAGTCCTTCAGTACCCCACCCAAGGGGTTTCCTTGTAGCTTCCAGCTGATCACAGCTTCAGCTCAGAGCAAGCACACAGTCTTGTGCCTTAATAGGCTCACTCCTTCAGCTCCTCTGTAAGGATTGAGGCCCCTAATGGACATGGGGTCCTGTGCATTTGTTGGATCAGGAAGAAGGTCCTAAGCCTGTTTAAAACCCAGCTGTTTATCTTTTGTTTGCATTTTTAATACAATGGATCCCAAAGGATTCAGTAAGATTTAACCTAATTCAATAAAGTTGATCTTAATTCCATAAGGTTTGTCTAGGATTTTACAGGAAATTGTCAGTCTGTCACGCTAACTATCAAGGCTCGTAAAAAAAAAACCTGTTGGTTATGGAAATGGAACCAAGCTGCCATTTCTAGTAAAAATGGCTGCTCAGCAGAGAACACAGCCGATGACCTGGGTGTAAACAGCAGCAAATGACAGAGGAATGGAAGAGTTTAGTTTCTATCCTGTGCACCAGCATTGGTATAGGAAGGATGTAAATGTTTCACATTTCCTAACTCTGAAGTCAGATTTTATTATGCTTTTCTGGTCACACAATTGCAGTGGTCACTTAGAGGGAGTCTGCTTCAGGAAGTTTCCTTTCAGAAGAAACACAAGGTTTGTGTTGATTAATAGGATAGCAGTTGGCTTGCTATTAGGTTGTTGGTAAATGTTTATACCAGTGCAGACTGATGTCCTGCAATCAGACTAATGGTGTAAGGCTTTTATTTTATGCATCAATCAGTCACATTGTTTATCTTTATTTGAGAAGTTTAAAGATGTTGCAACAATCTGTTGAAAATACCACTCCTTTTTCTGTAAATGGAACGCTAGTATGTGTAACATGCTTTAATCAGCTATGGCAAACAATTGAGAAATGGAGAACCATGCAGGCTTTGAAAATCTTAGTGATGATCTAATATTAAATATGTAGCAGATTTTCTGTGTTTTTATTTAGTTCAAATGTGTGCTGTTTGCATGCTTATGTGGGCATCAGGAATTGCTCTTGACTAATGTTCTTGGGAATGTGGTTTTAAGAAAATAAACAGGTCTGATCTAGCTTTAGCACATGGTTTTCACAAGCTTCTATATCATGCTACTTTATAGGAACATATATAAACTTCATTTCCCAGTGGCAAGGAAACCCAAGATCATTAAAGAAGCTGTTTTTAAAAATTACTGTATGTGGCCACATGTAGCAAAATGGAAAATTACTTGTCTGTAATTCTTTTTAAAGTGTTCTTGGGACTCAAGCAGCCAGCATAAGACAGATTGGAAACTCCCCTAGGTCATTGCTTTTTAGCCTTCCTAGTAGCTATGCAAAAGGCACCCTTCCTGGTTGTATGCCCTGAACTGCAAATACTCCAACCCTAGTGTTTCCTAGCCCGTTCTCCTGTTGCACAAGAACCAATAGCTCACTAAAATGGGTCAGCTATAACCCTTCCCCCTATAATTTACAAAAATGTACATACACTGCAACCTTAAAGACAGAAGCACATCACTTCACACATGGACGTCTGTGCGCCCAGATTCTGCAGGGAGTTGACTTCATGAGTTATTCTTATCAGAATGTCTCAATTCTGGTTCTTCAAAGATAATTCTTACAGAATTTTCCCATCTTAAATAGCTCAACAGTAGATCAGGCTATGTCTTATAACCAAAAGCGAGGGGAGTGTAAAATATGTAGACCAATGCCCAGTATTGTAAAAATGCAATTTTCATATTAAAAGGATGGACTTATATTCCTTCATACAATTAAGATGAATAAATTGACAGAGCCTCAAAGAACGTGACCTTGTAAACAAAAGTTTTCCACATTTGACAAACTCAGACATGAGATACCAAGAATAAACAATAGGGCAGAGATTTTTGGGCATCATGATCTCAGATATGGGCAACCTGAATCCAAACAGGGACTCTACAAGGGCAAAAGCAAAGCAGGAATTAACTGTGAAGGTATGCGTAATAAAGTGCAATTTCTGGGGCAGCAGCTTTCTCTGCCACACTTGCTCCACAAAAGAAGCCTACATCCTCTTTATGGCCATCCTGGTCAATTCTCCTGTCTGACAGTTGCCATCTCTTAGAGTAGGCCTTGGCAGTTTCTTACAGGAACAAGCCTCATTTAACAGTTTGACTTCTGATGAAAGCATCTTACTCCACAACATTCAAGGCAGCCTTTGAAACTGAAGAAACCCTAACAAATAACTGCCAGCAACTGTTCATGTGTCTGTTTCCCTTTAACCTGAGAACTTCTAGGAAGTGGAGTATGTAGTCATCAGAGTCCTTGGCAAAATATGTATTTTTCTCTACTGCTTGAAACTGAGTAGTGTGACTGGACTTCTGTGTATCATCATTTCATTTAAAAAAAAATTGTATGGTAGGTCACATTCATGGGAGCCAAATTTAGACCAGGTACCAGTTAATCTTGGTTCTTAAGAAGAGCAAATTGTTCTGTCCTTGACAAGTAAATCTATGTTTTTCTCCAGATATACCCAGCCTTTTCTTTGGAATACTAATAATAATCCTGAGTGCTTCACCTCCTTGATCTTACATTAGTGACTGCGTGGTGCTTTTGAGGCAGTGGAGTAGTTGATGCTACTGGAAGAGGTGTTGGCACAATCAATCCTCAGATAGTCACTTTAAGCAAAGTTGATTGGTAACTGCACTGGAGTCAGAACTGCTTGTATGGATATAGATTATATTCTGGTGCAGATGCCAACCTGGTATAACCTGGGCTCCAGAGGTGCTGAGAATCCCAAAATGCTTCTTACTATTCTGTTTTCTTACGCTTTGATACTCCTCTTCAAGGTAGTATTCAGTTTTATGGCTGATGACTGGAGCAATTCAGATAGTGTATACTGATACTATTTATTGCTCTCCAATTACTATGCTGATATATGCAGTGTTAACTGGAGGCTTTGGTGCAGAACTGCGTAGAGTCAAGGCTTTGGTCAGTGTGTCAGGAGGCTGTTGGCTGTCATTCAGTGCTCTTGAGGTGACCTAAGATGACTCAGAGTTTAGTACTGCTCATCTGGTGCATCATTGTGCTGAGTATATCTAAACCTTGATACAGTCAGCAGATTTTGCCTTCTGAGGCATGAAAGATTGCTTTGAGGCAAGCAGTGAAGCAGATCTGCTGGTTCTAGAGAGCTTCAGGGTAGTGCTGACATTGCAGGTGCCAACTCTGAGTCCTGCCACAAAGGAGCTTGGTTTCTTGGGGCTAGATGGCCCAAGTGCAAAGAAATAAACCTGTAATTGGAACTGACTGGAGAAATAAGAAATAAGGAATCTGTGAGCTGGAACAATGGTATTTACAAAGATCCAGCATTATTGACAACTCTCGCAACTTGATTGTCATGATTTGGGGCAATTTTTAGATTGCTCAAATCATGTAAGCAAATGCAGGCATATGTGGAATTTGGGCTGAGCTGCAGCAGTGCTCATGTGACTATTACAGGCCACTATTCCTCTTGGTAAGCAGGCAGGTGCCTCTGCTCCCCACAAGAAGACCAGATGGGCAGAACTAAGAGACCATTAGGAGAACAAAACTCAGTCAAGCAGCAGTCTTGTAAGCCTTTTAATGGTGTTGTAAGGACACGTAATCAGGTTGGACTCCAGGATGTTGGTGAGCAGGCAAAGGAAAAATCTGGAATCGGGTTCTTTGTCTTAACATTGGCAGAGTAGTAGATGGGCATACAAGAAATAGCCTCTTTCGCAGAGTGTATTGCCACAAGGGAAGCAGAACAAGAATGGAGTGTGGGAGTGGTATAGCTGGCATTTGGCAACAGGGAGGGACACACGATCCACCAGAATTCCTTGAAGGATTGTATCTTTAAAGAACAGTGATGATTTTGCAGATATTACTAGGCCATTATGTTGTTAATTTGTTGCGTAGCTAAAACTCAGATTTCTTTGAGAACTTAGCATTTACCAGCAAATGCACATGTGCTCTTCTCTTGGGTAGTCAGAAGTTAGTTAAGGGATACTTACTAATTGAAAAAAATACATTGGACTACTTTGTTTTACTTTACTTGCTTATAAATGACAGAATGATCTGAAATGTAGGATGGCCGAGATGAACTTCAGTTCATGTTTTACGAGAACAGCACTGTGGCATATTGTAGCCCCATGCCTTTCCTCTCCCCTAATTTCTCTAATAAACAGTCTGCATATAAAGTATTTCTTGAACTATGGGGACAATACCATTTCTTCCACCTTTATTCTCCTACTAGCAAGAGGATGTAGGTTTTCACACTGTTAGCATTTCCTTTTTCATTAATGTATGAGGAAGCTTCCACACAATGTATGGGAAAGTATCCTGCAATATGTGGTAAGGTGCCCCATCTTGAAATGGTGAAGAGGGTCGTCAGTGAGTGACTATTACTATTCACTAACTTTTCGTATTTTCCCCATAGCATGAAATACAAACTTACTGTTCAAAGAAGCTCTTGGAGTTGTTAAGCAAACCATGAATGTGCGGCTAAAACTCTTGACTGCAGGATTACCAGACATCAACTGGAAAAGAGGAGCTGAGATTATGGCTAGCTTTGGAATAGTTTTAGAGAGAGCACTGTCCACATGCTGGCTGGCTGCAAGCCAGGTGACTATAAAAGCTAGTCAATGGCAGACTGAGCAAATTGAAGGGAAGTTTGTCAGGTGGAAAGGAGTTCCTAGACAGAGGGTCTGACTCCTGTTTCCAAATTCCATTTAAGGAAAGTTGGGATGCTGGTGTAAAAAGGAAGCAGGAAGCTGGCCAAAAGAAGCTGAAGCAAGTGACCACCTACGTATATATTAGTCTGGGGGTGGCTTACAACAATAAACTCTGTTTACAAAGAGAACGCTGCCCTGAGCTGGTGAGTCCTAAAGTGTGGGTTGTGCCCTCTCAAGAGAGGCAGGGCACAAAGGACTTACCCAGTGGATCACTGGTCTCCAAATTTCAGCTTTAATTAAAAAATAAAGCTAAATCTCTAGATGTTGTAGTTGTGAGGGAAAAAAAAATTGGTTACGCTCAGATAAAATATTAAGTGTGGTGGTGTCTGTCTGAGTTTGCAATGAGCCTGAAAAAATAGCTCTGAGCTTTGACCTGCCCCAGTGAATTCAGTGGGTGCGAACTCCAGTACTAAAGATGATACTTAACAATGTTGACATTTAAATTGTCACTGCTCATCAACACATGTAAGAAAGGAGAGGTAGGTGTAGATATTCCTAATACATACAGGGAGAGAGTAAAGGGAGTGTGGAAGATGCATCAGTTAAGATGTGTAGGCCTTCAACATGTGGTGTGTAGAGCTCTGTGTGGATACACAAATGTGGATCAGAACAGCTGATCGGCAGCTGATTGATTGGCAGCCCGCAGGGAAGTCCCTCCTAAGAGCTGTTCCATGGGGCTCCCCTGCCAGCTGCTGATCTGGCTGGCAGAGGAGCCCTATCAAACAGCTGATCGGTGGCCAGCAGGGGAGCCCAGTGGACCAGTTGATTGGTGGCCAGCCCCCATCCCCAAATCTCAAAGGTGGGAAAACAGCCTCAGTGAGCTGCAGAGAGCTGCTTCCCTGCCTTTGAGATCTGCATCCGATGCAAAAAAAAATATCTGTAGATATCCACATCCTCATCTGCAGATATAAAGTGGATATCTGGATTTGCAGGGCTCTAGTGGTGTGACAGGGTGACAGGCCTTCCCTGCTGGAGGAATTGATGCCCTGACACCTGCTCAGAGAAAATCCACTCAGACCAGGTTCCCAACAAGACAGTACTCCAGAGACGTAGGAGGGCTAGGAGGAAATACTGGTAGAGCCAGCAGGCCAGTTAAAAAGGCTTTTCTCCATTGCCTGCCTCTTTTCAGGGCAGTGCAGGATGAGATTGGGACAGAGGAGGAGTTCTTCAGTGATAGCCCAGAACCTCAGGGCCTTGGCCTCAAGCACTGCAGATAGACATTTGCCTTGAAGATTTGTTTTATTTGGCTATGTCTTTAAATACACAAAGCTAGTTTATTGAGCAGGGTATAAACTGCCAAGCTTTTGGCCACAACTGGTAGATGTAGTAGGGAACATCTGTAGCCCCATGCTTGGCCGCACAGGGCAATGCTATGGAACAGCCCCATCTTCTGCATGTGGGTTTGCTATGTGGGGAGGGAGAGCACACAGTTGGCTTCGTTTTTCTGAAAGGGGACAAGGGAGTTGGCTTGCAAAGGTTAGGGAAATGCAGATATAAGGACTCTTAAACAAAAACCCATGAGAAAGTCACACACACATCTTAACATTTACCTGAGTCTTGGGCCTTGTGCAAATATAAACTTGTACCAGATTAATTCAACTGATTTAATTAGCCACTTTAGTTAAATAGATGCATATATCTTGTTTTGGTTTGAGTAGCTTATTTCTGTTTAGTTTAAACCTGTTCCTAATCAACTGAAGCTAACCTAGGATGGACTGATTTAAATAATTTATTTTAATCTCATTTTGCAGTTGAACTTTTAGTTATTTTCCTAAAGAAAGGTTGATTCTCACAGTTTGGGAATCATTAAACTGTTGATTTGCAGCTAAATATAATGTTTACCCTAAACTTGGTACTTCTGTTTGCTAACCAAGGGGATACATTATTTATTTCAGCAATTACATATCTTAACATACATTTTTTCAGAATCTTATTTTTTACATTTTTTATGATGATAGAAAATGGTGAATAATGCATTTATTATATCCTAAATTATTTTTTTACTCAGGATTTGTGCAGACCGTATTTGGATGGAAATTAGAATTCATCTAAAAACACACAAAAATAGCATTTTAAATCATTAATAATTAAATAAAATTATCTTAAAGTGCTGGTTACATATAAAAAATTAATTATCAAAACATCCTTTGGCATTTCAGATATTTTTAAACAAAGGAAGTATTGAACTAATTGTTTCTGGTGGTCATGTTCTTCAAGATTTTAGAACTAGTTGATCTCAACCTCTCATACCTACGGTTTATTGGAAGAGGAAAACAAGCTTTCCTGCTTTTTCAACTTCTGTTTGGTTTCTTAACTTTGAATGAACTAGTCATTTAAACTGAACTAATTTAACGAACTGAAATGATGAACATATTCTTTCTGCACCTGCCAAAGAGGCTACTGCTGTCAAAAACTAGTTTATCACTTCAGCAAACTTTCGTTCCAGGTGCTTTGCCAGTGCCTTACACCAGTTCAATGATTTGATTTTTCTCTAATACTTGGGTCTTAATATAAGTTGTCGTAATTTCAAATTTAATTTTAAATACGTTTATTTCTAAAAAATAATGCATTTAATTTAAGCAATCTTATTTAAATGAAAAACATCCTGAGGTAAACAAGCCCCCCTTCGCCCTCCTGGTTTAAATAAAAACAAATATATAGTGTTTTGTACCCATGTAACTAACTGTACTTAAAATCATGTGTTTAAAACTAGTGCAAATTTACATGTAGACAACCCATTAAAATATATTTTAGAATTTTCTTCCAGTTCATTGTTGTCCAAAAGAATAATTGGTCATCTTTGGTTAATATTAGTAGACAAAAAAAATTCAGAAGAATGTTGGTATTTTCTGATTGAGTTTAATTAATCAAAGTAAAAAAAGTCTGTGTATTTTGTAGAGGTTTCATATGAAAATTAATATTTTGTTTACATAATAATGAATGATTTGTCAGTTTGTGTTCTTGGAAAGATAAAAGGCTGAGTAGGCTTTTTAACTTGATGGTGATCTCTTGCTTCAGAGATATTTTTGAATGAGGCAAGAAGAACATTAAAGGTTTTTCATAAAGAATTAATCCTTTGCAGTCTCTCTAAAAAGGAAATCAATATCTTAATTGTGATAACATTAAAAATATTTGGTTAATTCTGATTCTAGTTAATATCTAAGGCAACTCTCAAATTAATAATCCCATCTTCAGATTGTTATGGGTTTTTGAGGCAATCGAAGCAACTTGCAATACAGATCTTTTCAGTAACAGATTCTGTGATTGACAAGTTATATGGCACTTAAGTACAATAGGAACTTTCAAATTCAAACTGGTGACTAGGAGACCCATTGCACAATATTGAACCTGGAGAAAATATTGGACATCTTGACACATGGATATGGGACAGTTGGACTTTTTGGCACCGAAAGAGGAGTGGAAGGAGACTCAGGATTTCTGTTATCTAAGAATCATTTTTAACTTTTAGTACTGAGGTAATGCATCTCTTTTCTTCCTCTTTTGATCATTGGGGGGGGGGAGAGCCAACTTCAAGTTTTGGGGGAAAGACTTCCCACCCCTGCAACTCTTTATGGCAACTAGTTTCCCTACTGCATCCCATTCTAGTATCATGCAGTAATGACAAATAAGTACATTAGCTTGATGTTTCATAATCATTGCACTTCAGAGTTAACATGCCATTGAGACCAATGGGACCAGTTCATACTTCTCTCAGACATGTTTTAAGATGTCTGCAGAATGAGGAAGACATTACTGCATCAATTAAGTTCACAATTTTCCCACCATATTGTGTCATATGGTGATCTCATCAACACAGTAGTAAAAATGTCTGTGCTCTGCCTACTCTGGTACTCTTGCCATTACTACCACAGGTGGAGCTGTGCTGGTGGTAGTGGGAGATTGCCATCAAAATGCTAAGGTAGACACAGTTATGATATCTAAAGAGTTAATATTTAAAATGAAATCTTAGATTGTGAGGCTAAGTTATGTAGCACTTTTAAAATCTATTATGCAGCCACATATACCTGGCTGTGTTAATTGGAAACATCACTTTAATGTTTTGGTATTAAGTCTTTGCTGAGAAGTAGGGTGAGGCTGCTATTTTATGGACATTAATTTTGGGGGATGCAAGTTAGTAGTTTTTACTGTAATTGAGGCTTGCTATGTATTAAAACATTACATAGTGGCACAGGTGCAGTCCTACGGCTTTGCCACTGTAGTGCTTCAGTGCAGATGCTCACTACAATGACAGGAGGGGTTCTCCCATCACTGTAGTTACTTCTCTGACAAGTGGTAACTAAGTCGATAGAAGAATTTTTCTGTCAATCAAGCACAGTCTACATTGGGGGGTAGGTCATCATAATTCCATCTCTTGAGTGTGAATTTTTCACACTCTTGAAGGATGTAGCTATGCCAGTGCAAATTGTTAACTGTGTAAGTGAATAATTTTTAAAGCCAGAACAGATTGCTATGGATTTTTCACACTCCAGAGAAATGTAGCTATGCCAGTGCTAGTTTTCAATGTAGACCAGCCCTTAGTCTACACTACAGAGTTTTGCCAGCATAGCTACATTGGCCAGGAGTGTGGAAAAAAAAAAATCACCCCCCCCAGTCAGCATAATTATTCTGACAGAACCTCTGGGGTAGACACAACTATGCCAACAGAAGAGTGCTAATGTCATATTGGGGAGGAGGTGTAACTATGCTGACAGAAGACCTCTTGTCAGCTTACGTTACATCTCCACTGGTGGGCTCTGACGATATAGCTATCCCAGCAAAGGCTCTTTAGTGTAAACAAGGCCTGAGTTGGCTTGAAGGGTTCCAAAAATTGGAGAAGCCCTACATATTTTGAGGCTATTTGAAAATCTTATTTTTGAACATTGAATATCGTATCTGAATTCATATCAAATGATACTATATATCAAACCTTAATAAAAGTTTACAATCTGATTTTTTTTTTTTAATGATGCTCAGAATGTTTTAAATGTTTCACTTTGGATTGGGTGTATCCTGCAATTTGAGTTGGACAGGAAGAGTTAATGCTATGAAACTTCAAGCAGATGGAAAAAATCAGTCAGTCAAATATGAATTTGTATAATAGGCAAGCCAAAAATATTTCTGAAATATTTATGGATGTTAACATACTTAAGTATCTGACTCTTATTCTTTCAGTAGTAAAATTTTTTTGCAGAAGGAGATGAAACAGTGACTGCAGGTCAGCTAAACTTAGGAAAACGAATTAACATGAATATGGCAGCAATAGCCTATAATATTGCATGAGGGATTTGTGTGAAATGGAAAGGGGCGGAAATTGTAATTGTAATGTTATACTAACAGTATTCTGTTTTTTATCATACCTGAACAAGTTATTTCAGGAGACAATTTAGTTGATTATTGTTCTCTTTGATTTCAGGAAACCATGTAAGTATGAGAGACATATGAAGTACTGTGGTTGCCATGATCTTATTAAAAAAGATACCATAGTAGGCACAATTAATATAGCCAGGTAACAGTAAATAATGGCTGGGTATGGTGATTAAAAATATAATACTTTTTTAAATAGCAGATAGCTTCGAATCAGTGACCAAAGTTTAAAAAAAAAAAAAATCAGATTTGGTATTCTAATTTTTTCCTCATGATCTAGTTAATTGCACACCGTTTATTGTGTAAATTAATAGCTTTTTGAGGCCAGAAGAGATCGTTATGGTCATATAAGGAACAGGGAGAGACTAAAAGCTTGATTAGCAGCTGTGGATCCTGTGTGTGGAGATAAAGGGCTTGGATAATAATGCTTTTGGTCTGTCTGTATGTTAGTTTGTGCCTCTGTTAGGGCTACGTGGCTGGGCTTTCAGGTCTCTGAACAGGACCTGTGAGAAGTCTGTATCTCTGTGACGGCTCTTTGGGGCTCTTTGGCCATAGCTCAGGCCAGTGTTTGAAGTCTTAATCCCTTTCTGTGAGTGAGGGGATGAGGTGATGTGAAAGGCTAAATATGTAAACCAGTTGCAAAGTGAATTTCTGAGGTGAGCAGGAGAGGTTACCGGGAGTTTGCAGCAGAGAGAGTAGGCATTTTTTCTCATGGATTTGTAGTCTCGGAAGAGCAGCTGTTGATTCTGTAGCATCAGAGAAACAGTTCTAGGACAACCCGGTAGCATACCTGCAGATCCAGCCAGATAACAATTTTGTTTCAAGGAGAGGGTGGAAGATGGAGAAGAGGGACTGGCAATTTGTGACCAAGCAATGAAGAAGAACCAGAAGGCTTTCTACCTAACCAGAAGCAGAAGAGGATGGACAATTTTTGACCACCAGAGGAAAGAGAACCAGGAGAAATTCAACAAGTAGAGGTATCCAGTTGCATTCCAGTACTCCTGAAGCAGCTACGGAGAATCTTTTGGGAGACTGAATTGGAGAAAAACACAGGGACCTCTACAGGACACACCTGGAGATGGATGTCCACCATACCCAAAATGTTCAATGACCTGAAGAGGAGCTCCGAGCTCAAGAGCTTGCCTCTCTCACCAACAGAACCAACAATAAAAGATACTACCTCACCACCTTGCTACTCTACTATTGTGGAACCAACACGGCTCCAACACTACATATTGCTTCAGAAGACACTTTGCAGATCATTAGCAGCTTCAGTGATCTTAGAAGGGAGCTAAAGGACAGGAAAGCATTGGTGGTGATCTGAGATGTGTCTTACCCAGTCACTGAGAGAAAGACAGACAATAGATAATATGAACAATAGAAAATGTTAGAAGCAAGCTGTTGGCTAGATAAAGGGTCTAAAGTTGAGGGTTTGCGTTTTGTGAAACATTGGGTCAGTTTCTGTAGGGAGAAAAGAATATAGGGGTTGGACTGCTTCCATCTCAGTAGAGGGGGGTCTAGTTTTCTAGGTAACAGAGGAGATAAGTAAAGATCAGGAGGAATTAGAACTGCTCATTTATTAAAAGAAAATTTGATATAATTAGTATTACTGAAACCTGGTGGGCTAAGTCACATGACAGGGTTAATATTAATCCATTTTGGAAAGAGAGCGTGGGCAGCAGAGGAGTGGTGATGTCACTCTACATCAAGAAACCATTACCTGCCTTAGAATTATTGACAGTTCAAAATGATAGAATCTGGAATGGTTATGGATCAACATTCTGCCCATGTGGGTACTGGTTGGGGGTCTGTTACAGAGCACCAAATTAGACAAAGGAATAGGATGAGCAGCTCTTTAAACAACTATATACAATGTGTACAAAGAAAAACTGTGTTCTCATGGATTTCATCTTGCAGACATGTGGAAGGGACTCATGCTGCCATTAGTAAAACATTCCTGGAGTTTCTGTAAGTGATAGACTATAAGGATTGGTGAAGGGGCACAGCACATTTCCAGACAATCTGAGTAAGCATGTGGATTTTAAGGAACATAGAATAGTCTGCCTTTAAACAGAAAGTGATTGTCAATTTTCACTGTAGTAAAGCTGCCACTCCGCTACAAATCAAGAGAAGATTAAGAGGTGATTTGATCACAATCTGCAAGTTCTTGGGAAAGATATTTTTGATAGTCAACAACTCTTTTAATATGATAGAAAAAGGCATAATAAGATGCAATGGTTGGAAACTGAAGCTAGAAAAATTCAGTCAGAAATACAGCATACATTCCTAATAGTGAGGTTAATTTAACCATTGGAACAATTTACCTTTTGATGTGGTGGACTCTTCAACACTTGAAGCCTTTAAATTAAGGCTGGATTTCTTTCTAAAAGTGATCCTATAGCTCAAACAAGTTATAGGCTTGATGCAGAAATTACTGGTTTAGGTTCTATGAATTGTTATGCAGGAAGTCAGACTAGAAGATGAATGTAATAGTCCCTTCTGGTCTTAAAATCTATTAATCTAAGATGACTATTCTGCAAGGTGAATTAGTCTTCCATACTATGTAAATGAACAGTATTGTATCAATAACTTTTGGCTGAACAAGAGCACATTTTTAAAGAAAGCAGTCTCCATTTAAAGGCTACATGTGGTGATGATTTTATTGTCAATAGCAGAGAGAAAAGGTCTGACAATTTTGGAACCAAATAGTCTTAATCTCACTAAGATACAAGACCAAGGCTGGTTCTCACAAGCTGCATCACCTACAGTTGCAAGAGGGGGGAGGTGGAACATGGTCCTAAATAGGATCAAACCTCCATAGAGAGGCAATTAATTCTGCATTTACGTTCCTTATTCCTCCTCCATACAGTGTACTAGAAGTGAGTGTGAGCAACCTGAGCCTTGTGGACCCAGAGACCTTGGTAAGAATTTGGAGCTCCCCACCTCAGCAAACCTGTGTTTGAATGGCACCTAGCACAACAGGGTCCTGGTCTGTGACTAGGGCACTTGGGAGCTGCAGTAATACAAATAAATCACAATAATAATATGGATCTGCTTTGCTTCTGACAGGTCTTCCTCTCTGTTCCCTCCTGGCACCCCCATCATTGTCTTTTCTCAGCCTACCTGTATCCATTGCCTCTGTCTCCCCAGGTCTGTTTGTTTTTGTACCCCTGCTGTAGCGAGTTTGCAGAAGACTGAAGAAGATTTCAAACTTATTCAATCCTATATGTACAGCACAGAGTTTAATAATATGCGGGAAGGAGAAATAAACATCTATAGAATAGGGGCCCCTTGATAGGCTTGAACTTGCTCTGCCCTGAACAGTCCCCTGGAGATACTGAATCAATAGTTTCGGACTTGATGAGCAACTGATGTTATACATCTTTATTTTTGTTATTGGCAGCCAGGATTTTGTGGTGTTTGTTTTGTTTTGTGTCCCCCTTCCCTCCCCCAACTTTCTAAGAAACCCATCCAAGGTATGTAAACTGTTTGGAAACAGTTTAGAGAATTTTTTTTAAAAAAGGAAATTACTTAAAATATTTCAGAGGCTCTTCAAGAGATGTTGCGTAGTCTCTCTTCTGGAAATCTGGCTTAACAGAATGGATCCAAATATCTTCTTAAGAATGCACTGAAGTACTGTAATGAATTACTTGGAAATGGGTTCATCAAAGGTCAGAGAGTATGATTTAATTCAGGTAGCTTTCCATTTCCCCTTCATAACATTGTAGGTTTCGAAACTTTCTTGAGAGAGAAATTTAATGCCACAGTATTTGTAAATAGGATTCTCTTTTATAATAAATGGTTATTATGGGCTTCTATTTCATGTTAATATTCATTCGTTTGCATATGCAGCAGTGCATGTGCAATGCAAAGAACTTCTTAGAAACTGACAAAAAACTTCATCAGAATAACATCATTTAAAATAAACTTAAATTAGCCCAACAATATTTTGGTCCTTTGTTGTTCCGCTGTTATATTTTTTCAAATGTTTTGTTTTTCATGCATAACTTTTACAGCTTGTTTATAAATGTGGGGAATAATTTCAATCTTCTTGTGTCCTTCCCCTCCTCACCTCACCCCTCCCACATACGCACCCACCTGTCCCACACACACACATCCACACCTACCTCTCTCTCACACACACACACAGAGAATGCCTTGATGTCAACTAGACTGTAGTCTGATTCAGTTGCCAATACTATCAATGGATAGATTAGGAAAACATAAATTTAAACTATTTTTCTTTTCTTAAGCTA
The DNA here is from genome assembly GCF_026122565.2 of Emydura macquarii macquarii. Classification (NCBI taxonomy): domain Eukaryota; kingdom Metazoa; phylum Chordata; order Testudines; family Chelidae; genus Emydura; species Emydura macquarii. Next base: position 43,689,127 of record NW_027132813.1, read on the forward strand.
TTTCTGTTACACTGTCCCATTCCATAAGTGGAAGGAATGAACATTTTAGAGAATGCATATGAATTCAGTTACTTGTATAGCTGCATATAAACTCATTTCTCTTTGAATTTATAGTATGTGTTGAATTTGAGCAGAGAGTGGGTTTGTGTAACTGGTTGTGGCCCACTGGCGGTTCTCACAACTGCTCTTTGCAGGAAGGAAGAAAAAGATGTAGCGTACCATCTCTTTTTTTTTTTTTTTTTTTTTTTTGGCCTACTTTCTGCCAGTTTGAGTGCTGATACCTGCTCAGTAGACTGAGTGAATAATATTCCCTGTAAACATCCTTGCTAGATCATAACCATAGTGATTTTATTTTTCAGCTTTTCTTTTATTACCTGAAATTGAAATGCCAATTTAAAATGACTGAGACACACTTTCAGATACAGAGCTATAGGAATTAGTTTCATGTGCATTCTCATGAATTACTGGTTTACTTGTTGTGTCCTTATGATCAGGTATAAAGAAAAAATCAAAGAAATCCAAGACAGAAGAAAGTGCCCCAGAAAATGAAGCAGAGACAGAAAAACACAAGGTAATTTTTGTGTTCAGATATTAAGCATTATAGACATAGGTCCCAGTCCTTCAAACACTTGAGTTCATTACGTGTGAGTAGTACCAGTGAGTTCAGTAGGACTACTCTTTTGATAGGGATATAATTAATGCCAGTCAGCATTTTATGGAAAATAGGTTTTACCAAATCCTGATTTCATTCTTAGATGAGATTACAAGTTTGGTTGATAAAGGAAACTCCGTAAATGTAATAGCCTTTTTTAAAAGTGTTTGAGTATTGCATGATATTCTGATTAGAAAATTGGTATTGTACAGTATCAATAAAGCGACATTAACTGGATTAAGAACTGGCTAATTGACAGATATTAAAAAGTAGTTGTCAGTGTGGAATCCTCATCAAATGGGGATGTTTCTTGTGGAATTCAGCAGGGGTCAGTATTAAGCCCAAAGTTATTCAATGCTTTCATCAATGATCTGAAAGTAAATATAAAATCATTGCCGATAACATTTGCAGATGACACACAGATTGGCAGAGTGGTAAATAATGAGGAGGACAGGACAGTCACACGGGGCCATCTGGATTACTGGTAAACTGGGCCCATTGAAACAAAATGTGTTTTAATTCAACAAAATGCAAAGTCATACATACCTATAGGCCCCCATTCTGTATCCTGGAAAACAGCGACTCTGGAAAGGATTTAGGAGTCAGAGTGGACAAGTGGCTGAACATGAGCTCCCACTGTGATGCTGTGGCAAAATGTATAATCTGGGGAATAGTGAGTAGGTAGGTAATTGTACCTGTGTATACAGCATTGGTATACTAAATCACTGCTATACTAGAATACTGCGTATCATTCCAGTGTCCACATTTTTTAAAGGATGTTGAAAAATTGGAGAAGGTGCTGAAGAATCACAAAAATGATGCAAAGGCTAGAAAAGATGCCTTACAAATGAGCTCAATCTTCATCGATTCAGAGGTGACTTAATTACCCTGTATAAACACCTTCATGAGGTGATAATACTGAATATTAAAGAGTTCTTTAATCTAGCAGAGAAAGGCATAAAAAGAATCAGTGGCTGGAAGCTGAACCCAAATGTTCAAATCAGAAATAAGGTGCAAATTTTTATGGTGGGTTCTCCATATCTTGATACCTTTCTGGAGAGTGTGCTTTAGCCAGGCAAGTTTATGCATTAGTCAGACACAAGCACTTGCCCAATGTGGTTAGCATGTAGGAGCTGTGAGGGGGTGGAGCATGCTTAGTGCACACAGAATCTTCAGAAAATTAAGATAGTGACTAATTAGCATGTGCAAACTGAGATTATTTTTCAGTGCTTTATAACTTGGACAGAATAAAGTGATTTTTTTTTTAGGGATGGCAAAAGGCACATCCTTGGCACGAGGAGACCTGCTAAATGTCAAGCCTGTGCTCCAAAGCATAGAGCCACTAGAGCTTCTCAATAAAATGGTTAAGATATTTTTTTTAATGTGGACAAAACAACCTCTTTTTCCTTAATCTTGTTCTCAGAAACGGCTGAATGATTTGAGGTGAAACCTTACAAAAAAATTCACCCCGGCATAGAACATTTCAGCTCAAATCACTGAAGTTTTGCCCAATAACTGAAAACACTTACAATAGGGGGTGTTGGGCAACTCCAAATATAGATGGCACTACCACCTCCACATGTAATATATATCAGAATGAATCCATGATGTCATATGGCCTGATCTAAAGCCCATTAAAGTCTATGGCAATCTTTCCACTAACTTCATTGGCCTTTGAATCAGACCCTTATTGAGCTGGTGACAGAGCTAGGATTAGAATGCAGGTCTCCTTAATCCTGATATAGCCTAATAGTTTAGACTTATTGGGAGATAAAACTTTAACCTGTTTTTAAGTTAATTTTGTCTATTTACTGAGCATGTATATGAATAGCTTTTTAATGGGTCTTTTATAATTCTTTTTTGATGTGTAATAAATGCCTTTGATAGTATTTGCATCATAACGTATCATTTGCATCATGGAGACTAGAGTGGATTCCTTCAGAGTTGTCAGATTTTTTGGTAAAAATACATGAAATGAAAAGTGTCAAATCATACATTTTCTGCAGGCCATCATCTTCTACAATTCTTGACATCTGGGCTGCTCTCTTCTTTTTGCATCACATGGAGGCAGATCAGTGTTTTGGAGCCACATGGTCTGGCCACGTCCCCTCAGCTGCTGCTTGCTTTTGGTTTCTCTGCCTCCATGGCAGCATATGGACTGCAGTTTTTACAGTTCCTGCCTTAACATCTGCTTAAGGGTATTTCTGGTCAAAATTTGGGGTAGTGGTGGGCAGTGATCTCTCTCTCATCCCCCTGTCGCTGGAGCCAGTTTTTTAGCTGGGTGGTGGAACCTCCTGGAGCCTCAACTTCAGTACCTCCCTGCTGGCTCCTCTGCACCTTCTAGTTATGACAGAGCGGCCTAAAATGCGCTGAATGAAATCCAAATGATGCTTCATCTGTGAGACTGCCCTCTCAGGCTTGGCAGACCTGAGTTTCCCAGCCTTTAGGTCTTGGGGCTGTGAGTTGGACAAGCAATGGGATCCCCTACCCATTGTAACAGCTGCGACTCAGATGTGAGAAAAATAGAACATGGGTCTATGGGCAGAACGGAGTGGCTCAAGGAACAAGGAGGACCCCAGACAGGTAACTTGGATGTTAAGTCCCAATGGAGAACAGAGGGGGCAAACTTGTGGGGTCAGAGATCCTCCCCCTAAAATTTGTCCTGAGTTCCCTGGGAAAAGAAGCAGGGCTCATAAGCACCCATCCCTTCCCAATTTGGCCAGAAGGTCTCTGGAAGTGTTTCCCCTCTCCCTTACCTGGGGGAATGGGATCAGCAGGTGAGGACTCAGAAAGGGATCTTGCGAGAGGATTTATTAGGCCCTCAGCAAGGCTAGCCACAAGAGGTCTCACTAAAGTGTTGATAGAGCTCGTATAGTCTGTAGCTGAACTAATAAAGCTTAAAAAAAAATTTAAAAAAATCAAAGACTGCAAAAAAAGGGGAAGAAAAACATAAAAGATCTAGGAGGTCTGAGTTCTTTGATTCCTTTTCCTCTTTCGCAGAGGATAGTGAATTGTCAGGCTCTGACTCCGATCAAGACCAGGGAAAGACTCAGCAAAGGTTTTTTCCCTTCACAGAACTTCGAGGACATGTGCAACAAACTTGTATCTACTCTTCACATTCTACCCAAACAAAATCCTGAGAGTAAGCCTCTGAGCAAATTTCTCTGCTCGAAATCCTCCCTGAAGCCGTGATTCCCCTACAATCCTCCTTCAAGAAAGTAACGAGGGATGAATGGGATAAGTCAGACAAGGGAAGTACATTATCAGAAATTATCTTAGGTTCTACTGGATCTAGGAACCAAAAATCTCTATTATTGGGATACCAAAAGTTGATTCTGCCATAGCGTCCCTCGCTAAAGATCTGGTTATCCCTTCAGAAGGAAAGTTTTATCTTAAGGATCCCATGGATAAAAAAAATGGAGACCACTCTCAAAAAAGACTTTCAGGCTTCCCCTGCTTCCCTCAGCGCATCCCTAGTAGCTACTTGCTTTATGAGAGCATCTATCTCCTGTCTAAAAGATCTTAGAGCCCTCAAGGATAGAGCTCAGCCTGACTGGCTCTATTTTAAAGAAAGTTTCCTGGCACCAGTGTTCATTGCTGATGCCTCAATGGATGTGATAAGAGTCTTAGCCAAAGCCGTGACCTCCAGCTTAGTGAACAGGTGCCACCTATGACTCTGTCTTTGGAAGGTGGATAGCCACTTAAAGCGGGTGCTGTGCTCTGCCAAATTCACTGGAGCCCTGATTTTCTGAGACAAATTAGGACAGAACTGCAAAATCTGAACAGTCAATGCCATGCCATTAAAAAAAGAGTACTGACTGGCCTTTAGAAAAATATGTTCGTTTTGTCCTTCATTCTCTCAGAAATACCACCAAGAGACGCATGTTCTCCAAAGGAAAGGCGTGGAACCACAGCTCAGGAAGAAAGCCCTGAGGGAACCCTGACACTCCCAAAACCTTTTTATGACAAAGACCACTTAGGCCTCTGCCTGGAGCTGAAGCTTGAGGACAGGATTTCCCATTTCCTGGAAGAATGAGTTGCTTCAACCAGAGGTCAGGGAGATAGTGAATCAGGGATACTCTCTCGAGTTACAGGCACCATCCTATCCAGTCTTCATCCAGTCCCTGGTCTCAAACAACCCTGTAAAATGCTGTCTAATCCAAAATGAGATTTCTCATCTGCTGGATGTGGGAGTAATAGTGTGTGTTCCCGCAGAAGAAAGATTCTCAGGGTTCTACTCCATCTTCTATATTCTTCAGAGGTATAGAGGGGGAATCCAAGCCATTCTAGAACTCAAAGACTTAAAAGAGGATGAAGAAAATTAAGTTCTGGATGAAGACCCTAACTTCTAGTGTCATCCCTGTCCCATGGGGATTTTTCTGACTTTGGTGGACCTGGCAGATCCATACCTCTGCATCCTGATCCGACAGTGCCATTGCAGGTTCCTAAGCTTTATTTATGACAGGAAACAGTATCAATATCAGACCCATTCAGCTTGTCCTTGTCCTCCTCCCTTCCCCCCAATCTTTACAAAGATGGTGGAAATCATAGCCAGATTCAAGTCACAGGATCAATGTGTTCCTCTTGGATAACATCGTAATCAGAGCTCCATCCCCAGCAATGGCTATATCCCTGACCTAGAATTTCCTGCAGGCACATGGCTTTATCAACATCAAGAAAATTTTCTTGATTCCATCCATGCAAATAACTCACTTGGGAGTGGACATAGACATCTCAGTAGAAAGGATATATCCATCTCTATAAAGGTTCCAGAAGATTCAAGACCTTCTTGTGTTATTTTGGAACTTCAAGAGGCCCACTGTTGCACTGAGCCTCCAACTGCTAGTGTCATGCATAGGGCTAACTCACTCCATGGGTGCGATCACACATCAGGCACCTTAAAGGCTTCATCTTACTGATATGGGACCATTCTTCAGAGTGCATGAAAGATCAAGTGAGGGTTCTGGCACAGGTGATCAACTCCTAAAAATGGTGGTTAGTCCAGGGCTGGGCCCACAAGGGCATGCCCATATGTCTTCCAGATCCCCTGATGGTGGGCTGGGGAGCACCCCTAAAGTCCTATGCAGCTCAAGGCATGTAAAACCTGGATGAAAGGACCTAGAGCATAAACCACTTAGAACTAAGAGCAGTCAGGCTGGTGCTTGAAGGTTCCAGTACTGCCCTACAGGGGAAGCACATGCTGATTCAGTCAGACAACACAAATCGGTTTGTATATGTGAACAATGAAGGGGGAACAAGAAGCCCAGCATTACGTGCCAAAGCCATGGAAAGAATGCTCTGTCCACTGCCTCACTTCCTCTACGTGAGACAGTTCACGTAAAAGGAGATGTCCTATCACACAGATAGCCAGAGGTCTTTTGTGCATTTCCATCCTTCCGATTATTAGGGAAGGTGGTCCAGAAAATAAAATGAGAATAGTTGAAATAATATTGGTAACCTCACATTGGCCAAGACGACCCTGGTTTTCAGGCTTGATGGAGCTGAAATTAGGACCACCACTACAGTTTCCAAAGAATCAGGACATCCTTTGATAAGGTCTTCTGCTTCATCTGGACCCAAACCAGCTGCATCTAACAGCTTGACTATTGAAAGGGAAGTACTAGTATTGTTGGCTCTGTCCTCCAAAGTCATCAGGACACTTTTCTTCTAGAAGTTCTTGAAAGCACACTTCTCTGGTCTGGACCAAGTTTTGTGGCTGGGGCCAGGAACACAAAGCAAATCCTAGAAATCCAGGAATTCCGACTCTTAGATTTTCTCCAAGAAGGCTTTGACAAAGCTCTCCAACCCAGCACCATTGAACATCAGGTGTTTGCTCTTAGTAGTGTGGTGTTCACAGGATCTATAGCTTCTCTGGCAAAGAACCCTTAGGTAGATAGATTTCTTAGGGCATCTGGTTAGCCAAGTCGGCAGTTAAACCTCTTTTCCCAAGTGGGACTTACAGCTTGTACTGACCCCTGACAAACCATCCCTTTGAACCACTGACATCAACATCAGTGGTTTTTGTCCATCAAAATTTGCTTTTCGATAGCTATCATGTCCTCCAGGCAAGTGTCGGAGCTAGCAGCATAATCTATGTAGGAACTTTCCTGCATGCTTCATGAGGACTGGGTGGTGCTCAGAACTCCGAAATTATTTATCCTGCAGGTGCAATCTTCTTTCCATACTTCCCAAGAGATGGTACAGAACGAAGGTAGAACAAGGCCACAGCATCCTATCTAGGAGAGATGCACACCTGAAAATTTACCTCAACTATAGAGTCCATAGGGAGATATGGGGCCCTATTTGTTTCTCTCCAGCCAAAATGCCAAGGATTCAGAGCTTCCAAGTCCTCTATTGCTAAGTGGATTAGATTATGCATTGTGGGAAGCATACAAGGCATCAGAGATTCCAGTTCCAGAAGGAGTCAGGGAACACACCATGTGATCCCTGGTAACCTTGTAGAAAGCACTATTGCATTAATAATGGAAATGGGTACGGCCACCTGATCAAATGCTACCAGCTTTATCAAGCACTACAAGGAGGACTTCCTGTGCTCTGCAGAGGCATCCTTTTGGCAGGAAGATGCTGCAGTCAGTGGCCTGGAAATGATTTTGCACTTGAAGCAAATACTATAGATGAGCCGGGGTAGCATTTTTCCTTTTTCTGACCTTTTCTATAATCTTCCCAATATCTGTTCACTGCTTGCTACTTCCCAGACGTCAATAATTGTGCAAGATGATGGGCTGAAAAACAGAAAATTCCTTACCACTAACCTCCTTTCTGCTAGCATTGTCTCCCACTGTTCTACCTGTCCTGAATCCCCTTGATTCTTTCTTTATATAAAAAGCAGCCTTTAATTAAAGTTTTTGATAGAGGATCATGGATTCAGCATATTTATTTTTTATTTAAATGTCTTAAATTATTTTTTTATTAAATTCAGATTTCATTTTAGCCAGGTTTATTTTTTAAAAGGAAAATTTACTAGAAATTAAAAAATCTGATTTAAATAAAAAACTGATTTTTAAAAATATTTTTTTCCTCAAAAAAAAAAAATTTTTTTTTTTATTTACCTTGACCCAGATGTCAAAAAAAGTGGGGGAGACGCTGCTAACAAAAAGTTATCAGTGAGAAATTTTTCATTCCCTAAAGGCTTAGTTATTCCATTTCAGTGAAAGTTAATTTTTCTTAAACAAAACAAAAAACCAACTATGATTATGTTTAAATAGTTTTCCCATTTGTAGAAACAACAAAGTTAGGGTTTTCAACGTTATTTATTTTTCTCCTCACCATTCTCTGCATGGTTTGGCAGACATTTTTAATATTATTACAGTAAACATTTCTATGTTTTATAATTGCTTGCAATCTGTTTACAAATTACAGCTATTCCTCTGGAGCCTTGGAAATCATGAGTTCTTATGTTTTGGAAGGAACATGTGTATTCCATACTCCACAGAGAAATGTTATGTAAATGGATTCTTCTTATTGTAACAGGCTGAAATGGCACTGCTTATGATGGATGATGAGGATGATGACCGAAAACATTTTAACTATGAGAAGATTGTAGAACAACAGAACCTGAGCAAGAGGAAAAAGAAACAACTAATGAAAAAGGAGGAATTGTTAGAAGATGACTTTCAGGTAACACTAATACTGATCCAGATTCCCAGTATTGTAATGTAATAAAATTTAGTAGTATCTCTACTTTTTCAAGAGGAGTGTATTGGAATTCTGATGTAAGAGTTGTATCTCAGTAATTGCTTTTGGATGTTTATTACTCACATGTCCATGTCGCCAAAGGACCTGGGTGCACTTTACATGGTTTAGATTACAAGCAATATTTCTCTAATAGAGGGAGCAAAACCAGACTATATATAGGGATTTAAGGAGACAGAGTTCACCATTCAAGTCCACATGCAATCTGTTGGCTGGAATGTTAATCATTGCCCTTCTCTTGGTCTGTGTCCACTGACTCCTCCCATGCTCACTTATTCTTACTCAACAAGGAATGTCTTCGTTGGCCCACCTCTTGTGATACACAGGGTTTGCACTGGTGTCTCTCTTGTATATTGTTGACCCTCCCACATCACCACCTTGCATACTATGCAAAGGACAGTTAGAGGAGTCCCCCACATGTAGGTGAAATTCACCCGCCATGAATACATAGTTTAATTTATCCAACATGGCCAAATTCTGAGAATTACCTTTGAAATTTAAATATTATACTTTTTCTGCTTAAATAAGATCTGACTTTAGCTATTAGTTTACCCATATCTTGTACATACTGTCATTTAAATACCATTACAACATTTTCTGATGTTGCCTAATGTACATAATTACATTTTCTGTTCTGCTTACCAACATTATTTTTCATTTGTAGAAAGGTTAACTGAAATAGGTTCTCTTTTCTATCTTCAGGTGAATGTTGCTGATACAAGGTTCCAAGCAATGTATACTTCCCATTTGTTTAATTTGGATCCTTCTGATCCAAACTTCAAAAAGACAAAAGCAGTGGAAAAATTTTTGGAGGAGAAAGCTCGCCGAAGAGAACAAAAGCAGCAGAATCTTACAAAGTCAAAGGAGATACAGGAGAATGAGACCGAAAAGAAGGGAAACATTACTAAGACATTTGTAGATCCTGCTTTATCAATGCTAATAAAATCTGTCAAAAATAAAACGGAACAATTTCAAGCAAGGAAGAAACAGAAAATAAACTGAAGTCCATTTTGGCTTTCCTCAGTCCACTCTGTACTCCTTGTAAAATAGCAAAATTCATGAGAACTTTAACAAGTGTTGAATCCCATAAACTGTAAGGGTTTCTGAAAAATCAGTGCCAGTGTTGGGGCTTGAGGTTGAACTTGAGATAACCCTTTCAATACCACCGTTTCCTGTCCTTCCCACAAATATCTCCTTGGAATACTCTATTTTTGTAAAATATTTCACAAGCAAGGGTATGTATCCTAACATTGATTTTCTTGAAACTGTTTATTTCATAATACCATTTCAGTTAAAACTAATAATGTTAAAGATGGTTACAAACATCCATCGTAGTAGTACAGGACACATTTATAAATGAGTGTTTGTGATTTCAGGACCTGATACGATTTTTAGATTTAAAAAAAAAAAAAATTGGAACCTCATAATGGTGTTCTTAATAGTCTATAAGGCTGTAAACAGTTACTGATAAAGATTATTTCAATATAACAAAGTGAAGATGGGTTAGATGAATTTTGTATCCTAATTAAGATGTGTATAATGTGTGAAATGATAATAAAAATATATTTTAGTTCATTAATACTTTTCACTTCCATGATAATCTTAGGATTCCAGAGCACCTCAAAAACATTTAATGAAACTCTGATTTAGGAGAGATTCTCACTCTCACTTGGTAAACTGAAACAATTAAGGTCAAATGTGAGTGACCACAGTTAGATATCAAAATCCATTCTTTGGCACCTAAACAAGACTTTCTCCATTAGGCATTTTCTTAAATTTCTCCCATATTGCTTTGCTATTAGTGTAATGCCACTGATAGTTGCAATGCTTGGAGGGCTAGTGTAGATAAGATGTCCAAAACAGATCTAGGTGAGATGGTTAAAAACCCAGGAGCTGGGATATGTCAGTGCTCCCACTGGTAGAGCTGTACAACATTGGGAAAAATTCATGAAAAAAGGGTAGCACAAATGGCTCTTTTTGGGAAGTGTTGAATTAATTCTATCTAGTGTGTCGTCTTCCTTTTCTAGTTCTGTTTGCTGCATCAACTCATAAAAATGCAGCCAGTTAAATGAACTTTATCAGAAATGAGACAAAATTGTATCATGAAGCACTCATGAGAACTGTAGTGCTAGAGACTTTTGGGTAATGGTGAATAAGCACATGAACTTCTACTTCTGTAAACTACTGGTGTTTTTACCTAATTGTTTTCTTGGGCATGAGAACACTGAATAGGGCAGCCTGAAGTGCTGCGTTCTTGTTATAAAGCTGCTAGAGAACGCCCGTTGAAAATACCAGTATCACTTATTCAATGCATGCACCTTCCCCCTCTTGTGGTTGATTTTTGAATGTGCTTTCAATTGACATAGCTAAATAATACTCCAATAAGCTGCTTCTGGCATATAGAGGTTACTTACTCAATGGCATATAGGGGTTCGTGTTTTAATGCATCTCAAATGTCTCTTCAGCCTCCAGCTGTGAATAATTAAAGTTATTAAAAGATGTCAAAAACTTTAAAAATTACCTCTAAAAACTGTCACAGCTTGGCAAAGACAAATTTCATTGATGATTATGTGCTGTTCTGTACTGTGTGCAGCAAGGCTGTAGATTACATTTGAAGGCAGATAATTGTAGAACACATGGAAAGTGCTAAACATAAACGGAATTAAAAAAAAAAACAAAAACGAAGCTGAAGCAGCAGGGACATTGACAACAGTAAAGAAACAATGCATTGTGAGGGGATCAATCCAGCGTGTTTGTTGGACCTCCTGCCTAACATCGATAAGACTGTCAGCCAGTGATTCATGAATCAAGCCCAACAACTTGCAGTTGAACGCCAGTATATCTTTCAGAAAGATCTACAATTGCAATTTAAAGATGCCAAGTGATGGAGAATTTACATCCACTGGTAATTTGGTCTAATGGTTATTTACCCTCACTTAAAAAAATTGCATCTATAGTCTGCAACATCATGTGCATTTGTGACACTCTGAGCTATTTGGTGTTCATATGATTCTACTTACGTGAATAGGTTGTTAATAAAATAGTATGTACTCCCAATATGCTGGAAATATGTAAGAAATTGCTTGGTAAGGACTCAGTTAAATTTTAAGAAGGCTTTTTCCATTCTAAGATCTATTTTCAGTTCCCTTCTCTCACTTTATTTTGAGTGGGTGATTGGTGCAGGAAGATTTTAAAGAAAGCTGAGTTACAGGACTCTTAAAATCTTACCCTGTTCCTGATGTTTTTAAAAGGTGTTTAACAGTCAAATCAGAAATAAAAATGACAAGTATTTAATGTAACTGTGAAGACCTCTCCAGCCATCATCTTGTCCCCAACCTCCTATTGCCGGCCAAAATAATTGAGATGATAGTAACCACCAAACTCCAACAACATGTGACAGCTGATAACCAGGATGCCTCATAATCAGGGTTCAGACCAGGGCACAGAACAGGCACAGTTCTAATGGCACTACAAAATGATCTTATGGCCACCGTTACAGATATGATGTCCATGCTCATACTACTGGCCTTATATGCATCCTTTGGCACAATGGACTACAAAATAGTGACAAAAGGAGTAGATGGCTCAGCATTACAGTGGCTCCTGTCATTCCTCTCCAGCAAACTCAGAGTAGTGATTAGTAACTATTCCTCCTCTCTGAAGACCCCTGTGACAAACATGATACTTCTCTGTAATATTTTTATGAATCCTATTTGTGCTTCATTTTCGTTCTATAGTTTGCATTGCTATGCAGTGGAGGGGGGAAGGTTAAGTCTGATCCTGGGGCAGAATAGCAGATATGAGGTGTGTGTGTCACCTTGCTGTTTGGATGGAATGAATGGATCATTGAAACAAACCCCAAACAACAGAGGATCCAGAGAGCCAATGAAAAACACTCAGTGGTTGAACAATCAACACTTTGCAACAGCAAGTTCCAGTAGGCAGGGTATGTGAATTCACCATGGTTCTTCCTGAAGCCAAAGGACTGAAAGTAGTTGGTTTTTGGAAGAGGCTTGACAGTGCTCACCAAGGGCTGGAAAAGAAGAGAGCGAGCCTAAAATTAAGTCCCGAGCAGCATGGCTGGTGGATGTCCCTGGCTTGGCTAGGTAGGTTATGTCTTAACCCTTTATTTCTCTATGTTAACCTAAGGACTTCCAGTGCTGTGTTCCAGTTAACTAAAAAACCCCACTCTGTTCTGAAAGTGCTGCCTGGGGACTGTTTAAAAACGGGGGTATAGCACATCCTGTGGAGCTGTGACAGCTGACACCTGGAGAGTCAATATCTACAGAGGATGACTGAGCGATATAGTGAGATGTCATGGACTCAGCTGCCAACAGCACACTGATGATGTTCAACTATATATTTCATTTTTAACTGATACCACCTGCAGTGCTTCTAAGATGTCAGAATGCCTGCAAGAAAATCAGCTGTTGGATGATGAGTAGCTGGCTTAAATTGAACCCCAGCAAAACAAAAGTGATGCAGGTTGGAAAGGGGAAATGCTATGAAGAACTTGCTGAGATATTGTCTCCACCTTCCATTAAAGGCTGCGTCTCCATTCATCAAAGCAGATGAAACTTAAAGATCCTTTTTAACTCCCTCCATTAATCCTGGATGACCAGGTAGTATCAGTTGGTAAAAATGCCTTCTGTCACCTCCAGCTTGCTAGGAAATTCTTCCCAGAGGAGGACCTCGCTATATGCATTTGTTACTTCCAGCCTGGATTACTGTAATTCACTGTATCTAAAGCTGAATGTGAAGATGGTGCAAACAGGCTCCATCGGGTACAGAATGCGATTGCCTGCCTTTTTCATGATTTAGTCCTCTGTGTGTACCTCAGGCCTATGCTCAGATCCCTTTCAGTGGCCTCCAGTCAGCTTCCCATACATGTTTAAAGCCTTAGTCCTAATTTTCAACAAAATTAATGAATGGATTAAGTCCCAGTTACAGCAGAAACAGAATTTTGATCTATCAACCATTGCAACTGCTATGCTCCTCTGGGACAAGGCAGGTTGCAAAGCTCAGGATGAAGAGTTTGAGAATATAGGACAAAGCATTTTCAGTCGAGGGGATCCAGCCATGCAACAAATTTCCAGAGATTAGGAAAATCCAGAGTCTGATCATCTTTAAGAAATGCTGTGGAACCTTCCTCTTAAAGAAAAGCCTTTAGCCATAAGAATGACACTTATGACACCAACCACCTCTCTACACAGTAGACCCCCCTTATCCCCCTCAAAAAAAGAGGAGGGGAATTAATAAAATCTAACAAAACAAAAGCCCTGCCCCAAGTAAATGTTTGCCTTGAAAAGAGAGGAGTGCCAGACACTCAATGCAGATCACTAGGGACTTCTCTATGGTTGCTGATTTTACATGGAAGGTGCTCAGAAACTATGGTGATGGACAGCTGCATGAAACTCCAAGATGGAGAGAATATCAAATCTTCCATCCACTTAGTTCTCCATCAGAACTACTACAAAGGAAAGGTTCAAAAAGGTTTGGTAAAACAAATTAAAAAGTCACCAGTGCTGATGGATTTGGAATCAAATTGTATGCTGTATATTATATTGCATCGGCAGCTCATATATATATATAGAGTGTGTATATATATATATATATACATATATATATATATATATATACACATATACACACACACACACTGGGTATCCTCTTTGGAAGTAGTAGTTTTGGTAAACTATTTGAACCATATTGTGGTGTTGTTTTTGGTCTTGTGTCCAGAGATGGCAGGGAAGCCCAGCCTGTATTTAACAGCCAGAACAACAAGGTAGACAAAAATGTGTAAATAGATATTTGAAAAGGCATAGGTATCGTTTTAAGAATATTTTATTTGTATTTTGCAGCTGCATGTATATGAAAAAAGTACACACACATTTGCCATACCAAGTAGCAATGTATGGTGTAAATGGTGCTGTATTCAGTGTCCAGTTATATGCACATTATTTGCTTTTCTTGAATATTCAAGTCCTCAGACTGTCTTATATTAGGGATCTTCGTTTTGATGTGTTTTGCTTAAAGTAATTTGGTCTAGTCCTCTGTTTAATTTGAAATCCTTCTTTGCTGGGGGTGACCCACCCTCTTGAGTCTCAAGAAAGTTTTGCAAATTACCAAGAGAGAAAGTAGTAGCAGAATTCAGTTTTGAGTGAAATCTTTGAACAAAACATCCTTGATTAAGTTAGTCAAAGACCAATTTGATTATAGGGAAAGCAATACAAACTACAGTGCAACAGCCTACAATATCAATTGTTTGGCAAATTCTAGTCATTGAGAGTTAAATCGGTTAGGTGCTGTACCTATCTTAAGGTATCTACACAGCCTACCTTACGTTGGGGTAAATTAGGTCGCTGTGGGGTGTGAATAAGCCACCCCCCTCAGCGATGTATGTACAATGTAGACAGCGCTATTTCTCGCTGACATAGCTACCACTGCTCATAGGGGCAGGAGTAATTAAGTTGACAGGAGAGCTCTCTCCTATTGGATTAAAGCATTTGCACTAGCAGTGCAGCTGCACTGCTCTGTAATGTAGCCATAACTGTATCCATTTCCCTAGTATCCAGAGGTCAATAAATTCAGTCTTTGTAGGGGTTCTTCCATGGGAGTACTGAAAGCATATTGATGGAGTAGTGTGGTCTCTGTCTATGCTCCTTGCATCTGTTTTGTGGATGTACAAAGGACAGTTTGCAGTACTGTAAGTGTAGCACGTTTTCACAAGTATTAAAAACTGTTATAAACAAAACCAGCCCTTGTTGTTAATCAATGGATAGGATGTGGCTAAACTAAATTATGAGCTTCAACAGTGTAATAATAATTAAGTCCCCCTTAAAGATTTTGATCTCATGTAGAGACCTAAATTTTTTGCTTAATGAATTTTCATTCTGTAGTGTGGATGAAGGCCACTACTGAGTCATATAAGCATTCCAGTATTTCTCTGTCAGGATAACAACTGGGAACCTGAAATCACATCTTGAAAAATTTTATTTTTCCTTCATAAATGGATTGGGAAAAGCAATCAAACTAAATTGGCTATTAGCTGATGTAATAGCATCTGTCAGAACATATCTGTCATATTGCTAGACTCAAATTAATACATCTACTTTCAAACACAAGGATGAGGCACTTTTTTTTCTGCATAGCAGTAAATCTCTTCTAGTCCAATTGCTTACTTTGCCCACTTCCTGAAATTGTTTGGAATATACTAATTTCAACTAGGGCTAGATGGTTTCATTCATCTGGCAATGGAGGGCCCCCCATAGTGTGTGACTCTCTACCCTCCTGAGCAAAATGGAAGGAGAGTTCAACTGCCCCTTCCTGCGTCCAAGGATTCACACTAGGGGCTCAATCCTGCATGGCACTGAGCACCCTAGCCCCACTTTAGCAAAGTAATGCAATAAATTTAAGCAAAACTCACAAATTTGAGTAGAGCAGAGTTTGTGCAGCTTTCATTTTAAAATTGTTTTAACAGTGGCTACAGCTACGCCAGAGTAAGGTTTAATTGTTGTATCTGAAATAAGAGTTTAGTAGAGTGACCATAGATACTCTGATCGGGCTTAGTTAGAATTTTATTGGAACATTTTCATTGCAGAGCTTTAGCAAGAAACTTTATTTTAAGGGAATGTGTAAAACATGCACTTTGCGTTCTTTCCTCCTAATAAAGTACTTGTGATTCTTTAGATTTATAAACTCTTCAGGTTGTCTGTTTTCTATATTTGTAGAGCACCCAGGATCTGAACCCAGTTTGGGACCTCTGGGTGCTACCATATTATAACTATTTAATAATAATAATTGTAGGCACTGAAACTTGCATTTATGGTACAATCCACATTATAATTTTAACTATTCCAGTCATACATACTACTGTGCTTATTTTTAGTGGTTAAAGTAGGGGGTTAGCACTGAGTGTAGTTTAAAGGATTATTAGAAAACTTTTCCTCTTGAGCTAGGGACATTCCTTGCCCACCCAAAATTCTCATTGCTTTTGGCACTAGGAATTTGGGGTGTGTGAGAGATGCAGATCAGGTGCCTCGTTGTTTCTTTCTCAGAGCACCACTCTCTTTGTACTACATATACAACTATTTTAAACACCTCTAAAAAAGATCTAATACTTGCATTATGAAAACCACCATATTTGCTTCTTTGCTACAGTCAGACTGTGTGCTACATTTATAGTAATGAAAGTAAACTCAGTAAACTGCATTTTTAAAATCATGTTTGTAACACATGCAAAATTCTGGCTTTCTTCCACTCCCCTCATACACTGCAAAATGAAGTTAGACCCCACATTTAAAAGTGGGCTTATATTGGGAAGCTTGCTTCTACCTTAATTTTGAAGAGAATAGTGTGAAGCCATAATGAAGAATTTTTGTGTAATCACAGCTTTATCATTTATTTATGAAAGCACTTTTTCAGGAAAACATCCCTATTCAGGAAAGCACTCAAGCAGGTGTTTACGTCCTAGTAAAGTCAATGAGACCTAAGCATGTGCTTAATGCTGTCCTGAATACTGATGGACTTAAGCATCTGCTTAAGTGCTTTCTTCAATCAGGGCCTAAATGCTGACAAGGTGCTCAGCCCTACAGATGGTCCTCTGTTTTCTTTTATTAATACTGGCCAACCCAAAAAGACTTGTACTAGACCCTGATTCCATTATCTCACATATGCAGGCAACGTTCAGCATCCATATGGAGATCCACTGAATTAAATCCTAGCTGTGCTGAAGTCCATGGCAAATTCCTATTGACTTCAAAAGGGCCAAGATTTCACCCATTATCTTTGGTGGTACTCAATGTTGCCAACCCCAGGCCTCAAAAATCATCAGTCAGGCTCCTGAAAATCAGAAGATTAAGAAATATAATTAATTTTAAGCCGATGACTAAATAAGGATTCTTTTTTTTTTGCCCTCTGGATTTTGAACCTTTAGAAGTTACTGGGGTCATGTTTTCAAACTTTACAACCACAAGGGCTAGAAACTTACTTTTTTAATGAAAACTGAGATTCTCACTTAACAACATGCCTCCACGAGCTGGGTCTTCAAGAAGAACACCAAAAATCAGGGGACTCATAATATAATCATGACTTGGCCTTTTAGAAATAAAAACAACACACAAAAATCTTCACCCACAAACATTAAAATATGGCTTTATTTTCTATTTTATTTTGTCAGGTAATTGGCAAAAGTAGTGGCACTTATGTAGCGTATCAGTTTTTAAAAAGCCACCAAACAAACCCAGGATTGTTAAAAATGAGACAAATAATTCTTCCACCAGTTTGGGGAGGGCTAGTATAAAACAGTTTTCCTCTAAGGTTGGCAGTCAGAGTGATTATTAAAAGTGTAAGTCAGATATTTAGCAATCTAATATTACAGGTTGAAACCACAAGAGGTTTTGATTTATTTAATAACAGAAAAAGATCAGATGACCAAAGAGGAACACCCATGCATGTTTCCTATTATTCCTGCCTTCTAAAATTAAATATATTATTTCCAATTAATAGCAACAGTTGGCTTTTGTTCCCACTTCATATTCCTACAACTTCCAAAAATAACACTGCTAAGCCATGCTGACATATTTCAAATAACTGCTGTTGCTGAAGAACAAAACCAACCAACCAAAATGTTACATGCACTACATTAAAGATAAAGTCTTGGAAATCTGCAATATATATCAAAGTATTAGAGTTATGCTTTTTCACATTTGCCTTAAATCATAATTCAAATGCTTTAACCTTAATTTTGTAGATGGGATAGAAATAAAGGCAACCAGGGTACTAGTCCTGATAGAATGATTTTCATCACCCTTTATTTTATAACATGTAAAAATCATAATTTGCAACCTTTCTGATACAAACATTTAAACAATCTCATGCATTGGTTCAGGATGCTGTAGCTCTGTAAATATTAATGCAAAATGTGACAGGTCTATTTCCTCATGAACATGTGCTGCACAATCACAATGATTTCAAGGCCCAACGAATTGGCTTCCTCTCTTTTTTAAATTCCAAGGAAGAACAATTGTCAGAGCTCAGTATAAATCAAATTCCCCTATGGACCCCCATGGTATCAAAATTCACAACCATTAGCCTTACTACAGTAGCAAAATTGCCCATTGTCCAAAATGGGTACAGCTGAACATGGTTTGTCCTGTGTGCTGGGATTTATAACCTGCATATACCCAAGTGCTAACAAAGTTAGCAAGAGGTCCCTCAGCTGGAACTGACTGCAGCTTCTATAAACATATACACCTCAGAAGAGTAGAGATGGCCTGAGAGGAAGATGTTTTTCTAAAGTTTCAGAAGGAAACTAAGACTCTTTGCTGGGGTTATAAACATGCACATGGGGTTTCTCTGCCATTGTGTAGAAAGAAGTCCACTATTAGCCTAGACAGGCAAGAAGGATTGGTTAATGCAGTTTGCCTGGGAACTGATGATTACTTTAATTTGCGAAGAATGGCTAGTTTTGTTTCAAGTTTCATTGTTCAGCATTGATTCAAATGCAGTTAACTCTTTTTCTTAAAGGAATACGTAAATGGCCACCTTGCAGGGTTAAACGCTGTAGCTAGGCCATGTTCAATTACACTTGTTGAAGATACCCACTGTTAGCAAAAGGTAACTTTAGTAGTGTACACAAGGTTATTGTATAAAACAAAATTTATGGCAGAGATAATTAACCTTAAAAGGTGAGCAAATGTGGAGTAGTAGAACTACTTATTTACACAAGTCCCAATGATGAAGAAACACAGAAATACTACCTGTGTGAATACAGTATCTAAATTAATGTTCTGTACCCTTCATGAAAGGATCTTAAAGCACATTTACAAAAATAAGTGTTCTTTTGATGTTACAGATGTGAACATACGTACAGCTAGATTAATAGGTACAGAGACGTTAAGTGACTTGTGAAAAATTACAGAGTGAATTCATGTCAGGGCAGTATTAAAACCCAGAACTCCTGGCTCCCTGGTCTAAACACTGGTAAGTGGTTTGTTTATAATTCTGTATGACAACAGTGAAGCAGCTTGTCTCGTTACCAAGGGGAAAATACAGGTTTGCACGTGGCTAGATGAAGCTATGGCAAAAATCACAACTTTTTTTTTTTTTTTTAAAAAGGAGGACACTTACAATTGAGTGTGGCATGGGACTTTGTTTTCCTGTAACAGTGCTCATAACTCTACATAGCTCTGGAGACCATTTACTGCTACTACTCCTAGTCCTTCCAACTATTCATGAACATCCTTAAAAAGAGTAAATCAACATCACAATAAACTGACCACATGACAGGAGGCTGGGTCTTTTTAAACCATAAGCGGAGCTTAATATGGTAGAACCGATTTGATGTTAATGTCTTTATTGAAGACAGGAACCCTTGGGGGAATGACAAAGGGACAGTAAAGCAGACGTTGAAGAGGATCCTTGTGTAAGCATACTGTACGTATGCAAAGGATAGTTCAGCCCAATAATATATTAAAAAAAAGGAGGGAGCCTGCAGTGAGTAAGGGTAGGCCTGATCTCAACCTGTTCACTTTCCACATGATTGCCTAACATCTTTGTACTTTAGCTGTGTTTGAACTTCTCTTGAAGCTGACCTGGTGCTGCTCACTAAACTGTTCTACATGGAGAGCTCCAGAGAACCACCATGTAGAATGACCAAAAGGATGAGTAAGCATGTTTGCTTAGGACGAGGCTCAAAGGGAAATCTCTACTTGAGTTTCAGCCATGATCCCAAAGAAGGGAAGCTTGTAATATCATTGCTGAGATCTGAATTGTTGTAACTGAGCTTCAATAATACTTGGCACTATACATACATACATTCAATGAATCCTAAAATAATGGTAAGTAGATGTATCCCTGTGTGACTTGCCCACCAATAACACACCAAGTCTGTGTCAGCAGCATCTCACTGGAGGAGGGAAGAGCCTCTGAGGGTGGTCTGGACAATGTCGTCTCGTCTGCCTCTCACCATCACTTTCAGGGAGCAATAAGATGAACATTGGTCTCCTCTACCCTCAGCTACAGAGATTGGAAATACTTTTCATATTGGGTTTTTCTGGAAGGCTCAGCTGCTTGGCCTGCCTCACATGTTGCAAGAAGCTCTGAAGAGCAAGAGGGCATTTGAATTTAGTACCTCACTATCCCTGGTGCTTGCAATATGCCTTCTAATTCTTAACATGATAGCATGCTAAGTGTAGACATAAGAGGCAGGCAATGACACCTGGGGCAAACTCCTGCCTCCACCAACTCCTCCATCTTCTTATTATATTTCTCTAGCTGTGGGGCTTTCACATTCATCTCTCTTCCATTGGGGCTTGAGTTTGCCACCTGTCAGGACTTTGATATACTGGTTGATGGATTTGTGCTGAATCTGCCACTGTTGGGAAAAATTTTGAGTAGGTCTTTGAGTCCTGGGCCTCCTGGAAAACTTAGCTGTAACCCTGTTAGGCTCATCTGAGTTTAAGTTTTGACATGGGATTAGAGCTTGAAACTCTCTCATTACAAGTCTTGTACATAAAGCAATAGGTTTTGCCTACAATAGGGAAATTGTGTGTGTAATTCAGTACTGGTGGAACTCCCCGAATACTAACAATAGCAGACACAGCAGCAGCGTAGACAGCTGGAACTGCATTGTTGGTGAAACATCCAGTGTTTCCTCAATATATCTATTCTTCAGGATGCCAGAGCGGGACGAAGTAGGATCAGACAAACCAGGTGCATAAACGTAGCTAGAGACTCCCAAATGAGTCAGAATCCCATCAGGTGTCAATTCCTCCCACTGGCAAGTGTTAAGCATTGTTAGCTGCCATGATTATTAACACAGCTTTAACCATGTTGTGTGTGGACACAATACATCTTTAGAGCCAACCATGGCACTAACTGAATACAAACTCTTCTAAAAGTTGTAGTGGAGACAGGGCTGTAAATTGTATAAGTCCAGGAAGATAAATTTCCCAAGTAGCTCTAGAAGATGCATTCCCTAAACTTCAACACAGATGTATTATTTCAGATGTTATAGTTTCATTTCCCTATCAGTTTTTCAGTGTATCAAATGTAACTATATTACAGTAGTTCCTACTGGCCCAACCCAAGATATTGCACTACTGCACAAATTCAGAAATCCTAATTAAACAACAACAGAGATAAAAAAAAGTATTATTCCCATTTTACACTTAGGAAACTGAAGCAGAGGAAGAGAAGGTGATTTGCCCAACGTCACATGTTGCAGAGCTGGGAAATGAATCAAGAGATTCAGAATCTCAGTCCAGAACTTTCATGATACGACTATCGCATAACTCTAAAAACACAGTTTCAAGTATCTATGAAAGTGTGACACTGAGCCAGAAAGAGTTAAGCAACTAGCAGGCTAAATGACCCAAATTCAATCTTTGGAGACATATTTGAATATATAAATGGCAATTAGGGCCATTCCTTATAAATAGTTAACAAAGCCATGTTAGATAGACTAGAGCTTTGAAATTTAGACTTGTATTGTTGGAAAATTGGAAGGAGTTAATGATTGTATTTGTCTATGTATTGTTAGAGGTTAACAATTTAAACAGAGGGTTCCTGTCTGTTACTATATGCTGTTGATTCACTGCTGTGGCAGCAGGGATCAATGCAGTGGCATGGATTGAGTGGGTTTGTGTAGACCTGCTCAGTTTATAGGAGAGCACTTTCCGGTAGACTCCATTAATCCACCTCCCCCAAAAGGAGTAAGACTGCATCGACGAGAGGGCATGTCCCATTGATGCAGCGTAATGAAGATATGTTTACATAGTGCGTAAACTAAGTACGTCAACTGGAGATACATAAGCCACACTATGTAGCTTGCATATCTCCCGTCGACCACCACCACCAGTGGAGACTAAGCCTCAGAGATCAAAAGTGAATATTAACACTTAGATGAAGCTTGGATGTAGTAATATCATGGTCTTCATTTCTCTTCGAAGTTTGTAGTAAACTATCTGTAAATGGTTGGAGATGGGTAGTTACCTTTTGCTAATTAATGCAACTAATTACCAATGTATACGTAGGAAATAAAAGGTTTTACTTCAAAGCCACAGAGATGATCTCCTGTTCACTCAAGGAATACTTACTGTCAAGAGACTATCGATAACCTGTCAAAGCTCTATAAAAGAACTCTAGGGCCCTGATCCTGTCATCTCAGATTTGCTTAAACTTGGTCAGGGGAAAATTTGAGTCACAAGACAGATCTCCAGCTCCAATCTGGATTATCCTGATAGTTGACATGGACTGCCTATATTTGGACTATAACCTGATGAACTAATTCTGGAAAGAACTTTTTGCAACTCAGCATCTCTAATATGAAACTTACCTAAGGATTTTATTGGTAGAACTTTATATATGATTAATAAGTTCTTCAATAATCCTCATCATATTTGACTTGGTTGTCTGGATGGGAGCACAGGGCTGGATTACTTTAAAGGAGCTGTATTTTTGACTTCTGGGTAACCAGTAAGGTATTGTAGTTGCTGGAGTGGTGAATCTAATTATTAGAAATAACCACCAATTTTGGGGATCGTCTGCCCCTTTCTTCGCAGTTTGCCCTGATTGAGCAATCTCAGTCTGGCCCCTCAGTGACCGCAATCACAGAAGGTATTGCCACAAATTAGTTATTTAGGAAATATGCTCATATAATGAATAAAGCATTTCACATACTTGAACTAGTAGGAAGACAGGATGAAAACGGGTTTACTAACCCCAAAAATACTATTGCAACAAATGATGTGCTTTTAGGAACACATCTGCTGCCAAGAAGAAATTTCCATTTTAATCAAAACAACTGGCAGATTAATAAAAGGATAAGATGTTTCTCATCATATGAATCTCAGAACTCTGCATGAGCAAATTACACACAAACAAAAAGGAGCCAAAACTGAATCAAAGAGAAAACCAGGCTTGTGAAATCAAGTATGGAGTTTGTTTACCATTGTTTTCATATAAAAAAAACCTGATTTTTCTTTTTTCTACTAGCTGATCTGTCATTGGTCTGAACGGAAAATCCTTTGCAGATGGGTAACCTTAATTCCAGTATTTCCTAACTTCTGAGCGTTTGACTTTGCAAAATTTCTGTTCTTTTAATATATTTTTAATGTAATTTAAAAAATGTAAAATGAAAACTGAGAAAATGCTATGGGGAGCCATAATGATCCCCTACATGAGTCAGCTGCAGGTTTGGGATATCTAGAACTGGAACACCAGACCTCTGTCACTTAAGCTAATGGAGTAACTGGTAGCAGTAAGACTGTCATTTTCTCTGCAGACTAGCCACTAGCAGGGGATAAGGCACACCCTCTACCAGTGGTTTTCCTTTCATAGATGCTTCCTAACAGCAGAAACTGTTGAGACTTAGGAATCTGGCCTTAAATTCTTTGTTCTGGAAGGAAGTGTACTTTAGAGCTTACAGATTCTTTTACGTGCCCAAAGCATGGCTCTCTCCCATTCTGCACCTATCCACATGCCCCCACCTCCAGCTCATGCTCCCTATACTATCTGCTCCTCACTCCTCTGCTTCTCCCTTCTTGCTGCCTGCACACCAGCAACAAGGGCATTGAGTTCACAGGAGAGATGGTCTCCCTTTTTTCAGCTCCTGTGCCTAGTAACACAATGTTCCCTACTGCCAGTAGGAAAAACTCCAGGAAAGTTCCTGCTCAGCCCCTTCAACCCTGGAATGGAGGAAGCCCAAGACTATGAAACATCCAGAGAAGTCAGCTGCTGCCAAACTAACAAATCTCTACTAAGCATGTGAAAGTGAGATTCTCAGAAGCTTGTAAACTAGCCACATTTGTGAGGATTTTTGCATGGATGGCAAAAGGCACCTCACTGATACTGCTCCCCCACCAAATGTGATGTCCCTTCTCCAAATCATGGAGGCACTAGATCTTTTCAATGAAATGGTTGTACAAATTTTAAATATGGGCAACAACGACATTTCCCCCTAAACTCAATCTCAGAAATAACTGAACTGTTTTAACTAAAATTTCCCCTAAAAATTCAGCCTGAGACAGACACCTACAATTGAAAATATTGGCCTAAATGGTTAAAGCGTGGCAGAATTATAAGACTGTTTTCAGTTGCTTGTAACAGGAACTGTCAGGCAACCTTGACCATTGATGCCTTTACCAGCTCTGCCTATAACTGTTGTAAAGAAGGTAGAGGGGGAGCTTCTAGTCTACTTAATTCATAACATAGGAACAATCAGATATTCAATGAAATCGAAAGGTGGAAAAATCAAAAGTGATAAAGGAAAATATTTTTTCACACAACATATAATTAATCTGGAATTCACTGCTACAGGATGTCATTGAGGCCAAGTATTTATAACAAGATTAAAAAACGAATTAAAACATTTATATGGATAACAAGAATATCCAGAGTTGTCGTAAGTAATGCTAGTAAACATTGGAAGGGATATGAAACCTCATGTTCCAGGATTTCAGATATCTCTAACTATTAAAGAATAGAATGAGACCTAATGTGGGGGACAGATTACAATTGCCTATTGCGAGTTTCTTACATCCTCCTCTAAAGCATCAGAGATAGGACACTGGACAAAATGGACCTTCAGTCTGATCCAGTCTGTTAATTCCTGTATTCCTAGATAATTTTACTAGCTTTATGCTGTTGCAACTTCTACTCCTGGGGGAATTCTGCACCAAAAAATTAAAAATTCTAAGCACATTTTAAAATTCTGCAAAATTCTGCATATTTTATTTGTCAAAATAACACAATCTAATCATGCCAGTTGCAATTATTTTGATAATTTATTTCAAAATACTTGTCAGCAAGTGTTTGTAACAGCACAGACAAAAAAAATTCAGGAAATGTTTTTTGACAAATAGATTCCTTAGTAGGCATATTAATACAGAACCTTGAGTAATAATTCATTTAAACTATAATACAGAAACGTATTTCTGGCACTGCTCAGAAGCGGTGCAAAAGCTTGGGGAAGTCAGGGGTATCACAGGAGCTGAGGGAGAGGGAAGCAATTGTTGGGAAGGAGCCTGGGAGTGAACCTGGAGGGTTGTTGGGTGTGGGTGGGAGTACAGAACAGTTTTTTTGGGGGGAGAAAGACCATTAGGGAGTTGTGGAGCTGTCCCCCCATGCAGACCTTGGCTGACCTCTAACATCTCCCATTCAGTCAGGCATATCTGCACATGTCTCCATGTGGCCCTGCACACACCACTTCTCTGTCTCCATGTGGCCCTGCACCCTCACTCCCATTCAGCCCCTGGCTCAATGTTGTCATCCCATTAGCTCCGGTGCCCACACCCCAATCTGTCTCCTCCACACTAACCTTTCTGAACCCCAGTCTGTGTGACCCCCCCCACTCAGCAGCTCCATGTGCCTCGCTGTCCATCCCCCCGCATATCCCAGGCCTCCTCACCTAGTCCCAGGGGCAAGGCATTGTGAAGAAGGCAGCCTCTCCCCCTCTCTGCTGCTGGCTGCTCCAGCCCAAGCCAGCTACCCTCTCTTCTGATGCCACATCAGGCCCTGGAGGGCAAAAGATATAATTGCAGTGTGACCCCTCTGGCAGCTTCCCTTTGCCTTCCCATCAGAACCAATTATTCTGTGGGGGGAAAAAAATCTGCAGGGGACATTAATTCTGTGCTTGTGCACAATTCCCTCAGCAGTAAGTAACTTCATGGAAATCAGAAAAATTGAAGTAATAGTCATAAATCTGGCCCAAAGCTCTCCTACCCCCCTTTTTTAAACCATAGAGTGTACTAATGTAATATATGCCATCATGTGCAAGCAGTGCCCCTCTGCCATGTACATTGGCTACACCGGACTGTCACTACGCAAAAGAATAAATGGACACAAATCAGACATAAAAATTGGTAACATCAATAAATCAGTCGGAGAGCACTTCAGTCTCCCAGGACACTCTATAGCTGACTTCAAAGTTGCCATACTTCTACAAAAAAACTTCAAAAACAGACTTCAAAGAGAAACTGCAGAGCTGGAACTCATATGCTAACTTGACACAGTCAGACTGGATCTAGAGAGAGACTTGGAATGGTTCTCTCATTATAAGAAGTAATTGTCACTGTTCACACATTCTCACCTTCTAATCAATGGTTGTGAATAGGCCTCATCTTCTCTGAATGGATTTTGCTAACACCTACCCTCCCCATTGTTATTCCTTACCCTTGGATGTATATATATACCCCCTATCTGATTTCTATTTCTTGCATCTGATGAAGTGGTTTGCACACCATGAAAGCTTATGCCTGCAGAAATTAAACTTGTTAGTCTTTAAAGTGCTATAGGACTCATTGTTTTTGCTGCATATAGACTAACATGGTACCCCTCTGGTATTTTTCCCTAGTTATTTGTAGTGGAAGATCATTCAAAAGGGCCCAATCCTGACATCCGTATATAAGAAACCCTCTCAATGACTCCAATGAACATTTTCAAATGGAGTTTTGCCTTGTAAAGGAATGTAGGATCAGGCATTGATGTTACACCAGTGCATCCCCTTAGTGTAGATGTGCTGCGCTAGTGTAAAGCAGGGATTATTTTAGTGCACCTCAATCCAATAACATGCTGATATCAAATGCATTGGTGTAAATCCTGCGCTGTCTCAGTGTGTTATGTCTACATTGGAGAGATTGTACTGTGTCCAGCTGTAGTTAGAGGTATAGAGTTCCTTAGTGTAGATGCAGCCAAAAATCATTCTTAAGTAACTTCTTTATGAAAAGAAACTCACTAAAGTACTTTAACTACAGATAAAACAAGGACAAGAAGTAGGGGAACAAGAAGAGAAAATTCTCAGTGAGTATTAAACCTCTAGATCAGATGGGCTGCCATTGAACTAAATTGTCTAAACTATCTGAGGTTTGGTTTTGGAATAAGTTGCTTTTTACTGTATGTTTTTAAAGAAGATCTCATGCAATTTAAAATACTTTGATAGATTTCATCCCTCGCAAAAATAAGCTTGCTCAACATAGTCTTATGATGATCCCATTGCGGTCAGTGAATGCTCTGTTTAAGAACTCAGTACAGAACCAACAAGATTCCTTTCTTTTACAAGTGTTCAGAAAAATTCCTGTTCATTTCAAGATTCTTCCTGTATCAAGGGTCTTTCAAGTTAAGTTTTCAGCATTGTTGCCCACTGAATTTCACCTGGCTGTGTTTCAACTACATTTTTTCCTCTCTCTCTGTATTGTATATGAAATCTTTTATTTCATTAGTACAAAAAACTGAGCATAATCTTCACCCTGTTTAAGTCAATGGAGGCTTTGACACTGACTTCTGTGGAACTAGAGATTCACCTCACACTTGCAAAATACCCTCATACTTGTTATGACCCTTACTTTCCGTAGAACAACTACACATTAAACATCCGTAGTCAACAGATTTTAGGTACATAGGAAACTTCTAATGTGTAGCTCTAAACACAAAATGCATTAGCCTAAAATGTGGCTACTCCATAAAGATACAGTTAACTTTGAAAGCACCAGTTAGCTGGTTTTTAACCTACTTATCTTTCAAGCAACACCTACAATGACTGTATCTCAGAGAAAAACTGAGGGAGGCAGAATGAAAAAATAGGGAGACAGTTTGCTTATTTTATGCATTTATCAGCACTGTTTATATAGCAAATTTTGCGCTTTCCCCTTGTTGCTAGTTAGGTCATCAGTTTTCTCTGTGTGTTGGTCCTCCGCATAGTATCAAGGCTAAGAAACCCTTAAAAATACAAATGCTTCTACAACCCCAACTACTGAAAGGGGAACACAGGGAGAAGTGGAATGCTCTTCAAGTAAATATGATCTAGCTGTTTTAGGCTACCATCTTGCAGCCCACATGGAGCCCCATTGATGTTGATGGGGCTTTGTACAGGGTCTATCCACAGAACTTACTGCAGGACTGTTACCTTAACATCAAAAATAGGTGCAAAGGTGTAAACTATGCTTGTTGTCATAGAGCCCTGCCATGGAAACAAAAAATGTAGATCTGCATCTGCAAGAATCACCTTGTATCTGACTCGCAATCTGCACTCCTCCTTTTAACGGTATCCTCATCCACACCATACCCACAGCAGCACGCTATCCCAGAGTGCCTATCAGGAGGAGAGCGAGAGAGAGCGAGTGAGTGTGTGTGTGTGTACGTACGTACGTACGTACAGTATATAGGATCTCAAAAGTGGGAAGCAGCTATCTGCCACTCATAACCTATGAGGCTGCTTCTCTGCCTTCAAGATCCTATGAGCTGCAGACAGCTGCTTCCCTGTCTTTGAGATCCTATATTTAGAGCTGTGTTTGGGTACAAAATTTGTATCCGTGTCCAATCTGTGATGCGAAAAAATGGTCTGCCAATATCCGCATCTGCGGATATAAAGCGGATATCTGTGGATTTGCAAGGCTCTACAGAAAAACACCACATGCTTCCATTCTAAAATTACTTTCCAAATCCAAGAGATCAAAAATTTACTCAAAGAGTAGAGTAAGTGCATCTGTGCAGACCTCTGTGCTAATCTGTACTAAATTAAACATAAATGGCTGCCCCATTCTAGGGACAGCAAAAATCTTGAGTACTGTACTTTTACTTCTCAGAAAAGAAAGCATTAACATCATAGCTAAATACATCACACCTATAAACTTTCTGGACTAAAATGAGTACAAATTCCCCTCTGAAATAACATTAGATGTTAGACCCTGTACCTGTCAACATTAACTTTCCAACCGTGTTTTTTTGTTGATATAGTATAGTATAGATATAGTTACCAGAAGGGTGGTCTCTTGCACCATTTTACATCTTGAGGAAGACTATAACTTTGTTGATGTTAACGTTATCCTGATAACTATCATCACAAGCAGCTTTGACTGTTGCACACCATAAATACCTTAACTTTCTTTCTTTTTGTCTTTAAACCTATGATTCTGGCCCCAATAAAAACAAGCAAAGAAGAGCATCCTATGACCAGAACAATCAAAAGGAGGAATGCCCAACTGGAAGTGTACAATACATATGAAAACAAGAAGAAGAATTTGGACTAAACTGTTATATATGAATTGCAGCAGTTAAAACAGATAGGTTAGAAAAGTAACAAAAACAGTGGAGAATACAAACAAGATCTTGTCTACACACCAACTTTCCTAACAAACTAATAATGTATTTTTAAGCTGATTTAGTTAAATCAGGGCAAGTGGTATGTAAACAAAGCCTAAAAGAAAAGATCTACACTTTCCAAAACCACAAACATGTGACTGCATCAAATTCATTTCTTATACTGGCGGGATGTTAATGAGATGATAACTATAGGTATGGCTACACTTAGAACTGCCCCTGTGATTCTCATTCAGCTAATGCACTAAAAATAGTAGTGTAGCCATGGTAGCACAGGCAGTGGTGAGCAGCAGCACAACTAGCTGCCCTAAATACCTAGGCATACAGTCTGGCTGGTTTGTAGTTTTGGCGACTAGGCCAAACTGCCACTTGCCGCTGCCCATGCTATCTTGGCTACACTTATATTTTTACTGCATTAACTCGATGAGAGCTAATGTGGGTATGCCTACTTGAGCTGGGAATCACCTCCAGCTCCAACTGTAGACACAGCCTATGCTGCAAGGGAGGCCAGTACATTTTTTGTATACATATACTGTAGTTCCAATCTCTACAGATTAAAAACAAAACCAGATTTACTGCTGGTGACCATTTTGGCAACAGATGACTATTTCAATAAAAACAAAGCTTCTAAGCTCACATTTCTTATGCCTTTGGTTTGGCCCCCATCTAGCAACAACTGTGAAAGTTGGCCTAGGAAAGAACATAAGCACGTTCAATAAGAATATTTTGAGATGTTATGGAACATGCATTGGAAAGAACTGCGTGGGTGTTGAACAACTCCGAGTACAAAGAATGTTATTTAGACAGATCCAGGAAAGGATGCTGGAGTATTCTACTCCTGTAAAGGGACTGATTATCTGGAGAAAGTATTTCCAGTTGGCTTAATGTCATGGAAGGAGCCTGTTCTTGTGCAGGGGAAGCAGCAACCCTGCCTGGACAGGACTGCAGGTTTATTTATTCGCAGGCTACTTGAAAAGATCAACCTGCCTTGCAGGAGGCATCATAATTCAGTATCTGAAATGATTAATTCTGGTCCTCATTCAGGTGTCATTCTCCTTTCTGATGTGATCATTCCAATAAACAACTTATTGTCCCTATTATTGATTCACATGGTCTATGTTTGCACTGACCTTGGAATTGAATTATAAGGGACCTATGCTAGAGTACAGTGGTTCAGATGGGGCTAAAACCGGATATCCTTACTCAGATTTTATTCAGTCCTTTCCCAGGCACACTTCCATGAAAATCCCTATGGTTGCCCTAAATTGATTCCGTGTGTGTGTGTAATGGATGGAATGTCATTTAGTTTCCTATCTTTGTTCTTTTACTGATGATCATACTCTTCGTTCCTCTTCCTGCATCTATGTTCTTGCCTCCTACCTTTCCTAACGGGGAACCATCCCACCAGTCCAGAATTGGGGAAGCGCTTCACTGTGGTTCTATCTACTCTTGCCCCAAATGCACTCCCTCTCCTTTAGAAAGCCCCCTTTGCTAAAGTGGGAAGAAAAGTGGCTTTAATGAAGCTTATCCTCTTCCATCATCTGATTAAAGGAAACATTAAAATAACACAAATGAGACTTAACTAGGACTGAAGTTTATGTACTTCTTC
The DNA here is from genome assembly GCF_026122565.2 of Emydura macquarii macquarii. Classification (NCBI taxonomy): domain Eukaryota; kingdom Metazoa; phylum Chordata; order Testudines; family Chelidae; genus Emydura; species Emydura macquarii. The sequence goes on from NW_027132813.1 coordinate 43,720,197, forward strand.
CAGAATAAATCTTCCTTGTGTATTGCACCATGGGCTGTTTTAATATGGAGAATTCCAGATTCATAACATGACATGAAGGGAAACAGCATTATCATTTTATGCAGACACACAATGATATATATATGGAACCATCTTGCTCATATGTTAAACAGTCACTGCACAGATGAAAATTTAAAAAACAGACTTCATGTACCATAGCCAATTCTAAATCAATCATGAGTTTTATTTAAGGAGTCTTCACTTACAAATCCCAAAAGTGTTACAAAGCTCTATACGTACAATCTGCACAGTATCTTTCAGAGGTATCTGAGGGTTTTTAACTTTAATATTTTGGCAACGTTCTCCACATCATTACTACAAGGTAGTATTACATTTGAATGCATGCTGTCAGATATTATGGACCCAATCCAATGCAAACTCTTGGTTATTGTATGCTGCCTATGTTGATGTAAAGGAGCCATAAACCTGCCATAAAGCCCCTCCAGGGAACTTCTGCAATGTAGGGAGAATCCTTGACATATGCAGAGTAGCCTACAGTATACAACACCCCACAAGAGACCATGGTGCAGGGAATCAAGTGGCTAGCAGAATCAACTACACAAATAATAAAAAAACCTGACAGTTAACTGTGGAGTTCCCAGGCAGGAGGATATTAGATTCCATGAATTGGTTATTTCACTGCATGGAGACAAAAGATTTGACTTCAACCATGTTATGACCTTTTCTAGTTTATTAACAAGCATGTACACGCTTGAACAGGGTTATTATTAGAAAGCAATAGCAAAGGAGAGCTCATAACTCTCAGATATAGCACCTTTTCAGACTTCCAGCACAAGATTGTTCTGTTGAAGTTTCCAGCTAAATTGCGTTCATATGCTTGCACCACATTGTGTGGGTCTGTGTTTCTACTTCTCTTCAACCAGATTAAATCTTTTTGAATGAGCTCATGGGGATACTGCTCCCCATTGCCAACAACATATGGTCTTCATGGTTATGAAAAACAAAAGGAAACCATCTGAGATTTATTCTGATAACAGTGATCTTAAAAACAGGCTTAAGGGTCTTCTAGCTTCAAAGAACCTACTGACCTCAACAATTAACCCAACTAGTTAAGTACTGAGAGATAGCTGAAATGGCTGTTAAACTACTATGCATATTCCTCTCTCAGCTAGTTACTTATGTACAGTTTATTGGCTTAATATTATTACGAGGGAGGTTGGGTGAAGCTTCATTGAAAGTGGAGGCATGACAACTTCCCTTGATTCAGGGTAAATGCGAGAATGAGTTACGCTCTTTTATGGTGTAAAATAGCTGAAGCAAAAAGCCTCAAAAAGCCAGGCCACATGCAAGATTGGTCAGAAACTGAGCTATATGGGCAAGGAGGTTATGTTTGATGGAAGCACGTGTGTGTCTGAGAAGATGAAGACAAAAAATCCAAGCAGACAGCAAGATGACTGCAAATATGGCCCTGAGGAAAAAAGCAAGAGAGAGGGAGAGTTTTTTGGGAAGAATGCTGGCTATAAAGAGGCTTGGAACTATAAACGAAGTAATTATCTCTTGTTTGACTCCTATTGTATTCTGGGAAATATACATTCTTTGTAATTAAACAGGATTGCATCAAAAACTTCTGGGATGGAGGTTAGCACAACTGAATAATAGACAGAACAGGAGGAAGGCCAGAGAATCACACCAACACCAGGAAGAGGCAGGTCTATGTGACCTGTGACTCCCTACGAAGAACAGGCAGGCCTGTCACCAGAGTTTGTCTGAAGAACAGAAGGGTGTGCTATCTGCCAGGAGCTAAGATATGAATTGTGGACCAGAGGCTGAAGAGATCCTAATGGGAGCAGGAAAGAATCCTTCATATGGGAACAAGTGATACTTCTAGATTCTCCCTTGATGCGTTCCAGTGAGAATATGCCAGGCTGGGGAAGAAGCTTAAAGAAATGGAGGCTCAGGTGATCTTCAGTGGGATTCTACCCGTCTCTAAGAAGGAGAACAAAGGTGAGAAGATTATGACGACCAACAGATAGCTCAGGCAGTGGTGCTATAAGGACTTTGTGATCTTTGACCACTGAGAGGCATTCATGGACAGAGGATTGCTCTCATGGGATGCACTCCACCTCAGTAGGGAGGGAAACAGTCTTCTGGGATGAAGGCTGGCACAACCGATTTAAAAAAAAAAAAAAAAAAAAAAAAAAGCTTTAAACCAGGAACTCATGGTAGATGGATGGGAGATGCTTATGTAATCTCCATGGCTGATTCTAATGTTGAATGGGAGGAAAATCAAGAGAGAGAGAATACAGCAATGGAAAAAGAAACAGCAGTGGGTAGGAGAATGGCAGTATCTTTCCTCTTACTGTCCAATACCAGTGAAGCGAACACTCAGGTAGGGAATACTGGCAGTAGAATGGCTACCTAATCAGGTGAGGAATCTTGGCAAATCCAAGGAGAAACAACTAAGGTATTTGTACACAAAATGCAAGGAAAGTGGATAACAAAAATGAAGGAACTACTGGTGCAGGCAGTGAAACCAGATATTATCGGGACAACAGAAACATGGTGTATTAGTAGCCATGACTGGAGAACAGGTATTGAAGGGTATGTGCCGTTCAGGAAAGAGAAATAAAGGCAAAGGTGGTGGAGTAGCACTGTATATTAATGATGAGGTAGACTGTAAAGAAATTAGAAGTGATGGAATGGATAAAAGAGTCTTTGGGGGTCAAAATCACTTGGGGAAGAAAGCTACCAGAGGCTTCCCTGGGATAGCGCTTGGGGTATGATACAGACCACCAGGATCCACTTTGGATAAAAACCTCTTTAATGTTTTTAATGAAATAAATACTACTGGGAATTGTGTGATTATGGGAGACTAATTTCCCAGATATAGATTGGAAGACAAGTGCTACTAATAATAGTAGGGCCCAGATATTCCTGGATGTAAAAGCTGACAGATTTCTTTGCCAAACAGTTGCCAAAACTACAAGAGATGATGCAATTTTAGATTTGATATTGGTGAGTAGTGAGGACCTCAGAAGAGCTGGTTGTAGGGGAAAACCTTGGTTCAAGGGATCATGAGCTAATTCAGTTTAAACTAAATGGAAGATAGAATTACAACTAGGGTCCTTGATTTCAAAAGGGCAAACTTTTAAAAATTAACGGAATTAGTTCGGTAAGTAGACTGGACTGAAGAACTCAAGGATCTGAATGTGGAAGAGTTTTGGAATTACCTTAAATTGAAGTTATAGAAACGATCTGAAGCCTGCATCCCAAGCAAGGGGAAAAAATACGTAGGAAAGGGTTGTAGTCCAAACTGGATGAGCAAGCATCTCAAACAGATCATTAAGAGAAAGCATACAATGAATGGAACATGGGATGGATGACCAAGGAAAGCTATCTCTTGGGGGCCAGAAAGTATAGGGAAAAAGTGAACTACCAAAAGCCAAGCAAAGTTGACCATGCAAAGGAAATTAAAAGCTATAGTAAAAGGTTCTATAGCATATAAATAAAAAGAAAACAAGGAAAGAAGTGGGACCACTAAGGAATGAGGATGGGGTGGAGATTAAAGAATCTAGGCACGGCCCAACACCTAAATGAATACTTAGTCCCAGTTTTTCATAAGGGTAATCAGGAGCTTAGGGGTAGTGGCAGGGTGGCTAATGGTATGAGGACATGGAAGTAGAAATGACCACATCAAAGGTGAAAGTCAAACTGAAACAGGTTAATGAGTCCAAATCAGGTGGCCTGGATAATCTCCATCCAAGATTATTAAAAGAACTGGCACATGAAGCATCAAGCCCAATAGCAAGGATTTTTACTGAATCTATAAACTCAGAGTCATACCCTATGAGTGGAGAATTGCTAATATAGTACCTATTTTTAAGAAAGGGGGAAAAAGGGTTTGGGAAACTACAGGCCTGTTAGTTTGACCACAATTGTATGCAAGGTCTTAGAACAAATTTTGAAAGAGAAAACAGTTAAGGAAATAGAGGTAAATAGTAATTAGGATAAAATACAATGTGGTTTTTACAAAAGGTTATTTGTGCCAGACTAACCTGATCTCTTTCTTTGAGAAGATAAACTGATTTTTTAGACAAAGAAAATGCAGTAAATCTAATCTACTTGATTTTCAGTGAGACATCTAATACAGTTCCAAATGGGAAATTGTTAGTTAAATTGGAGAAGATGGGGATTAATATAAGAATTGAAAGGTGAATAAGGAATCGGATGAAACGGAGACTACAATGGATCATACTGAATGGTGAATTGTCAGAATGGAGGGAAATTACTAATGGAGTTCCGCAGGGATCGGTCTTGGGACCAATCTTATTTAAAATTTTTAACAGCCTTGGCACAAAAAGTGGGAGATTTGCAGATGACACAAAGTTGGGAGGTACTGCTAATATGGAGGAGGAATGGATCATCATACAAAAAGATCTAGAAGACCTTGAAAACTGGAGTAACAAAGGGGATGAAATGTAATTAGTGCAAAGTCATGCACTTCAGGACTAACAACAAGAATTATTGCTATAAAATGGGGATTTATCAGTTGGAAATGACAGAGGAGGAGAAACACCTGGGTGTATTGGTTAATCACAGGATGATTATTGGCCACCATCATGATGTGGCTGTGAAATAGGGTAATGCAATCCTAGGTTGCACCAGGTGAGGTATTTCCAATAAAGACAGAGAAGTGTTGCCATTATATAAGATACTGGTGAGAACTCATTTTGAATATGGTGGACAAGTCTGGTCTCTCATGTTTAATAAACATGAATTCAAACTGCAACAGGTATAGTGAAGGGCTACTACGATGATCAGAGGAATGGAAAAACTATCTTATGAAAAGAGACTCAAAGTGCTTGGCTTCTTTAGCCTAATCAAAGGTTGAGGGGAGATAGGATAGCTTTCTATAAATACAGCACAGGAATAAATACCAGGGAGGGAGAGGAGTTATTTAAGTTAAGCACCCATGCTGGCACAAGAACAAATGAATATAAATTGGCAAATCAACAAGTTTAGGCTTGAAAGTGATGGTTAGAAACCTTTGTCTAGAGGAGCGAAGTTCTTGAACAGCCTTCCAAGGGGAGCAGTGGAGGCAAAAAAACCTAACTGGGTTCAAGACTAAGCTTGATAAAAGTCCTTGAAGGGGATGGTATGATGCATGTAGCGGATCTGTGACTGCCAGTAGCAAATATCCCCAACAGCTGATGATAGGAAGGCTCTGAATTACTACAGATAATTCTTGTCCAGGTGTCTGGCTGTTGGGTCTCGCCAAAATGCTTAGGGTCCAACTGACTGCTATATTTGAGATTGGGAAGGAATTTTCCCCTGGGTCAGATTGGCAGAGACCCTGGTTTGTTTGGTTTTTTTACTGTCCTTTGCAGTATGGGGCATAGGTCAATTGCAGGTTTAAACTAGGGTAAGTGGTGGATTCTCTCTGTAACTTGAAGTCTTTAAATCATGATTTGAGAACTTCAGTAACTCAGCCAGAGGTTATGGGCCTATTACAGGAGTAGGTGGGTGAGGGTTTGTGGCCTGCAATGCGCAAATGGTCAGACTAGATGATCATGATAATCTCCTCTGGACTACAAGCATAAATACTTAAGTCTATGATCAATTTCTCTTACTAATGGAAACAACCCACAAGACCTCGAATATTAGCTAACCACCTGGGCCAAAAAGCAGTAACAATATCTCTATCCCATTAGCAAAACTCTGTCCTTGATCCTGTCCCTTCCCCACCATGACAGTCCAGGAAGTGACAGTCTTTCTGTGCATCTGTCACTACTAACATGAATGTTGTAGTGTATTGGATTAGGCACACCAGAAATCCATTCAACTAACCTGGGAATAAGGCAGTAAAATGTATGCAACTTGAGTTTGTACTGCACTTATCATGGCGAGTTTGTAATGTTCACTGCATCTTCATGCAAGTCCCTTTCCCCTTCATTCTTAATGTCCTGTCAATGTAGAACAATATTCAGGAGGGCATATTCAACTGAAAACAAATCAACTTGACTGAGGCCAAGCTGCTTCCTGTGATAGTGGTTTTAAGAAGCTTAAAAGCAAGCAAAAGAGCACAATAAACTTGCCAACAAAGTATGTCTTAACCAGCTTTGCATATACTTGGCAAGCAAAAAAAAAAACTCAAAAACCCCCCAAAACCCACCAAACTCTATAGTCACCAGTCCAATGTAAGAGAAGACAAGATAGCTCAAATAGCTCCTCATAGTCAATATGTGGATAAAAGTGTATTTATACAGCTGCAAGAGACCACAAGGAGCCAGAGGCTAAAACTGGCCACATGCAAGGTGCTGGCAGGCATACCCTCTGAACATGTTTTTCTCTTTAAGGAGGACAAGCTGCAGCCATACTGTCCCTAAAGCCTGAGAGGCCAACCTCCCCATGTGTCTGTATGACATCCTTGGTTTCAAGGTGCTGACAACCAAATCACTTAGCAATATATCCTCAAAGGGCCCATGGCACTGAATTTAATCTGACCTAATCCAGGATTGCTGGTAAAGGCCAAAACCTGCAAACAAGATGATTAAACATGCAGAGGCTTTTAGCACCTCAATTGCACTTAGGCTCAGGTGAATAATGCAGAACACTTCTGTTGAACAATAAGAGCCCCTGACAAAAGGAGGAGACCCTTAATTTCTGAAGGCTGTATAACACAGTCAGTACCTTTGTAGTACTTACTCACCTTGGTGAGCTTCTTTTAGCTATTACCTGGATAGAGACTTGTCTTCAAAACTGGGACTAATAAAAGCATAGGTATTATGCCCTAGAAAAAGCACCCAGGCAAAGCATGTGTGCCATGCCTGAAAGGTCAGCTATAGGCACTGCAAACCTAGAGGAATTCAGCCAAGGAGAGTATTTTTTCAGCATTTTGCTGACAGCTGGTCATCTACTTACTAGGTTTGATGTTAGGCAGGAGATGGAGAGAAAGACCTGATGTGGAATCAGCTTCTGTCCACATCAAGCACTGAACTTTCCCTACCCCCTGGCAAGAAAGCCTGCCTATCTTAAATCGGGCTGAGCAGTTGGAGAGGCCCCTGCAAACAAAGAGAAACCAGAAAATCTCAGCACTGGGAAAGATCATGTGTAAAACAGAGAGAGCCTGCGGGTGACAGAGCCAAGGAAAGAAGAGGCCGCAGGTGCAGAGCATCCAGGGCAAGGGGCGCCAGGTCTCGCCTGGAGCCGTCTCGGGGCTCGCAAGGCCTGCTCCCGCAGCCTTCAGGGACAAGCAGGACGAGAGCCCTTGTCCCCGGCTGTGGGGGAGCCTCTCACCTCTTCTTGGTGCTCTGGGCCGCGCTTGTTCCAGTGGCACTGGCAGGCGCTCAGCACCTCTGACAACACGGCCCCTGCCCCTGGGCCTCAGCTCGTGCCTCTCTGGTTCCCGCAGCCGGCCGCGCGACTCGGGCAACGGGGAGAGCACGGCCCTGCCCAGCGCAGCCCAGCCCACAAATGAGGGCCAGGGGGCCCGGAGGGAGACCCGGGACGTTGGGAACGGCGCGAGGGACGGCTCGGACCAGCAGGGCGCGCGCTTCACAAGGGGCTAACCAACCGTCGCCCGCGCGGGGCTGGGCGCGCCTGTAAGCGGCCCGGGCTGCGCGAGGAGACAGGAGGAAGCCGACGGGGAGGCCCCGGGGTGAGCGGCTACCACGCCCCACTGCGGTCCTGAACGACTTCTGGCGGCCCCCGCAGCCGCTCCTGCCTGGTCCTTTAACGCCCCCCTCCCCTGTTCCCTATTGGCAGAGCCGCCGCGGAGGAGGCGGGCGCCCGGCGGTGTTCGCACCCAGCCCGCCAACGGGCACCCAGGCTGCGCCCATCTTCTGGGGGTCACGTGAGCGGAGCTGACCACTGACGGCCTGCCGGGGGCGGTGGCTCCCTTCCACCGGGGCTGCCGCCGGTTGAGCGGCCGTGGGTGCGCGCGGCTGCAGCGGGTGAGTGCCTCGTGCCCCATCCCCCATCCCCCCCCTCCTCCATCTGCCGAGTGGGGCTCGCTCGCTTCCTAGAGCTGCGGCGGCGGCCCCGGGCCGCTCTGGGTCGGGAGCCGAGCGCGGGTCCGAGTCGTCCCCAGGGGTCGCAGGGGCCCTGTGACATCACCATGTGCCAGTGTGACGTCATCTCTCACCCTGAGGTGCTGGCCCCCTGGGTGGTGTCACGTCGTGCTCACCGCGGGGCGGGGCGGGGCGTTACTAGGGTGTCGCCTCCGATGTCACAGCGGGTGGTGGCGATGTGACGTGGGGCTGAGCTATCCCCGCCAGGGTGGTGGTCGCTGTGGGGCTGCGTGGCGTCACTGTGATGTCACCGAGGTAGGGGCCTGACTCCATCTACGCGCAGATTGGCCCTGCGGTGCTGTCACTCTGCTGGGCGGTCTAGGTCGTTCTGAACTAAGGCCCTGTCGGTCACTCCCCACTGACCCTAAGAGGGTTTGCACCAAAGGTTGTAACTAAATTTGCTTAGGACACAACCTCTGTGTGAGCGGTGAAGGGGCCCATCGCTCTAGTCTGATCTCCTGTATGTCACAGGGCCTAACATTTCATTTGTCACCCCTGTAGGGAGCCCACTAACTTGTGTTTGGCTAAAATACATTTTCCAGAAAGGCAGCTAGTCTTGAGTCAAAGACATCAAGTGATGAACAATCTAACACCCAGCTTGATGCTTTTTCCAGTGATTAATAAGCCACCCTGTTAAAAATGTGTGCCTTTATTTCTAAAAATATTTTCCTGATACTTTATTAGCCTCTTTCTGCAAAAAATAGCCTGGAATTTGGGAACAGTTTTTTTCAAAAAGTGCATAATTAACTTTAGTAATATTAAATAATCTGTCTTCACATCTTAATCATGATCTAATTTTGCTGTTAATTTCTCAGTATAAAGAGAGTTCCTTCTTGACTATCTTTGTGGCTGTTGTTCATGCCTTAATCAAATTCTGTCTCCATTACTACTCGCTTCTTCTAAATCTTCCTGATACCCCCATTATCTTCATAGAACCTGTTCAAAATACTGTTATGTTACTGAAACTCTTCCTGTCATTCAGTCCATATTACCCGTCTTTTAAATTCATTCACTAGTTCCTCTTTTCCCAACATACCAAATTCTGACTTCATCTATTGAGTTCTAGGCCCTTCATAATTGCACTGTCTGAACTTGAGACCTTCTGTCATATTACATTTCCTCTGATTTATCCATGATGTCTGCCTTGATGCTTCTGTTTTACTATGTACATTTAATTCTCCCATTTTCTTTGCCTCTTTACTTATTGCTTGCTGTGCATGGAACAGCTTCTTGTTCCCTGTTTTCCCTGACCATTGTCTCAGTTCAAATGCCTCCTAAAACTAACTCTTCAGTGTTGCACCCAGGAACTGAGTTATATATCTTAATAAAGAAGACATTCTTTAATGGAGTCATCAAGATATAGACATAACTTAATATTTATTCTTCCTTATCCCATCTTTGCATGTTTGTTACTCATTTGTCATATCTGTATAGGTATCCACATAGCTCGTATCACTAGACTGTAAGTTCTTACAGGCAAGTGTTATGAACAAGTGAGAATTAGGACACAAAAGGAGGCAAGTGCACTTGTGGCAGCTTAATAGCAGACCATGTAACCTGGGAGACTCCTGTTTGAGTGCATCCTTATGGGGTCCCAAACAACTGCTAGTTTCTACCAAGTGGGGGAAGCACTCTTAGCTGTGTCTCTATGGTTAGTCTTCCCTAGGCAGGATCTGTGTGGCTAGGGTGCTTCAGGACACTAGCTGGAGGAGTTCAACCCCCAATATGCTTGCAGCTGTAGAGATGACTAGTGATAATGCACTGTGGTGGTGGGAGAGTGAAGTTCATGCTTAGAGGAGATCTGAAAAAGAGAAAGGGAATTTAGAAGGAAGATGCGGATGGGAACACGGATGGGGCAGACAACTAGAACAGCTAGAATGGGAAAACTTGAAGGAGGGTACATGTGGAACCAGAAATGGTGTTTGGAGGGGAATAGGAGGTATGTGACAGATATGACAATTTGTGGATTTGATGTGGAGAGGAAGTTAAAATGGAAGGATTTTATAGAGATTGCATTGCCTTGTTTACAACATAGAACATGCAAACTGGGGCATTGTATTGCTGGTATAAAATCTACAACCTTTCATATCAGCAGGTGTTTACAGTGTTTAAATGCATGCTGTCACATAGCTTAGGCCCAGCATCTATCTAGCGTTATGAGGAGTTTAAACAAAAATGCATGTTTTTCCTTTCATGCTCCAGCGGTTCACCAGTACTCTCTCCAGTGTTCAGTTGCACCCATGCTTAATATTATGGGAGGATGGATGTAAAGGGATAGCTGCTAACAGTTAGATCACCCTATAAATATATTTCTATCTGCTGCCCTCCCGATCATTGTCATTTCTCTGGAGAAGGAATATGCCATTTTATGCCATATAACAGGGGGTGTTTCTCACAAAAACTGTCCCCAGCAAGCAAACTGCACAGCTGGTTGTAAATGGGGCTGTTCCTGCTTCAGTCCATGGTTCCATGCAATACTTTCAATTGTACTGATAAACAAAATTGTCATTGTATTTACTTATTAAAGTTAATTAGGGAGGAAATGAGTTAATATACACAGAGGTTAAAATTATGTATACAAATATTCTTTTAAAATAAACTAAGTGTGTACTCTTAACTGTTTCATAACATCTTTTCTATGCATTCAGTACCTTATCGAAACATAACTGCTAATAAACATTTGTATAAGAGAGGGTAAGTATCAGTCTTGTTAGCAGTGAGAACAATGCCAGCGAGGTCAGTAGGGTTAAGCATGTTGTATGGTAATGGTGAACCTAGCCCAGAGTTTCATTCTTAGTCCTAAAATTTTGCAATTTTAAATGCATTAGTGCTGTATAGTTTTTGGAGTTGGAACTACAGCAATTGCTGTGTACTTAGCCAACTGCTTAACTTCGCTGAACTGCTGCCAGTTCGTAAAAGGGAAATATTTACCTTTCAGGATGGTGTGAGGTGTATATCTTTTAATACTTTGTATCTGGATAAATATATTATTATATAATAGTATTCTGATGCAGTAAAATACTTTACATTATTAAAACAATTTTAATTAACAGTGCCATAAGTTTTTTTTTCTTAATATTTAACAAAGCTTAGGAAGCAGTATGAAAATTTACTCCAACATTTAAATAAGTAGTAAAGTTCCACTGAAATGACAGGGATACTCCAACTATTGGTTAACTAGGGTGTATAAAAATAAATGATTTATTTAAACAAAAAAATTAAAATAAATCTATTTAAAATTATGACAACCTATGTTAAGTCCTGAATGTACATTAATCTGCTAATCGATAAATTTAAAGAAATGAATAAAAACTAGGTGTCAGAGGATGAGATAAACTAGTTTAAAAATCCTGAAGGTCACTGTGACCAGAAACAATCAATTCAATTAACTAATTACAGATATTTCCTTTTATTTAATAAACCAGTTAGTTTTAAATACAGAACATGTTTTGATGATAAGCTTACTTTTTTCTTATATATCCATCATACCCAAGGTAGTTTTATTTAACTAATAAAGGAATTAAATGCTGTTTTTCTGCATTTTCAATTAAACTCCAATTTTATCTTAATAAAGCTTGAAACAAATCATGAGCAAGAATTAATCTAATAAATGTATAAATCACCATTCCCTAGTATAAAAATGTAAAAATGAAGACTATAGAATGTATGTTAAGTTATATAATTGCTTAAATAAATATGTATAGGTATAGTGTATCCTCCTAGTTAGCAAAAAGCAGTACCAGATTTAGTGTTAAGGCTTATTTTTAGCTGCAAATCTACATAGCTGATCTAGTGTTTGCCAACCAGTGAGAATCCAACTTTCTTTAGGTAAATAACTAAAAGGTATGAATGCGAAACAAGACAAAAATCAATTATTTAAATCAAGGTTCCCTGCATTTTTTTTATCATGATTAAAATAGCCAATTAAATTGCTTTGTTTTAAATCAGTCCTTGCTATGGCTAACCTATAGAATTTTTTCCCGTTAGGTAGGACGATGTGATATATTGCTGCTGATGCATAATTCCATTAACAGTTGTATATTGTGAACTAAATCCCAATACAGTATCATTCTTGTGCCATTAATCTTAGGCTTTTAGTAGAAGTAATACTTATTCACGTGTCAGTGCCTTGCCCACACTAGAAAACTTGCACTGACATAACTAAATTGCTTTAAATCAATGTAGAAAATTTGCACAGATATAACTTGTCACCGTGCCTCAGTGGATCACAGCTGAGAATGCCTAATTCAGGACAGACTGCTGAGAAATAGGGCAGACTCACCCCAAATTCAGGATTGTTGTGTCATTTGATTATACCAAGCCAGTGACAAAAGTGAACTTCTATATCACCACACAGGTTAACAAGAAGTCGAAAAATGCAGTCTCCTTAGGTATTCCAGCCCTTGGCTCACAACCTAGCCACTGGACTTTATGAAGAGTGGTTACTCAAAATCAACTTAAATCAGATATAGGGTCCTTCCAATCCAAAGGGATCAGCCACTCAGCCAGGTCAACATTTAATGCAGACCTTACCCAGTAATCACACTGATGCCACTCCTTTAGTAACTAGAAACTAAAGGTTTATTAATATAAAAAGAAAGAAAAGGAGAGAGTTATTGAAAGGTTGAAGGATCGTATACATACAAGTGATTTTTAAGTGTTCATAGATCAGGAGCAGCAATGGAATAAACTGCTAGCTTGTAAAAATCTCTCTGGAATCATCCATATAAGTGGGTTGCCGACCTAGCAACAACAACACAGGGTTTTGTGGTTTTTAGGAATTTCCAGAGTTAAATCCCACCCAGCTGGCATCTCACTGATTTTTCAGTGTTTCTGGGCTCTCAGAGTGGTTTTCAGCTTTCCCACCAGAAGCTGAAACCAGCAGTGCAAAATCCGCCTTTTTTTTGTTGTTGTTTGTTTGTTTTTGTCAGGGGACTGGAACCGGAATTGCAAAAGCCACCATTTTTGTCAGGGAACCGGAACCAGAAAGTTCAAACTCCGCCATTTTGAGTGAGAGAAACCGGAACCTGAAGTTTAGAATCTGCCATTTTGAATGAGTACAGCCAGAACCAGAAATTCACTGTCAGCCATTTTTTTCACGGCGCTTGTTTTTGGCTTGTTTTGGGACATGCCCTTATGCATCTCTAGGTGACGGGCTGGCAGCTTCTTTGGTAGAAATCCAGACTAAAGAAAGAAGCAGGAAATGAAGACAAAATGGAGATGTTTCAGGAGTCTTTTATATTCTCTGTCATGTGCATGGAATTTTGCTGTCCCAAATAAAGCCCATAACCCCTGCTTGTGGAAAGTTAATGGACCAAGATGGAGTCCAGGGTCACCTGAGCATATCACAGGTCCTTACTTGGTTTGCTGACTCACAGGAGGTGGCCATTGGCCCCTTGCTGTCTGAAGCATCCTTAGGAAGAGCTGTCTGGACGGGATGAGTTTCTTCTATGGCCCACTGTGAGAGCTGAGTGGCCTTGAGGGGCCATCAACACATAGCTGTATAGCCCTAATGAAAATTTTATCTGGAGGGTGTCATACAGGAACAGACACATTTGAGATACAAGTACATAGCCAATATTCATAACTTCAGATACATTGATGATACAGGGATTTAAACAGGAGAATCATATGTAGGAAATAATTTTTCCATTGACTCTTTTCGTGATATACTTGGTACAAGATTTGTTGCAGTTGTATAACACGGGTAGCAACAATGATACAAATGGTCATCTTTTTTATATACAGCATCACCTAACTAATATAGATAAGGTGAGTATTTGCAGCTGTCTTATTTTAGTGGTGTACAAAATTAAAACAATACATTTTAGAAAACATTGTCAACAGACCTAAAACAAACAGGACTCCTAGAGATCTGCCTACTTCAGAAGCTTTAAAGTCCCCAAGAGAAACAACTTCAAAGAAATGTACTCTCTCCCAATTTATTACACATTGTTCATTCAGCATCTCTATAGAAAATAGCCTGTGGTGGGGGAAGGGGTGAAACTGGTGAGTCATATATTGTAGTCAGAGGTTACCAAATGTGGGATCTGGACTAACGGCAAGTTATGTCAAAAACCCAAGGATCCCTTGAGGAAAGTGCTGTGCCACAAACCTGCTCCTCTTTACACCACTAGGGAACAGAGTTCAAGCTCCTCATACAAAACAGCTGTTCTAATATTGTACAGAGGCTGGGAGACAAACCACTTAGAACTTTGAAGATCAAAACCGTTTTAAACTTCACTTGGAAATCAATCTGTAGCCATTTTGGGATTATCATACTCAGATGTAATATACAGTCTGTGAAATATCTAAATAAAGGTTGCCTTAATAAGTATTAGTAGCAATATCTCTGCATGTTTTGAAAATGTAGTCCCATTTAGGGCGCATTGCAGTAGTTAAAATGAGGTGGAAAGTCAAGATGAGGTCTGGATACAAAAGAAAGTGCTGCAACCTCTATCACTGTTGTCCTGTCTAAAAGCAGTGGGGGATCCAGTAAGATTCCTGTTACAAACTTCAATGACTTCAATATGGACAAATGTAAATGTATACATCTAGGAACAAAGATATAGGCCATATTTACATGATGGGGGACTATATCCTGGGAAGCAGTGACTGAAAAAGAATGTGGTGGTGGTGGAAAATCAGCTGAATGTGAGCTTCCAGTGTGACACTGTGGCTAAAAAGGCTAATATGATCCTTGCATGCATAAATGGGAATTCCTGTAGGAGTAGAGAGGTTATTTTTACCTCTGTGTTTGGCACTGGTGTGGCTGCTGCTGGAGTACTGTGTCCAGTCTAGTGTCAACAATTCAAGAAGGATGTTGATAATCTGGAGTGGGTTCAGAGGAGAGCCATGAGAATGATTAAAGGATTGGAAAACATGCCTTATAGTGATAGACTCAAGGAGCTCAGTCTATTTAGTTTAATTAAGAAGATTAAAGGATTACTTGATCAATCTGTAAGAGAGAACAAATATTTGGAGAGGAATGAGCTTTTTAGTCTAGCAGACAAAGGCTATAACAAGATCCAAAGGCTAGAAATTGAAGCTAGACAAACTCAGACTGGAAATAAGGTGCAAAATTTTAACAATGAGAGTAATTAACCACTGGAACTGTTTACCCAGGGTTGTGGTTAATTCTCCATCACAGTTAATTTTTAAGTCAAGAATGGATGTCTATCTAAAACACATTTTAGTTCAAACAGGAATTAATTCAGGGAAGTTCTATGACCCATGATATACAGAAGGTCAAACTAGATGATCAAAGTGGTCCCTTCTGGCACTGGAATCTATGAAATAACAAATGCCAGGTGAATTCCCCTTATAAGCTTCTTTTGACAATGCTCACATTCCTTCTAAACTGTTTGATATTAGGTTTTTTTTTAACTGAAATCCAATACTTCAGTTATCAAGGATAATTTAATAATACTGGGTAAAACTTTCAGAAGTGCTGAAGTCTTACTGAAAATCAATGGGATTTGGGCTCCTGATCAATTAGATGTTTTTGAAAACTTCACTGTCCCTTGTGAACCTTCAGGAGGTAGAAGTGACATTATTCAAAGTATTTTCTTTTCAGACTAGATGACCTAAGAGTCTCTTCTGGCCTTACAATCTGACACACAGTATGTTTACAAGGGAAGCCGCCATGTCTAGTGATCATCTTGCAGCTAAACACACCATGGAATTGAATGGTTTACAAGATTGACAGTAATAACAATACCTAGCTCTTGTTTTAATTCAAGCCACCTGAGTTGGTAGCTACCATATGATGGCTGCTTAGTAGCTAATGAGTTGATTGTAGGTAAGTGTCCAGATGATTAGCACCATCACTAATGGTATCCTGATGGTCCACTTCCTTAGAAAGGTTGAGGATTGAATGTGTGTGTGCAATTTCTCTCTCTATAGCGCTGGCCTTCAGTTTTCATGGAATAAAGAAGTATGTCCTACATCTTTGCTCTGGATTGTGTTTTTATGTCTTGAAAAACTTTTATCTCGAAAACAATTTTGTCCAAACATCAACTTTCCTTTGCTCTGTGGCTTAAACCCTGCACATTTTTTTCACTTTAAAGGCTGATTCTGCCATCTTTATTCACTTTAGTAATATGTAGGCTGCAAGTAGTCCCATTTAAGTCAATATGAGTGTATACATACATCATATTGAGCTGTAATTATTCTTTCCACTCCCGTTCCAAAGCTACAAGTTCATCTGAGTTGTGTACAGAAATAGCCTTGTTGCATATACTAGATATATCTTCCACCTTTTGAACTACCCACTGTTTTAAATTAAATTGTTTGAGAGATGTTGCCCCTTGATTAATATGTACAGTGCTTTGCAGATGTAAAGCAATAAGTGTTGATTAACTCTGATGTTCTGTGCCTGACTCCTGAAAACTACTTCATGCTGTCAGTGGAAGCTCATTGCAAGCGTGTACTTCAGACACTAGGTATCTAAACAACCGTTTTAAATTTTCCATAATCATTCTGTAAGCATCAAAACTTTATTAATCTCCTGAAATTGCAAAAAGTAGCCAACACTAGGTTCTTCCAAACTGGGTGAACCTAGAGATCCTGCTGTATGTTAACAACTAAGACTTGATCTACAATTAAAATTAAGGTCAACATAGCTACGTTGCAAAGGGGCATGAAAAAGCCACATCCCTGAATGACATAGCTATGCTGACCTAACACCCGGTGTAAGTGTAGCTAGGTCAGTGGAAGAATGCTTCCATTGACCTAGCTACCATCACCTGGGGAGTTGATGTTCCTGCATCAATGGAAAAAATCCCTTCAGTCAGTGTAGACTGAGTCTACGCTATGGGGTTATTCCAGCGTAGCCACAGAGCCATAGCTGTGCCAGTGTAAACCATGTCTGCACTATGTGGACTAACTGTGGTGGCCCGTCTTGCTGTCACGTTTTTTGTTCGTATCTTGGCCTCATGGGAACAGAAAGTTTTCGTGGAATATAACTGAGGATAAAAATAGGTGGAAAATTTTTATTATGGTATCTTTAAATTACTGGTTCTCGGGAGCTCTCACTTAACAGAACTGTACCTCCATCCTTTTCGGTAACACAGTTACACTTCTTATACTCCATAACTTTCTGTTTACAAGTAAATTGCATTTTCTTACCTTTCTATCTTGCTACTACTGAACTGTATGTAAGCACTTTCATTGCATACTACCTTAAATAAAAACTCAAGTATTTTTATTTGATACACAACTTGGTATCTGTTAAGATTGCTGTATACATCACTTACCTGATACAACCTCAAAAAGCAAGGAGAGGGTAGGCTGTCTAATGGTACATATCGTTTAGTCTTACCACTAGAGGGGCACATCCCCTATACACCACAGCCAATGCATCTCAAACATATCTCTGCCTTAGTCAGAATGCCAGTCTTCCAATACCCTCTTCCCTAAACTTCCGCCACCAGAGACCTGGCTGTTCTTCCGACTATCCTTTGCTGTACATTTCTGGGAAACCACACCCAAGTTTATGAAAGGAGGTGTTGAAAGGGTGTCCTAACGCTATCAAAGCAGACTTAAGGCTTTGGTGTATGGAGGTTGTGATATTTGTGAAGTCTGGATCTTTAGGGGGAAGAGAAGAGGGTATCTACTGTGTTTTGAGGCTTTGTCATGCATGTTATGTACCACCCTTAACTGATATTTAACACTTTATCAATTTTTCCAGTCCTTTCATTCCTGAAAAGATCTCAGCAACAGCCGTTCTTCATTTCATGACACAGTTTCTTTATGAAAATGCCTCACCAGTGTAGCAGCCAGGAACTTTGACAAAAGTCCCTAGTTTTTATGAATGTGTTTTATTTGCTATCTAATATTTTCTTCAGAACCATAAATGCTAGAAATACTTCCTTATAAAACAAAGGTTGAGATTCTGGGGTGAGCAGATATGTTATGGATATAATGTCAAATAAAAAGATCATAAACTTAAAGTAACTTTCCCTTTGCTAAAATATACAATAATCAAACTTCAAATAGCAAATCAGTAACTTAGATAGGCTAGAAAAATTGTTAGATTCAAAGTAAACTTAAAAGGCCTACTTCTAACTAATTTATGATGATAAATTTATGTAAGTAATTGAACAAGTCCATTTTTACTCACATTATGTGCTGTAAGATGGAAGATACAAAACTTGAATCCCTGCTTCAGTGGAAAAACAACCTAATTTTAACATGGATGTCCTGCTGTTTTTCATAAAATGCTTTTTGCATAAATTGCCTGAACTGTGTTCAGTGGAAAGAAGTACATAACATTTGCATATGGTTTTACTTTAGGGTGAGACCTCTCCAGAGTTTACTTTTGGATGAAAGCATGCTCTCTTTCCAGTAGAAGATGGTGACCCTGGAACATGATCATGGAGAAGGGGATGAGTTCAGTAGAAGTGTTACCTTCCAAATCATCCCAGGTTACTGCTGTAAAGGTGATGGTAAAGGAGCATGAAACAAAACAGATCCAAAAAGGGAAACGAGTGGGATTTGTGCTTGTACATGCAGGTAAGATTCCAGAAATTTGAGAACTGAAACACAAGTGCAGAATTAGATATGGAGGAAACTAGTAAGTTCACCGAATGGCTTGCATTTTGGCAACATCTTAGTGCAGAGAACACAACTGGCAGTTTCATTGGTTGAAAGATCTCAGACACTGATGACTCCAGGCCCAAAATTTAGGTAACTTTAGAGGGTTTACAAATGCTGAGATGAACTGAGGTGGGTTTTTTTTTCTTTGTAATAAAATCCTAAGTGAGTTATGAAAACTTAACCTCTGTAGCTGTTTCTGCTTTGTGTGGGAACCCTAATGTTAACATTAGCATTGTCCTCCAGGATCCATGTGCAGAGGAGACTCCTCAAAGTAATTTCTTCTTTTCTGTGACAGGAGAAGCATGCGACATCTGTGTCCGATTTTAATTAATGCCTCAAGGAAGTTCTTAAGCCACTACCTTTTAAAATTTGGAGCTGGCAGGCTAGCTCTAGATCTTGTAGAACCCTCTCTGAAATCGGTTTGGGAGTCTCAACCAGTCCTCAGTAACTCACAGATTTTGGATACCTGAGTGGGGGATTTTGCTAGTGGTCAGGCTGCAGGAAGCAGAATTGTTTTCTCGGGCATAGGGTGGGGGACTAGAGTGCCAGCTAGTCTGTGATGGGTAATGATGGAGCAGAACTAAAACATGGCTTTTGTCCTATAATATGGAAAACCATGAACACTGTAATTGAGGATGAGCGCTTCAATTCTAATCCTTCGTTTTTTCTAGTTGCTTGTAACTTTTTGAAATTCCTTTTTGGCCTGACTTCCCGTGCTTGGTCTTGGTACAAGAGCGAACTTTAGTACTTTTAGCTAGGCTTGAACAAAAGCTATGCAGTTACTCTTAAAAATAGTAGTGTGTGGCACACCAGTGTTTCTGGCTCAGTGCAGTCTTTTTTCTTTCCTTCATGTTTGCTGAATTTAAATTAGGGCGGGATTGGAGAAGGAGGGACTTTTGGAGGATAGTCAAAGGTGGAAGGAGCGTTTCCTATTCTTCTGTCATCCAGCATGCAGAGGGTTTCAGGCCAGTTTGTTGGTGCTTATCCATGTTATGAGATATCTCCTCCTCCGCCACAAGTTACTTATGCAATTTCACTACCCATACAGCTAGGGCTGGCATTGGGCTATGGGAAAGAGCTACATGACTTGTCTTGTGCACTTACTTTCTATCATGCTCTGTCAACACTACTTAGTTGATAGAATGCAAGGGGGCATCTGGTGGGTCATATCATGCTGTCTGAGAGAGTAGCTAAATTATGGGTCTTAGGACCCTATGCATATGTAGGCAGTGGGGTAAGGGAGCAGTTTGCTCCTTGTTTCTCTCTCTTCCCTGTTTCTTCCCTCGCTGCTGCTGTGACTCCTGCTTTCAATCCTGTTGTGCATGTTCCTGCCCTAGTTTCAAAGCAGCTCCTTTTCCCCATCACATGCACAGTACTCTGATCCAGGCTGGAAAGGCAATGCTTAAAGGGGCTGTGTATTCAGCTTCAGAGACTATTGCAGCTGTACTGCCTCAGAGCTGAGCACTCTGCAGTTCTCGCTTGGTGTCCCTCATACCAGCTCCAGTCGCTTCAGCTAACTGCCCTTACAGCACCCAGAAATTTACTGTTTCTTCTGTGACCTAATCCCACAATGCTTTGTGGCTACAAAGGATTGTAGAGTATGTGCATAATGGGATGACTCTGAGTCGCAGCAGAAATGCCTTAAATTATTTTGCTACCTGATGATATGGTGTGTTCTCTCAGGCACAAGTGGTATTTAGGTCTTCCTTAGCAGGGTTTGACATCCTGCCTGATTGCCTTGGTTGATGCTTTATTCTTATGTTGTGAGGTTAAGGGAGAATTTTTCCTGAAGTGTGTGGGTCCAACTTATTAAAAGAAAGGAGGTGAGCTTGAGATGTGTGAAGGAAAGGGGAGAACTTAAGGATGTTAGGACTGAGGAAACACTAGATTTTTGTATACCAAGATTTTTCAGACTTGTAATTACCTGCGTTTGCAGCTATACCAGTTGTCCCTTCCATCTCTGTTGATGCTGCACCCACTGGGAAATTAAGTGTCCAAAAACTTCTAGTATTGTCAATGGTTTAGAGAAAAAAATGCATTTAGTTCCTTGCAACTGAAAGAAATCTTGTTAATTATAGTGGCAGGTTTGTATTTAGCATTTGTTTCCTGATAATAGTATGAAGTAAATTATTTGTATTACCCTAGCTCCTACTAGCCCCATTTGGGATCAGGATCCCATTGAAATAGTGCCATAGAAACACGTAACACAGACTTACCGTACCCCCAAGAGCCTACAGTCTTATATCTGAAGCTGATTAAAGCTGTCTGGTGATGCTTAAAATGCCTGAGGAGCTAAAAATTGCAATGTGTGGGGGTTTTTTTTAAAAAAGAGTGAGACCTTTAAGATGAACAAATATGTGATAGAAGCTTTGCTCTGAGTCAGTGTTTAAAGACCCTACTTGTACTGTTTTAAGAATAAATGGACATGTTTAATATGCTAGTGCTTTTTGTGTATTTCTTTCTCTGTTGGTGTTAGTTTAGTTTCTCATAAACTAAACTGACTGTTTAAAAGATGCTTGAGCACAGACAACACTGAAGACAAGGAAGAGGGAGCTGGGATGAATATCACAAGTAAGAAAAAGGCAATTTGCTAGTATTAAATGTTAAATTACTACAAGCCTATGGTTTCTGTTGCTCATAGTAGTTCTAGCGGTTTTCTAGAGCTAAAATTATTAGTCTATGGAGACAGGAAAGAGTGGCAAAAAGTTAAGGTATGGGCAGAGAGATTCTTGGAGTCAGTTTGGGGAAGCAAAGAACAGGAATAAAATGGAGATTGAAAATGAAATCAGTAAAGACCTATTTCAGGTAATATTTCTTGAGAAACTGGCTCTTGCAGTTACAGAGCAGAAGCAGTAGTTTTAAAAAAAGCTAGTGCACGTATCAAAGTGAAAGGAGTCATAAGGAGGACCAACTCACGTGATCAAAGGTACAAAAAAAGAAATGGAGCATGACTCTTAAAACCATAGCAGTATTTTTTTATGCCTTAAAACTGCCATTTCTGAAATTCTTGAGGAACAGGCAAACCTGGAATCTCCCTATGAATATTTTAGAGGGGCAGGATATCTATGTAAAATACTGGGACTTGTACCTGTCCACTTATATCAATAATGTAGAAGACGACTGTCAATGGCTGTACTAGCTTAATTTTGAAATGCTTGGAAGTGTTAATCTGTGATGGAAGGAGATCAGTTTCCTCTGTTTTACAGAATGACATGGAGTTGTGTACATCAGGGTTAAGATGTGGTTGTCAGACCATATTGTAATTCCTGGTGAAAACCACTACTCCAATATATTAGTTTGAATGCTTACCATAAGCTCTACCTAACTTTGTTTTTCTGTCTTAATCATAGGTGCAGGTTATCATTCTGAATCCAAAGCTAAAGAATATAAACATGTTTGCAAAAGAGCCTGTCAAAAGGTATGACTTCACCAGTTCCAAACATTTTTCATTTCTCTTTAGGGGATCAGCAGGCTTCTAAGCAATTTGAGTTTACTACGGTTCAGTTTATAAAAGTTTTTTGGGAGTCTCTAAAGTTTCGATCAGTTTTGTGAGAGTTTTGGATGTTATTGAGAAAGTGCATAAAGTGTTTGTGTTCTGCATGAAGTGTTTATTTTGGGATTCGTTAACATTATCCCCTGGATATAAATTGATCCATCCACAATTATGTACTGAGGGGGTTTACATTTCTGTGGACAAAAAAGAAATAGCAACCAAAACAGCAACAGCTATGCACTCCATAAGGAAAGAATTGTAAAACTTCAAGAGAACTGTGATTGAATAACAGATAAATAAATATTGCATGATCCCACAAAGGATTATGGTCTGTACTATACCTATACCACTTGCACAGAAACTACTTTCACATTCTGTCTCTTTCAGGGGGCTACAATACATGTGAATTATTAAAGGAAAAGAGTGATGTTCTCTACTCATGCAACAATTTTTATTCCAGGGCTTCTCCAGATACACATACAAATTGTGTTTCCATTTCATATTCCAAATCGTGTTTCCATGGTATCCCTTCTTGCTGCTTGAAAGCTGGCTGACAGTCACTGGTCAGGACAATCTACACATACTTGTGGCCAGAAACAACAGTTTATTATGGAAGGTCCAGCCATCTATAGACATCTGGCTGGCCTGGATATTTAAATGGGGATTTGGTAGTGGATTTTATTGCTTTTCTCAATAAGGACGTCAGAAGTTGTCATTTGACCAAGATGCTACAGCAAGTCTGTGGCAGAATTTGGAATAAAACATGGGAGGAATTCATTAATTCTTCCTGTTAAGTTTAGGACAGAAATGGAAGGATAAATTAATGTAATTTTTCTCTTGGTTAGTCCAACAGCTGCAAATTGAATATTGTTAAAGAATAGATGTATTGATTTAACTCAGTAAGTGTGTGAATGAGAACAAGTTATAGGTGGTAGTGCATCTGCTCATTCTAGCTGTAACTTTGTCTATTTTTGTGTCATAGATAAAGTGCTGTGAAACTGATACTGGTGTCTGATCGTAAAGGCAGTAAGACTCTTGTGCTGAATATGAATTATACAATATGTGAAATAAGAATATGGATTCAAGACTCTTACAATTAGACCTGTTCCAAAGCTGCCACTTTCAGAGGACATAACTATTAAATATATTAAAGCCAGTTGTTTGTTTGTTGCCATTTCCAATACATTTAGAGTCCTAGCATGCAGCCTTGTTTATAGAGCTGGTTGCAAAATGGAATTTTTCATCTTGCAAAACATTTCAGATTTTTGAAGAACATTTTCATCTGAAATTGAGATGATGAAAACTAAAAAACTAAATTTTTCATGGGAGACAAAATTGTGAAACTCCACTGCAGGAGAACTGAAATGGAATTTTTCAGCTTTCTCCTTGGGGAGTCTCAGCTGGCTGGTCTGCCTAGCTTTCATAATGATATTTGATAGAATCAGCACATTGCTGTGGAATATCTTGGTTCTTTCAAATCAGTATGTTCCATTGGAAAATTTTTGACCAACTCCGCTCAAGCTTAAGTTGATTCTTTGATCTAGTTTCTAAAAAGTGTGTTACCTTAGAATGTATACATCTTTAATATCTTATGGGGCTGATTGGATTCATGTTTTTTCCTAGTGTATCTTAATGCTTATTTAATGAAATGCTGTGTATTTACAGTTTGGCTTAGATGTGATTTTAACATAACCATTCAAATGGGAAGCTTGAGGGCTAGTTAAATGGGTATATAGAAAACTCCATTTACTATTGACCTATATGTTAAATGGCTTGTAAATTATTGCTGGTGTAGAGACTATTGGATTCTTTTGTAAAAAGTCTTTGTTGAAATTGGAAGTAATTTGCAAAATATCTGAATACTTGCAGACATACAATCAGGGAAAAGTGATTTTATGGTATTATCTCCTTTAAAAATAACCCTAACTGCTTTTCGATGGAAGATTATTTATATAATCTGTATTCATAATAGTAATTTATGGCTGAGTTTTACAGGAAAGTTTGAAGGAGTGGGTGTCCAAGTCTTATAAGCTTACTTGACTATCGCACCCATCATTTCGTTTTGTAACTAACAGAGCTTCAAAGCATCCAATAGCAGTACAGTTTGAGTAGTTTAGCATTGAACTTCAGCCCTACTGGTATCTCTATTTTGTGATACTACTTTTTCACTTGCTTGAGTGTTACATTTGCTTGCTGTTGAGGATAATGCTAATTGTAACTTGAGAGATTCCATTTGGTTCCTTTAGCTAGAGGGACAACATAAATGTTTGAGTAAGAACAAATAGTCTAAGATTCGTGTTGCAACTAAGAATGCAGCCCTGGTTGGTTCCTGTGAGTTCACTGAGGGAATTTGCTGTGAGCAGGAGTTTGTTCTATGTGTTTGTTCAGCATGGATCTGGGAAATTACTACTCGGCTCCAAAAGTTTATACTTTTTTAGTGCCAAACTTGAAGATCATCTCTTGTTTGCTTTGCATTTAGATTGCTAGGCATGGCAGAATTTATCTTTAATTTTTAATAATTTCAGCAATATTGATTTTTAAGCATTTTTAAATTTTTGTTTATAGAGTTAAATTTTCTCAATTTCAGAAAGTTGGTGGGTCAGACAATTATTTAATGATAGTAGATGGAGAGATTGAAAAAGTCAAGGCTTTGTAAATTTTCAATGTCACATGTCAAAAAATATGAAGTAAATATCCTTAAATCAAACTCTAATAAGTTTTCAAGCAACATTTTTCTTACTGTGCTTAACTGTAAATTTCAGTTATCAATGGAAATATTTTTTCATCAGTTTGTGTGTATATGTTGAAATTAATGTTTACTGACATTTAATGATTAAAAAACTAATCCTTTCAAATGTATGTATTGCTGACGTCTGGGCAAACTTACTCAATGGTAGAACTAATCATTTTAATGGTAGCAACTCTGTATGAACTATATAGTTTAGAGTTGTTTTTTGGTGTATAAGCCTTCTCATTATTAGTTCATGTGTGGCGGAAATGTATGTTACTATAAAATCCAGCCATAGAGCATTTTGCTAAGTGAAGAGTGGTTTCATGATGCCAGAAAAATTAAATCATGCATTCAAATCTTTTAAAGACTTTTTCTTTCACAATACTTTTTGTCTTATTTGTCCTCTTAGATTAGAAGTTTCTTGGGCTGGGCATTCTGTCTCACTCATTGCCAAGAAAATCATTGAAACTAGCCATATAATAATTAAATCCAAAATCATCAACTAAAAATTCTGTTTTACAGGCAATTGAAAAACTACAGGCTGGTGCTCTTGCAACTGATGCAGTGACTGCAGCACTAATTGAACTAGAGGTACTTCTTATTTTTAATTCAGGAATTAAACCCAGGGAACGTGTTGTTGCCATATATCCCATAGCTATATAAAGCTATACATTTCAATTTGTAAGTTACAGAAAATACACTCTCAGTACTTCAAATAGACCTATCTGTGCAAAAGTGCAAATTATGCTGCAATCTGCTTTTTGGCTTTTTTATTGTCTATCTTGCTACCAATGTATTAAGAGTTTAGTTGTCTTCCAGTACTCAAATTGAATAAGAATTTATTATACATCTCAGTAATAATAGGATCAAATTCGTTTTACCAGCCACAGTCTCCAATATTTAATAATACTAAAAGTAGAGTATTCCCTGAAAATGCAGGGTAGATTCTGTCTTTGGACTTATCTATTTCTGACTTTCTACTACCTTATTAGAGTACAACACACTGATGACTTCTTGGATGAAATAAATAATACTCTGATAACTTCCATTCATTAAAGTTCCCACAACACACTCATTAGATGGTCCAAATTTCAGCCTTATATTCCTGGTGAAATTTCACATTGAGTAATTACCTTCTGCTTTGCTTGATAGTAGATGGAACAAAAACAAAATTTCTACAACTTCAGTGAAAGTTACTCTTAACTTTCTCGCCTTTAAAGCTCTTGTGTAGTAGTAGTGCTGATGTAGCCATCTTTGGGGTGGCACACATATAAGGGTAAATGATATGCATATTTTTTCAGCACTTTTGGATCATTTTGGGAAGGTTCTGTATAAATGTAAAGCTAATTTGTTTCTTGTGACAGTCATGAGACCATGTTAAGGTGAACAGTTGTATTGCACTGTAGAGAAGAGGTGGCATAGGTGATAGACATTATGGCATTTACATTCTGTTTCAAAATGACATATTAATAAACTTTATAATAATTACTTGTTAACTCTGCATAACATGGCTTGCTAAACTTAAGAATTCTTTAATAGATTTTGGGTTGGGTGTGAGGATGACTGTTAGTGGATGCTTCCACAATTAGCCTTACAAGTAACTGAATTTGGCTTATAAAATATTCTGGGAACACTATCCTGTTCCTTAAAATTCTTCATTTAATATAGGATAGCAGGTCTTGGTTTAGTAAGTACTCTTAGTATCTTTCAGCATTTAAGGCAATTGAAAGAACCTGTCTCTAGGGTGTACAATGGGTTTTGCATCACCAAAGATAATGGCTTTTCTTTTAATGATCGCTTCAACTAAACAATCTTAATATTTTATTCTGTTAGCGAAGCTGTTTCATGGATGGGAGCATGGAAGTACAGTACTGTGAGAGTGAGGGAAAACTCATAAAACTGTGGTGATGTGCACTGGAGGATACAAATTAAATTTACTCTTTTTTGTATTAGAGTTAATTGCTGCTCAGCATTCAATTTAGACTTGTATGTATTAGCAAGATAAACTAAATTTAACATTTTCTAGTTTATCTGTTTAAGTTACTTAGGAGGTAAAGGTTTAACAAAAAAAATATAAGTACATCGCAGGACACACAACTGCTTAAATGAATGTAACTTGTTAACAGAGAAACTTAAATAAATTTAGGAGGCATTAACTCTTGACTCTGTTGCTGATGGTTCTCAGCTAGACCAGTGTTCCAGTCCATATGTCTTTAACGTGCTCAGATATGAGCATAGAAATGGGCTGTTTGGAGGAGCTTGGCTTGTTGTATTAGGAGTATGTTGTATCCGGTTATGAGCAGTTCTTACTGGCTCCCAGTGAATTCTGGTTATTTTCTTCTGGTAACATGAGCTACTGTATATAGAACAATATAGAAAATGCAATTCATGTCTAAAATTGGTGGTGGTGAATGGAAAATAAAGGGTCCTGACTCCTTACAGTTGTGGGGATACTAGTAGCTGTTTGTGTGGGGTGTCTGGAAGGCCATATCAATCTTGTATTCACATTGTGCCACCCTTACTTACACTGAGTAACTTCTGACAGATCAAGTAGTCAAGACTACTTACAAAGTAAGATGAGTAAAGATGGCAGAATCTGGCCCCAAATGGGGACATGTTGTAGCAAGACTGGCCCAGTTTCTCTTACTCCCTTATGGCAGCAGTTGCAGCCAAGATGAGAAGCAGGGATTCCTCCTCTCTCCTAGAAGTCACAACTTCTTCTCCCACCTCGCTTATCATGGGAAGATGTTAAATGTTGCACTAGAAGGAGATTGATATATTTGGGAATTAATTTCTGTATTCCAAGAGGAGTAACAGCAGAATTTGCTTATATGTCTTGTCTGGACAAGGGCAAGAGGTACATGTCCAAACATGTTAGCCAACATGTTCTAACTATCGTGTTTAACAAGGCGGTGTGTATTTTTACAGGTGCTAGGCTGACTGAGTTAAAGCCAAAGCTCCCCATAGGCTTTAACTTGACAAGCCTAGCACATACTACAGGCAGTGTTACTTGTCTACATGAGATTGTTAAAACATATTGGCTAATACAATAAACTCTGTGCAGTGGCAGTTTGACATGCTTTTATCACATTCAAGAAATACTTGCAAGGTAAAATATGGCTAGTGAATCTATTTAGATCTAACATCCTTGTCAGGTCCCCTTTATTGTTTCTGGTGTAAATGCTTCATTGAGCATCCTTCCCTTCTCCCTCTCCCGCAGAAGAGAGTCTTATTTTTATCTGCAATTTCCATCAAGAAGTTCTTCTCCCACTTTATATATTTTTATCATGATTGTTTTTTATTTTGTTTTTTTGTTGTTTCAGAAGCTCTAACTTTTTTAAGACTGTTTTTTTAAGGTACCATGAGTTATTTCTATCAACTACCCAGTTTTCCCTTTTTGTCTTGCTAGACTTCCCATGATACAGCAATGTATTTCATATTAGGATTCTGTATTCACGCCACTCACCACAGTATTTTCATATTTGTGAACTCTAGCTGTTTAGTGTTTATTTTCCTGTGTTCTGAGGTATAATTCTAGTCTATATAGGGTAACACACCACTCTCATCAGCACAGTATCTGAGTGTCTTCCAGTAGTGCAATAAGTGATGTGACTAATGTCTTTCATGCATGTTTCATTCTCTGTCATCCTCTCCCCAACCGGAGATTTATGTGCAGCGTAGTGCTTTGCTTTCTTAGGGTTTTCTATTGGGTTTCTTGTTTTAATGTATATTCTCCTGCATGATTATGTTGTAGAAGGCAAGATCAGAAGTTCATCTTGGACATGGAGGGTAAGGAGGAGTAATAGGAGTGAGTGAGTGTAGTGAGGTTTGTGATGGTCCTTACTTCCTATAGAGTTTGTTTCACAGTCTTGTTCTAGCACCCAACTAAGGATGTGTATCCTTCACACATAAGCTTTATCCTTAAGATAGAAAGTTCCATTTTGCTTGATAAGCAGAGTAATCTACTACAATTTTCCTGCTGGTGTTTATTCAGTGTTTTAGATATGTTCGACTCAAGTCCATTGAGTGTCTTAAAGATAATGACCAAGACCTTGAACTTCATTTGATATTCTATGGGAAACCAGTGTACAGAATGAAGGACGTTTATGATGTGCCTGTGGTAGCCTTTGTTCCCGAAGGGGAGTGGTACAGGATTCTGGACTAACTGCAGTTTCCTAAGAGCTGATGGCTTAATACCGAGGTATATTGTTCTGTAAAAGAGTTTTTCTGAATAGAATGCCAACTTTAAACATAATAAATTTAAAAAAAATCCATTTTAGTTACTTCATCTGCCCCTGAGAACCCTGCCAGTTTTTGTAATCTTTGGAACCAAATCTTCATTTAAAAAAAGAGGTTCTCTCTTCGAGTGATTGCTCATATGCATTCCAATTTAGGTGTGTGCGCGCCCTGTGCACAGATTCCCAGAACTTTTTTTTCCTTAGCATGCCTGCAGGGCCGGCCGGCGCCCCCTGGAGTGCCGCGCTCATGTCGCGGTATATAGGGTGATCCGGCCCCGCGGGTCCCCAGTTCCTTCTTTCCGCCTCTAACGGTTGCTGGAACTTCTGCCCCTTGCTATTGCAAGCAGCAGTCCTTAGCCTCTTCGTTCTAGTTAGAGATCTAGAATTGTTAGTTAGTTAGTTGTTATTCAAACAGTTATTTAGATAGCTGTTGTGGTGTCAAGTGCCCTCAGGGGCTCTGCAGGAGCCATGCCGGGCTCCCCTGGCTTCAAGAGCTGTTCCCTATGCTCAAAGCAATTCGCAGTAAGTGATCCTCATGACCGCTGCCTCCGTTGTCTTGGAGAGCAGCACTGCAAAGAAAAATGTAGGATCTGCAAATCCTTCAAGCCCCGTACCCAAAAAGAAAGGGACGCAAGGCTGAAGGTGCTGCTCATGGAGTCTGCGCTCCATCCGGCATCCGAGCCATTGAGATCCCCGGCACCGAGTGGACGCTCGGTGCAAAGCGCATCGCCGGCACCGACATTGGCACTGAAGACTTCGGTGCCGAAGAAGACAAAGCGGTCTGGCACCGCCTCCATGGACTCTTCCCTGCAACCAGTGAAGCAGGGAGAAGGACAGGAGACAACCCAGCTATGTGCCGTGGAGGTTCCTCCGGCACCAGTGTCTCCTTGTAGGGAGCCTCCCCCGACTCCTGGGAGGTGGGGGAGTGCCCCTACAAGGGCCATCGACGCCGGAGGCGTTCATCGCGGCAAGGGCCCTTATGGCCTTGCCCACGCCTCCGTCCCCCCCTCGGCCGAGAGGCACGGGTAGCCCCGGTGGGTGGAGGAAGCAACGCTCCCAATCCTCACCCAGATGGCCACGGAGGGTGGAGAGTGCATCCCCTCCGAGCTCCGACTCACTGTCGTCGAGCACCTCGGCACCGGGGGCGTTCAAGAGGTCCTAAGAGCCGGCGCAGGAGTGTCAGCGTGAACTCCGACACCACCCGCAGCTTGGGCTCGAGCTCTCCGGTGCGGGGGACGTCGCGGCACTGCAACCGCTCGCCAGTAGGCAGTCCGGTGGCACCGAGCAGCGACGTCCTGGAGGCTCCCCTCACCTCGGCACCAACTGCAGCGGCACCGTCTATTCCGGCACCAACTGCAGTACAGACGATGCCGGGACCGATAATGATGCCGGCTCCTACAGAGGCGTCACACATCTCCCTGGCGTGGTCCACGCCATCGATGCACCCAGCTCCATTGGGGACCCAGGCACCGACGGGCCAGATCTTGGCGCCTCCAGGGTTACCGGCACCGCTGGCACCGCTGTATTCGGCACCGCCGGCACCGATGTATTCGGCACTGGCGACTACGGCACTGACTGCCTCGGCACCGGGCTTTGCGGCACTGGGAAAACCAGCACGTTCCCGTTCAACCTCAATGGCACGCAGCCGCAGAAGCTGTCACTCCCGATCTCGTAGTGGGAAGCGTCGCTACAAACGGTCGGGGCGCAGACACAGGAGGTCCACCAATTCCTCCAGTCGGTCTTCCTCTAGAAGGCACCGCAGGCATCGGCACCGGTCCTCCTCTTCTTCCCAGAGCTGCTCCCCGCCGAAAGGTCTCAAGTGACGGTCTGCGGGCTCAGGCCACAGGGGCCACCTTGTGGACACCCAGCAGTTACCTATGCCAGGGTGGCCGCAAGGGCCATGGCATTGGCCATACTGGGGACCTTGGACTGCGCAGCCAGGACAGGGTGCTGAGTCTCTCCACTCGGGTGTGGTGCAGCCTCCACCTCCTCCAACACAACTGCCTCCACAAATCCCCTCTGATAGGGAGTCAGACCCGGAGGAAGGTCCCTCCACAGGGCCCGTCCCCCTGTCCTCCTCTTCATCCCTGGATGAAGGGACTTCCAGGGACCATAAGACGCTCCTTTTTGATTTCCGGGCGCACCAAGATCTCCTTAAGCGGGTAGCTACCAACTTGGGGTTACCGCTTAAGGAGATGTTGGAGGAGGATGATCCCCTCTTTGGCCCTTCGGGGTCCTCAGGCCCTTCTCGAGTGGCCCTCCCCGTCCACGAAAGGGTAATGAAAATTGTTAAGGCCCTTTGGCAAACACCTTCCTCTGTTTCCCCAACATCAAAGGGAACAGAAAGGAAGTATTATGTGCCGAAGGAAAACTTTGAGTTCATGTATAATCATTCCATTCCAGGGACTCTAGCTGTGGATGCAGCGAACCAGAGAGATCGCCAAGGGGGTCGGGGGAGTACCCCCAAGGATAAGGAGGGGAAGAAATTAGATCTCTTCAGCTGCAAAGTTTATTCGACGGCCGCTTTACAATTAAGGGTGGCAAACCATCAGGCCCTCCTGGGGAAATACAACCAGAACCTGTGGGTCTCGATGCAGCGTCTGATCTCAGCGCTTCCCCCTGATCAAGCTGCAGACCTGGCCACGTTGGCACAGGAGGGAGAGACAGTGGCCCAAGCAGCTCTGCAGTCTGCCAGTGATGCGGCAGATACCGCAGGCAGGGCGATGGCGTCCGCCATCGTCCTGCGCCGCTGTTCCTGGCTGCAAGCATCGGGGTTATCGGTAGAGGTCCAGCAAGCCATCCAGGACCTCCCCTTTGAAGGTTCCGGTCTCTTTTCGGAGAGGACGGACGATAAGTTGCATGCCCTCAAAGACTCGAGGGCTACCCTGAGGTCCTTAGGGCTATACACCCCTCAAGCGTCGAGATGCCAGTCTCGCCCCCAGCCACAACGGCAGCCACCTCCCCCACCAAGACCAGCTCCTCGGGCCGCTCAGCAAAAGAGGGGGCGGGAGCGCTTTAGAGGGCCCAATCGCCGTGAACGGCAGGGCTCTTCAGCGCGGGCACAACATGGCGGCGAAACCGGAAGTGGAAACGGTAATAAACACTTTTGACAGCGACTACGGGGGTGGTGCTCTTCCTTTTCCCCGGGAGCCTGACCGACCCTTTGAAAGCAGGCTTCGGCCTTACTATCTTGCTTGGGAAGCAATCACTACAGACTGTTGGGTCCTGGGGGTGGTTCTCAGGGGCTATGCCCTCCAGCTCACTTCTTTTCCCCCGGACACCCCTCCCACCCTGTCCCCTATCGGGGACCCTGCGCATAAGCACCTCCTCATACAGGAGGTCCACTCACTCCTGAAGCTCGGTGCAATTGAGGAGGTCCCGTGGGCGGAAAGGGGAAGGGGATTTTACTCTAGATACTTCCTCATCCCCAAGGCCAAAGGCGGCCTGAGACCGATCCTGGACCTCCGTCGTTTGAATAGATATATCAGACGTATCAGGTTCCGTATGGTTTCCCTAGCCTCCATAATTCCAGCCCTAGATCCATGGGACTGGTACTCTGCCCTTGATTTAAAGGATGCCTACTTCCACATCTCCATTTTACCAGGGCATAGGAGGTTCCTGAGATTCACGATACAGGGAGGCCACTACCAATTTGCGGCCCTCCCATTTGGCCTGTCCTCAGCCCCGAGGGTCTTCACCAAGTGTATGGCGGTAGTGGCGGCCTATTTGCACCGCAAGGGAGTACAGATTTTCCCCTACCTGGATGACTGGCTCATCAAGGGCAGATCCAGGGATCATGTGCAGAACAGCATGGAGCTGGCTTGCGCCACATGCACCAGACTGGGGCTGCTCATTAATGAGCAAAAGTCCACACTCGCCCCGGTGCAGCGCATTGACTTTATAGGGGCCACCCTGGACGCCGTACAGGCCAGAGCCTTCCTGCCACGACCGCGTTTCGAGGAAATGAGGTCCCTTATAGTGGAGCTGCATAGGTCCCCCATGATGACAGCCAGGCATTGCCTTCAGCTGTTGGGACATATGACAGCCTCTACTTACATGGTAAGGCTGGCTCGTCTAAAGCTAAGGCCCTTACAGGCATGGTTAGCTTCGGTCTACGTACCCTCCAGACACTTACTGACCAAGGTGGTCACGGTTCCCCCACAGGTGCTGTCCTCCCTCCGTTGGTGGAGGAACCCAGGGGAGGTGCTCAAGGGAGTCCCATTCAGAGACCTGGCTCCGTCCGTGACCCTTATCACGGATGCCTCGGATGTGGGATGGGGAGCCCACATCAGCAGCGACCTGGGCACCCAAGGGTTATGGTCACCGATGGAGAGAGCTCTACATATCAACATTTGTGAGCTCCGAGCAGTCTGTTTGGCCTGCAAGACCTTCCTCAGATTCCTGAAGGGCAGGGGGATATGGATCCTTACGGACAATACAGCCGCCACGTTCTACATGAACAGGCAGGGAGGGGCGTGCTCCTCGGCCCTGTGCCAGGAGGCTACACGACTATGGGAATTTGCAGTGAGGCACGACTTTCATTTATTTGCCTCTCACCTCCCGGGGACCGGGAACGATGAGGCGGACCGCCTCAGCAGGTCGTTCTCTCCCCGGCACGAGTGGTCGCTACACCACGAGGTAGCAGCTTCAATCTTCCGAGAGTGGGTCGTTCCCCTTCTGGACCTGTTCGCGTCCTCTTGGAACAGGAAGTGCCCGAAATACTGCTCGCTCCAAGGTTGCGAGCCGGGCTCCCTGTCCGACACGTTCTTAATAGTATGGTCAGGGTCCCTGATGTATGCTTTTCCCCCCATCTCACTGCTCCCTCAAGTCCTGCTCAAGATCGACAGGACGAATGTCATACTGATCGCCCCAGCGTGGCCGAGACAGTACTGGTGCAGTACACTGCTCGACCTATCCATCGACACGCCGATCCCGCTCCCGAGGCACTACGACCTGCTCTCCCAGGACCAGGGGCGCGTATTGCACCCGGACCTGGACTCCCTCCACCTGACAGCTTGGAGACTCTCTGGCTGACCGAGGGAGAAAGAGCCTGCTCCTTGCAGGTTCAACAGATTCTGTTGGGTAGCAGAAAACCCTCCACACAGGTTATATACCAGGCTAAGTGGAGGCGCTTTATGGGCTGGGCAGAGGCCAAGGGTATCATGCCATCCTGCTCACCAATACAGGCGGTCCTGGAATACCTTCTGCATCTTAAACTCCAGGGCCTAGCTTTGGCCTCCCTGAAGGTACACCTGGCGGCCTTCTCGGGTTTTCACCAGCCGATGGAAGGGCGGTCACTGTTTGCCCACCCCATGTCAGTCAGATTCCTGAAAGGGGTGGAGAGGGTGTTTCCACAGGTTCGGGATCCAATCCCCCCCGGGATTTAAACCTGGTCCTCACCATATTGACAGGTCCGCCCTTTGAACCCATGGCTACATGCTCCCTGTTGCTCCTCTCTTGGAAAGTAACATTCCTGGTGGCCATTACTTCAGCCAGGAGGGTCTCTGAGATAAGGGCATTAACATCAGAGCCCCCCTTTACAGTTTTTTAGAAGCACAAGGTCAGGCTGCGACCTCACCCGGCCTTCCTACCCAAGGTAGTGTCCCAATTCCATTGTAACCAAGACATTTTCCTCCCTGTCTTTTTCCCAAAACCGCATGGTTCGGACGAGGAACGGAGATGGCACTTGCTGGATGTCAGGCGGGCCCTGGCACACTACTTGGAGAGAACCAGACCCTTCTGTAAATTGACACAGCTGTTCATAGCAGTGGCAGACCGGATGAAGGGATCTCCCGTCTCCACCCAGCGAATCTCTTCTTGGATCACGTCCTGTATTAAGACATGTTACGAACAAGCGAAAGTGTCCCTGCCAGGAGCGGTGACGGCACATTCGACCAGGGCTCAAGCCTCATCAGCGGCCTTCCTAGAGAACATCCTAGGACATCTGCAGGGCAGCCACCTGGTCGTCAGTCCACACTTTCACGACCCACTACGCCGTTGTTCAACAGGCGAGAGACGACGCAGCTGTCGGCAGAGCCGTACTGAGTAGAGCTGCTCGTCAGTGACTCCTACCCGCCTCCTAGGGTATGGCTACTTACTCACCTAAATTGGAATGCATATGAGCAATCACTTGAAGAGAGAAAACAAGGTTACTTACCAGTAACTGTTGTTCTTCGAGATGTGTTGCTCATATCCATTCCAAACCCACCGCCCGTCCCCGTTGTCGGAGTCGGCAGAAAGAAGGGACTGGGGACCTGCGGGACCGGAGCGCCCTATATACCGCGACATGAGCGCGGCACTCCAGGGGGCGCCGGCTGGCCCTGTGGGTGTGCTAAGGGAAAAAAGTTCCGGGAATCTGTGCACAGGGCGCACACACACCTAAATTGGAATGGATATGAGCAACACATCTCGAAGAACAACAGTTACTGGTAAGTAACCTTGTTTTCTCTCCTTGTTGCTCTGTGAAACACCTACATAGAAAATGGATATTGAATGTAGCAAGTCAATACAGTAAATGGAACAGTGAAACTTAGTCTCCTCTCTTCAACTTATAGTCATTTTGTAACTTCAGTAGATTAAAACTGTAGTTTTTCCATGTTGACGGTCCCTTTAATAAAGTAACCCCATCCCTCTTGTCTTTATGTAGAAAGAATATCACCTTTCCTAAGATACTGTGTATTCTGATTTAGCCAGAATGTATTGTGAAATCTGTATGTAAATTAAGTCAACTTGTTTACTTATTTTGCTGTTGTAGTATTGATTTTAATTTCCAGACAGTCTGAGTAAACCATTTCAGCTGAAGTACAAATAACCTATCTAGCCTGCAATGACAGAATCAGATCCTGAGTACTGATGCTATTTCTTAAACTCTGAGTGCTATAGAATAGATTACAGCTCATAGCTCTTTTTCCAGTTGTCTAGATTTTTTTATTGTGTGTTTCATAAACTAGTTTCTCTTCAAATTTTTGGAAGATCCAACTATCTTTTTAGACAAGTGTCATAAAAGATGGATTTTTCCCGGTTCTGCTTAGTTACACAACTCCTATTACATAGAACTTCAGCCAATCCAAGAGGCATCACTTCAAAGACTTGCTGAGGAACAAGATTTGCTCTTGATCTTTTATGAGCGAGCTGACAGTTTGCTTGTGGTATGCTGGCTGTTTTTTATTTTTGCGGTCTCTAAGCAGAGAAAGAACAGTCCATCTCTGCGTGATTGCATGAATATCTCCAATGCAATAAATTCCATGATTAAGATAAAATGTTAGCAGTTACATGGGCCAAGTAGCTTACATCTACAAACTAAAAAACAGCAACTAACTGAATGCTGTTCATATAACCAAATACTATGCTGCTCAATTTTACAAAGTGTCATCCACCATATTTGGCAACCTGATCATGGCAGCATCAGTGAATGTGTTTCCCAGAGTTTCAGTAAGCTGCATAATTGAATAAAACAAATGAAGATGCAGTCTCCAAAGTCTGCCAGTAATGAAGTAGTGGATACTTCATAAGACTGATCATTAAAACACTGCATGATTCTTTCAGGAGATGGTCACTGAGCTATTTGCTTTTGTACAATTCTGTTACCAGTTGCCACATGAGTTGACTGTTGAATTTGTCTTGGAACACAAGAGTTGGGTTAACTTTTTCACTTGTAGTGTACAGTAACCATATGCTATTTTTTTTTCATGGAAGATTGGAAGAAATCCATATGATGAAGCTTTTATGTATCTCTATATCACTTCTGAGAGTCACTGTCCAGGTGCTGGAAAGGGGCATTAAAGAACACCCAGAGAAATATTTTAAGTTTCGATCATGCGAGAACTTGGGGAAAAATAATCACAAGCAGAGCCAAATATTGTACTGATCAAAATTGCAAGCACTCTGATTTCTGTCTAAACATATGATGGACACAGTTTGTACAATAGCATTAGCTTGTGTTCTTCTGACTTACTACAAGGCAGTAGACAGATGCTACTTAAGTCCGGGCTCAGAACTGATTATTCATCCTATGATGGAAAATGCTATGTAAACAAATGCCAGGTTTGTGTTTACTAGTGAAACTGCTCCTTTTACTAAGTCTTAATGTTGCAGCTGACCTGGAAAGGATACTTACAGTACCTCTTATTAGGTACCATAAAGAATCTAAAACAACAAATCTAAACTATCGTGTGAAAGTCCAATTAATATTTTCTTTTAGTAAGTTATTCTATACGATTTGTGGCTCTCTGTACTGCAAATCTGTGCCTTCAGTTAAGTACTGAAGTGAACTGTGTGATATGATCTATTTTGGAAAACTAAGTTGAGTTTTAACTTGAGTACATTCATAGGAAAAGGTTAACCTCTGCAGATGTACACTTTTGAAACTAAAGTCTCTGCTTTTAAAATTAAGTACAAACAATTAATTTACAGTGATAACCACAGCACTATTACAGTAAAGGGGCCTCTGTAAACCTGGAAAGTTAAACAGATCCTAACATTGTATTTAACTATAATTAACACTTTGAAAAGACAGTGTTAAAGTTTTAAAAAAACCTCCAAAAAACAGGTTCCATTTGCTTACAACTTCCATTTGTTGTCTTGACATAGTATGATAGATTTACATAGGTATGTGTTGTGCTTTGTGCAATTATCTGACATTAATTTAAGGTATTCTTTAAGATCATTTTAACTGATTAAACGAAATGGGACTTGATTCATCCCAGGAGGCCACTTTCCAGTGCCACCAAATCTCCAGTAAGACAGCAACTTTACAATCTCAGTATTTAAATGGCGGCAGTCTATATCCATGTCCATTGAATAGCATTTAGCAATCACAAAGTGCACATAAACAGATTCTGTCCAAAACTATATCAAAGATAGCTGAAGTGTTACTTTAACACATGTTGAAAGTAGAGCACTATAACTATTTGGGTAGGTGTAATTCCAGGACTGTCAAAGATGAGTAACTTTTTTACAAGCATTCCAACTTTGACCACAGCTAAAAATTTTAGTATGCCTGTGAAACTGGCAAAACATCTGTAAATACAACTTGAAGAGAGAGAATCAAAAAAGAAAATGATAGCTGCAGTAGTTTAGGAACAATTACAGGATGAAATAAAGCTTTTTTTTGTTGACAATCTAATTTTTATTTTAGAAGCTAAAATGTCACATCTCAGTTGATGCAAGAATCTTAAATTAGAAGAATTTTGCTGGAGATGTAAGTGCAATAAATGTAGTTTTCTTAAACAATGTTTTCTACCTTTCATGTGGCTGGGCTTCATTTGGCTAAAATGCTCTGGACAATGTTTCTTCTCTTCTTCCCTCCCATCTTCCACTTTTATATGATGACAGGGCATTCATTTTGATCTGCAAAACTCATGGCTTCACTGCTCACCTCCCCCTCCAATTGGGGCTACTTAGAAATATAAAGGAGACCTCTGCTTTCATTTAAAATTAAAAGACAAATTCTTTGAGGAGGTGGCCTTTGCATAGTCGCCCATATGGTGTGCATCCTCTGGTGCTGTTGAAATTTTTTGCAAACCAATGCCTGGGCTACACAGTTGCCCTCTTGCCAGCATCAAATGGTTGGAGCTGAGTTAAAAAAGGTCTGACTGACCCCACCAGGTCAATTAGTTTTTTACTATGGGTGTCTGTGGTTCTTAAGAATGTTTCTGTATGCCTGGATGGAACAATTCACTTTTAATTTTAAATCTCTCCTTATTTTTGTTAAATTATATGACAGCTATTTAGAATTTGGCAACTTATTATGGAACGAGAGTACTTAAACCTTTTGGTCATGGGTGATCTGGCCTCCAAAGATTCAGATAAAAAAAGATCGTTGTAAGTGGGGCATTTAGTGCCTTACGTTCTCCCAAAAGTGCATGCACAGTGCCATTTTCTATTCTGATAGGGGAGTTCACTTTGGCTAGATTTGAAGGCCATATGTACAGAGCAGCATGCCATGGGACCACACCAGTAGACAAGAGGCTCTTGCTTTCTGAAATGAGGTTCTTAGTCCCTAGATTTGTCATTGGACCAAACTGCAGGCCTGTTAAGTTGGAGCAGACCATTTTGCTCGTCAGTCAGGCATGACCACAGAACTGAAGTCTGTGCCAGAGAGAGACTGTAGTGCCAAGGTCTTCAGTAAGCATTGAAGTTTTACTGCCACCAATAAACACTAGCTCAGAAATGTTTACTGAAACTTTATTGATGCCAAGGCAGATTTCTGCTTCTAAGAATCCTTCCTTGGTGCTAGGACCTACTTGGGTACTGAAATATGGAAACTAAACTGACAACTACTGGTACATCGGTGCAGGAAATTCCTTTGGCACTTAAGAGGTTTGTTCTAATGGAATGATCTGATGTGGCT
Source organism: Emydura macquarii macquarii (assembly GCF_026122565.2). Lineage (NCBI taxonomy): Eukaryota > Metazoa > Chordata > Testudines > Chelidae > Emydura > Emydura macquarii. Next base: position 43,759,678 of record NW_027132813.1, read on the forward strand.
ATCCCTCTGTCCTAGGATCTTCTGAGGCTGTCACATCATGATGCATACATTAATGCTGGACCTTCACTGGCACAAATCTCAAAAGCATCCAGCATGTCTTTATAGGACAAATCAGCACCAGTGCCATGTTAACTGCCATTAAACATAAAAACAAGAAAAAAAGTGAAAGGTATCTGGTGCTGGAGAGTTTAGTGCCTTCCCCCAAAGAGGAGGAACTATTTCCAGGCATTCAGGGTCCTTGTGGCTAAGATTCCTATTATAACACTATAACCTTCCATTTGCCCATAGTGTCAATTCTGGAAGATTGTAAAGTTGCCAAAGTCTTTTGCTGCTTATCATCCTTGCGCCTTTCCTGAGATCACTGAGGTGGTAGCCTCCCCATGCACTGAGTTAGGCCTGCCGATATTCTACTGTCTTAATCAAATTTTCCTTTCTTTAACACAGGCTGTGGTTCATAACAAAGGAGTAGTGTTAAGATCTTTGACTTAGCTTAGTGTGTACGTTCTATGTGATGTGGGGGAAGCTCTGTTTTTCCAGTATGGGGGGCCATATGCTCCCTCTCTCCCTACTCTATTTGAGGAAGAGATGAGTGTTCTAAAAGGGGCCTGTGGAGTTAGTACTTTCTTTTTAAGGATTCTGTAGTAAGGTCATTACATTGAAAAGTTGTTCAGACACTGTCATTTTTTTATTTCAATTTTTTTTTTTTTGGGTCTGTGCACTAAGGACATCAGGACTTCACATCCCCACAAACTAAAATGATTCTATCGACACATATGCTTTGAATTTCTCATAACTGACCACTTACACCACTATTTTATTAGCTTTATATTTATATCCAATTTATGTTCACAGCTGCACAATCACCTTCCCGTTCCCTCTGTAGACTCACCACACCCTGACACCTGCAAAATAACCCCACACAAACTACACTTCAGATTACACATCGACAGTTCAAAGCCTTACCCTGAGTAAATGAGGGGAAAAATGCTTTATTTCCTGATTCATATTGTATATCAATTATGTGCATGATACAACCAGGTAGCTTCAAGAGACATGTCAATGGTGAATGTGTGTTCCCCCACTCCCTTCCTGAAACACGGGATGGCACTGCCTGTGTTAGGTTTGGCAGAATTTTTGTGTAATTTTGAGGGATGATAGAGGTATTTTCTATGTTTTTTTGTTTGTTTTTTATTTAAATTTTGTTTGCTGGAAATCATGGGGGAATGTTAGACATTATTAAATGATAGTAGACATTGAAATTCAACAAGTTAAAGTTTTATAAACCATTAAGTCAAAAACGGTCAACACCACATGTCAAAATATACAAAATAGATAACCTTAAAAACAAATCATATCAATTTTTAGTATTGTGCACTAGTCCATTTGCAATAAGCCTAATTCATAAGTCTAAATCACTGGATTTTGACTTAAATGCTGCCTGAGAACTTTTCTTTTATTACCTATCTGTAAATTTTGATTATCAATGGAAATATTTTTTCATTGGTTTGTTATGCAATATGAAATTAATATTCACTGATATTTACCAATTAAAAAAATCTAATCCTTCCTAGCCGACATAAAGTTCCCACCCTCACCCCCTCAACTTAAATTCATTTGCATCTTTAATTAGATATGGCCACTTATTATAATTAGTTGTCTCATACTGCTGCCGAACAGCTGTCTTGTTCCACCCCAGAGTCAGTTTCACTTCAATTACACAAATGGAGATATAAAACTTAAAGGAAGAATATGTGCTGAATATTTGGACTTAACTTTTCCTTCCCTATTCTCCCCTCTCCACCCCATTTTGTTTAGTTTTGTGTTGGACAGCCTGACACTTCCTGAATTTCTTGCTGCCAGCTCAAGTTCAGCATAGCAAAAATGGACTTAGTTATGGGGTGGTGGGTAGTATGAAAATAGGCAGCACTACTGGAATAATTCTAGGTTTTTTACATGTGTGATTGTATGGGTAACTATACTTATTTGGGATCCTTGAGGATGAAAGTGCTGTAGAAGTGTAGATTAACAAATACACACTATCTTTGCAGATTTGTTATGAGAACACAGGCCAAGCATGGAATTGTACTTTTCCATCTATGAAAAAACTGCATGCCCATCAAAACGACTGTCTCCAGGCTAGTGGTCAAATAGAAAGTTTGCAAAGTAATAATTTTGTTTATGTTTTTGTTTTGGCGGGTGCTGCTTCCTCTCTGTATTCCCTCCGGCAGGTTTTGTTGTGTGGGCAAAGCTCAAACCCTACTTAGTTTTTCTTAATATTCTTAAACAATCAATTTAATTCACCACCATCTTTCCTCACGAGGACATCACCAGTGTGGTACTCATTGTTTAGTTACAAAGACTGGACGTGTGGCCTCTACAATAGAGGCTTCACAGATGTATCTGAATTAGTTGGTAGAGGGTTCTTGGTGCCAAATGCACTGATCTATTTTTTACTTGGAGAAGTTTTGCTTCTGCCACAGATCTAGTCTAGAGCTACAAAAACTTCTCCTAGGTTGCTTTATGAATAGAGTTGTTCTTATAGTAGCACAGTACACTTTAAATACACCATCATTGTAATATATATTAAGTGTATAGTGTAATAAATAGTCCGAGTTGAGCTTCTGGGGAAGCTTCCCTTTCTACATCAATTTGGTTACTTCTTGTGGAAAGTTCCATAGATTTGTCCAGGTAAGTGTTGTCTGTCTATTGATAATCAGTTTCTGATATGTGTGATATGAGTCATGGTGTGTGTATTATCTTACTCTGTGACCTGTTCTTATGTTTTTAGGATTCCCCCTTTACAAATGCGGGAATGGGGTCTAACCTAAACCTTTTGGGTGAGATAGAATGTGATGCCAGTATAATGGATGGGAAGTCATTAAATTTTGGAGCAGTTGGAGCACTGAGTGGTATGTTAACTGTATACTATAAATCATAAATACAGTTGAGGTGTAAAGATGATTAATGCTTTCCCTTGAAAGAATGGCAGCTCTTAATTTCACTCTGAAATACTCTCATTGAAGTCAATGGACAGAGGATTGGGCCCATAATTACAATAGAACTTTGAACTTTGCTTTAAATACTCTTTTTTTTTCAGCATTCTAGTTTGTCATGAAGGCAGTTCATTGGATAGAAACTTAAATTCTGATCCTGTAAGTTGCTTCTATGGGTACAGGTTTGTTCAAGTGGAGCACCTTTTAGGCTCAGAGTCTTGTCTATGCTGGAGAGAAATTGTATTGAGATGCTAATAGAATATGTAAAATGAAACCAATAATATGGATTAATCTGCTTTTACAGTCTTTCTGCTTGCAGACTTGATTTAATTCCATTTTATGATGTGTACGTGTACCCTTTTACATTTCATTTGAAACATACAATATCTGACAACTTTTCTAGAGCTGTCCGAGTCATTTGTTGTTCTTCGAGTGCTTGCTCGTGTTGATTCCAAATAGATGTGCAAGCACTGCATGCACAGACTACTGGAATATTTTCCCCTAGTGGTACCCATAGGGTTGGCTCTGGTGCCCACTGGAGTCGTACCTTCATGGTGCCGTATATAGGGCCTGCTGACCCTCCGCCTCTTCAGTTCCTTCTTACCGCCCATGATGGTTTCTGGAACACTGCTTCTCTTGCTTCTTCCCCATTGTTCGTATAAGAACCTGTAGTAGTGTAGTCTTAGGATATAAAAATGTACTCCTGCGTATTGGGTAGTCTATTTATTTTTTTCTCTCCCTGCTTCAGGGATAGTGGATGCATGGCTTCAAGCCTTGTGTGTCCTATAAGAATCATCTGCCCAGGCACAACCTGCACTCATCCTGCCTTAAGTGCCTAGGAGAGTCACATCAGCAGGACCGTTGTAAAATTTGTAGAGGCTTCCGTCTCATGTCCCAAAAAGAGCGAAGTCAGAGACTGAGATTCCTGTTGATGGAATCTGCTCTTCGGCTTATGGAGCAGAGTCTGGTGGAGTAGAGACCATGCACCTCAGCATTGATGAGGAGCGTGCTGACGCCGATGAGGGAAGCAGCCCTGAGGAAGGACTGTAAGCCCAGAGAGCCTCTGCATTGGCACACTTCCCCGGCACCAAAGGGCTCGGCACGCAGAGAGCAGTGGCACTGCTCCCACTCTCGGTGCCACATAAGAAGACGACGGGGTGGGGGCACTCATGAGGCCTAAGTCATCGGCACATAAGGAAGGGAGCAAAGTGTGACCAATGCTGGGCCGCTTGAGCCCCAAGCCCAAAAGTATAGCACCGTTGACTCTGGCCCTGAGGAGAGGCAGGAGGAAGACTTGCAGCTTCCCTCTACTCCTGAGACATTTGAAGCAGCAAGGGAGCTTATTGAAGACACGGCCCCACTGCCTCCGCCTCAGCGGGACTGAGATTGAGGACTGGCATCGAGAAGATCCATGGTACTGTCCAAGGACAAGCCTGCCATGATGGCCAGGTCTTGCTCCCCGTGGCACTGCTCCCCAGCACCATCCGGCACCTCACCTCCATGGTCACCAAGGAGCAAGCAGTTTTCCTCAGGCTTGGAAGCAGGATCATTTACTTCAAGGAGGAGTCAGCACTGTAGCAGACACCAGACGGTAGAGGCTGCACTCCCCCTTGCGAGGCCATGGCCCCCTCAATGGCAGGTACCACCACAGTGGCCATTCTGGACCCCGTGAGCGTACAACAAGGCTCAGGGATCCCAGTCTGGCAGGTCATACTCCTTCATTTTGGACTCTTGGCACCAGCCATCCCATTCCGCTGGAAGCCTCCTGCACAGCACCAGGGAAGTCTTGGATCCTGGTGCTGGGCCTGACACTGCCCGTGACCCTGGCACTGAGGATAAAGAGGTGGCACTGCATGACCCTTCCAGTACTGAGAGGCAGGAAATATCAGCAGCGCCCATTAGAGCATCCCCCAATGAGGCTATGGTGGGGGCGGCACCCGTGCTAGTGCCAGATGACAGCAGGGTGCACCAAGAGCTACTAAATATGGGTCTCCACGTGGAGGAGGTTGTGGAGGGAGCAGATCCTATGGCAGACGTTCTGGCCCTGGAGGGTACTTCTAGAGTTGCTCTGCTGCTAATAAAGACTATCCAGGAGACCACAAAAACCCTATGGCAAACCCCGGCCTATCTACCTTCTACTGCAAAGAAGGTAGACAGGAAGTACTTCGTGCCCTCAAAAGACCAGGATCCCACCCTCCTCCAGGATCACTCACGGTGGTGGCCACAAATGAGCGTGAGAGGCAGGGACAAGAAGGCCCCTCGCTGAATGCTAAGGATGCCAAGAATTTGGAGCTCTTTGGAGGAAGATGTACTCCACCGGAGGGCTCCAACTTCGTATAGCAAATCAACAGGCCATCTTCAGCAGCTATGCCTTTAACTCGTGGCAGTCCATGGAGAAATTCACGGAGTTAGTATTACTGGACTCCAGGACTGAATTCACTGCCATGGTGAAGGAGGGTAAGGCCATAACAAAGACTCTGCTTAAGGTGGCCTTAGTCGCAGGAGATGCAGCAGCTTGGACTGTGTCATCGGACGTGACTGATGGCTTCAGGCCTCAGGTCTCCCTCACGAAGTCCAACTAATGATTCAGCACCTACTGTTTGACTCCAAGCTTCATAGCTTGAAGGATTCTAGGGCCACACTAAAGTCCTTTGGTTTGCATACGTGGGCACCCCAAAAGAAACCTTTCAGGCCACAGCCCATGCCTCGCTTATACTACAGGCAGCCGAGATAGGACTCCAACCATAGAAGGAGCAGGAATAATAGAAGGAGGCCACCATAATCCTCTAACTAGGGTTCTAGTCAAATGAGGCGGTCCTCAGGGCCAAAGCAAGATTTAAAACACTATCCCAGTACAATGGCCCGGAATTGCCTAAACCTGCTGAGGCACATGGTGGCATGAACCTACGTTATCCAACATGCAAGGCTACACCTCAGGCCCCTTTGGGTGCGGCTAGCATTGGTTTACCACCCAGCTCGCGATTACATAGACACAATAGTATCGCCACCCCCCACCCCTGGTGTTAGAGAGCCTAGATTCGTGGTGCAACCCACACACTATTTGTGCAGGAGTCCCTTTTTTGGCACCTTATCCCTTTCTGTATGGTGATGGATGCCTCAGCGTTGGTTGAGGGGCTCACTAGAGGAGCACAAGACTCAAGGGCTTTGGTCTTGTATAGAGCTCTTACTTCACGTCAACGTGAGGGAGCTGTGGATAGTACACCTGTCCTCCAAACCTTTCAAGATCACTTAAAGGGCAAGGTGGTATTGACAATACAACAGCAATGTTTTATATAAATAGACAGGATGGAGCTCACTCCTCTCCCCTGTGCCAGGAAGTCCTCAGTCTGTGGGACTTCTGCATCACTTGATCAGGACGCTTGGAAGCATCCTACCTTCTGGGATTTCAGAATGCCTACCCCCCTGTTGGAGAGAGCTAGCAAGAAGGAACTGAAGAGTTGGAGGGTTGGCAGGGCCCTAGATAGGGTGCCATGAAGGCAAAACTCCAGGGGGCACCAGAGGCGACCTTATGGTACCACTAGGGGAAAACAAGGGGAAAACTTTCTGGCGGACTGTGCACGCGAAGATTCCTACTTGGAATTGACATGGGGAACATATCTCAAAGAACAACAATTACAGAAGGTTAGTAACCGTCTTTTACTCTGAATGGCTAAGGCATGTTGAGTTTAAGATTTCTTTTTGTCACAACTTTGACATAAAAAAATAAGAAAAGTAATTTACCAAATGTGTTCCTCTAATGCTGGTGCAGCTCTCTGTGTGATGAAAAAATGAAGAACCTTGCCATGAACAGAGCATCTCTGTTCTGGTCAATTTTAAAATGTCTCTTCACTTTTAGAATCTATGAAACACATTTTTAAAGAGGCAGCATCAGGTTGTTCAAACCTAAACATAAAACACCTGAGATGTTGAAAAGTATCACAGAAAGTGTACTACTGACTTACACACTTTTACAGAGGCATATTATAGATCTTTCTGTCTTTGAAAGTGAATACATGTAGAAAAACTAGGGGAGGCCATTTAGGACTGCAGTGTGTCCTGTTTTGTTTTCCTCCATATCTTTAAAGCTGATAATTATAGAAATGGGGAAATAAACGAGCAACCATCTCTGAGAATCAGGAAGAGGACCACTCTGAACCTGTTGCCTTCTTTTGTGGCTGTTTAAAGGTAACTGCAGAAGGCTTTGAGAAAGAATGGACTTCTTTTTTTTTTCTTTTTGACTGCTTCATGATTTATAGAAGGCCTGAAAAGAAGTGTTCCTTTCTTGCTACAGTGTTTTGCCCCCTTCCTTCTTAAAATAAACAGACTTAACTTTGAATTAATGGACTTTTGTAATGGGACAGTCACATTACACTGCATTCCCAAAGAAAATGCTAACTTTAACAGCAAGTGCCAAGTCCTTGTATAAATTATCAGTTTATCATTAAACTGAAGTCTCTAATATTGCAGGCAATGTCTTCTGCTTTAACAAATGTCATGGAAACTTTAAATATAAACAGGAAACTGAATTCCTAAAGTTGGTTAGCGAAAATAAACCCCACAACAGTGTATGAAACAACATTTAACATTTTTGTTCTGATTTCTTCTTCTTTTTCTTTTTAGGGATCAAGAATCCAGTTTCAGTTGCGAATAGGTTGTTGTGCGAAGGGCAGAAGGGAAAACTCTCTGCTGGCAGAATTCCACCTTGGTAATTGCTTTGTTCTGCTTGACTTTCCTTTATCCTTTGGTCTTTAATGAATGCAATATTTGAAGGTTATTCTTATCCACAGAAGGCTGATACTGTTTGTTACACATCAGCAATAGCGTGCCTCTAAAAGGAAGACTTGCTTTGTTCTTTCATCTTTGAACACATTGTTGTGCGCTTGGTGCAGCTGTGACTAGAATGAAATATTGTGGATAGAAGATGGTATACTATGTTGAGTGTTAATTTCTTTCTTCATGGCTGTTGACACAGATTTGTACTATTAGCAAAGTCTTATTCCTAATCTGATTTTTAAAAAGTCTTGTAAACATGTCAGTTAAAATGACATTTTTCCTTCTTTTTTTCAAGAAACCTGGCTTGTTTGCCTTTTCTTATGACAAGATACAGTTTTTGTAAGTGTTAAATTAAGATTTATGCAGAGTTAAAAGAATAAGAATGCATTTTAAAATCCTTTATCTTACTCTCTATATTTATGGTGATTCCAGCTTTTAATCTAAAATTGGAAAACAAAAACAACACTATTTTGTTAACCAATGAGTTATCCTATCCAAATGGGGAAACATTTTATTAAAGATGAAACTGAACAATTTAGAGCATCTTTACAATGCATTAAAAATGCAACATCTTTCTTAATATAAATTTTGTCTGAATGTTGAAGAGTGAATATAAAATACCTTGCAGACTTTAGATAGCATACATATTTTGAAAGAAACTTAACCATTCTTGTCAATAGCACATCAGGTAACAATGAAATCAAGAGACAGTGCTAAGAACTAGTGTATGAAAAAGCAAACTTTAAAATCCCAGTTAATCAAAAATACTACTTAAGCTGGCAGATGCTGGGACTGGACAATGGGATGGATCACTTGATGATTGTCCTATTCTGTTGATTTCCTTTCAAGCACCTGGTATTGGCCACTGTTGGAAGACAGGATATTGGTCTAGATAGACCATTGGTCTGACCCAGTATGGACATTCTTATGTTCCTAATTCATATTATTCCAGGCATTTACTAAGACCTGTAGACATGTGTATAACTATTGACAGCCAATTGAAATATTCATTTCCAGAGTTCTAAAGTCTTTTTGTAACTGCTGCTTGCGTTCACAGACATACTATCTCACTACTGTAATACAATTGCTGATATTGGCCAAGTGAAGCATTGGTGCTTCAGACATTGTTTTGCAAATCTTTTCAAATTCAGCAGATTCATCACATTGTTTGCAAAAACAGCCAGGGTATGAAACTGCATGTGATCTCTATGCTGGGAAATATAAGTGAAAGGTAAATTCTCATTGTCAGAAATCATTTATTGCGTACCCTTTAAATATTCTGGAACACGCTTAACTGGAAATGTATTTCCATTGCATCCCTATTTTTTTAATGTCTGAGTCTTCAAAGTCATCAGCATTCTAATAAAGCAGAAGATTAAGGGTCAGCTTGCCCTGTCTTTGCCTTTTCTTTAAAAAAAAAAAAAAAAAAAAAGGGGGGGGGGGAGGGCTCTTGCATATGATTTGGTAACTTATTTTAAATATAATAGGACTTGGGGAGGGACTGCTTGCATATATGGAAGAAGTAAACTTATTTTATGTCTTATAACTACATGTCCTCTCTTACAGTAAAACTACAGAGTGTCAACTGTACTGATAGAGGGGACTCCTTCAAAAGTAGATAGCTTGCCACTGAAAAGCCACCAAACGAAACAATTTGCACGGGAAGAAGCACTTGTTATTTTTTTGTTTAAATTTCTTCTTCTGTGTGTTTTAGCTTTTTGGTTGGTGAAGGAGCTTACAGATGGGCTGTTGATCATGGGATACCAGCATGTCCTCCAGGTATCATGGCTACAAGTGAGTAAACTGATGGTGTTAGTAGGAAGAACAGGTCAGAGTAACTTTAAAAATGGTTTTCTATTTTGAGATGTATTTCTCGTCACTGTTTAATATTTAATAGCTTATGTTGTATCAGTACGTAAGGATGCTTTAAGTGCTATTTCTATCCGTAGAGCTTGGATAATTAACCTTTATAATTAAAACTTTAGCTCCATTTTAGGCCAACATGTAATGCAAATCAGTGACTTAATATATATAAAAATCAACAAGTTTCCTGTCTAAAGTTGCTGATATCCGGTGGTCAAATAATGATACCCTACAAAGATAAAACAGAATTATGTTTGATCATACTAACTCTCATACAGAGCCACAATAATTTTCATTTTCCAGCTAATTTGATTCATTGTCCTGGCTGAATGAAACTCTAACAATTTTTCCAGTTTCTAAAGGAGCAAAGGACTTGAAAAATTTCATTGGCTTGATCAGACAGAATATCTCTTCACTCCTTTTTTCCTTTTTCTAAAGTCAGTGGGGTTTAAGGAGTGTTATATACGGCAGTTGCCACTCAGCCATAGGAGGTAGTCAAGGTAGTATTTTACATTAACTCTCCCCCTACCTAGAATTCCCCTTTGTGGCTAGCGCCATTGATAGAAGTGGTGGTGAGTGTTCAAGTGTCGACTGCCAAATGGCATTAAGCACTGTCATAAAATAGCTCAGAGCAGATGCCAATTGGTTAAAAATGCTAGAGGCCACTGTGTGACCTTGTCTTAGCTTGCAAAACTTCAGAACAATAAGCTTAACAGAGACAAGACATAGATAACATCAGGGATTCCATATTAGCTCAGCAGTCTCAATATGCGTGTATATATAGTAAAAGTCTGGCAAAGTTATATGCAACTAAAAATAAGATCTTATGATGGGAAGTGTCTGCAACCTTAATAGGTGGTGCTACCAGCCCCACCTATAACTGCACATACTATACATACAAGCTAAAAATGAAGCATTTTGGAGCCAAATGAAGATTGGGAGGTAGAGTTTAATGTGTCAGATTTGGTTGCACTCCCCTGTTGAACGTTCACTAGACTGCTGCAATGGAATCCACCTCACTGGGCCTTGTGTGATGTTTAGCCTCCAGAGTCTTAAGAATCCAGGCACTGGCCCTTGCGTGGATCTCTAGGTGCACTCTCATGGTACAGCTCCTTTTCCTAGCATGCCTTTCCAATAGCTGAGTTTACAATTCATCTCTTCAGGATAGTGAAAGCCAACACCCAAACTTGATACAGGATTCCAAAACACCATTGCTCTTTGCTTAATAGCACAAGACACAGATCTACACAAAATAATAAACGTACCTATACACATTTCCCTGTGTCAGGTTCTTCGATACCCTGGAGAGCTTGCAGGCCTTGAGCAGAGCTGTCTGGGATCCTTTCCCCGCAGCTAATGACTTTTTCCTTCAAAACATGGAGCCTCTCTGAGTTAGTTAGCTTTCTCTGAACTTGGCTGGTCTGCAGTTAAACATGACACCCTGCTACAAAAACCTGCCCATCTCTTACCCTTTCCTGCCCAAAGCTTCTTGTTCCTGTTAGTTTCTCAAATTTATATGTCCAACACCTGGTTCCTTTGTTCCGCTGCTTATGTTTTTCCACTCTTGACTTCATCAGCCCTCTGCAGAGAAGGTAGAGGAATTAGCTTCTTCCATCTCCAGCCAGGCTCCTTGGGTGAGTGTACAGTCATTAAGGTTAACAGCTCTCCATTGTCCCTTATCTAGCAGTTACATGCTTCAGCTCATGTCAGCAAGTGGTGAATAACACATCCACAACTAGGTATTCCCTGATATAATAGTATTTTAATAACATCATAGCATCAACCAGAATTCATAAGTTGTACAGACATCTTACCCAAATTATCACAGGGTGGTAGACTTAAATATTCTATAGTTCCAACAAATTGTGGAGCTGATTATTCTGGGGAATCAGGTTCTGAAGTAAAAGCAGAAGATGAGGGCTGATAGACATACAAGGCGTGTGTTATGTGGATGACACTGTCTGGAATGAGATTTATGTTTCAGTGAAGTGGATTGATGGAATGTAAGTTTGTATAAAACCTTAACCTGGGATCACAACATTTGAAGTAACCCACTAACACTGATAACAGCACATCTAGTGTTACGGTGCATTTTAAGATAGCCTAGCACTGCCTTCTGTCCTTGTAGAACATGGAGGGTTCCTAAATGTAAACTCCAAAAAAACAGCAAATACAGTTAAGGTAACATTCCCCTTCCCCCATCTGGCCCACAGTCTTAACTCTGACCGTATGAAAATGGCAACAGGCACTGTGAATATAGAAAATGTGCGCTCAGCATACTTCCACGTCACTTCAAATTGGACAGTTCTACTATTCGTCAATATGCTATGTCCACTTTATCTCTAGACAAATGGAGTACAAGAATACTTCTCCTCCTCCTAACAATCTCTTCTATATTCTCAGTGCCCACCCAAAACTCCAAATGTACATTGGTATTCACGTACTGCCTGCCGTGTCCTGGGGTGAATCACGTTCCTTGGGTGCAGCTAACTTTACATATGCAGGTTCATACAGATTGATTCACTGCAAATACAAGGGGTGCAATCTTGGTGGCTGTATGGCTATATCTAGTCACATGTTGGGCTAAAATCTATGACAGATTATTTACATCTGAACATTGCTTTGCATACTGCTGTCTTTGTCAAAGTAGAGCAATATGAAGGAAAATTAGATCTAATACAGTCACAGAGCTTAGTTCAACCATAGCTGGGGTAATATATCAGAGTTAAATTTCATTTTAACATACCTATTTTTAATTACTTGCATGTGTTTCTGTTTTCAGTTATACAGTAGTTATTTAGCAGCTGCTCAGCAGATTGCTGTGCTAAACCACTTTAATTCCTGTAATTTGCTAGTATATTCCTTTTGTAATCCCCCTTCCTCCAACTGCAGTATTCTCTTTTCAAACTGTATTAAAAGGGAAAGTGTACAAAAACCTCCTCTCTCTAATACTGTTTCCTTACATTCTATGAACTGACTGCCAGGGGGTGCTGTATGATTAGTCAGAGCCTGATCTGATCTCCAAAGGTAGAAAACATATCCTTACTACTCCCAATATCTTGAATTCATAGATTACTTTAAGCTTGGATACTATATCTTGAATTACTAACATACATGTTGCTTTAATAGTAATGTAAGTATAGAAACACCATGTAACTAGTCCAACAGAAACATCAAATAATACTTATTAAGATCTATATTTGTAATTATATATATCAGTTACTGAAGAAAAGTATCAGATTGGCCATTGCCCTGAATTTAATATTTGTGATGATGGTGATAGAAATTTTTATATTGCTGTATCTGTTAATCAGATTTGAAAACAAAATCCGTGCAATATTCAGATGATGAACCCAGGTTGGAATGATGGAAAATACTGCTTAGAAGTACAGAGCAGATTTTAGTGGGGGGGAGGGAAAACCTTGTAGTTACATAACTTAAAATATTGTAAAATATTGCACCAACAGAAACTAGGATTTAAGCATTTGACAGTAGTACATTTCTCCGTTATGGTATTTGAAAATCTGTTTAATTTGTTTAACTAGATGCCTGTTTAAAACATGCTGTCATAGAAATATCAGATTATTTAAGCATATGTACTGCTCTCAAGTGAAGAAAAGGTAGATTTGGCTAAATCTTGCCTTTTGAAAATATTCAAATTTTCTTGCACTTTATACTTTTTCTATGGAATTCTCATCATATAGGACAGCTCTAAAGTTGTAAGAGTATGATTTTAAAACTTGTTCTCTGAAACCTGGTATGCTAGATTAGTTTCCAAAATAGATAGTACCCACTCATTCTTTATTCAAGTGTCTTTTCATATGTGAACCACAGAATTATACCCAAGGATAAGAAATATATCTAGCTAACTTGCTCAGTAAATATTCACCATGAAATATAATTCCATAAAGTTACACCCCAAACTCTGTTATGTGACTTTTGATTATCATCACAAATTTGGACCGAAGAGCTTACTTTGTGGTGATGCCTCAGCTTGCACTATGCAGGTGTCACCATAGTCATGAAGTCTATTAAAGACCAAAGTATTGTTTAGCATTATATATGCCATTTTGTAACGCATTTATTCCAAAAACACTGAAATAGCTATCTAAAAATCTTTGCGAAGCACATAGCGTAGCTGAAAAGCAAAACAACTCAGTAGAGTCCTAGACAAACTGTATTAAGGTGCATTTATGGTTGAATACATATCAGTAGTTTTGGGTAACTGCATTACAGGGATGTTCCAGTTTTCCCCAAAACAACTGTTCAAGAAATTCAGAGTTCAGATCACATTTAGATGAAATCTAAACATGTTGATGTATGAAAATGTAGCTAGGGCACCCAAGAACCTTACCTCAGCCCTGTCGTGATGCCATGTAACATGATTATAAGGCATTTTAGTGCTTGTGGTCCCAGAATAAAGAAAATTGTCTCTTAAAGATACATAAGCTTTTCCCACACCGCTGGTGCCATTACCAGGCAGATTTAGGGTGGTTTGGGTGCCCTAAATGTGTATTTCCATAACTTAAAATGTTTTAAGTTTAACTCTGAATTTCCAGTATTTATATTACCCATTTGCTGTAATGTTTTGCCCTAAGGTATTAATGTACTTCAAACCATAACTATTTGTGCTTAGGAATTTCTTTAATGTATGAAAATTTTTAATTAAAGCCAAATACACTTAATGAATTCTTACACTAAAAGACAGGTATCTGATATTGTCAAATCATTAAAAAAATGTAGTATCAACCTTAAATCATGGGCCAGATTTATGGTATTCTCTGGCTTCTTGTTATAGATTAGATCTCTCTTATAATGCCTTTCTCCTGTTGGACCAATCTTTATTCTTCCGGGTCAGCTCACTGCCTTGGGGTAACCTTTATCAGTGCTTCTAAAGGAATCTAGGGAAACTATCCTTAATTGGGGTAGTTTCTTTAATTGAGTCGTCTTAATAAATGCAATCACTCCTTGCACACTTACTTAAAAAATCTGTGTAAGCATAGCAGTCCCTTCCACAAATCTGACTCTTGCACCAGTAATTCCCTTGGCAAGATTTCCTAGCTCTGATGTCAGAGCTTCACCCCTCCAGGGCTTTCCAACAGTTTGGCAGTCCATTGGGAGCACCACCCAGGCTCTTCCACTTCCTGGAAGATGTTGTTGCCCTCTTTTATAAGGGTCAGCTAATTAAGTTCTACATTTTTCCTCAGGTGCAGGGGGTGGGATAACCAGGCAGCCAGGCCAGTTCCAGACCCCTGACCTGAGAGGAATGGTATCCCTTATTCCTTCACACTACTGTGTCTCTGGAGCAGCACAAAGCATCTGGAGCATTTGCCAGTTTACAATTACTTTGCATTGCCAGCACACCACAAATCAGATGGAGTGTGTTCCTTTGAGTTTGCCCCTCCCTCAATATTCTTCCTTCCCCAGTATACAAAACCACCCAGTTTCACCTCCTGTTGATTAGATCTTGTACAACAGGTGGCTCTTGGAAAAAAAATTTAAGGGTAGCTTTTTTGCTGTTTTTATTAGGGAGTGCCTCCTTCAACATAGGAGCAGCACCAATCTACCTCAAACTTATGATGAATTGTGCTTTGTGCTGCTCTAGAGACATGTTTTGAAAATAGCTACTATAGCCCATTGTTCTCAACACTGACTTGGGGAAGCCCCTTATGCTGATTATGCAAGCCCCTTTTGCTGCTGAGGAACACTGAGGAGGAAGTAAATGGTGGCAGTGGCTGTCTTTGCAAGGGCAGCTTGTGGTCTGAGTCTCCATTAAAAACAATGGTGGCAGCCATTTTGAAAGAGGGCAGTTCTTAGCGGAATTCCTGTTTGAAGGAGAAACATTCAGTTGTGAAGAACAGCGGAGAGAAAACTATCAATCCTAAAAACTAAGTGTAGCATAAGACAAGATTTCAGTCAGTTTCAACTATAAGGGAAGTCTGAAAAGACTCCATTAAGACCATTAGGGACAAAGGTTTAACATCAGGTGCTAAACTTATTAAACTCAAATGAATTGATGCATTTACTCAAAAATAGTCAGTGCTCTATACTGTATTCTTCCTAAATAAGAGGATGAATCCCAGTTTTGTGCAAAACGTAAACTACGGGACTGTAACTGGCATATCTAAAATTACTCTATTCTGCATGATGTGGTGGTTGACTTTGCCATTGAAGTGCATGCTGAGATATATCTCAATTTAGGAACTGATTGATGAGAAATTTTAGGGGACTTGTGATGATGATGGGGGTGGGGGAGAGACTTTAAGGACACAACTCTACAGTTCACTCTTTTGCTTTGGCCTCCATTCACATCTAGGCCTTTGCCCTTAAGGAAGGTTTAGTAGGGGGACCTGGGCCCTCCCTCCCTACTGGGTCCCAGCCCAGCCCAGCAACTCTGGCAGGTTCCTCCCTGCGGAGAGTCTGTCTGCTATTCTGGGTTACTTCCTACTTACCTGCTTGTTCAATTTGGGGCATGACCTCTATAGTCTAAACAGTCAATAACTGAACAAAGGAGTCCAAGCGACCAAGACCCTGCATGACCTGTTGGTTCTCAAAGTGGGCAGTGGTTGGAGAAGGCACTGCCTTGGGGGCCTTATCTGCTCTATGGTCTCCTCTTAGGCTCCGCCTTCTGTCTAGCTTCCCAAAGAATTAATCTGTCCTGTAGTCTGTCCATCATCCTTTGGCTGGTGGTCTGAGTTCCTTTTAATCCACTCCTCTAGCCAGAGCATGCTTAGCAGGCCCAAAGGTGGGGGGGAAAGGCTCTACCTGGACCCAGTATTGCCTTTTGACCTCTTTGGGCCCAGTGTGGGGTTTGTATACCCCATCATACCCTGTTTGTACATCCAAGGATCATGTTAACCCTCTGAGTCATTGCATTGTCCTGGAAGTCTGTCTTAAATTGGTCATTCACCAGGTCCTCTTCAGTCACTGCTTTCTGGGATATAAATCACCATCCTGTAAGTATGACCTATCTTTTACCTGGATGTATGACCTTGAATTTGAGTGCATGAAAAGACGTTCAAATAACCTAATTTTTCCAAGTAATCAGATCTCTGTTGAACTGACCTATCCTGACATTATCACCAATTTTTGTCATCTGTAGACTTTCTAGCAATTTTATATCCTTCAAAATAATTGATTCCAATAACGTTGGGCCAAGAAAAAAAATGTTTGGACCCCCACTAGAAACATGACCTTTGGTTTTGGATGAAAAGTAACTTGCAGTTACTCTTTGAGGTAAATTTTTAATCCATGTAATGTGTTATATTGATTTTTGAATCAGTGATGCCAACCAATCTTGTAATCTCATCAAGATTATATAAACTTTAACTGCCATGGAGGCTAAAATTGTGCAAATACTTTTCACCAATTTTCTGAAATTGAATGGCATATTGGTATCCCAAATCAATATTTATTTGCTACTTATTACCTATAAGCATGTACAGTTTTTCAGGTAATGTTTGCCTTTGTCCTGTGCCATGCATTTGGTGATCCAGTGGTGCCCACTTGACAGGCCATGTTAAAGGAAAAGACTTTGTGAAAATAATATTACAGTATACTATACTGAATCAAAACCTATGTATATATTGGGTTTAAAAGCAAATCCCTAGGACAGTACACTTGTTGAAAGCATAAACCTTTTAAAAATGAAAGTACACTTTAAAATCAAAACTAATTAACTGTTATTCTGGTGAAAGGTGCTACAGATTCATGTCTTCTGTTGACAGCATATGAATTTTTCCTCTTAAATCTTGGAGAGCTTTCCTATGTTGAGGGCATGGTTGATGTGATGCAGGAGCCTTCAAGGTGCAAGAATGATGGGAGATATCCTGCACAGTCTGCTTACTGCATATTTGGTCTGGGTGCCCTTGCAATATAAACTAGCTTACAGGACAGTAATGGTAGCAAGATGGGAGTTGGCCTATAGATTTCATAATCATGTACAGGCATTTGGGTCAGTGGATAGAGAAGTGGTACAGAGGGGCTTGGCCACTACTTGCTCCATAATCTGTAAGAGCAGCTGTAGGGGAAGGATGTCTCTCAGGGCAATAAGATGGACTTGTGGAATAAGCTCGCCCACAAATATTTGGACTTTGAACAGATAAGCCAAAGTAGTGGACGTGCAAACTTCCCTGCACTGTCCTGTCAATGTGCATGAGTCTTATTGTAGAAGGATTACTTCCATGCTGAATAGTTTGGTCTCCAAATCCATTCAGTCCTTTGCCATTGCCAACAATGCTACCAGTAGTTGCAACTAGTGTTAATTATGGTAGAAGTCATTGTATGCTTGTCCATCTGGGACTGAAACCACCAGCTTGTTCATTTAAAGTACCATACAGCTTTCAGATGACCATAGCTTAAGGTCACTGGTATCCTAGAACTGAAGGGCTCTTAAGCCATTTAGGTTCCAAGAAATGCACGGGGGCACACCAATGGGACACCTCACTTGCTCGAAATTAAGCATGATCTTAAGTATCGTGCTGGATTGAGGCCCAAGTCAACCTGAAAGTTTGCCTGTTAAAAAATTATCTTAAATTCAAGTGTTTTTTTAATGGCTGGTACTTTTAGGTCAATTTCTCAATCCAAACCAAGTTGTAGATGGCATAATCTTTCCAATGAAGTGTTGTCTTGTCACTCTTTAGATCAGTTTACACAATAAAGAGCTGTTTGTCTTGAATAATATATGGACATATTTAATGACCTTCTGCTTTACTGTGCTCTGAATGACAGGATAGGTTCCTTTTTTGGCTGTTGCAGGTTATCTTGTTCCTCAATTTATAAGAAACCCTTCACCATTTTTAATGGATTTGTGAAGAAGACTAGCTTTCTCAATAACTTTAGAGAGGAAAAGAAACTGATAGCTTAGGCCCCAAATTTTTCATTCTTTAAAATTGTTTTAAAATAAAGAGGAAAATTCACTGGGTGCCTTTCAATTTTCCTTATTGAATTGCCAAAGATATAACTACAGTATCCATGTAACTTTGTAGGAGTTGCAAAGTAAGTTGTGTTCTGCTGGTTAGGCGGTAGAGCTTGTTGGAAACGTCCTGATGAAATAGAGAAACCTTGTCTCCCAGGTAGGTTTCTAATGGAAATCTTCCTGGTCCCTGCCAGGTCACTTGGAAACTGTTGGTCCATGGCTCTGGTGCACACCAGCCATGCAGTCTGCTCCGGGGCTGGAGATTCCAGGTTTCTAGGGTCCCAACAGCAGAATGGGAAGTCTGGGACCTCTGGATCGAGCTCGGTCTCATGTCCTCCAGGGTCCTTGCTGAGCTTGAAAGTTTCAGTTTGAGCTGTAGCTCTTAGGATTTAGGTTCCAGGCAATGAGCCTGGAAGCCCCGAGGGTCCTGATTTGAGCCAGGTCTTTTGACCAGCTTTAGTAAGCATTATCAGTTGCCTAATAGATTGCTCCTGGAGCTGTGGTGGCTTTGTAAATGATCACAGTGAAGGAAGAAAGCTATTTTCAGCTATATTTGAAATATAGATAAACTTTCTTTTATGATATAGGGATTTGTTGCATTTAGCTTTCATTTGGAATATACCTGTATACATCTCTGCTCATTGAAGGGACAACCCTCTCCAGTGTTCCTTCTTACCCTCTTAGAAGTATAGGGGGAATTAAAACAATCTGAGGATAACGTTAAATCAAAACTAAATTGAACTACAGAAGTGTTCTTGTAAATATGCTTTTCGTAAAACAAAGCTCTCAAACTGGGAATACACCACCATTTTTCTCTCTTCAATTAAGCATCACATTTTTATTTGTAATTCAGAAAACATTTCCTTTTAAATGTAGTTATTAAATATGGAAAAACACATGTATGCATCCTCAAGATTTATTGATCTTTTGGCTGTGCTGGTTTATGGCGCATAAAAATATTGTCTGTGTATTATGTGGATTTAAATATATGGGTGAGCACACAGATATGTAATTAAGTTAGTGAAGAGGCTACATAAGCTTATGGATATCATCAAAACGAGATCACATGGCATCTATTTACAGTTTAGCAGTCTGGTACAGTCATTCTAACAAGCCACTCATTGCCTTCTCTTTTGTTTAGTGTTGCTACATGATTATCAAACAGGGAGATATTTAGGGCATCATAGCTTCCAGATGTGTTCAGTGACTTGTCTGCACTAGATATTTTACTCAATATTATATTTGAACAATATCTCCTTTTGATTTAGCAAAAGATGTAAAACATGTAGTACTGAAACTTCATATAATCTATAGGTTAACTTCAGCTATTGCTGATAATTACGTGGCGTGGAAGAGATTTCTTAAGTGTAGGAGCTTACTAATCTAATATTTGTTTGAATAACCCTTCATTAGTTAAATGCCTTTAAAATATTTTTATAGGATTTAGTTTAGCTGCTTTTAAGAGGAACAAAAGGAAGCTGGAGCTGGCAGAAAAAGTGGAAACAGATCTTATTCAGCTAAAGAAAAGAAGACAATCAAGTGAAAAGGTCAGTAGATGTTTTTAGGTTTTTTTGTTTTGTTTTGTTTTTTTAAATTTTGTTTTGTCACCCTTACCACATAGGTAATTTATAATGTGAAATTTTCACATTATAAATTTTCATTTTGTAGATGAGGTGACATGATATAGCATCACAAACCACTCCTTTTTGGCCATCTTACGTATGTTAGAATTTGTATAATATAAGATCATCTAAATTATCTTCTATGTGATTTACATTGATTTACACTGCTATTTACAATTTCAAAAGAACTGTGAAAAGAGAGGCCTTTTTGACTTGTTTGGGATGTAAATATTTATTTTTTTACTATTGCACATTTTAAAGTGAAAATATGACAAATGTAAACATGAACAGATAAATATCTAATAAAACATTTTCTCCAGCTTGGGATCTATCATTGTTTCCCACTTTTTAATGTTTCCTGAGAACACTGCTTTGTGGACCTGGAGATGGTGAAATTTGAAATATCAGGTAGGTAAACGTGCATCAGTACATGCATCTAACATTGACCTGGCCCATGTTACTTATACTCCTTTACTACAAAACTGCCACAATTCTCTCCTTCTTTTCTTTCCTTTCCTGCTAGTTTGAATTTAGAGCCTTTGTTGTCACTTCAGCATCATGTCTCTTTGTTACTTAATATTTAGGTATACAGTAAAAATATTAATTTATAGTTGGTTAAAGTAAAATACTTAGTGAGTCCAATACTAAATAAAAGGAAAATTAGTGGGGGACTGTATTAATTCACACCTGCAGGGTTTGTCTATTGTGAAGAGACTTTACAATGGTGCGACAAGGCAGCCACTATAGCCTATGTCAAACCTATCCCTTTGGGTGAAATATGACGACTGTGATTAACTGAAGGCTAGTCTGTTGGTTTTTTTAAAACACTTACCTCCATTTTGTTTGATGCCTGTCTTGGACAGCCAGGTCTCCAGACTCTGGTGGCCTGATTCTCCATCTCCTTGTAGTCATTTACCCTCATTTGAAGAGCATGTAAATGCTATAGAAATAGAATGACAAGCTGGGTGAGGTAATATCTTTTATTGGGCCAACATTACCTCACCCGCCTTGTCTCTCTAATATCCTGGGACCAAAATGGCTACAACAATACTGCATACAGAAGTAGAATATCATTTTACCTTGCTCTGTACAGGTGTAAATGACTGCACAAGGTGCAAGGCAATGAAGAATCAGGCCTATTTCTTTTACATTCTCACATCATATCTTCCTTATGTAAAGATATCAATTCTTAGTTTTCAAAGAGCTGAGGCTCAGTAGAGGAGATAAGAATTAGAGGGAAAATGGGTTATTTACTGGTATCTGAACTTTGCTTGTTGCTTACAGTCTTGTTTACACTTCCCTGTAATTGAGGGAGGAGGGGCCTCTGCACAGTATTGATATTCATGTAATGTTGGGCAAGTCAATGCTTGACGCATATGCCAGTGCATGAGCTTATCAACCTGCAATTTGAAATTTCAAGGGTCATGTGGCAGCACTTATAGGGATCACCAACAGACCAGTATTGGTAGGTAAAGGAGATGATCAAATAGGAAAACTCTGTTTACTGGTAAGTAACATGACTAATCCCACCATTTCTCTAAATTTTGGTGAATTCAGTCATTGTGAAAAAAACTAGAATGACAACACTGAGAGCTGAAATATTCCGTCTACATAATATGTAGAATGCAGGCAGTTGCAGGCTAGTGAGAAAGGTTATAAAATGCATCAAACTTGATCTGAAGGGAACAGCTGTAGGACCAAGAGAGATTTGTTTCTGATTGACCTCCCTTGGTTGGGATGAGGGATTAAATAGTTGGATGTAACAATTCTGTAGCACGCCCAACAAGAATTACTCTGAAACCAGACTTGGATAACTCATTTTGGGTCTGATTCTGAACCCACTGATGCTAGTCAAGACTCCCATTGACTAAAATGGGAATTGGATTTGTCCTTTGCGGATAGCTTGACTAGTCAGAGGGCCTTGTGAAGGCCAATTGAATTTCCATTTACTTAAGACAGAACATTTTTCACAGCCTTAAATTTTTCAGAAGGGCTAGATCACATGTAAATGTCTGATTCACTCACTTAACACTTCCTTTTGGAGATCCATTCTCTTTGTTGGGTGGATTTTTCTGGAGTCATGAAGTGGAGTAGAACTTGCATATGCAATAAAGTGAATCTCTAAAAATCTAAGGATTAGAATCTTCACATGGGCACTCACACATCACAGGATAAAACCTTAAAGATCTTGATTTTCCTTTTTGCCCTAACAAAGTTTCCCTTGGAATGTCTTTTATTTGTTTGACAAATCCTCCATGCAAGAGAATGTTTTAACCCAACATTTTTAATGACAACCTGAGTGATTTGACCTAATTTCACTACAGCCACTTCGGAAAACAGAAGTGTCCTGAACATGCTATTACCCAGCTTTATGCAGTTGCAGTTGAAAGGCGTTTACACTTACATTTAATTGATGTTAGTCAGTGAGATACATGAAATACAGCATTAACTATAATTTATCAAGTTTCAAAGGATCAGATCTTCAACTAGGGTAAATCAGAATAATTCATTGATTTCAGCAGGGCTACATCAGTTGAACATTTGGACCAGTCTATTTGTGTGTTAAAAAGCTAGCATGTTCATTTCTCTGAATTAGTTTAGAAACTCAATTACAGATTAGCCTAGTTTTACTGTCTGCCCTTGTTTGAGTGTGAACTAGTACCTACCACTGCCATTGTGATTAAGGTGATCTGAAGGGACTTTTAAAGTTTACAACAGCATTTCAAGCTAGGCTAAAGCATGGCACGAAGGTTCTGAGACCAAAGGCAGAATGTTTTATTAGATTAAATATAATCTCAAACTTTGTTCACTACTTCATCTGGTGTCATACACATAAAATTCTCAGGATTGCATACACTTAATGCATTTTTAGAATAAACTTCTTCAGAGAAGTGCAAAATTTCCCCTACCCATCTTAGATGGGTTTCTCCCCATTCTCCGCATGTATTGGGGTGTGTTCTTGCCTTTTTTTCTAGTGCCTCCTCTTCATTCTTTCACAAAGCTAAAGATGGACAATGTAGGCAAAATGTCTGTAACATTCTCTCAGTACCCATTGTTCTGGGTCATGGAAGGAACATATGTGAAAGCAGTGTGTGTGCACTGAGGACCACGAAGAGGAAAAGAGGCAGCCTCTGTAGCCTTCCTCTCCTAACAACTGGTAGGAAAAGCTGCAGAAAAAACACTGCTTGATGCCTGTTCCCAAGGGGAGACATACAGGCTCCTGGACTGAGAAATGGACTGTGGGAAATATATAATGGGGGAGAAATATTCCCCTCTAAAAGAACTTTGTTTAATCTCTGAAAGGAGTTTTCTCCTAGTTATGTACCCAAGGAGTTCAGGAACATCCGCATCACATAAACTTAGTGCAAAAAGCTGACTTCATATGTAAATTTACACATACTGTTTAAAATAGTTCTGAACCTTCTAAAGGGCTCTTTATCTACTTAGTCTCATTTCGTGGGTTGACTAATTCACTTAATGAAGGGTGCTTTCTTTCCAAGTTTTAAACACTGAAACATATGGCATTCTTAGGATTTAGTCAGTGTCAGAATTCTGACTTTAATTAGTGCAGATGCATGGCCTTCATTTAAACTGTGATTTATACAAGTCTAGCTATGACATGATTTGTGGAAGTCCAGTTATTTGACATATTGCACACAAGGTAGAACAGTCCTGAGAATCATGAAAATGGCTGTGGTCTACAGAACAGAGGGTGAGCTGTGAATCATGTGTCTTTTGGTTTTAATCTCAGTGTTAACATTCACTGCAACCTTGGGAAGAGATTTAACTTCTCTATACCTTAGTTATCTTGTGTATAAAATAGATATGTTGCTTCTTACCTATGTTTGTAAAGTTCATTGGTTTCTACTGAATATTTGTTAGGTGCTCCTTTTTTTAATGACTTATCCTAAACTGAGTTAAATAGACCATACTTCAACTTAATTATTGTGACCCTCTTACCAGGGTCATGTTTTTCAGACTGTAGTAGGTATGAAAAACATTCTGTCTCTTCCTCTGGCTGGCGAAGCTCCTGGAAGCTCCTGCTATATTTCCTGTAGGTTGCTTGCTTTCCGACTGGTGGAATTTGTCTCATTTTTGAAGGTATCACATATCGGTCATAATAGGTGTATACAAAAGTGCTCATATGAAATAAGTTGTTCAATATTTGAGAATTTTCCGACAGAGCTGTAAAACAGTCTTTACTGTTTTTAGAAGACATTACTCTGAAGATGTGTCAAGCTATGAAAATTATTCAGACACCCTTCATTTGTTGGAGGGGACTATAATTCTGTAAAATACGCTAATAATTTGATCACTTATCTTTGTTATATATGAGCTGTAGGTGATCCTCAGTTCACAAGCCCTTGGAAGAGCGTCTTTCAGCAAACAAGAAATGTATTAGTTGTAGTAAAGGCGCACAACAAAGAGCTCGAAGCCCCATCTAGGTTGTAGTAAAATTATTCACAAAAAATCATTAGAAATAACTTTAAAGCATTTTGTTTAAACTTCATAAACTCTGTCTTCAAACTGTAAGATATTCCTCCATAGTGTTGAGTTCTCATTGTATATAAGAACTAGATAATGCCACTGACCAGAGTAGTTTTGCTATCAAAGCGCAGTATGTCAAAGCATACTATGGAACTTTTAGTGTGCAGTAGCTGTGGCCAAACAGCTGGCTAGTTTAGACAAGCCCCAGGTGAACAACACAATATTCTTAGTGTATTTTTCACAATTTATAATGTTTAATTAAAAGTTCTTATCTCTGTTGTTCTTTAGCGTTTCTTTACATGAGTTTCTAATTTAAAGTTAAAAATCCCTTTAACTTCACTATATTTAGGGGATGAAGAAACTAGGAATTGACCCAAAATATATTTCCACATCTTCGAGACATCATGCTAAATCATTAGATGATATAAAGTTTGAGAAATTATACTACTTTGCATGTGAACTAATCTTAAATGCATTCATAAGTGGAGCTATTTCTGTTGAAGTGTACTAAGTGATTTATTCCCCAGCTGGCCATGGAGTGCTAACTCATAGGCCAACTGTCACCTAGAATGTTCTGACCACAGGCACAAATAATTATCAGGAATCTACACTCACTTTTGTTCCCCCTGTTAAATTCTTCTTTCCAATTTAAAATATCATTCCCTTCCTAAATACCAGTTTTAAAAAACTGGCTTTGAACATGGTTGAAAATGTTTGTTAATACTAGGGGGTGGCAAAAGGCCCTGTTCTTAATCTGCACTTTTTTTTTTGGCTGGTTTTTTTTTTCCAGTTATATTGAAACAGTCCACTTGCCTGAAGAGTTACCATCTGCTTGATTTGAGTAACATTGGGTTTAAGAGTCATATGTACACAGTAGTCTTTGTTCAGTCTCCCTGCTTTTGAAAAACAAAAACCCTAAATTGCACAATGTCATTGGTCTTGATTGACAATACAGTGTAGTTTTAAAAATATTCTAGCTTCACTGTATGTTTATTTCCTTCTCCTAACTGTGATTTAAGGAGTTCTAGAAATATATACACACACATGGTGTCTTGAAAGACAGTAGCTAAAGAGATAGTGCAACTTAATTTTGTATTCTTCAGGCACCGTGTTGGTTTTGGAAGGTAAAATATTGGGTCTTTCCCTGCTACACAAACATCTAGTATTTGAAATATATAGTGGGAAACAATTTTTCATACCACCATCTTGAAAATATTATGCAAGCCTTAACCAGAACCTGTTCAAGCACAGCATTTCTTGGGTGAGATGTAGGTTAAGAGTGCATGCAGAAAAATAACACTGCTCAGATTTTGCATATATTTAGTGTATTCTAGTCACTTCATTTAGTCCTAAAATCAGTTTGTCTGGTCTTAAGCAGATGGCTGGCAAATATGGCAGTCAGCTGTAGCTGGAGGCAACCACACTACTTAATTAAGGATTCTTACAAATGAAGGATAAAATTAAAATCTCATATGTACCCCTCAAGTGGAAAATAATCCACCTGTCGTGTACCCATGTAAAGTAGCCTTCTGTTAATAAGACTTTCTAGATTTTTTTAAAGTACATGTAAAACTCCATTTAACACTGAACATATGAAAAAGTACAATTCTTCTACAAAGAAGGTATTACTAGGAGATACAGTATGAATATTTACCCCATACATTTGACATCTCCACAATTAATTGATTGGATTAGCAATCTGAGGTCTCTGGTTAGACTTCTTTTTACTATTAGAGCAACAGTTAGCAGTGATAGTTGAGACTACTTTTTTAACTGTTGCATGCCCAGAAGGTTGCGGCTCCTCCTTTTGCACGTGGATCTCACAACAATCATCCATGGCTTTGGTGTCTCAAAATTAGATTACTGCAATTCACTGTATACGGTTCTACATCTTAAATTGCTTCAGGAGTGAAATTGGTTCAAAATTTGGCATGTATGTTAAGTGGTTCTTAATGTGTTCTTTGAAAAACATAATTATTCTATAACCTGCATTGGCCATCTAGGTTTTTCATTCAATCTTAAGATATTTGACCTATAAAGCCCTATCCAAGGGAATGCTTCTCTCCCAATGAAATACTGCACCTGTGACATTAAGTGGAGGTACCTGAGTTAGACCCTCATTAGCCTTTTAAAAAAAAATTAAGCATGATGACTGGTGGCGAGCAATCTCCAACAAGGTACTATGCCTTTTTAACTCTCTTCTCAGCTAGTATGTAACAGCCCAAGTTTGGGTACACTGTAAGGTTCATTCCTTCCTTGGCCTATAGGTGAGGCTGGGAGATGATTGTAAAAGAGCATGGCAGGGGAAATCTATTGGTGGTCTTGCTAATGATTTTTGTTAAATTTGTATATTTTTGTTGCTGTAGGTAACAGCATATTCTTTGCGTGATGTTCCTGTGCGTGCTCTTCTTTAGGTGTTTGAGCACCCCCTGCACACATAATCAGAGATTTGTAGTAGCAGTGCCCCAGTTGGGTTGCACATGCACGGTGCCCATCTTGTGCCACTTTAGGAGGTTATCTGGTGCTGTGTGACCAATCCCACTCCCAGTTCCTTCTCTACTGCCTTTGGCTTGAGTCTGAGCTCCAGCAGTGCCTCTTTGCCTAATCTAATTAATGTCATTTTCATTAGTTAGACTTAGTACATATAATTAGTTCCATTTATCTCCATTAATTTTTGTTTAAAAAATTTTTATTTTTCCCTCAACAATAGAAGTTTAGGTTTCCTTTTAGAGTAGAGGCTTTCCTGTTAGGATAAGAGTTTTATTTCCCCTTCAAAGAGGAGGGGGGAACACTCATCTTAGGGGCATGCCCGGTTCCCCAGGTTTTAAACGCTGCCTCACCTGCAGACTCTCAATACCAGTCTCAGGTGGACATTCACAGTGTATCTGCTGCCTAGGCAAGATGCACATACTGCAGAAGTGCTTGCACTGCCATGAAGATATGTATTACGGTCAGTGGCACAGCTATGGACACCCGCATGGCCCCACAGTATGCCAACATTTTTATGGCTGATCTAGAACACTTCAAAACTCGTCCCCAAGCACCTCTTCTTTACCTACATAGATGACATTTTCATCATCTGGACCCACAGAAAAGAGTTCCTCAAATAATTCTGCTGGGATTTCAATAATTTCCACCCCACCATCAACCTCAGCCTGGACCAGTCCACACAAGAAATCCAATTCCTGGACACTACAATACAAATAAGGGATGGTCACATTAATACCACCCTATACCGAGAACCAACTGACTGCAATACATATCTTCATGCCTCCAGCTTCCACCCTGGACACATTACACGATCCATTGTCTACAGCCAAGCCCTAAGATACAACCAGATTTGCTCCGATCCCTCAGATAGAGACAAACGCCTACAGGACCTCCATAAAACATTCTTAAAAGTAGAGTACCCACCTGGAGAAGTGAAGAAACAAATTGACAGAACCAGACGGGTACCCAGAAGTTACCTACTACAGGACAGATCCAACAAAGAAAACAACAGAACACCGCTGGCCATCACCTACAGCCCCCAGCTAAAATCTCTCCAACAGATCATTAAGGATTTATAAGCTATCGTAGCAGATGATCCCTCACTCGCTCAAGCCGTTGGAGGCAGACCTATCCTGCCTTACTGACAGCCCCCCAACCTGAAGCAAATACTCACCAGCAACCGTACACCATACAAGAAGAACACTAACCCAGGAACATACCCCTGCAACAAACCCTGTTGCCAGTTCTGCCCACACATCGACTTTAGTAACACCATTACAGGTCCTAACCATATCAGCCACAACATCGGGCTCATTCACCTGCACATCTACTAATGTAATATATGCCATCATGTGCAAGCAGTGCCCCTCTGCCATGTACATTGGCCAAACCGGACTATCACTACGCAAAAGAATAAATGGACACAAATCAGACATAAAAAATGGTAACATCCATAAACCAGTTGGAGAGCACTTCAATCTCCCAGGACATTCTGTAGCTGACTTGAAAGTTGCCATACTTCTACAAAAAAACTTCAAAAACAGACTTCAAAGAGAAACTGCAGAGCTGGAACTCCTATGCAAACTTGACACAATCAAACTGGGTCTGAATAGGGACTTGGAATGGTTCTCTCATTACAAGAAGTAATTGTCACTGTTCACACATTCTCACCTCCTAATCAATGGTTATGAATAGGCCTCATCTACTCTAACTGTATTTTTTGCTTATATCTACCTCCCCCGTTGTTGTTCCTTAACCTTGGATGTGTATATGTATACCCCCATCTGATTTCTATTTCTTGCATCTGACAGAGTGGGTTGCAGCCCACAAAAGCTTATGCCTGCAGAAATTAAATTTGTTAGTCTTTAAAGTGCTACAGAACTCTCGTTGTTTTTGCTGTATACAGACTAATACGGCTACCCCTCTGAAGAAACAATAGCTCTCTTTGCATGATTAGGTCTTCAGATAAATACACAACACTAAACAGTCCTCAGATAACAGCCAGGACTTGCCTCCAACTTTTGGGTCACGGGGCTGCGACAACCTTCTCTGTCAAGCACGGAAGGTTACACATGAGGAGCCTACAAGCTTGGCTCCCCACAACCCACTGCCCACGAAAGCACAGCATGAACAAACACCTTACAGGTCAAATACTGCACCCGAACCTAGAAACTATCCATCTCAAGGCATGGTTGCTCCATGGTTACAAGGACCTGAAATAGCCTGCTCAGAGGAAGTACAGAACGTCTTATTAAATAGTCATAGAGCAACTGCCTGGCACACACATCTATACAAATGGAGACGATTTGATAACTGGTGCCAAAACAAACAGGTCACACCAGCTTCTGCTGCCTTATACTGGACTACTTACTAGAACTTAAGAAATCAAGCCTTTCCATGAGCTCAGTCAGGGTATACCTTTCAGCTATTATGGCATTTCACCACAATGTGGATGACCTATCAGTTTTTGCACACCCAATCACCAAAAGGTTTCTTAAAGGCTTCAACAACATTTGCCCAGAGGTAAGAACACCTATCCCATCATGGGACCTCAACTTAGTTCTTTGGGGTATCACCGGACCCCTGTTTGAACCTTTGGCGACTTGCTGTCCCCTCCACCTTTCAATAAAAGTAGCTTTTCTCTTCGAAATCACATCAGCCAGTTGGGTTGAAGAACTAGGAGCTCTCATGGTGGACCCGCCCTATATAATCTTCTTTAAAGATAGTTATCCTAAGACTGCATCCCAAATTTTTACGAAGATTGCCTCATTTCACCTCAACCAACCCATCCAGCTACCAACATTCTACCCTAAACCCCATGGACAACAGACGAGAATCAGTATTTCATACCTTAGACGTCCACGGGGCATTGGCATTTTATATAGCCAGAACAAAATCATTCCACAAATCTACAAAACTATTCATATCAATCGCTGAATGCTCAAAAGGAGATGCTGTATCTAAGCAGAGGCTTTCCAAATCGATTTCTGACTATCAAATTATGCTATCATCAAGACAATCTACAACCCCTTAAAAGTGTTCGTACACATTCCACCAGGGCAGTAGCAACCTCAATAGCATTCCTCAACAACGTCCCCTTTGAGGACATCTGTAAAGCTGCAATTTGGACCTCAGCCCATACATTCACACAATGCTGTGCACTAGTACAACATGTAAGTTCTGATGCACTATTTGGATTTACCATATTATCATCTGCCATGACTTCAACTCTGAAGCCCCCTCTGTCCACTGGAGGGCACTGCTCTGAAGTCAGCTAAAGTGGAGCACCCACAGTGACATCACTCTAGGAAGAAGAGAGGGTTACACACCTTGTGCCGTAACTGAGGTTCTTCGAGATGTGTGTCCCTGTGGGTGCTCCACCCCCCTCCCTCCTTCTCTCTACTTCGGGGTCTTCACACTAATAGCTCTGCAGTAGAGAAGGATCTGAGGGGGGAGGTGGTTGCACAGCACCAGATAACTACCTAATGCGTCAAGATGAGGACCGCGCATGTGACCCAATCAGGGCACTGCTACTACAAATTTCCAATTACAAGAGCAGGGGTGTGCGAACACCTAAAGTGCAGCACCTACAGGGACACCCATCTCTAACGTCAGTTATTGCACAAGGTGAGTAACCCTTTCTTTGCGGTGTGGTAAAGTCAGGCCAGATGGCCACAAAAGGGCACACCAGGGCCAGTATGTAAGTCCAAGAATGCCAAAGGCCCTTTTTCCTGCAGGCAGAGGAGAGATTACTGCAGGACAATTAGAGACACGTGGACCCAATGAAGGGCTACTCCAGGTGTACTTAAACTCTGCCTTCTCTGAAGGGGGGGGAGCAAAGGAGGAGGAAGCTGCCAGAAGGTTTGTGGCAGCTGAAGGAGGAACTTTCCCTGGGCTAGGAGATGGTGCTTCTCTACAGCCAGAGGAGCAGAGAAGGAGAGAACCCTTGGCCCCAGCCGGCAGGAGGGAGGCACAGTAAGGTACCTCCCTGGGGAGATGGGGTAACTGGCGACTCCCTGGCCCACTACAAGGGGGAGAGGTGTGAGACCCACTAGGGAGAAGCTAGCCGTGTGCCACAGCAGGTAACTGCTGAAGTCTATTTTTTTTTAATCATATGTACCTTATCGATGATGCCCAAAATGGTGGTAGTATAGAGCCTTGAGAGCAATTGCTATAGCCCTTTCATTCTCCTCTTGACCCATTACTTACAGAAACAATGATGAGAGTAAAATTGGTCCTTTGTGACTCGTCAGCATTTAATTGAATCCATCTTCACCTACAAAACATCAGAACACTGTCCACTCTTCTTATCTCTGTTCTTGATTTCTCACCACTCCCATTCTTTTCTAGTGACTTGGGACCCTAGAAGTTGAGTGCACTAGACACCTTATATAGTTATGCCTATTTATGCTGTAGTCCCTAGACAATGTCCCACTATCCCTAGGACTGAACACAAGCCTTTCTTATTCACTTTGCACTGTAGAGCACAATCCCTTGTAAATGGGAAGGGGGAAAAGGCATACCTCGTGTAGAAATCTTTCCTCAAGCTTGCTAACAGGCTTTCGGTAGATCTTTTCTGAAATATTAGTCCCTATAGTAAGTGCTTGCATGTTTTTGTGAACTATTTCCAAGACATTAGTTTTTGGTTATTATTTTTGGTTCAATTAAAAAGGGGGTTGGGAAGAAGGGGGAGCAAAGAAGACATAAATTAGTTTAGTAGCACTTGAGATTTTATTGAGGAGTGGATATCTTTGCACTCTGTGTGCACACTTTTTTTTTTTTTAGTTCTGAACATTTGGGTCTCTGCTATAAAGAGGACCATGGTCAATCTAAACTTTTCCTTGTCTACCACGCATTGGTGATGTAGTGTCATACCTTCAGCGTCATACTTTCAGTGCTTTTGTTTGAGTTTATGTGTAAAATATTAATTATATTAAATAGGGCATTCTTAACTTACTCGTACCTTACCACTTTTGAAATTTCGATATTAAAATATATTGTTAAAATAATTTCAGATGAAGTCAGAAACTGCAGGAGTTAACAGAAATGACCAAGCAGTATTGAAGTTGTTTTTGGTATTCTGCATGTGTAAAAATCTAAGTTGTAAAGTTGATAGGCTAGGTGAATTGAAGGTGAACTCTTTGGCACTCTTATGAGTCCTTGGATGTTAGCTTAATTTGGAACAGACATAAAAATTGGGCTGGAATAAATCTAGTTTTGAAGTATTTTTAACCTGGACATAAAATAGTTGAACAGTTCTTCCTCCAAGATTTTTGACTGAATACTTGGAGAGACTTACATCGTATTTCAAAGGCAATTTAAAAATGTGTGGTGAATGCTGCAATAGAGGTGAGTGTAGAGCACATGATGATCTTCAATAAAGGGATCTGTCTTTAAATGATCTGCACAGCCTGCAACAGATGACAGTTCACATTAACAAAACCAGAAGAAAATGTGTAGGGTTGCTTTGCTGCAGTTAGATAGACATTTTTAATAATCATGTCTGCTCCCCATGAGTGATTTCTTTCAAACAAATTAGCAATATTTTCAGTCCACTCAATGGTATGTTTTTACTTTGCTAATTTATTTAGGGAAGTATACTTTGCCCTGGGCTCTTGTAGCCCATGTGTCCATGTGCCTTTTCTAAGGAAAGAATGCTGTCTAAGTGAAATGAAGTGCATATATGTAATTGTATTGTAAAAATTTACATTTAATCTTGACATTTTCTGAAGTACAGTTTAATAGATATGAACTAAAAATAAAGATGGATGCACCTGTTTTTGGAACAGACTATATCAGACAGATAGTCCATCTTGGCCAGTGTCCTGTCCAGCTGTGGCCAGTATCAGATACTTCAGAGGAAGGTGCAATAATCCTGCAGTTGGATGGGAGTTAGCGGGTAGTCAGACTCTCCCACACTGGGTCTCATCCTGGTATCTAATAGTTAAAGAAGACCTTATGCCTCCACCACCAGCCTCGACTGATGATTTTATGTAATTTCAAGAGCTCATAAAGAGGGTAGCTGATGTTCTTCAAATCGTTACCCATTAACAAGGTGTTCCTAGATCCAGCTAAGACTTGTAGCAGGCACCTGCCACTATTCTGCCCACATGTAAATGGGCAGATAGGAAGTAGTATGTTCCCCCTACAGATTCTGATTTTTTGTTCTTCCACCCTCCTCCTGATTCCCAGTGATGGATGCAGTAAATAAACAGAGTTGGCAGCACTTCTCTAAGTCTACCCCATATGACAAGGACCAGAAAAGACTGAATCTCTTTGGATAAAAGTTTTACTTCACAGCAACCCCACAATTTAGAATCATGAACTATCAGGTGGACATGGCCAAGTATAATTTTATAAATTATAACAGATTCACAGCTTTTATTGAACATGTGCCACAGGAACATAGGGAGCAATTCCAATCTATCATTTCTGAGGGCCAGTTATTGCCCAGAACTGCTCTTCAAGCATCCTTAGATGCTGTGGAAACTGCTTTCCAGGTCCATCTCCATGGCGGTGATTATGGGTAGGACATCATGGCTCCAAGTTTCAGGATTTCTGAAAGAATTACAGAACATGATGGAAGACCTCCCCTTTGATGGTCGCAAACTTTTCTCTGGGATCACAGATGAGTTCTTGCACACACTTAGAGATTCTGGGCTACTTTATGATCCCTGGGTTACGTACACCTACACATAAGAAAAGATTTAGTAGGTCATGGACAGCGCAGAGATCCCATCCTGCTGAGTGTTCTGGGTTTCATAGGTCCTCCAACTCCCCTGCTCTCAGCAAAAGGGATAGATTTCAGAGAAAGAGGGCAGTCCAACTGCCCTTCATGACCACCCAGTCCTCTTCGAAGCAACAGTTTTGAGGGGTTGGTTGAGGATTTGAATCATCCTGCACCTCTGGTTTTACAGCTGCACCCGTTGGCCCACCTTCCCCCTTTGGAGGCGGCATTGACCATTTACAACATGCTTGGAGGCAGATTGCTACAGACAAATGGGTCAGAGAGGTCATAAACATCGGGCCAGACCATCCATTTTTACATCACTTCCTCCCTTCCACCCCCTTTCTCTGTCCCTTTTCAGGGACCCCTCTCATGAGCTTGTATTGAGACAATAAGTGAACTCTCTCCTTTGAATAGTAGCAATAGATCTGGTCCCTCCTCTTTACAAGGGCAAGGAATTTTACTAAAAGTATTTCCATGTGCTAAAGAAGGATGGTGGGTGGAGACTAATTTTAGATCTAAGACTTCTAAACAAGTTTGTAAAGTCTCAAAAGTTCATGATGGTGGCTCTGGTAGCTATAATTCCTTCACTAGAGAAAGGGGATTGGTTATCAGCTCTCGACCTGCAAGATGCCTGTTTTCATACAGCGATACATGGAGTATGGTTCCCGGGGTTAGAATCTTCCTGCTCTACAGAAGTACGACAGGTGTTATTGAATGGTAGAAAGAGGTCACCCATACTACTACTTACCTGCAGAGATGGCTTTTTAGTAGCCATCATGTTGACCCGTAGGGTCAGGGAATTTGGAGTTTTAATGGCAGATCCTGCCTTTTACAGTATTCTGGATGTATTATCACTTATGATGCTGCAGTCATTCAGCTCCTATTCCCCCCAAAGGTTGATAGTACATTTGAGCAGATCACAGTTAACATTTACATTACTTAAGAATGTGCTAGCATACGAGATATGTAGGGCCATATGCGTAGGCTTCAGTACACACATTTTAGAAACATTACACCCTGATCCATGCTGCCAGATTCAATATGGCACTGGGTTCTGCAATACTATTTTCAGTTCTGGACTGGATTCCAAAGCTCCTTCCTCCATTTGGGTATATTGCTTGGAAGTCACCTGAAGTGGCACACACCTAGGGATGCTACCAAAGAAGAGGTTACTCACTTTGCGCTTGAACAGTGGTTCTTTGACATGCATGTTCCTATGGGTCTCCACTACCTGTCCTCTTTCCCTCTGCTTTGGACTATTTCCTATGGGATATATGGGTGGCGAAGGAACTGAGTGCAGTTTGCCTGCTCACCCCTACGTAGGTGTCCAGCATGTGGACATATAGGGTGCATGCCCAGGCTGAACCGATACTGCTAACTGAAAATCTCCAATCCAGGGCTAAAGAGAGACATGCACATCTGAAGTGGAGCACCCATATGGTCAGAGAACTTCAGTTACTTCACTACGTGACTAACCTTTTCTTAGGTGCCCATGCTCTCTATAGAATGCATGGGGAGAGTTAGGTGCCTAATAAAAGGATTTACAGAAGCCTGCATACTGAGTTGGGAGCTACTGAGGCAAGCCAGTAGGAAAAGCAGAGGAGAGGGTTGTTGCCCAAGCCTTTCCCCTCAAAGAGAGTTAGTTACCTAGCACTGGGCCAGAGGGAGGTGCTTCCCTACTGATTGAGATTCACAGCAATAAACTCTTTTCTGCAGTTAGTTGCTCAGACAGACATTTTTCAAGAAACTGAGGCGGAGGAGACCCCTTATAGCCTTTATCCCAGTGGGTAGAGCACTCACCCAGGAGGTGGGAGAGTTCCATCCCCATCTGCCTGATGTGGAGCAGAGACTGAACTGAACCTGCTTCCTAGGAGAGCATCCTTACCATTGGGCTATAGGTATACTGGGACAGGTTTCTTTTAATCTCTCCTGTTAAAGTGGTTCCACTGCGTATAATTAATCACATATTTATTGGGCTAGGAAAGTGAGAATGGCTTTATAGCCCAATTGTTAGGGTGCTCACCTGGGAGATGAGAGATACAAGTTCAAGTCCATGCTTCACATCAGGCAGAGGGTGTGATTGAATCAGTCTTCCATATCTCGGGTGAGTCCTCTAATCAGTGGACTAAAGGTTATACAGGGAGAGCAAGCATCTTTGTGTGAGTTTGTGTGCTCAGAACACATGCCTATAGGATTGGGCCTGAAGACCAGATAGGCAGGGAAATGTCTAGTTGGGGTTTCCCTCCTGTGGTTTAGGAGCTGCTGGACAATGTCAGGATGTAAGGAGTTGGGCAGCTGTGAGTGTGCCCAGCCATTGAAACGTAGGCATCTAGGGAACTTTAAGGGTGGAAATATAGGTACCTAAGGATTCTAGGCACTTACAGAGTTAGATGGCAACTGAACAGGAATTTTGTGAATGACGATGCCTAAATGTTGGCCTTAAAATGATACTTAGGTTGCTAAGTGCACCGTGTGAATCCCACCCTTTATGTTCTTTTAACGTAGAAACTCAGAAGTTAGTTAATGGCAAAACTAAGGTTGCCTATGCAACCTTATTTTGGCACCATTCTGCATATGTAGTCTGATAATCTTTAATCACATGATCACTCTTTTCTTGCACGACCCTGCCTGACTTAGTGCAGAGGATGAATAATGCTTTGGGACTGAATCAAGGTTGTGCAGTGAAAGAGGCTGTCTAGAACCTCTGCTTCATTTACTGAAGATGTTGGGAAGGTGTGTAGTGATTGAATTGGGGACTTTCCTCTCCCCTTGTGGGTTCCAGGACTTGCTGCTTCAAGAAGCAGTCATTAGTGATGACTAGAAATTTCATCTCTGCATCCTGTCCTGATCTGATGTGTAGCCAAACAATATGGGGATAGTTGAAATCCCCCATTATTGAGGTTTTTGTAGCCTCTTTAATCTCCCTGAGTGTTTCGCAATCATCATCACCATCCTGGTCAGGTGCTCGGTAGTATATTGCTGCTGTTATACTCTTATTATTCGAGCATGGAATTTATATCCATAGAAATTCTTATATGATCTATCTATGATTCTGTGATGATCTCCAGAGATTTAGTGTCATCCTGAGCATAGGGTTACATCCCTGACTATCTGGTCTAATAACCATTGATGGACCTATCCTCTATGAACTTACCTAGATCTTTTTTTAACCCAGTTATACTTTTGGCCAGTTATACTCATGACAATGAATTCCACAGCTCAATGTGGCTTATATGAAAAAGTATATCCTTTTGTTTGTATGACACCTGCTGCCTATTGATTTCATTGGGTGGCCCCTGGTTTTCGTATAGTGGAAAAGGGTAAATAACACAAAACTTGTTCTTGAGTTACAGCTGAACCATTTTGGCCAAAACCTTCCAGAAAAATTCAGCCCGAAGGAATCACTCAGCATGTGACTAAAAATGGTGTTCATTATAAATTGCTTTAGTTTAAGTTAACGATTTTGGTTTTCACTTATGCAATCTCCTGGTTTCTTGGTGGGTTACTTAAGCTTTGACATAACTGAAACATGTATAGCACTTGTTTTAACTAAAATTATTTTTCTTTAACTGTATTGAAGGATAGAAAGTCGTAAAATGTTAACGTTTTCTCATTGTGACAAAGTATTATAATATGGTGGAATATTCAGCTCAGTTTGGGGCCCAGGTTGCTTTGTAGTTTTGTGGTGTCACTTTCTGGGGGGATGATGGAGTTAACTTCCTGTATCTGGAGTTAATGCAATACAGAAGAAGTTGAATTCCAGAGAGAGAAAGTTCTTTTTGATACTTGGTTAATTGGTCTGGTTGACTAGCAATTCATTTTGGTTTCTTTCCAATGTGTAACAAAATCTAATTTCAAAACCTCAAAAGTTACTGCAAATGGAGTTGTCGTCCTCTGGTCAACTTGACTATAAAGCAATAGAGACCTCCAGTTATTAGCAACAGGCTATGATATTCAGTAATAGGGTACACTTGCAAATATACATAGTTGTGAGATTAATAATAAGGATTTCTTTTCTTATTCCTCTTTGAGTGTCTGAAAACCTGCTTTCCTAAGAAAAGGCACTAGAAATTTGAAACCTGGTATGTGTCACATGAGTCATTTTACTTGAATTACTGGAGTTACAGGAGTTAATAGTCCTTCTTCTTACAGCTTTTCCTGCACTAAGCAGGGTCGCCAAAAAGGTTCATTATGGTCCTTCTCCATCCGATAAGATCTTGTGTATCTTCTATCTTAAGTCCAACACTTTCCATGTCTCTCTTCAGCACATCCTTCCAACGGGTCTTTGGCCTTCCTCCCTTCCGTGGTCCAGGGGGCTCCACTTCCAACACTCTTCTCGTCACATGGTCCTCGCCTCTTCGCATTACATGTCTATACCATCTCAATCTCTTCTCCTTCAACTTTGTTGCTGCCTCTATCACTTTCAGAGTCCCTCGAATATACTCATTCCTTATCTTATCCTTCTTTGTTACACCACAAATCCATTGCAGCATCCTTATTTCATTCAGATTCAGCCTAGTCTCCTCTTTTAACGTTATCGCCCACGTTTCTGACCATATGTTAGTGCTGGTCGCACAACAGTTTTATATATCTTCCCTTTCAGTTTAACTGGTATTTTCCTATCGCAAAGCACACCTCTACATTTTTTCCAGTTGTTCCATGCTGATTGTACTCTTTGCTTTATTTCTGCACCCATACCACCATCCTCTTGTACCACAGATCCAAGGTACTTGAAGCTTTCTACCTGTTTGATTTCTCCTCCTTCAATTTTCACTGGTGCCTCCCATTCTCTATGAGTTCCACTAAATTTACAGTTCAGCAATTGGGTCTTTGTTCTGCTGATCCTCATTCCTCTGTCCTCTAGTACTTTTCTCCAACGTTCTAGGTTTTCCTCCATGCTTTCTTCTGAACCTCCACACAGCACAATGTCATCAGCAAAAAGCATAGCCCACTAGGGATCCTTTCTCACACCCTTGGTAACCACATCCATTACTATCAAAAACAGGAATGGACTCAAGGCAGATCCTTGGTGCAGTCCCACTTTTACCTCAAAGTTCTTCCCTCTTCCTGCTGAACATCTTACTGAAGTCTTGGTTTCAGAGTACATATCTTGGATCAATTTGATGTACTTCTCAGGAACCCCTCGCTTTCTTGCACATCTCCACACTTCCTCTCTTGG
Source organism: Emydura macquarii macquarii (assembly GCF_026122565.2). Lineage (NCBI taxonomy): Eukaryota > Metazoa > Chordata > Testudines > Chelidae > Emydura > Emydura macquarii. The sequence goes on from NW_027132813.1 coordinate 43,798,733, forward strand.
CACCTGGTCATAGGCCTTTTGATATCTATAAACATTATTCTCAAATCCCTTTGTCCTTCTCGGTGCTTCTCCATTATCATTCTTAGTGCAAAGATAGCATCCGTTGTACTTCGGCCTGGCATAAATCCAAACTGACACTGATCAATTTCCACTTCATTTCGTAGCCTTTTGTCTATCACTCTCTCCCATATCTTAAATGTGTGGGATAAAAGCTTGATTCCACGGTAGTTCTTACATTCCAGTATATCTCCTTTTCCTTTGTATATTGGTACTAGTATACTTTCTCTCCAAGATTCAGGCATTTTTTCAGTGACCATAATACTATTACACACATGACACAGTATAGGAGTTAATAGTCCTAACGTGTGATATTTTACATCCAGCATTTAAGTTAATAAGTTATTTACATACTAAAAATTTAAGTGGGAATTCTAATTTTGTATATTTGAAGAGATTTGGTTTTTTCCAGTGCTTCATTTTTAAGTAGAGAAAAATTAATAAATTCTATGGAGAATCTTCCTAGCTTTCACTTTCTCCTTAACTTCTAAAAAGATAAATTACCAGTACAGTGTTACTAGGGTCCTAGTTATCAGCGCCACTGGAGGAATTTGGGTAGTGATTACCCTTGCAGTGCTTCAGTCTTGAGCTTTGGAAGAAAATTATAGTAGGTAGAGTTGAATTCCTCACTTTATCTTACGTGTTTTGTTTTTGTTACAGAAGCTGAGGGGTGGTGATTAGTTAGGTAGGAGGAGGAATGTCAGTTGCAGTCAGTGAGGAAGGATGGCCATAGATAGTCAGGGCATTAGCCTGGAAGCCCAGAGACCTGGGTCAACTTCCTGTTCTGCTACAGATTTCTTTGGTGGCTTTGGGCAAGTCACTTAGTCTCTGCCTCAGTTCCGCATCAGGAAAATGGAAGTATAGAAGTATTATCTCATACACGTGTTGTGAGGATAAATTACATTAGATTGTGAGGTGTTCAAATGCTATGGTGATGAGGGCGAGATAAGTATCTGAGATAGGTGGAGGTTCTAGAAGTAATATTGGATGTGTTTGGTGCTAATTTCAGGTGCTGGTTCAGAAATAATAATGTGGGTGGAAGAAAGAAGCTGCCTGTTACTGGGTAGGAGAAGAGGGGTCAGCTTTCCTTTCTACTCTCAAGAATACCAGCTACAGCGGTGAGCTGTGTCGTACCACCTTAAGGTGGTGCTGAGTTCATATCACAGTGGTATGTGAAAATTGATGCAAGCAAAAATATATAACTGAAGTATTATGTAACATACACATTTTCTTTAGGAGTGGAAAAATTCTGGTTAACAGATTTTTTTTTTTTTTTTTTTTTTTTTTTTTTTTTTTGTACCACCGAATGAGTTTTAAATTAGTAGGCTTTTGGAACTGGGATCACTCAAGAGATTGATAACTGGGTAAAGAGCAGCTTTTTTGGGGGGCGCCAGGCCTGCACACATCCACATGGGTAATTTTACTCACATGATTAGCTTCATTGAATTCAATGAGATAGTTCACTTGGGTGGTTGGGTGCAGGATTGTCCCTTTATAACAACTTAAATGTGTGCCATGGAGCTCATGACACAAAATATCCATAAATGAGTTAATTTTTCCGTGATTAAATTATTTGATAAAAAATTGTAATTTTGGTTGACCTGAAACTGTTTGTGAATTGGTCAAGTTTGCTAAATAGTTTTCACAAATGAAAAAATAAACATAATTTGGTAGTGTTCAAATGAGAAACTGTTCATTTTAGCACTTTGGAAAAATTTGTGGGCTGGAATAAAAAAACGTGGGAGTGACGGGGAGGTGGTGAGAATGCCACCGTTCTTATAACTTTTGGCCCAGTGGTTTGAGAGTCATTCTCCCTCTCTTTCCTTGATTTAGTGACTATTCATTGTCCTCATGAATAACGGAATTGCCACTTTAAATGAAAATTTACAACAGTGCAGACTAGGTACACTATGGACATCAACAAAGAAGCTTTTTTTGTTGGACTGCCTGGCAATCATCAAATTTTGAGTGCTATGTTTGCATACTTTTAAAGAAATACAATTTAATTTTATCACTTTCTTAGTATACTATTTTTAATAGTTGCTTCTGTTTGTATATCCCTCAGGAGAATGACTCAGGAACACTGGATACAGTTGGTGCGGTTGTTGTTGACCAAGAAGGAAATGTTGCTGCTGCTGTCTCCAGTGGAGGCTTAGCTTTGAAGCATCCTGGAAGAGTTGGTCAGGTGATTATGCATTTTCAGCTGGGGACAATTACTTTATATAGGGAATGGCTTACATACATATTTAATAAACAGTGCAACTGTGAACTAGGCAAGAACCAGGTAATAGTGAATTCATGCCTTACCAATCAAATCTGAAGACCTAGATTAAGTTCTTGATTATTCTGCATGGGGAAATGAATGTGGTGTAGTCTAATGGACTTTTATCAGTGTTGCAAAACCACTTTTAATTTGGCATGCTTACTGGTTATTACACAGGTCTGGAGTAACAGGTGTGTTGCAGGTCACAATTGGGATGCATTGGTAGAAAATTTTGGAGCCTGCTCTTTTTACACTTAGCTAGTACTATTAATAACTCACTTTTACCACTCATTAAATACTCCACAAAGCTTAAAAGAAAACGTGCCACTCTGATACCTTTTAGATAAATGTACTATTTTTATAAGTTTTTGCTCAATATGTCAGGAAAATGTGTCCATGCTCAAATCCAGTGATGCTTTTCTGTTGTGCTGGAATCTTTTGAAAGAAATGATAAAGATATGATATTAGAAGAACAGACAGCAAAGATAGGCCTCCTACCAAAAGTAACAATTTTGAGAAGCTTCAAGATTCTGTACACTCTACTGCTTACATACAACTGGTTAGTCCACTGTTTGGCATTATCCCATGGGTAGCCCTCTTTTGGACTGGTCTTGAGATTCTCGTTAGCTAAAGCATTTGAAAGGGTTCTTTGTGTACTTAAGACTAGGATCCACTGCTCTTTTATTTTTCACCATATAGTAACAGGGCCCATTCTGGCTCCTATTGAAATGAATGCGAATTTTGCCATTGCAGCAGGAATGGGCCCTCCATCCCTACCTAGGGAGATGAGTACCTCCAAGAGTACGCCTCTTCAGGATTGACTGACTGTTGGATGATGTAACAAAATGTACTGGAATAGCTATTTAGGTAGTTTTGAATCTTATTTCTTTATCTTACGTTGTTAAAGGAGGAGGAAGAAAAATTGTTTTCCTTAACCTTTTCAGATAGAACAAGAAGCAGTGGGCTTAAATTGCAGCAAGGGTGGTCTAGGTTGGAAATTAGGAATAACTTCCTAAATGTCACAGTAGCCAAGCACTGGAATAAATTTCCCAGGGAGGTTGTGGAATCTCCATCACTGGAGATTTATAAGAGCAAGTTAGACAAAAACCTGTCATGGATAGTCTAGGTAAAGTTGGTCCTGCCATAAATGCAGGGAATAGGACTAGATGATCTTGTGAGGTCCCTTCCAGTCCTACGATTCTATGGTTCTATGTAATAACCTCCCTTTCTTGCAAAAACTGAACACTTTAATTTATAGAAGATCCGCTTCTTTTCTCAGGCAGCTCTTTATGGATGTGGCTGCTGGGCTGAAAATATTGGAATTCATAATCCTTATTCTACAGCTGTGAGTACTTCAGGTAGTTACTACTTTTGTAAATATTTTGAACTGCTGTTCAACTTTCTTTAATTTAAAAATTCAAAAGTTATTTAATCTATAGGGAATTAAAATATTAAAACTCGTAGTAGCATGCACGCCCAGAAAGGTGTGTTCTTCAAGCCAACGAATTCAGCATCATTGATTACCAAAAAAGCCTTTGTAAACATGTTTAACTTTTTATCATTAACTTGCGTAAGCTTTTCAGACAAACTTATTCAGAGTCTGTATTTGTTACCCTTAAAATATCCATTTGTGGTTGCTCACCCTCTTATCTATATTTTGATCCATCAGTAACAGTTTGAAATCTGGTGCTCAGCCCCTTCAAGTTGGCCTTTCCTGTACTGAGAGTTTCTATCCTTGTTAATGGTCTCCTGAAACTTAGGCTTCCTACATGGGTTTTGCTATGTTTTAGATGCAGATAGTACCCCAATAATATTTTAGTAAAGTGGGTGTTGCTGATCCCTCTTCCATTGTGGATCTGTATTTACTCTTGAGAGTTTATTGTTCAATATTAATGTGTCTCCTGTCTGAATTTCCTTATTCTTCTTGTTATACATACTGATAGGATATGAAATGAGAAACTTTTTTGGCAGTAGTTCTTCTTTAACTGTTGGTATGTGGCCAAGACAAATGTAGTGTTCTTCTATCCAACAAACCTTTGTTTCAAAATAATGAGAGGAAAGTTCATTTCATGTAGCTGATTTGAAGTTATGAGAAATATTGACTCCTAAATACTTCAGAATTTGTGTAATTTAAACAGTGTATGTTGCAGCAGTTTAATCATAGATACCTCCATTCCTGTATCTAATTTTGGATTTAGTATAACTGTATGGGCTGATATATCTCTGAATTAGTTACTTTGAGAACGTGTCATAGATTGTATTGGGTTAGTAACGATTAGTATTGCACAGTCTTCATATAGCACAACAGTAAGTTCAATTTTAATTATTTTATTTTGCTCTTCTGGTTTATATTGTGAGCCAGAGATTAAATAAAGAGAGCAAACAACAAAGGAAATAGAGGACAACCTTATTTGATTCCTATTAGTAATTAAAATTCTTGGGCATATACCCCATTCACTTCTGTTTTATGTGAGGGACATATTTATCCAAACTTTTTTATATTGACTCCAAAACCCATTTCCAATAGCATTGCCTTTTAGGAAAGGCTACTCTACTTTATCAAATGCCATTTCTGTTCCTAAGAATAGCACAGTCCTTTTGTTTTTTGTTCTCTACGTTATTAAGTACTCCTAATGTTATTCAGTTGTCTATTGCACATGGAACCCATTTTGACCAATTTGTATTAACTGAGGAAGGACTGCTTCTATTCTGGCAAGAGACTTTGAAAATACATTCATGTCTACATTAAGAAGCAAGATTTAATATTATGATACCTGCCTTTTTCATTGTATTGGGAATCTCCTTACTCTCTAAAAAATTGTCTGGTTTGTCTGCAGTGATGTGATTTCACCTGATAAAACTCTTGTGAAAACCTGTCTGGTCTTGGGAATTGATGTTGGCATTAATTTAATCGCATTTGTAACTTTCTCTTTCTCTACTGATCTTTCCAAGTCCATTAACTGTTCCTGAATTAACTTTGGCATGTTAACCTCACTAATATATATTCAATAATTTTTCCCATAGGCTTTTCATAGTTGAGTTCTACAGCAATCTCTCATGTCTTAAAACTTACCACTTCTTTGGCGTTTTTTTATTTTTCCTTCTCTTGTCTTAATTTATAGATAGCTTATTAGTCTTCGTTCCTCCCCCTTTATAATACCTGTTTTCAGCCAGTTTGAGAGTCTGTTCAGTTTTTTCTGGAAGTATGGCATTTAGTTGTCCCCTGAGTCTGAGATGTATAAATGTGCTCCTAGACTCTGGACTTTTATGCAAAGTTAGTAGTCTGTCAATTTCTTATTAATTTTGTTTTATCTACTTGCTTTTCTTTTTTCCTCTGGGATGCTAGGCTAATTAATATCGCTCTTATTACTGTTTTATCTGCATCCCAGACAATGTTTTTTGATGTTTGGCCTTTATCATTAATACAGTAGAACGTTAGAGATACGAACACCTTGGGAATGGAAGTGGTTCGTAATTCTGAAATGTTCATAACTCTGAACAAACATTATGGTACAGTACCCTGCAGTCAATATCTTCCAGCTGAGTCTGGGAGAGATCTCTGCAAAGGTAGCGCCTGGCAGCACTGCCTGGTTTGCAAGCAGCTCCCTGCCCTATTCCTGTTTCTTGCCTTTGACTGAACTGGGGGGGTCTGCCCCTCACCCTTGGCACTATAAGCCCCAGCCATCAGCTGCCTCTCCCCAGGGCTCGCCCTGTTCTGTGCACTGCCTGCCGTGCTCCAGAGGCAGCATGTGGCAGGGGGGTCGGTGCCAGCCGGTTGCCAGCGCCCCTCCCTCCCCTTCCTCTTGCACTCCCAGAGGTGCTGGCACGGGCAAAGCTTGTTCCCCTCCTGACAGTGGGTGGTAGTGAAAATAGCTTCCCTCTCTCAGTGGGGTGGGAGGTGGGGGTGAAACAGCACCCATGGCTTATTGGAAACAGCGCAGACCTCAGGCTGCTTCTGCTCTGCATGCTTGGGCTGCGTTGGGCCAGCAATAGGGGCTCACAGCAATGCCTGTAAACCTCAGTGTCTTCACCTCCTACCTGTAAGTGGCTGCCCCTCACATGGCAAGTGGAGTTGGGGACAGGAAACTCAAATGTGTTGACCTTTAAGATGCAATACAGACAAAGTATATTATTTGCTTTTTTTCTTCACCCCTTTCCCCCCCACCCCCCGCTGCCTGATTGCTTGCTTCTGGTTCCATATGGTGTTTGGTTGACCAGTCAGTTCGTAACTCTGGTGTTGGTATCTTTGAGGTTCTACTGTATCAAAATAGACTTAATTTCTGTTTTGATAGCATCCAAAATAACCGAATCTTTCATTAGGGAGTTATTCAGCCTCCAATGGTACGTGTACACTGCACATTAAGCCTGGGCTGTAATTCAGGTGTGAGCCCAAGCCCCACTTCTTTTTATACACAAGTAATTCCACCCAAAGGTTGAGTCAACAAAGCACTAGGACTCAGACGCTAGAATCCTGGTAGGGGAATGGATCACAGCCCAAATCCTTCTGAGATTTGGACTGCCATTTTGCAGTCTGGACACAGCTCAAACTGCAAGCCCAACTCAGAAGGTCTGTGTAGTGCAGTATGGACATGTTAGCACATATGTGAAACTCAGGTCCAGCAATTGTAAGCCCAGGTTTAGAAAGCAGTGTGTATGCTCAAGCATGGGCTTGGAAATACCAAGTTCATGAGACCTGAGTTTCCAATGCAGTGTCGACATACCACAAATCTCCTATAGGACCTCAGTCATTGGTTTTATGATTTTTATTTTTTTAAAATAAGTTTACAACCATTGTGTTGTCTGTCTGTACTTTGGGTATGATATTTCTGAGTATCTATTTGCTACCAAAGGTAAGACCAGGGTGTGATTGATCCGGTGGTAAAATGTTGTAAGGTTAGGAAAAAAGATATAATCTCTGAGAAGTGTGGATGCCTCCTAGTGTCAGGAAGCTGAGCTTCATTAAATTTTCCTGTATTTTTTTTACATCTATTAAGAATTTCTAAAATTTTATTAGCAGATCTATCAATATGAAGTATATCCACATGTGTCCATATGAAGTATTTTGGGTGCTATACAACTCAGTTTCCATTTAACTTTCCTTTTATAACCCTACAAAAATACTATTCAGCATTCCCCAGAGATTTCTTCTTTCAGTTTGTCCTCTAGGATTTTGATTTTCTGCATTTTGTAGCTTCAGTGTTCTCTAATTTTAATTCTGTCTTTTTCTGTCTCAAGTTATTTGAAGTCTTCTATCTACTCTGCTAGTATTGTTTGTTTATTTAATCCTTTTTCCACCTATATCTTTTTAATATAATAAATTTCACTGTCCTTTAATGTTAGGCTGAAGCTTTTCTTTCATCTCCTTTTTCATAATTTCTCCTAGCAGATACTTCAGGTTAGCCTTAGTGAACTAATCGGTGTTTCTCTTTCTATCTCTAGTTTGCCCGGTGAAGGGGAGGCATTACCCTTTTCCATGGTGTCTTTTTGCCTCAAAAAAAAAAAAAAGATCTTTATGATAGAAAATCTTTTTTCCTTTTCCTGACATGTGGCCTCTGTAATCTTTTAACTCCTCAGTGCTTTGGGCTTCCTCGCTTCCTGTTTGGTCCCTCTCAAGATGGGTATTACTCCACTTGCTTTTCACTCGTCCATCTGTTAAGATGGTTGCATGCTTCTTTCCCTGGTCGGAAAAGTCAATTTTAATGGGTTTTTATAGCTTGTTGCATTCACTCACGATCCTTTTGCATGACAGTGAAGGTTACAATAATCACTTCCAGGTTTGCTTCTGCCACTTCAGACTTGTTATGCAGACTTGTTAGATCATAATGAAGTATCCTGAAAATGGGGAGAGGATGATATTGTGGTTAAGACACTGGATATCCCTGATCAAGTCTCTAGATGTTAGCATAGTAATGCACTCATCTGCTAAAACCCACTCCACTGGCCTTGTCACCTCACTTTAATAGTCATATAATTTGCTAAATTAATATAATTTAATTTATATTAAAATATAATTCAATATTCCCTCTCTCAGCTGAATTCTAGGACTTTTTCCAGGCAAAGATCTTGCATCTGCTGATAAGTATATTTTGTACAGTACAGTGATTTTTACAAATAAACCAAACAAAAAAATCTGTAGATCTTTTCACCCACCATAAAAATGCACTCCCATTGGGATTGAAAGCATTAGATCTTCAATGATGCCAGCAAAAATATAACAATTTAGAACAGAAAAGGAAGAATTTACTCAAATAAAAATAAAGGGAACTTAGGTTAGTAGCAATAATGGGATATTGATAAAACTCTGACTCAGAAGGAAGAGTACTATTTATTGAATTGTCAACATGAAAATCATTATCAAACATCTAATGATATATTACAGGAGGGTTGGGCCTGGCAACAAGATCACAGCCCAAATATATGTTTGATATTAGCATGTTGCCTGATGCCACAAATTGAGATGTCATGTCTTTGATTATTTCTACCTCCATCTAATTGTCCTTCAAGTCCTTTGATGATACTAAGAAAAGTTGGTGCAATTGAACTATACATACATTAGGCAAATGAGCTATCAAATGATGTCGGTTTATCCTAGCTTTTTTTAGCATAATGGATTGCTATAAATGACATTTAAGAAAGTTAACATGCAATCTCCTATTAGTTATCTCTCTTCCCCTTTTTTTTACTTTTCTGTAAGTATCAAATTTTAAAAATGCATGAGTATGAGGGAAAGGAACAGTATTGAAAATTTTTATTACTGTGTTCCTAAATTGAATCCCTGATTCAGTACTCATAAAAGAAAATGTCCCGTTGAAGGCAAAGGCAGTGGAAGACTTTTCTGCTTGAGGACCATAGACTTGATCTCAAGTTAATAAATGCATATGCACATGAATAGTCCAATTGAACTACATGAGTTTATGTTTGCAGGATTGGGACCATAATTGTTAGTAAGTATGTTTCTGATGTTGGAGGTTGTTTGATGAAAAATTGGAGGGGAACTTTATTTAATTTTCTTAAATTATCCTTTACAATAGTCAGTTGGGTTTGTTGAAGCCTGTGCAAGTGCAAGTGCAAGCAAGCATCCTGATACACTTAAGAAGATGTCTGGATTTAATGACTGCCTTAAATAGAAATTTTTTCTTTAAGCTGGTACCATTTTTTTATAGTGGTAAATACTTTAATGACTATTTATAAGTACATTATTTATCTTGCTTCAAATCTATTAGTCCCAGTTTGTATGACATTACATTAATTCCAATTCCAACTAATTGAAATAGACTGCTGATGTCTATGAAGCTTAGCCATCTGTTCATTAAATGATTTGAAATTCAGGCTAGTAGTGTTTAATCTCTTTTTTTCTGGTTTTCCTTTTAACTTTTTGTGTGTGTGATAGAAATGTTTACAGGAAGTCAGAACTCTTCTAATGTATACCACTCTTTTTCCATTTTCAGAAGCTCATAAGCTTTATTTTATAATTTAATTTGTGTTTAGGACATACTTAAAATGTATTTATGTCTGACTCTCGTTTAAAATATGTTCATCCAACAATGTGAACAACAAAACTGATTAGGGGGCTGTAGGGACTGAATTGAGGAAGGATTAAAAGTACTAAATGTGTGGCTTCACTAAGACGTACAATAGGGGAAGGGAAAAGCGACATAACCATGTGCAAGTACTTGAAGGGCGAAATCACCAAAGAAGGGAAGGGAAGTACTTAGTGATAGGAGATATAGCATGAGAAAAAAAAATGTTGTCTAAACACCAGGAAAACATTCTTGAAAGTGAGAGCTTAAACATTGGAACAATTTCTTAAGGAAAATTTAGTGAAGTGCTATCACGTGAACATTTAAAAATAGACTGGAGTATGTACTTTAATGAGTAATCATGGTTAGCAGAAGAATGGACTAGATAACCTTTAAAGGTCTTTTGTTTAATTTTACATGATTAATTTGTCAACAATATGATGGATAAAATTTAAAATAGACTTCAAGGCATTTGCTAACCCAAATTGCCTCATCCACTCTATCTCCCTCCCGTCCCTCGCCCATGCTGAATTTGGAGAGATTGGCATAATGTAGGGGGATTATATTGCTGGGCATTATTAATGGAAGCTTATTGCAGTAAAATAAGTTGTAATTGGGGCCTTCAGTTATGAAACGATTATCGTCTTATTTAGCCATTCAAGTCCATAGTATTGTTATAGCATTAGAAATGTAATCTTGTGTGATAAGGCTTTCCCTTCATCAGACTAAACATTCCAATAAGCATAACAACATATGGATTTTGTCATATGGAAATGTTTAGAAGCTTTTACCAAGATTTCTTTTCTGAAACAAAACTGACCATAAACTCAAGAAAGTGGTGAAAATCATAATGGCTTGTTGGGGCAGGAAGAGTGAAAGTAAATCAATCACTTAAAGATACACACAGCATTTCATCTCTATATTACTGTTTCAAATATGACCAGGATATGTAGTAACCAAAGTTAATTACTGACTGGAAGCACAGAGGCTAAAAACTGAATTGATGTGGAGAATGATCTTCCATACATTTCCCCTTCTAGAGGTATAGTCCTTTTCTCTAGGGATTTCCTCTCCTTTCCCTTTCCTCTAGGGATTGAATCACTTTGAATCACTTTCCCACCAAAGTACATTAAACAAAGCTGTCTGTGCTTTCCCATTCTATGGATAAAAATAGAGGGCTTCATTTTACAGCGTTCTCAAGCATTATTTGGGGAGGATGTGCCTCATTTACACCTCTGCACATTCTAGTCACTTTGCTTGTCATTTATTTGTGCAAAGCAGCCACAAAGGGAGTTGGTGAGGCACCCCTCCAAGTGCATTGTCCAAGAGCAATAGTCCCCTGGGAGAGCTGGCAGCACTGGGCAGTCTCTCAATGTGGCAACTCCTTGTTGCCACGACTCCCAGAGGAACTATGATAGAAGGGTGCAAGTAAGGCAACTCTCTAGGAACAAAATCAAAAGGCAGGGTTATTGAGGATAATTAAATGAGTGACTAACCATATCGCACTAATGATTAAACACAAAATGCCCACAAATGATTTCCCCCCATACTTACTTTGTCAGAGTTCCTCCACCAGCCTTAACTGGCTTGTGGAGATAAAGCTTAATAAAGACGGGTGGTATACCTCATTAGGTAGCTGATAGCGCTTCCTTTCATGTTGATTGGTTCCCTGGGGGCCTCAAGCTCAGGCTCCTCTGATGGCATCAGAATCTTTAAGGTTGGTCTTTTACTTCTGCGGTTTGGTCCTCCAGGTTAGTGTTAATTCCCAGGGCTGTGAGCTACAAAATACTGCAGAGAGCAGCTCTAGCACTGCTCCTCTTCAGGCTACTATACCCTTGCAGCCAGCTATCTTCTAACAAACGCTGCTCCTACCTGGGCTTCAGATATTCCCAGCCACATGCAGACTTCCTAGAGCCTGCAGTTGGTTGCCTGCTTGTCAATCAGGCTCCTACACCCTTTCTTCCCCCCATAAGTTGATTATGTCTCAAGCACAGACTAGGTAGGAAATATTTATCTGCAAATATTTGTCAGAACAGAACCTGAGTTCAGGGTATGAAGCTACCTATCAAAGATCATGATCCCGGACAGTAGAAAGAATGCCCAGCAGCTGATCTTATAGTCCTATTCCACTGCCATTTACAGTAACAACTGCTTTTATGTCAAACGTATTGTTCTTTTTCACCGGGCCAAAGTTATATCTGTAGGCAGCACCAGAGCTGAGCTATGCGCTTAGCATGCTCTTTTCTTTTCAAAGAGCCTGTTGGAGCTTAGCTCATCCAGATTTGCCAAACATAAAATTGGATGGTGGTTGTAGTGAATAACTCTGTTGAAGAGGAATCATTTTAATGTGTTGCCCTACAGCTAATTAGACCTAATACGTCTTGATGTGTGTGCACTCATTTTTCCCAGTGCCACCTTGGACTCCTTGTTTTTTGCTCTATTTTGTGTCACTTTCACCCTCCCCCTAAGAGACACCATGTTGTCAAGGATGGCAAGACATTACTTGTTTTGTACTCTCTCAGTACCACTACTTCATCGTTTGGAGGGAATCATTCTTGAGAAGTTCATGTACCTCTTTATTCCACCTTAATAGATAAGGAGAGAGAAACGGATATGAGTGAATGTAGAAGACTAACAATTTTACTGTTGCTAAAATTACAGTAATATGACCATAGTGTTTTGCTAACATTTTAAAGATTATACATGTAAATTCAGTACTTCCTTTATGTTAACTAGTCAGTGCTTGTTTTGTGGTAGTTTTGTATGAATTTTTTGCTGTTTAGCACTTAAACTTTAAATTGCAAACTACTTAATATTTCTAGTTGTATATCCTTTTGAATATATTTTGGGATGATAGGTAGATGACTCCTGGTTAAAAAGGTTCCCTTTCTTTATAACTTAGGTAAATGGTTTAAAACGCATCTATAAAAACAATTATTAAAGTCTAGATTTAATAAAATTAATTTTTAGAGATTTCTGTGGCTGTGCACAAGCTTTCATAGTATAATCTTTTAATATATTTTTATTGCATCCAACTCTGAGTTGTAAATTGTTTTTGAATTTTTGCTTCCCAAGGAGTTGGACAAGAATGAAAATTAAACGTTTTGCTTGCTTTGCATATTAATTTGATAGCTTGTGTAGACTTCCACATTTTCGCAGGAAAATTCTTATCCTATGGCCATTGAGAGTATCTTTTTAATTAACTGAAAAGCTAAAAGTAATGTATAACTGGTTGTAAATTCACAGTACTAAACAAACTGCTGTGAGATGCAGAACTCATGAAGGACACCTAATACAAAATGCAAAATATTAATAAATATTCTTGTGCTTCTTGAATTAACCAGGGATTTCAGATTTGTCGAAATTGTTCTTAATTGTTGAACATTAGTAAGTGATATATACTGAAATCTGTAATTTGTGAAGTAATTTATTCAAGTATGTTTTTGGAGTTGAATTCATCAAAATGCTTCACATATTGTGGCATTTTAAATTTTTACAAAGGAATACTTGTAAAGAATAATTTGAATTTCAGTGACTTCCAGTGGCAAAGATGAAGGATTAGAGTCCCATTACAGTAGGCACTGTAGATGGCATGGCTTCTATGAAGAATGGCCAAATTATTGGACATGGTATTACTCCTGAACACGTTTTCAATTTAACAAGGAATTTGTTCATTTTCATATTAAACACTGCTTGTCATTGGGTCTTCTGCCTTAATGGGTAAAACACCTGTAAGAATGGAACTTTTCAACACTTGTACTATAATAAAAAAAATTTGATCCATAATATAGTTTTGTATATTGACAAGTAGAAACTTTCTAATCTTGTGTCTGTTTACTTAGAGACATTTTAAAATATGAACTCTTTCGATTCATTGTATTTTAGAAAAATACAGTAGTTATAGATTTCCAAAAGATAAATTCTATTTTTGTCTCATTTCCAGACAATTACTTTAAAAAGAAGTTAAGATTGAGAGTATGTGTATATATTTAAGGGTAAAAGACATCATAATAATGTTATAATTATCCCAAAATCAAGAATTTATAAACACAGAAAATTCAGTTAAATTTAACTAATGATGTTATCCAATAAGCAGTGTTATGATCAAGGCGAGGTGAAACCTTGTTGAAACTGGTGGGTGTGATAACCACTCTTCATTTAGAATAAAAGTAAGGAGCAGCTAAGCTCCTCTTTGAAGTAAAATGCCTGAAACGATAGAAGTCACTACCCAAAACACATGCCACGTGCAAGGCCAATCAGAAGCTAAGCTATGTGGGCTAACGGGTTTTGCTGGAGGCTAAATGCAAACACATGAGTCTGGGTATTGTTTAGGAGAGGGGTGTCTGTGGGCAGAAGCAGCCAGCAAGTAAAATACTATTATCATGGCCTGAGGTAGAGCTTTTTGGGAAGAATGTCAAATGGAAAAAGGCTTGGAACTGTGAACAAAAATGGATTTCTGCTGTTTGAGTCCTACTGTGTTCAGGAAAACAGAACTCTGTGTACATTCTTTGTAAATAGAATTTCTTTGGTGCAATCCTGACTCCATCAGTTTCTCCTCCTAACTGAAACAACCTGCAAAACCCTGAATATTGGCTAACCACTTGGGTAACAATACAGTTATGGAAGCATTTTAGTGTCTGAGGTCCCAGAGTAAATATCTTTTAAAAATATCTGAGTTACCTTTTATATTTCTTTGCTTTGTTGCATCATTACATAAAGTGAAAACTTGCATATTTTATATGGAGGAAGAACCTTTGTTGTGCCTAATGTGTTACTAAAATTGTGTCCATATGAAAATACCTATCTTGTAACTGTCGAAATCAATGAGAAACTAATATGATCTGCAAAAGTGACAAACATTCTTAATGAAAAAATAATCCGAAATAAGATATAGGTCAGGTAAGTGTAGAGCCTTTACATATTTGAATAATTCATGGTTTGTGGCCAGAAGGGACCATTATGATGATCTCATCTGACCTCCTATACAACACAGGCCATAGAATTTCACCCAGTAATTCCAGCATGAAATCAATAGCTTCTGGTTTAAACCAGGAACATATCTTCCAGAAAGTCATCTAATCTTGTTTTAAAGACTTCAAGTGGTGGAGAAACCCAGCATGTCACTTACTAATTTTGGAATGGTTAGTTACTCTTGCTGTTAAAATCTTTTGCCTTATTTCTTTTCCAAACGTGTCTAGCTTCAACTTTCAGCCAATGAATCTTTCTGTATCTTTGTCTGGTAGATTATAAAGAGCCCTCTAGCAGAATATTCTCCCCTGTTGGTACTTACAGACCATGATCAAATCACCACTTAACCTTCTCTTGGATAAACTAAATTCAGGACTGGATTTAGGAGCAGGTGATCAAGCTGACCACCTGGGGTGCTGGGCTCGGGCTGCTGTTTTTGTTATTAGCGATGAAAGGGAAAATAAAATGTTTTCAAGTAAAATGTTTCAGGTATTCCATATATGGATTCATTTTTCACTAACCTCCTAGAATGTTCTGGACCTTTGTAGAATCTTGTGGAACCTTCCAGTCTTTCTGAGAACTACATTTTCCTCGAACCTCCTAGAATGTTGTCAGCCATGTCCTTGCGGATATATAAGGGGCAGAGCATTGCCAGTCGGTCAGTGAGATATAAGAATGAACTGAAGTGAAGTGAGAGCCCAGTTGCAATATTATGAACCTTGTTTTATTGTATAATTATGTATCTTTGTATCTCTCTGACATTTGTCTTTCGGTTCATGAGGGCAAAGGAGAGAAAAGTGACTTTTTGAAATAAAGGACTAGGGTTAACATTCTAAGGCTGTCACTTACTTTAACACTGTTTAATTCTAATCCACCCAGTGTTGGTGCATTGTTCAATTTCTTGATGTTAGTACATTGCAGTTATTCTTAAAATAAAAGAGTTTCTATAAGCTTAGAGGAAATGAATTTTTTTATTTGCTTATATTTGGCATGAATAAACACAGATTTACAGATCCTAGTGTGCAAATTTATCATCTTATTTGAAAGGGATAAATCATGCATGCAAATCATGCATCAAAGACGTGAAATGCAATGAAAAATAAGGTATTCAAAAGTTTAACCATTGGAGGCAGGGGGGCAACAAAGATACTCCTTGCCTAGGGCGCCAGCTCTGACTAAATTGATTGAGTCTCTTAAATCTCAGTGAGTCTTTCCAGACCTCTGATCATTAGTGTGTCTGTCTTCCAATATTTTTCCAATTTGTCAACATCTTTTAAAAGGGGGGAAAAGAGTGCTAAACACAGTATCCCAGTAATGGTCTTGGCAGTGTTATTCTCTACTTCTCTGCTCCTACTTGATATCCCCCTATTTGTACACTCAAGAATTGTGTTAAATCTCTGAGCCACAGGATTGTACTGTGAGTACATGTTCAATTGACTATTCACCATGACCCTCAAGACCTTTACAGTAACTGAATTCTGGGATACTCTCTCACTTTTAGGTCTTACCTACATTCTTTGTTCCTAAATATATGATCTTCCATATTTGGCTATAGTACGTCTGAACAAGCCCAGTTTACCAAGTGATCCAGATGACATGATTGCTGGAATGCACTGGCTGAGGTGAGATTTTGAAGGCACTGATTTGTGGCAGGTGCACCGTTAGCCTATGAAGCCTGCTACATTCTGGCATCCAGATTCCAAGGAGCTGAAGCAATCTTCTTTTCTTATATGGAGAATCAGGATGCTGTATGTGGAAAAGACTCTGCTTCACTGTAATGTCAATCCAGGCTTCTCTGAGGATTTCAGCTTCAGGTTTTCTGCAGCACCACCATGCTTTGAAAAGTTTGATTCCAGGCAAATGTTCTCTCATCCCTGAGAAGCAGGCTGCTGTAAAGGATACCTTTGCAGAGTCTGCACACACTATCTCCCTGAGGTTTCCAAGACAGAGGGACTGTGGAAGATCAAGTTAGTAGCAGGCAAAGATTGTTTGTAAGATTGGTAATGTTATAGATTGTAGAAAGCAGATGGAGAAATGCAGTAGAAGAGCCACCCCACAGAGATCAGTTTCGGCACATGCTAGTCAGAGGGCTGTGGTTAAACTGCCTACAGGAAGGCTCATGCTAGATGTGCGTGTCTTGAAAAAGTATTTGGTGATAGTTGGATGCCACCAATGGATGGATCTTGGCACTTGGAATTTAAATTGTACTTCATTTAACAATGTATTATGATAAAAAAGAGCTGCTTCCTACTCACTAAACAAACTAGTTTATCTCTATAGAAGGACCTAACTTTCACAGGGATGGAGAATGCTCCTGTTTACCATCATCCATCCATTTTCCAGGACAGGAATGAATAGACTTAGTCCTGTTCCTACCATGTTACGCAATTTGCTTTGAACAGGAATGTAAAATGAGATTAAAATTATAACCTAAATTAAAATTTAAACTTTCCTTTTTCAGTAGAAAAACGTATCCTTTGGTGGAAGAGGAGAATGTTAATTTACAGTTGAATAGTTTGTAAACTACAAACTAATTTATCTAATTTGTTAGGGATGATAAGACAAAAGTGACATCACTTGGCAAATTATATTTTTTTTCCTACAAAAGTTCTGTTGAATATCTGTGCTGTGCTGTAATGCTTTTTCCTACTTAGTTCTGCTGAAATTAACACAATTAACTGGTTTAATAAAAAATGGCTTTGTACATTTTAAACTTTGGTTCTTTCTAACAGTTGTCTTGAAAATGAAATTAAGTTGTACCTGGGTATTATAGGCCGTGCAGGTAGTGATTCCTATTGTTGAAGTTGCCTGATGCTTTCCATTATAAGATGCTGTTTTCAGTGTCTGTAACTCTTCCAAACTCAGCTATTTGGGCTGAAAGTTTCCATGCAGGTCTCTGCCTCAGGTTGAACTTTTTCAAAAAGTTTTTAGTAAAATCTGTTCAGCTGTTCCTCAGAACAAGGTTAGGGGAAAATAGGTTATTTTGCTAAGTTAAATTCCTACAGCTATCTTGTGTAAATGCTCTAGTGCTGTTGTGTTCTGGAGCAGACAGTTCAGATTTGGAAAGGGGTTGCACTGGTTTCAGATGTGCCTTCTTTCATCCTTGTGAAACTTGTCCAAATTTGGCCAAGTTCAGTTTTCTGAAAATCTCCACACACTCTTAAGTAGAGATTTTTTTAGTTTGGCAGCTAAATTCGGTGAAGACTTTCACTGAGAATGCTCTATCCCAGGCTACAAAAGCTGAGCAGGCATTCCTTGTAATTCCTTTTCATGGCAGCCAGAGGCTCTCTGGTGTTGTGTGCAGGAACTGAGTGTAGGGAGTTTTCTTTTATTCTCAAAATCTCCTTCTGTTGGGGTGTAGGCAGGAGGAGGAAGCAGGCTGACTGGAATACAATTAAACTAAAACTCTATTATAATACACAACGGGATTAAATTGAGGTTGCACAGGCAACATTAATTCTGGCGTTTTCTAATGTTTGAGTGCTAGAGTTTGTAACTGTCATGTTCTTTTAATGTATTGTATAACTATATTAGTGTACTATTCGTACAACATCTATTTTTAAAACTTCATTGGCATATTGATTCTTCAGCTCTTTCTAGAAATGCTGGTGATGCCAACCAGAGCTTTTAAACATAAAGGCCAAGTACTGTCCATGTCCATTGTACATAACTAGTTGCCACTTTTGGAAATAAAGTGAAGATGGTAGATTTTGTTAGTTGATGGGCTGAGATGTTACTAACTTGTTTTCTAGCCATTACTATTCAAACTTTTAAAAGTAAGAATGAAATTAAGTGACTAACAAGAAAGGGTTCTAGGCTTTGGTACATGAAAGAGATAATAAAATAAAATATCTGTCTGTAAACAACTTCTGAGAAAAGAATAATCATCCATTAGTAGAGGGGTGGACTGCACACGAGTGTGTATGTACACACAATAGTATAATTTTCTATTTTGAAGTCTTCCTTTAAAACAAATTCTTACGCTTTTGTACTGAGGTACAGTGCCTTAGAATAGCTAGACCAAGTCAGGCAACTTGTCAAAGCTCTCTAAGCCCTCTGCATATGGCTTGCAGAAACAGCTGGATTTTCATTTCTCCTTCCATTCAACAGGAGTCTCTTTCATGTCTGAAAATTGAAAACGCGTGTTTTTCAGTGTGGTGCATGGATGTGTGTGTGCCCTCTGGCACACCTGTTTCTAATTTCCTGACTTGAAAGCATAACCCATCAAAAGAAGTAGAAAAACAATTTCTTTCTGACACGCTGTTCAGAGGCCCTTGTGTTACAGACGGCCTTCCTTTGCTTTGCCATCTTGGTTCCGTTGATAGAAGATTATTGTGAGATAGAGCTCTCATAATATGGGTTGCTTGTCGTAAGCTCTGCTGGGTTTTTTGTACTCTTGTTGTGGTTATTTCAAGCATTAGAATTCTACTAGTAAAGTTGTTTTTGCATAGAAAAGACAGTAGTGTAGTCCCTAGTTTTCAACATGAAGCTCAAATTTGGAGCAATGTTCATAAGTAAATGGTTTATATAAACTGATCAGTGAGCTATAGTAAGTTACTGTTTTGTGAAGCAGATCAAATGTGTGTCGTAGGAAACTGGTAACTTCAAATTTGATGCACTTTAAAGTCATATCAGGTTTAATAACTGCAAGTCAAAGATGGTGACTGAATTTTGAAAGCTGGTTATTGGTTTCTGTGAATGTTGTACATGGTATAATAACTTGTCAGTCAGTCACTACTCTCTGTAACAACTGTGCATAGCAGAAACTCTAAGATTATGCTACTAAAGTACATTGGCTCCATTTGTTGCTGCAAGTTAATAGGAACAGGGAATTAATCTTTAACAAGGTTTCTCAAGAGTGTAGGTGTAACAGTTACAACAGGCAAGTAGTTAATAGTCAGTGGCTTATAGCAATGTAATACATAGATATCCTGCA
Source organism: Emydura macquarii macquarii (assembly GCF_026122565.2). Classification (NCBI taxonomy): domain Eukaryota; kingdom Metazoa; phylum Chordata; order Testudines; family Chelidae; genus Emydura; species Emydura macquarii. Next base: position 43,818,477 of record NW_027132813.1, read on the forward strand.
TAGATACAGGAATGCAGCTCATGGCCTTATTGTGTTAGTGGCTGTGTGGCTCATTTATCCAAAAAAGTAAACTTTTTCTAGTTCTGTTCTCAATGCATAGCTAACATAATTTAGCATGTACAAAAGTACTAAAATTCTTAATGTGTATGTGAGAAAATATTTAATCTTCTTCACAATAATTATCCTTTTGAAAATTTTGGGATCACTTGTATTTTGTTAGTGCATGAAGGCTTAATACACATGTTCCTCCCCACCCGTTAGCAACTTTAATATTCCAAGAAATATAACTATGTGAAAAACATGTGGGTGCTCTTGGTGATTAATTCTGGATGTAGAGCCACACTGTCATGGTGCTCAAAATAAATGGGAGTGGATATTTAGCCCTTAGGATTTGTCCCACCTAGGGTAAGAAGGAGGAGGCCCTTTCCAATAGCTGCCTAACAACTTGTGCTTAAGGGATGATCAAGAGACAATGCCAGAGTGAGTGGCTTTATTGGCTGTAGCCTGCTTTCCTTAGGGAGCATCAAAACCCAGGTCTACACTTAAAATTTAGATGGACCTAGCTATGTAGTTAAGCTGACCTAGACTATGGGGTAAATGTGGGTAGGAGTCTTCTGTCAACAAAACTACCACTGCTTATTGAGGTGGATAAACTACATCAACAGAAAAATCCCTTCCGTCAAGGTAGGAAGTGTCTATACTGTGATGCAACAGCAGCATAGTTGTAGCACCTGTAGTGTAGATATGCCTGCAGGTTTGGAAAGGGTGGTGCAGACAGAGTAAAGATGGAGACCTTTAGGTAAAGGAGGATATAGGCTTGCTAGGAGGATGTCAATTGGTTTTGTCCTGTTCCATACCTGTAACTTAGGAGGAAAACCTATATCACTTTGCTTGTAGTGAAGTTTTAGATTAGATGACACTAAATATGCAGGTAGGCTGTTTGTTGTTTTAAAGTGGTTTTTTTCCTCTCATGCTTTGTTCAGATTACTAAATAAAAATACTTTGTTTTAAGAAGCCTGTTAGTCAGTATCACAGATTCCTGAAGGGAGGAAATGCACATGCTTGTAATCCAGCTGAATCTGCAGGATGATAAGTGGTTGGCACAATGTACCTGGATCTTGGTCTCAGTAGAGAAGGCTCATGAGATTCCATCCAGAAACAGGCCAGAATAGGGGGCCATACACCTGGGGGGCGAGGGGAGTGGAATACAGGCAGACCTAAATGGGGGTAGTCCAGTAACCATGGCAAGCTGATAAAGGTTTCTAATATGAAAGACACTACACTACACTTTCAACCTTGGAATGATTGAGCTTAAGCTCTAGTGACTGATCAGCCTTTTTATACTAAAATTTCCAGAGATTAAGTGATGCTACAGATTCCTTTTAAATACTTTCCTAAGGTAGTTATAGTGTTGCACATTAATTATCCTGCCAACACTATATCTGCATGTTTGGTCTGATGGAAACTCTTTTTCATAAGCTTTATATAAAAAATCCCCCGTATTTTATCTTAAGAAACTTTAAAAAACCCCAAAAACCTGGCGCAAAGGTTTATTTTAAACCTCCAAGACAGACATGTTTCTGTTTCTCCAAGACAGACATGTAATTAATTCTGGTTGCATCTTTTTGTTGTAGCTTAGCAGACCTACAGCTAATGGTTGATTTTAAGGGCCATTCTCTGAGATAAGTATTCTAAATGGTTCAGATTCTTTCTGTATAACATCTCTAAGATAGTCTTTCCTATCCATCCACATAGTTAACTCTCATCCAGGCTTTCGTCATTTAATGTCTCAGTTACTGCAACATCCTTTTCTCTGCACACCACCTTGACAAATGCAATCTTGCCCAACCCAGCCATTCAGAATGCTGCTGCAGAGATCACTTTCCTAGCCCATTACTCTGACCATGTCACTCTTGTCTTTGATTTCCTTCACTGGCTCCTCCTTTACTGTGTCAAACAAACAATTTGTAAGCACCTAGAGGAAAATAGAGTGGTAAGTAATAACCATTATGGATTTGTCAAGAACAAATTATGTCAAACCTACCTAATTTCCTTTGACTGTCTACTGGCCTAGTGGATACTGGTGTGGGGCGGGGGAGCAGTAGATAGTATATGTCTTGATTTTGATGAGGACTTCTGACATAGTCCCACATGACATTCTCATAAGCAAACTAGGGAAATGTGGTCTAGATGAACTTATTATAAAGTGCGTGCATAACTGTTTGAAAGATCATACTCAAAGTAGTTATCAATGGTTTGCTGTCAAAATGGAAGAAGCTATCTCTTGGAGTTCCAAATAGGACTGTCCTGGGTCTGGTACTAGTCAATGTTTCATTAATGATTTGGAAAATGAAATGGAGTGTATGTGTATAAAATTTTCAAATGACACCAATCTGGAAGGGGTGGAGGAGTGGCTTGCAAGCCCAATTGCGTATGTTTATAAAGCAAAGAAAAATCCATGTCTGGCCCATGTCAGCTGATCCCCGGTCCCAGAGTCCGGGCTCCAGCCTGAGCCCAGAAGTCTACACAGCAATGAAACAGCCCCACACCCTCAATCCTGCAAGCCTGAGTTGGGCCAGCTGTGGGACTTTTTTTGCTCTCTAGACATACTCTTAGAGACCAGGGTTGGCATTCAAGATCACCTTGACAAATTGGACAATTGGTCTAAAATCAACAAAATGAAATTCAATAAAGACAAGTGCAAAGTACTATGCTTTGGAAGGAAAAATCAAATACAAAATGGGGAATAACTGGCTAGCCTGTAGTGCTGTAGAAAAGGATCTGGGGTTATAGTGGATCACAAATTGATTATGAGCCAATAGTATGATGCAGTTGTCAAAAGAAAAATTACAGAGACTACCAATCTGGAGCATATTAACTGAAATGTTCTATGTAAGACACGGGAGGTAATTGTCCTGGTCTACTCAGCACAGGTGTTTCCTTAGCTGGTATATTGTGTCTAGTTTTGGGTGCCACATTTAAAGAAAGATGTGGACATACTGGATAGAGTCCAAACTGAGGGGGGACCTGATAAGTTTTCAAATATGACAAGGGCTGTTATAAAGAGGATGGTGATCAGTTGTTCTCTATGTCCACTGAAGATAGGACAAGAAGTAATTTAATCTGCAGCAAGGAGGATTTAAATTAGCTATTCGGAGAAACTTTCTTCCTATAAGGATAGTTAAATATTGAAATAGGTTTCCAAGGGAGGTCATGGAATCCCCATCATTGGAGGTTTTTAAGAACAGGTTAGACAAACACCTGTTAGAGTTAGCCTGGTGTCTGCCTCATCATGGAGGGGATGAACTAAAACTCTCAAGTCCCTTAAAGCTCTACCTACATTTTTATAGTTTTGTAAGTTGCTTGTTTTCACTTTCAGGGTCATTCATACCTGTTCCCACTCTATCATCTCACACACACTATTGAGATATGGACTCCCATCTTTGTTTGGCTCATGGTGCCAGCTTCCATTGTCCACTAGTTAAATTTTCAGATAAGCACTTTTGTGCTTTCTCCCATGCCACACTTCACACTTGGAGGCGCTCCCTATAAACATCCGCAAAGTTACTTCATTATCCTCCTTCAAATCTTTCAAGAATTAGAACTGTGTGGGGAGAGAGCTTTTGCTGGTTATTGTTTGGAGGTTTGTGTCTGCGTGGAAGAGGGGCGGAGAGAAGGAAGCTCCATATACAGTATGAACATTTAGTGGGAGCGTGGCCCTGCAAAAAGCTGAGAGATAATGCTTTTGGGCCAAATGCTGGCTGAAAGCTGCAAGAGGAGAAACTATCTCATGTTTACTTCCTGCTGTATTCAGGGAAACAGGATTTTATAATTTCTCTGAAAATAACAGGATTCCATCAAAGATAACTGAATCCATCATCAAAATAATTTCAGGACCAGGAATTTTGGATAGCCACTTGAGCCAAAAAGAGGCAAGTGTGCACATACTTTAAGATCTCACCTTTGCTTAGATTTTTGTCTATAGATTCAAGATTAGGTCTAATAGTTAAAGAACCACCGAGTTAGAACTATCTGTGCTTTTTTCAGCTCCTACCAACTTGCTCACAGTGGTGTTTGTTTCCTCTGATTGGTTCTGAGAGAGCTCTGATCTTATATGTTAAACACAAACTGGCAGAAGAAATAAAAATATGGTTCAAGGGATTTTAACCTGGCATATAAATTGTTTCGCTACACTTTTATCTTAGAGATGTAGGCTGGTATTTTCAAAGGATTCGGGAAAGATGAGATGCCCAAATCCTGCTGAAAATAGCTGTTTCTCCAGGATTTGGGAATGGTCACAACTGTATTCTTAGAGAAGAGGAAATTACTTATCTGTAACTGCCGTTCTCTGAAATTATATGTTGTGATTGCCACTTTCACTGCTCTCCCCACAGAGGTTTAAGAGTTGTGTTAACTTTTTCTCATTGTGTACTTCGAGAAAAAAAAAAAAGGCAACATTTTCCCCTTGCTGATAGAGGTCCTGTGTCTGGAACACTTGAACATGTGTATATTGCATTTCAGGAATGATAGGAAAAACTCTTTTTGCTGAGGAAGAAGAATGGATTCAGAATGGCAATTTCACCCTCATTTATGTGTGAAACTTTAATGAAATCCAGTGGAACTGCATGCATAAAATCATTGAAGATTCTGGCCAATTGTAAAGAATTTTAGAAATATAATCACATGTTCTTCTTTGAGTGATGTCCCTGTGGGTGCTCCACTTTAGGTGTCATCACATCCTACGCCCTTTATCGGAGATCTTCTTTAGCAGTATTCACCTGGGTCGCACGTGCGCAGCTCCCGTCTTGCGGCGCTAATGGCACGTCTTCTAGCGCGTGCACAACCTGACCCCCTCAATTCCTTCTCAAACATCCACAGTCTGAGACAGAGCATTACCAGCAGTTAAACTTTACTCGTATTTAGCAGTTTTAGAGTTAGTTTAGAGTTAGTTTAGTTTAGAGTTAGTTTAGTTATTAGTTAGTTTAGTCAGAGTTAAGTCTCTTTTAGTCAGTTAGTTACTTACCTGTTTAAAAAAAAAAAAAAAAAAAAATATATATATATATATATATATATATATATATATATATTTATCCGAATAGCAGAGCTCATAGGCATAAGACTTGCCCAGCTCCCCTTGTTTTAAGAGATGTACCTCTTGTAGAGAGGTTATGCCAGTGTCAGATGGACACTCTTTGTACGGTGCCTGGGTGAAGCCCATATTCCACAAAAGTGTACACACCATAAAAAACTCAAGGCAAGGACTAGGAGGGACAGAGATCTGAGGTTGAAGCTAATTTTAATGGAAAGATTCCTGAGCCCTCATCTGATCCAGGACTGGACAAGCCTGACTCAGAATGCACACCAAAGAAAAGAGCCTCATCTCCTACTTCTACTCCTACTCCTAGTACAGCGACAAAGAGAAAGTGTTTGCCTAAGAGGCTGTCCCCTAAACATAGTACCCAAGCGGCAAAAGAATCCTCAGGTACAACATGGTCAGTGCCACCTAAGAACCTGAAACGTCTGGAGGGGGTCAAGCAACTTATAAAAACTGTCCTTCTCCAACATGGCATCACATAAAAATATGGTGCAGAAACAGCCTGACCAATGGTCAGCAGCAGTTACGGCACTGCTAGATGTAGAGGCGCCGAAGAAAAGTACAGTGCTGAGAGAAACCATGGCACCTATGCTGGCACTGAGACCTATACTGGCACCGGCAATAGAAAAAATGTTGACCACGGCACCAATAACTGATAAGGTGCTGACAGTGGCACAGATTGCTAGTGATGCACCGACTTCTGATATGGCACCAGACTTGGCACCGACTACCAATACGAAGCCGACAGGAAGCATGGCATTGACTTTGGCACTGTCAGACAAAAGAAGGTACAAACAACATCATATGCAGCCCATACAGACTTCATCACCACGATCAGAAGGGACCGCGGAGTCTCCAGTACATTTTGCACATGATGAGGCATTTTCACCAGTACGCTCCCTCAGTGCTGATGATAGTGATGCAAAGAGAGCTCAATTTTCATCTGAGTACTCCTCCCCCACCACACCTTTACTAGAACCAGTTGAATATGGTCATCACAGAGGACACAAACCATATCCATATTATGGCCCACCATGGTTTGCTCCTCCTATGCCATACCACATGCAGTGGCATAACTGGGATGTGTGGTCCTGCCACTTTAGGGCATCTGACAGGCCTAGCAGTTCCCATATTAGCAGGATGAAACTGGTGAGACCATCAAGTTCGAATATATTGGTTGAAGTAGGGAAGGAAACTCAGAGGACTCCACTGTGGAGCAGTATACATCTCCTCCCAAAATTGAATCATCATCTTCACCAGATGAAGCTGTGATACCCCTCGGCATCTACTGTTGTAGGTGACCCTACACAGTTTAATGAACTCTTTAAGAGGGTAGCTCAATATTTAGAGATCCCTCTAGAGGAAGTGACAGAATCACATCACAAGTGCTGAAAAAATTGCATACAGCAACATCATCAAAAATCGCACTCCTGATGGACGAGGCTTTAATGGAGCCCGCCAATAACATATGGCTGACAGCAGTGACCATTCCTCCTACCAACAAGAGGAGTGATAGGAAATATTATATTCCAGCCAACAGGATGGAATTCCTATTTACCCATCCACTTCCAAACTCACTAGTTATGGATGCTGCCAACCGAAGAGGAAAACAGACAAATTATAAAGTTACACCACACAACAAAGGTTGGAAAAGACTTGATTTATTAGGGAGGAACGTCTACTCATCCTCCACTTTACAAATGAGGGTATCTAATTATACAGCCTGGCCGAGACAAACATGTTTCTCTGATCTCATGAATATGTCAATGAGCAAACCCATTACGCTTCCCATGGGACACGGTCTTCTTTATCAGGATGCCGGTCAAATTTATCACTCAGAAATACAAAAACTCCATCTCACAGCATGGTTCATAAATGGTTCTGCCCAGACGAGTTAGAATGTTCAGAATAGGTTAGGCAAATATTACTAAACAGCAGAAAACCAGCAACAAGAAAGACTTAACTGCAGAAGTGGCACAGATTCGAATCTTGGTACAAAGACAGACAAATTGAGGCAACATCTTCTTCTATCCCGATGATTCTTGAATACATATTGGAACTAAAGAAATCAGGTGAAATCCTTTAAGGAACTAATTGATAAGCCTATCAGCTATCACTGCCTTCCACGACAAAATAAATGATACAACGATATTTACTCACCCAATGGTAAGAAGATTCTTAGCAGGTTTACAGAGAATATTTCCAATCATACATGCCCCCACACCATTTTGGGATCTGAATTTAGTACTCAGAGCCATTACTAGAGTACTGTTCCAGCCTTTAGCAACATGTTCACTCCTCCATATGTCTATGAAAGTATCATTTCTAGTAGCCATTACAAAGCCTGGTGGGTAGGAGAGATTTGTGCATTCATGACCTATCCTCCTTACACAATTTTTCACAAAATCACCCTTAGACTACACCCTAAGTTCTTACCAAAGGTAATGTCGGACTTCCATATTAATCCACCTATCCATTTACCTATCTTTTATTCAAAATTGCATACCAGTCCACAGGAAGCAGCACTCCACGCTCTGGACATCAGATGGGCCAAAGCCTTTTACCTAGAAAGAACAAAAACGTTTAGAAAATCAGATAAACTTTTCGTATCAGTAGCAGAACACATGAGAGGCAAAACAATCTCCTGCCAAAGATTATCCAAATGGATATCAAACTGTATTCACATATGTTATGAACAAAAAGGTTTATAAGCTCCCTCAGGAACCAGAGCTTATTCCACGAGAGCAATATCCACTTCCATAGCATTCCTGAACAATGTTTCTATAATGGACATATGCAAAGCCGCAACATGGGCGTCAGCACATACTTTTGTAAAACATTATGATGTTGATCAAGCATCTGCCAAGGATGCCTCACTAGGCCTAACTGTACTGTCATACGTACAAAACAATTAACACCAAAGTCCCTCCTCCAATACAGGACACTGCTCTATAGTCACCTAATGTGGAGCACCCACAGGAACATCACTCGAAGAAGAAAAGATTATTCACCAAGTTCAGTAACTAATGTTATTCGAGATGTGTGTCCCTGTGGGTACTCCACTACCCACCCTCCTCTCCTTTACTTCAAATTTCTGACTGTGGACTCTATGGTAGAGAGAGAACTGATGGGGTCGGGTTGCGCATGTGCTAAAAGACACGCCAATGGTGCTTCGAGATGGGAGCTGCTCACGCGAGTCCTGGGCAAATGCTGCTAAGAAGATCTTCGATTAAGGGCACAGGATGCGACAACACCTAAAGTGGAGCCATTGTGCTCCATACATGATCTGTGTTAAGCCTGTCTAGCAGAGACTATTCTAACAGAAGTATCTATAGAAGATAGGGAAAGGGAAGTCTGCATTAATGGTCACAGTGCATGCAACATTTTAGATGTGAAAATCAAGCTATACAGTATACTATGTGTATTCAACAAGATAGGGTCATGGATGTCATGCAAACAAAAAAGGCAGATTATAAATCTTATTTTTACTGTAAAAGTCTCATGTCTTACAATTAGAATGAATACATCACCTCCTGAGACAGAAGCCCTGTCAGTCCATCCACAGGAATTTACAGCAGTAGAATGTTGCCACACTGGAATCTTTAATAAAAAAGGCCCATGGACTTTCAACTTAACAGTAAACATTGCCATCTGCAGTCACTAACAATGAAGAAAAATACTTCCAAGCATTCCAAGACTAAATATAACAGCAGTTATATACCAAAGCCTAGAGAAATGAGTCAGGCTTTCTTAATTAAATCTCTAAAGGGGTTAAATAAATTATTTGTACTTTATATCTTGATACATAAATGACAAGAAAAACAACTAAATGAGGTCATAGGCTTGCAATGATATCTGGATGGGGGCTATTTAAGAATCTAGAGAGAATTTCACTGTTCTCCAAAAATGGGAGAAAGGTATTTAGCTTTCTCAGGACTTGTAAATATTGAAAAAAGTCAGAACTCCTATCCCACTTTGTATAGCTAGCTATTAACTTTCAGGGGAAAATAAAATCATGCCATGGTATAGTCCAAGGTAATTACTGTCTCACAGAATCACCTTTAATACTTTCCAAATGATCTTCAAGCATAACAGGCTTTTCAGAAGAGGGTTAGAAAGTTCACTGATTTGAGTATGACAGCTTTATTAATTGGGATTGCGCAAACTTTAAAAGGCAATAATTCTCCTCAAACCTATCAGTCTTGTTTGTTTAGATTTTTTACAACAAAACAAAGATACTGTGGACTAGTGAATGCTCTGGTGTCGGAGGCCCCATACAATTTGAGTTGCTTGACCTCTGTCCTACAGGCTTAGCATAGCATTCAATTGCTTGCTTGGCTATTCTGACCCCTGTAGCATGACATCTTTCAGTTGGCAGAGACTGAATAATAGTATAGATGTCTCAGTTTCTGCATAGCACAGCACATAAGACAAAATACAGATACTGTATGCTTGCAGCTGCACATAGATAACAGTGATGGGAACAACAAGTTATCCTTGAACGTCTGGGGTACATTGTTTTATTGCCAAGGGGCATATTTTTACTCCGCCCCTCCTATCACCAGATTTTGTTTTGACGACCCCAATTATTATGGTGAGAATGGAATGTAGTTAAGGGTGGAAACCCAATGTAGGTAATTAGCATATATGATAATGAGAGAGAGATAATTAGGTGAAAGTTGTTTATGGAAGGGTATAAGTAGTTACCACTTAGACAAAGGGGAGCACTCCATCAACACCTGACTCCATGGGAGGTGCTGCCGGTTGGACAAGAGGATCCACTTATCCCTGGCGGGGTCCCTGAAGAAAGCTGTTCCTGTATACAGCCTTCTGAGTGACTGCTTAGCTCTCCAGGCTTAGTGAGTTTGACATATTGTAGTTAATTTTAGGCTTTGTATCTAACTAGTATATTTATAGAAAACCTTGCATATTAAACCTTATTGATCTGCAAATCGGGCATACCGTGTCTCACTGGTATCCACACTGATCACAAAGTGTCCAGAACCAACACTGGGAGCTTAATTTCTTCTAACCGTTTTCCTGCCAAGTGAACTCCTGCCTTGTTCACTTATTTGTCATTGAGCGTAATTCCTGCTCAGTATCTGTGGAAGCCTGTAGGGGTCACATTTTCAAGCTTTTCTCCACAACTGCAAGGACTAGAAATTTATTTTTTTTAAAAGGAAAGCAGAGATTCTCTCCTAATCATTGGAGTACAGGAGCTAGAGTTTTAAGATAAAACTATTGCAAGACTCTTGATAAAAATTATAACAGTTAACAATAGGGAGAGGCAGAGAGGGCTAGATTACTGCCCAGTATTGTCATATGTGAGTAAGAGGGGCATGCTCTAAGCAACATCTCTGTTAGTCCTTACAACTGGATAGCTGTGGTGAGTCTTCGAGGACTCTAACCATGGGGAACCTCACCTAGAGTGGTCCTAACCATAGATATCTATCATAGAGTGTCTCAGTTCTTCAAGTCAGGAAATTTAAGATTGCAGTCAGGAGAGCTAAGAAAGCAGCAAAAAATAAGTGTATGTTGGCTAGATCATGAGACTTTAGTCTGGAGACTAGATGTGTTTGAAGGAAAGGATCTCTCCTGTCAGGTAAGTGAATGAATGTAGAGAGAAACTAAACACTTCTTATCATTAGCAAATTTCTAACTTAAAAATACTGGGCTGTAAGTGTTCTAAACTTGTATCAAAATGGCTAGTCTGAGTCTTTCCTCTGACTTTTATTGATCAGTCTCAGTGGAAGGTCCATCTCATGAACTGTTGTCCTTGCAGAGACATTGCTAACTCTACTAACAGTAATTTTCTCTCAGGGAAGTGACAAGTCTTGTGCTATCCATGTTTGCTGTGGTTGCAGCTGTGACTTAGGAAATACAAAGACGTTTGTGGGTGAGGGAGGAATTCAGTTAGCATATGAAAACAGATTAATGCTACACAGGTTTAGTAATGTTTGGAAAATAAATGGATTATACTATGAGCTGTTCTGACTTTGCAAAATTCAGCAGCTCTAATGTTACTGAGGGCTTTCCACTATAGTAGGATTCCCCCACCCCCTAAAGAGATGTGAGGGCTGTGCTGTGTTATGTACTATAGTCCATGATTTAATTCTTAACTAGGTTTGACTGTAAACTAAAAAAACACAGAAAATCATAAGGACGAGTTAGATTTTGATGCTGTGTTGTCCTGAGATCAGTGTGGGTAATGTCAGGCTTCTGGAATACCAGTGGGAGGACATGGTGCACTTTTGCCTCACCCTTGGCACTTAGTAATAGCCTGAAACAGAGCAGAAATACATATAATTGGGTAGTAATGTTTGTACTTCCCTGTCCTCCCACTCCACAGTATGCTCTGCTCCACAAACTACACTCCATTGGGCCTCCCCATTTCTGCTTGCAGAGTTAGCAAAGTTCTGCTCTGACAAACTACATTGGCAACTTTTCAGTTGCACACTTTTTGCATGCTTGCTAAATTGCAAATTTGAGTAATCCATGGTTGATATCCCCATTAGCTTGGTTTAAAGCGATCCTAGTGCAAACTCACTTGTCACTGTTTTTACTATCTTTCCCCATTAAGATGATGTAGTAAACTTCAATTTCTTGACGCTTCCATGTGTCAGAGATAGTTATATTACTCTGTGATAATACATAAACTTAAAAATATTGCAATGTGAAATAGTGGAGCACATGAACAAAACTTACCTCTATATCAGAAACCGATAATCTATCGAATTTTAGGATTACTCATTTATTTTGGAAACCTGCTGAAGTATGTTTGAATCATTGCAAAAATATAAACTTCCACAGAAGTGGTCTGATATTAATGGCTAGGTTACAGGTGAGTGAAGCAAATTTGAACCCAAAATATTTGTACCCTAAGTTCTAGAAAAGGTTAGAAGATTTTTTACTACATCACTTATTTAATCTCTAGCTCCTGTATTAATCTGTTTATACAGACTATAATACAATATAATATTATATAATTTATAATAGTTTCCAGGTTTGGGTAGAGAACTATATACAGACTATACTATAATAACATAATATACTATAATTTATAATAGTTTCCAGGTTTGGGTAGAGAAGACAGTGAAAAGCCTGCAATAATACATGATCTAATACTTATTTCCCATTTTGTTGCTTTCTATAGACCTCAAAATTCTAAGTAATCCATCCCCAAAGTAATATAGTAAATTCTTCCCCAAACCCTTTGCCCTGTCAAAGAGTAGGTGATGTATTGTATAATAAATTCTCCTGTTGAAAAATAGATGTTACTGTATTGAAAACTGAAGTAACAAATGTTTCCTTTTAAAATTGGGAAAATATTCTTCTCATTACTTATCTGTCCCTACAGACTGCTAGCATGTGATGTGTTGAAAGATTTCCAAATGCACTACTAGCAACACTCTGTAAGTTTACTGCTTTATTAATAGGTTGACATGAATGCTTTAAAAAAAAATCACTCTTAATCCCTGGGGATGTGTGGTATGGTGGTAGTATTGAAAGTTAGTTTTCCTTTTAGTTGATGTTCTGTCTCTCTAACTTCAGGTTTTCTGGGAATGTCCATGGACTATAGATGTCCTATAACCCACTTTCAGTTTTCTATCTCTCTCAGACTTTTGTAACAAACTTGATGTGTCGGAGCTCTTGAAGAAAGTCATTCTCAAGGGGAAAAATGATCTTATACATCTTGTTTAAAGATGTTTAATCGCATTTTGAGGCCCGTTTAGGAGTTGCATCAAAATCTTCAACTAGTAAACATCTGCTTGCACTCAAAAAGTTGGAGACACATGGGCTTGTCATGGTGATTTTTCTAATTACTTTACTAAATCTCAGTTTTGTACTTTTGTGCAACATATAAAGTAAAATGTGCTTTTAAGAGGATGCAGACTATTTTGCCTAAGAAAAGGAATAAAGTTACTATTCCATCACTCTCCTTTTACTGCAGCATATGTTTTTTGGTTTTTTTATTGTTTGTTGTAAAAGCACTATCTCTTGCAATGATAAAATGTTCATTAGTAAAATTCCCTAATTTGATTTCAAATCATTATTTAAACTACTAGTCACACATAAACAAATTGTTGTGGACAATGGAGGGCTCAGTTGTCCTTATTCAGGACTGATTGCATTAATCACCAGATAAGAATAAGATAAGATAAGAGCCACTGTTTGTTTAGAGAATGAAAAAACCAAACCTCTATGAAGGCTAACAAAGGACGTTGTGGGGGAAGAAATTTCAGTGAAGAATCCGAAATGATTACTCATGTTTTAACAGAAATTTTAGGGACCCTTCAAGTTTAAGAGCATGATATTGGAGAAACTGTTCAAAATCTTATTTTTCCCATTTTTCTTCTGTTACTAATATGGGTGCTCAAACTGTGGACAAAATGCATTCTGTAGCACCCCCATGGATTTTCCATGTCTTTTATAATGTACTATGTCTTAGAATTCATAGAATCATAGAGTTGGAAGGGACCTCAGGAGGTCATCTAGTCCAACCCCCTGCTCAAAGCAGAACTAACCTCAGTTAAATAAACCCAGCGAGGGTTTTGTCAAGCTGCAGCTTAAAAGCCTCTAAAGATGGAGATTCCACCACCTCCCTAGGTAACCCATTCCAGTGCTTCACCACCCTCCTAGTGAAAAACTTTTTCCTAATGTCCAACCTAGACCTCACCCCCTGCAACTTGAGACTGTTGCTCCTGGTTCTGTCATCTGGCACCACTGAGAACAGCCTAGCTCCATCCTCCCTGGAACCCCCTTTCAGGTACTTAAAGGCTGCTATCAAATCACCCCTCATTCTTCTCTTCTGCAGGCTAAACAAGCCTAGTTCCCTCAGCCTCTCCTCATATGTCTTGTGCTCCAGCCCCCTAATCATTTTTGTTGCCCTCCGTTGGACTCTCTCCAACTTGTCCACATCCTTTTTGTAGTGGGGGGCCCAAAACTGGACACAATACTCCAAATGAGGCCTCACTAATGCCGAATAGAGGGGAATAGTCACTTCCCGCAATCTGCTGGCAATGCTCCTACTAATGCAGCCCAATATGCTATTAGCCTTCTTGACAACCAGGGCACACTGCTGGCTCATATCCAGCTTTTTATCCACTGTTACCCCCAGGTCCTTTTCTGCAGAACTGCTGCCTAGCTCATCGGTCTCCAGTCTGTAGCTGTGTATCGGATTCTTCCATCCTAAGTGCAGGACTCTGCACTTGTCCTTGTTGAACCTCATCAGATTTCTTTTGGCCCAATCCTCCAGTTTGTTTAGGTCCTTCTGTATCCTATCCCTACCTTCAAGGGTATCTACCACTCCCCCTAGCTTAGTGTCACCTGCAAACTTGTTGAGGGTGCAATCTACCCCATCTTCCAGATAATTAATGAAGATGTTGAACAAAACCGGCCCCAGGACCGACTCCTGGGGCACGCCACTTGTGACAGGCTGCCAGCTAGACATGGAGCCATTGATCACTACTTGTTGAGCCCTATGCTCTAGCCAGTTCTCGATCCATTTTATAATCCATTCATCCAACCCATACTTTTTTAACTTGCTGATAAGAATACTGTGAAAGACCGTATCAAAAGCTTTGCTAAAGTCAAGGTATATCACATCCACCACCTTCCCTACATCCACAGAGCCAGTCACCTCTTCATAGAAAGCAATCAGGTTGGTGAGGCATGACTTTGCCTTGGTGAATCCATGTTGACTGTTCCTGATCACCTTCCTCTCTTCCAAGTGCCTTTAAAATGGATTTATTGAGGACCTGCTCCATGATTTTTCCAGGGATTGAGGTAAGGCTGACCGGTCTGTAGTTCCCCGGCTCCTCTTTCCTCCCTTTCTTGAAGATGGGCACTATATTTGCTTTTTTCCAGTCATCAGGGACCTCCCCCAATTGCTACGAGCTTTCAACGATAATAGCCAATGGCTCTGAAATCACATCAGCCAACTCCCTCAGCACCCTCGGGTGCATTGCATCTGACCCCATGTGTATGTCCAATCTTTCTAAATAGTCTTGGACTTGTTCCTTCAGCACTGCGGGATGTTCACCTCCTTCCCATACTGTACCGCCCAGTGCAGCAGTCTGGGAGCTGACCATGTCTGTGAAGACAGAGGCAAAAAAGGCATTGAGTACCACAGCTTTCTCCACATCCTCTGTCACTAGGTTGCCTCCCCATTCTGTAAGGGGCCCACACTTTCCCTAATCTTCCTCTTGTTGGTAAAATACCTGTAGAAACCCTTCTTGTTCCCCTTCATGTCCCTTGCTAGCTTCAATTCTAATTGTGCTTTGGCCTTCCTGATTTCATTCCTGCATGTTCGAGCAGTATTTTTATAATCCTCCCTAGTCGTCTGACCAAGCTTCCATTTCTTGTAAGCTTATTTTTTGTGTTTAAGTTCACCAAAGACTTCTTTGTTAAGCCAACATGGACGCCTACCATATTTGCTATTCTTTCTACACATCGGGATGGTTTGTTCCTGAGCCCTCAATAAGGTTTCTTTAAAATACAGCCAGTTCTCTTGGATTCCTTTCCCCCTCATATTAGCCTCCCAGGGGATCCTGACCATCAGCTCCCTGAAGGAGTCAAAGTCAGCTTTTCTGAAGTTCATGGTCCGTATCCTGCTGTTCTCCTTTCTTCCTTTTGTCAGGATCCTGAACTCCACCATCTCATGGTCACTGCTGCCTAGGTTGCCACCCACTTCTATTTCCCCTACCAAATCTTCTCTGTTTGTGAGCAGCAGGTCAAGAGAAGCATGGCCCCTAGTTGGTTGCTCCAGCACTTGCACCAGGAAGTTGTCTGCAACACTCTCCAAAAACTTCCTGGATTGTTTGTGCTTTGCTGTATTGCTCTTCCAGCAAATGTCTGGGAGATTGAAGTCCCCCATGAGAATCAGGTCCTGTGAACTGGAAACTTTCTCTAGTTGACTGAAGAAAGCCTCCTCTATCTCGTCCTCCTGGTCTGGTGGTCTATAACAGACATGTCTTGCATACATATGGGAGAGTATCTTCATTCCATTTTGAGGAGGGGCTTTCTGGTATGGGAAGTAACACTGCAATGTTAGAATGGTCTCACGAATAACTGCTTGCAGTAGAGTATATCAGTGTGAAGTTCCCCTAGTGCAATCTGGACTGGTGAATGGCTGAGTCATCACATGCCCACCTTATTCTGCTCTGCTGTGAGAACCCCCGCTCCTGGGCTGTTTACGCACAGCCTCCAGCAAGCAAGTGCTCCTAACTAAATGAGTGAGTGCTTCCAGCTGGTCACTCTTCGGATTATACAATGGAATGACCCGAGCTAATGCCCCCAGTCCCAGATGTAACCCTCTTACAATGTTCAATACTGCCTACTGAATAATGTAAGATCATATACATTTGGCAATTTAACAAATAAATTGATACGCACCAGCATTGTTATTCCCAGTGAAGACTCCGACACGCTTCAAACCAAATGCACTGCTTTAGAACAAACACATTTATTAACTACAGAAGGATTTTAAATGATTTTAAGTCAAAGGATAGCAAGTCAAATTTGGTCAAGAGAAAACAAAAGCAAAACATATTCTAAACTGAGCTTAACACTTTCAGCAACCTTACAAATTTAGGTGATTCTCACCACAGGCTGCTGGTTTCCCTTCAGCCAGGCTCTGCCTTTTAGTTAGCACGTCAGTTACTTGGTGGTGTTGTAGATGGAGGTGGAAGAGAGAAAGCATGGCAAATGTCTCTTTTTTATAATGTTCCTTCTCCCCTCTGGGGATTTACTCACCCCCCCTCCTCCTGGTCAGGTGACAAACTATGTACTTGTATGACTGACTCCACATTCAAGCAACCTAATTACTTTAAGTTAAATTACTATTTTAAACAAATTAAAGAGAATTTAGATTATTGGAAACACCTCTATCAAATTGCCTGAAATATTTCTCAGTGGAATTTCTCCCATACTAAACTTTCTTTTCTATGTTTTGCTGGTAATGCCTATTGAGTTGAGTTCTTTAAAAATCTACATTTAATATATCTGAAGTTTGTCTGTTTGGTTTAACAAGAAGCCAAGAATAGGAGCTATATGGCTCACTTAAAGGAAACATGCTGGAAGGCTGGCACTACATGTGTACTTAATTCTGAGCTGCCAGGACTGGAGCTCTATAATGGAGGCCTTATTTCCCAGTTTTGCCACAAGTTACCCCTCCCACTGTTCCTTCCACAGTGCTCCCCACATTAACAGTAATGGAGGAAAGACCAGAAGACAATTGGTTTTGTATTGTCTGTTTTGAATATTTAACTTTTGACATTTAAAAACACTTAGGCTGCAATAATTTAAAGAGACAATCTTTTGAATGTACAAGGCAGAGTGAACTGGACACTATTCTTATCTCTGGATCTTCAGGGCTAATTTCTGTATTCAGCCTTGTGTCCAAAAAATAGGATTGTACTGATTTACTCCTTGGGAGCAGATCTGTTGAGTAAGAACGCTCCATTTTCAGTCTCTTTTGGGGTAGAATCACACACTAAAAATGTGAAGTAAATATAAACCAGTGCACTGGTGTCTGCCAGAGTCTGTAGTCGGCCCGAAACAATCACTGAGTGTGGAATGCTGAAGCCTAACGATTAAATATGAGCATTTAACTTTTTCACTGATCACATGAAAATCTGCACAATATACTTTAAGTTGCAGCTCACTTTAGTATTGCAGAACTTGGGTTGTAGGCTGAGTTTGGGAGTGTGTCCATTAGTTATCTCTCTTCTCCTCAGAACCCTGTTGTAACCTATTTGTTTTTCTGGCATATTCACCTTCGGTTTCAATGGCTGTTATGAGCTCCATACAAATATAGAGAAAATACATGGGATTAATCTTTCTACGTGCTTAAAAAATATGAAGTACCAATTACCCTCCAACAGAGGTGATGGGGTACACTGAAGCTCAGCGGTCAGGAACCCGTGAAGTCAGTGGGAGTCTTTCCATTTACTTCAGCTGGTTTTGGATTAGACTCTAAGTGATTTAGCTGTGACCAGATCAAGTTAATGGCAGTGCTGTGAATAAAACTCAAGAGTTTCTGGCTCTAAGCCTGGTGCTCAATCCATTAGTTTATGCTACCTTTTGAAGAGTCAAAGCAACAATGGTAACTTGTAGTAAGTATAATATTTTAAATACTGTAGAATAATAAGAAAGTTCATGCCCTTATTAAAAAAAAAAATCCTGAAGCACTATCAACAATTAATTCATTTGACTGGTGGTTTGAATTATCTCTTTTAGTAGCCCTTACTATTAATCCACCCATTTAGTTCAATGAAGCTGTTTTCTCAATTTGTATAACACCATTAATGTAGATTATTTTATCTGAGCTTGTGAGGTGATAAACTTATTTCTCTGTACCAGTGAGCGAGGAATATCTTGCTAAAATCTGAGTTCTAAACTGAAGGAGCAGAGCAGAAGCCTTTTGCATTGGAATCACACTTGGGCTTTGTAGCAGTCAAGCTTTAGAGGCCTTGGAATTTGTGGGGAAGAACCACAGAAATTGTGTACTTTTATTGCTGTCATTAGTTTTGCACTTGAGGTGCAAAGGCCAGGGCTGTGACAGCAGAGAAGAAAAACTTTTAGAGCTGCCTTCAAAATGAAACAACAGATAAAATTGCATTTTATTGCATATATAAAGTAAGAAGCAATGCCCTCATATTTTTAATGACAAAATAATAACTGTACTTTACTTGCAGCATCCAGATGCTTGAATTATACATGCTAAACACCTGTTTAAAAAATTACAATTTCTAGATTGCCAACCACAGAGTTAATATCTACTGCAGAAATAATATTTTCTGCATGTGACATCAAGTAAATAGATAAGCAGCAGTATGAGGAAATACACAGTAAACTCTTTTTTCCAAAGACCTGTACAGTAGATCTCCTGGATTTTTAGGTTAATGGGATTTTGTTAATTACTTAATAAAAACCATAGGAATAGAAATAGGTTACCATGCTGTGGCAATGAAGAGTGTCCTCACTGGAACTGTATGCCGTGGGTCCTTTGTCCTGATGACTGGAAGAAAAGGGGTTTTTGCCCCTAAGGAGGGTCCCTCTGCAGTTGGTGGCAGAGGTGAGGAAGGGGAAAATATACCCGGACAGAGGAATGAGAAGTGACTGGACTGGGTAAGAAGGGACTGCCCTTCCTGGAGACCAAAGGATCTTACTGTAATAAGGCTGGCAACACCCACCCTCCCATCCAGGGAATCAGAGTAAGACTGGATTTTTCTTCATGATCTTCTGTGGGTATTACACTAGTTACCTTTTTCCTGAGGGGGCTGGGAAGGATTTTTTCGCCACTGCCAGATTGGTCAAGGTAGGGTGGATTTTTTTTGTCTTCCCCACAGTGGGTCAGGATCAAGGACCCATGGAATAGTGAGAAATTTAGGTTAAAATGTCACAACTTAGTAACTAAGAAAATAGGGTAGATGTCCAGTGCAGGTACTAGTTATGGAAGAGATATGGTTATTGGATTGGAAGGGGTGTACCCAGATATTTTAAGTGAATGAAGTTGTGGCCTGAATAAACCACATTCAATGCTTTTTTTTTTTTTTTTTTTTTTTTAAACGGTGTGCTACAATTGTTGCATATTTGAGAAATTTTTGTGGAGTAGAATGGCTAATCTCTCATGTCTGCTTGTAGTGTGGTGGTTTAGATAGAAAAATTTGAATATTCAAGGAAAATAATACAGATTTTAAAAACTGATTTTCATTACTAAAAATTAGACCTTAACATGCCTGAAAAAATTAAATACCTCATAACAGAAACCCTAATTGCAACAATCTTTGTTCTTGAAATATACATGTGATTCCTCCATACCAAACAGAAGCTGAATCAGAGGATTGACAATGGGATATGCTAACGACCAGGGTCAATAACCAGTGACCTAAATGAAATGACCAAAATCCTTGTCATCTCTTAGCTGTTTGGTTGGGTAGATTGCTATCTCTGTGGGAGGCCTTTTTCTCTTTTTTGCTAACTGGTGCACCGTTGATAGCCCACTTCAACTTCCCTAGATAGATATAACAGGGGCCCATTTAGACCACTGCTATCTGATCGATCCTCCCACTGGTTCATGGAATAAAACCTGCCAGCCTATCGAAGACGGAAGAGGATAATAACACATTTTGTCCAAAAAGTATCACAAACACAGTCTCCTGCCCAAGAAAACATAGTTGAAATAAACATGCAGCATACAACTTGAACAGAACAGTAAATGCTAAAGGAACATTATAGACCTTATAGAGGGGGAGTGTGTGTTAAAAATGGGATTAAACTTGGATGTTTTTGGATCTAAAACATGAGCTCAGATTATGATATTTAACAATATTATATCATTTATGTAATGACCAGAAGATCATCTACATAAGTTAGATAGATCTGTCCTTTACAAACTTCTAATCTAAGGGACAGATCACATAATTATTCATTGGAGTGGCCAATATGATTACTTGCATATAGATAACTCATGTGAGTTGAGGTTGCAGAATCTGGAGGGAGATGATAATTCATACAAAATTATCCTTTCCTTTTTCTTCTTAACCCTTCCCCTCACCTGATTTCTTGCTGTGTTTTTAATCCTTGCCTCTTTTCTCTATGTGCCTTTACCATGGAGCTTTAAGTAAATTTTACTGTAAGGTTAGATTGCTGATATATTGGACTTTCAGGGGAACCAATGTCCGACCCTTTAACAGAATACTGCAATAATATATCGAATACAGCTCTTGGCTCTGTGGTTATAAAAGAACTGTCAGTACTTGTGAGTGGTAACTACATTCTAATCATTCTTGGTGGTGGTATTTGTATAGGTTGTGGAGAGCACCTTGTAAGGACCATACTGGCCAGAGAATGTTCACGTGCTTTGCAAACAGAAGATGCCCACCAGGCTCTACTAGAGACTATGCAAAACAAGTTTATTAGTAAGTATACAATTCATCAGAAAACTGCCTAATCCTGCATGTTTTTTCATTTCTGTTTGAAAAGCAAAACTGTCCATTAAAATATAATCAGAGATATATTTGCAGTTCCTCTTAGAGCTACTCGATGATCTTGAAGCGGTAGACAGAGATTAAATAGTATGTTGCAATGTATTTAGTGAATGATAAATTACACTAAAGAAATGTGTTACTTGATTGGGAAGTCATTGAATGTTAAGAGCCAGGGAACAGATGATTTAGAGAAAGAAATTTCGTAGGCTGAATCACTGACTATAGTATAGAATGAGTTTGTTAAGAATTAGTGGTTTAATAATTATAGAGGCTATAAAATGATTCTTCCTATGCTCTTTTTTTTTTACCTTGTGGAAATTAAGATCCATTTGATCTTTTTATTAAAAATCCTTTGTGTGGCTAGATTCTGGTTTATGAATTGCATAATTAAATTTTTTTCTGAAAAAGAAATAAAGATTTCACTGAAGACAGTAAATAGAAAAGTCAAACACTGATTTTTTTTTCTTCCCCCTTAATCTAGAGATTACAACTGTGGATCCTATTAATTCATTTTATGTCACATATTTTTAACTATTTTGTTGAACATACAGATGAAAAATATGAATTCGAAACTTGAGCAAAATAAAGTAAGAAAACAAATGTCACCCAAAATTTGGATGTCAGGTTTTCACCATCTAATGAATTCTAGGTAAACCTAGGGGCCAGGAGATATCATAGATTACAGTGAGACTTTTGGCATATGTAATATGTCAGGCTGCACTGAAGTCTAATCTTCCAACATTTGAAAGTATAAGTAGTGTTTAAGTTCCTAAGCAATTGTGCCTCTTAAGTGTGCAAGTACCTTCCTTCGTGGTGATGTGGTCATAGGCAGTGCCTTATTGGAAAACTTCTTAACTGCAACTAATTGCTTATTTTTATTTCAGTCTAGAAAGCCCATGTTAAACCTAGAGAGAGAGATAGACACACACACACAGAGTATATAGGTGTGTGAGTCTCTAGCACAGTGATACTCAGACTGAGGCTCAGGAGCCACAAGTAGCTCATCAATGTGACTCCTGTGGCTCTTTGCAGCACATGATATTATAACACTATGATCTTATGTAGTGGATTGTTCTATTTTTAAATGATAAGTGGCTATTACATGTCTGATGCTGGTAAGCCAATTGCCAGCTCTGGCTGAGGCCTAGGCATCAGGTGACAAACTCATAGCTGGAAGCCAGGCCAATTCACTTGTGTATTGGTATAGATCAAAATGATTGTTAAAGGTATAAGAATGGATTTGGTTTTTAAACTTCATGAAAACTAAAGGGATGTTAAATGCACGGTTTTCACTTATCTATATTTTGTTATAATTAGGGCCCTACTAAAGTCATCATATTTTAGATAATACTTAGTCCTGCCATAAGTGCAGGAGTTGGACTAGATGACCTCTCGAGGTCCTGTCCAGTTCTGTGATTGCCATCCAGCTCTGAAGGCAAAGCCAACACCAGCAGCAGCGCAAAAGTAAAGATGGCAATATTACGACGCCCCTACAATGGCTTTATGACCACCCCTCCATGATTCCATTTTGGGTCAGGACTCCTACAGTTTCAACACTGTGAAATTTCAGATTTAAATATCTGAAACTGTGAAATTAAGATTTTTTAAATCTTATGACCGTGAAATTTACCAAAATGGATCATGAATATACACATCTTATGTAATTTAGATAATCCATCAAACAAGAAAGAGGCCATGTGTAATGCAAATGAAGAACTTTTAACAGGAAAGTGCTAATTGTTGAGCATTTGAAGCCCAGTGATCATTGTATGTCATGATCAGAGATCAAAATCTCTTAATGCATTCCTCTCTCTCCACAATTGAAGGAAGAACCCATGTGGGTAGTCATCCTGTCAAGTTCTTTTCTCTGAGAAGAGGCTATAAGTATGGACACAAGGAAAAATTCTTCATCTCTGGAGTGTTTGGAGTCTAAGAGGGCAGAATAACTAAACGAGAAGACGGAAATCCCCAGAATTATTTTGGATAGCCCTGAAAGACTTTTGGGAAACTAGCAGATTATACTTTCAAATGGTAGAAGAGATTTAGTAGACTGTGACTCACCCGTACGTACATTTTTACCTGCTTTAACCTCTCAATAACTCTCATTCCTTTTTCTTAGCTAATAAACCTTTAGTTAGTTTCCTATAGAATTGGCTGGCAGTATTGTCTTTTGATGTGAGATCTAGGATGGAGACTGACCTGTATTTTGTGGAAACGGAGAGAAAAACTCTCTGATAGGTTCGGTTTGGGATACGGGGGGTTAAGCGAGACAGTGATGATTCTAGGGGTTTGCTTAACCAATAAACCCTTTATTTTATAATAAACAATTCTATCCTTATAATAAACAGTTCTATTTCTACAATAAACAGTTTCACAGCAAGCAATTGCACAGCAAACAGTGATAGCAAAGGGCAGGAGAACTCCGTGCACGAAAGGACAAAATGTGCCACCCAAGACTTTAGCGTTTTGTGATCTCTCCTGGATCAACGCGTGGCTGCCAGCATGTGACACTAGGGTGCCCGGTTTTGGAGTTCCCCAAAGAAGTTACAAGACAAACACAACAGAAAACAGTTAATCCATACTCACAAACATTATATACAGGTATACTATGCTGGCCAAATTCAGTTGCCGTTTGCTTTAGATACTGCAGACGGGAGAGAGCCACTGTGAGTGATCAGTTCACAGTGAAGCGGGCTAGTGAAGATGTGTCAGCCCGCCGAGCCAACACGACCAAGAGATACAGGGGTGCCAGGTAGATTCAATTCCTCTCTGCCTTCTGCTACCTGGGTTTGAACTTTTATAGTTTCCCCTGGTCAGCAGAGGCTAAGCCCCATTGGTTGCTATTTGCTGCATGACCTTCTAAGGTCATGGCTCAGAGTTTAGCCAACCAGGTGCTCCTGATTTCCCGGGCAGGTATGAACCAGCCAACCAGGTGATTACAATTATCCTGGGCAGTTGCTGACCATGCACCAGACGGGTGGGGTCACTTCATTTCCTTATAAGGAGACAGGTACATGCGGCTCGTGCTGCTGAGTCAACCCTCCCTAGGCTGCCTCTTTATCCACATGGGGGGGGGGGGGGGCAGTGCATGTGGTGCTGCAGACGCCACTATGCAATTCAGTCTCCACATGTTTGTAACTGGTCTCTTGGGACTGGGTACAGTCTGAATATTTTGTGATTTTTGGTGTAATCTGTTTATCACATAGTCCAGCTTGCCTGTGTGGCAAGATAGACTAGAGTGTCTAAGGGCACAGGCTGTGACTCCATGATAAGACCAATACAGTGATCCAGGAGTTCATATTTGTTACTGGTGTGGTGAAATCTAATTATAGAACATACCTCCAGTTTGAGATGTCTGCCCTGCTTTTGACAGTCTGCCCTGAGGTAGGCACTCATGGTCGTGAGCCACTCCAGATAGCATGATAATGTGGTGTATAAATTCAATGTTCTTTAGTATGAAATCTTGTAAATCCAGTACAAACAGTGTTAAAGGACATTATTATATTGAACACTACCTAGTCTTTTATCTGCTTCCTCCTATGGAGCTAATAGTGAAGAGAATAATAGAGAAAGCTGAAATGTTTGGTGAAGATCTTGAAAACCATAGTAAACACAAACCCCCTTAATATTATCACCTGTTGGTAGTTTTCAGTGCTGGCTGCTCAGGACAGGCAATTGTATCTGTAGTATACAGGTCAAAATACCACACATTTAGAGCAAGGATACAGAAACAGGCTGGAGAGAGAAGAATGGAACTGAAGTAAGAATGGGAACTGGATTATGGAGAAAACAGGACTATCCCTTAGAGTATATTTCTTTCCTGGTTTAGAGTCCTCACTGTAACCCTTGAAAGCCAGATTCAGCAAAGCACTTGAGCTCTATTAAAGTCGATTGGACTTAAGTACATTGTTGGGTGCTTTTGCTGAGCTTGGGTCTTCTCCTGCCTACTCGTCCTCACTTGTCATGCAGTTTGTTGCATTATGGCTTTTCTTAAAAAGCTGTGCTTGTGAGTGTTTCAGAATGGATTCTTCTGCACAAGCACTTCAGCAAGGTAAACTTAATTTTTAGTAGTCTTGAGGAATGTATTGTCAATAGGCTGTCCAGATAGGACAAAATAATGAGAGGACAGTAGCATCCATGGTTCTCTGTTGATCCAGGTGGTAAGTGCATAGATAACCTTTGTGACTTCATAACTCTGCTGCTACATGCAAGGGTTTGGGAGGAGAAAAGAAAGGGTGCTGTGGAGGAAAACATGAGTAAAATAATAAGTTAGAATAGTGTAATATTGATGGAACAAATACTGAGGAATCAGAAACAGAAGATAGTGCGCAAAAATCTTGAGAAGGGAAACATGAGAGCCTTTGGTCGTAAATTTAAGTAAAAAAAATTGATGTAAATGAAACTATTCTGAAAAGATTAAAAGAAATGCCAGTATATAGAAAGAGAAAGTGAAAAGAGATTAGTTTGAAAAAGTCTGTAGACTTTTTCAAATTTAGTGTATGGCAGTAAGGCTATTTGAAAACCAACACAGTAACAATTTATACATATAGTTTTACAGTGTGTCATAGTTACCTCTGACAGGTGCTTTATAAAAACATGAGAAAGAAGGGCAGATTGACTTAAATGTTTTGTGTGATAGGGCATCTGTGTTTTTCTGTGTCTAACCTGGATCTTCTGTACTGACTGCAAGTTAAGGAGACTCCTCCAAAAGCAGCTCTTCCTCTTGGTGACTAATTAGAAAAACATCTTACTCTATGAAAGATTTGCTAGAAGCCATAGATAAACAAGCTGGTCTGTGGGAGGAACAGAAGGGCCATTCAGTAGTGACAAACTTGGGGCTGTTCAAGTGAGGCAGTTTTTGGCAAAGTAGGAATAAAGTCTATGTGGAATGAAAAGTGTTATTAATCTTGTTAGGTGGGACAGAGTAAAATTTTTTAACTAGGACTGTGCTTACACTTGATTTTAAAGATTATCATCCTTCCTGGAGATGAAAATTTTCTGATTACAGGCAGAATACTGGAAGTCAGGGAATCTGGGTTCAGTCCCTGGCTTTGTCCCAGAGGTACTGTCTGAAATTAATTAGTTGCTTTGCTTCAGTATGCCATATATTCCCCATTTGTAATGGGGATAATGGTGCCTAAACTCACAGGAGTTGTGAGCATTAATTCGTTCATGTTTCCAAAACGCTTGGAAAGATCCAAATAAAAAAAGACGAAATGTACAGTACCCACTGTCAAAATGCTCATTGCTTTGTTAAGAATGAAGAAAAATCATGTACTTATTTTGTAATGTGCATCAGACCCTCTTTGTTACTAAATCCTATTTATTCTATATTCTCAGTCACTGCTTTCAAAAAATATTTGATACATGTTAGAAATTGATCCGTTACTCATACTTACTATTAATGCATAAGTGGTATTTGTGAATGAATACAGAAAATCCAGCTGAATCTTACTGCTTTCAGTAACACATCAACAGAAGAGTATCAAACTTAATAGTGCAGTTTTGAGAGTGCTTGGAAATTCTGACAATCAGGAACAAAGTTAATTCTTGAAAAATATTACCCAAAGAGTAAAATATGCTTTGTGCTTAAATATTAGCCTTATACTAAGTAGCCGTTACGTTCTTGTGGACTTCCGTAGATGTTGATTTTCGCTGATATAAAGCTTACTTAAGCTATATCATATCATACAAGTTTTCCTTCTACTGTGAAATAACTGGATAAATTAAGTTAATAGCCTACAATAGACAACATGGCTCGTTTTTTTGCTCTTCTTTTTTAAACTCGTACTTTGTGGTCACATTAAACTTCTGATAAAATAGTTCTGGACCAAGCCAAAATGAATGGTTTGCCAAGGCAGAACTGAAGTGGATAGTCAAATGTAAAAAGGTAGCTTAGTTGTTTTGGACCCATGGACAGCTGATTTTGGCCTTTGACATCAGATCCTTGCTTCCTGTTTACAGAACTGTTGAAATCTCCACAGAAACGTAGGAATTCTTCCAACTAGGGAATGGCTTTGGAGCTGTTTAAACAGCAGGTGATGAACAAACCAATGGCAGATGTGCTTCCTTCATCCCTTTATATCGGGCCAAAATATTATGGATAACACACAATTTATGGTTGAGTAGGAGGTGGGGAAATTAAATTTAGACTTTTGTAAATGGAATGGGTTTAATGTAATAAATAGATAGAAAAATAGTAGATTGGTACACAGAATAAGAATGGTGTTCTATAAACACAAATATCTTTCATACAAAACAGTGGATTTTGTTACTCATCCATCCCTTTTAAATGTGGCCAAGTTTGTGGAATGCAGACTTGAGAGTAAAGTGCGTGCCATCTTGTAGGCAGGAGATTCAGGCATCTAACAATGGAAATATTATGAATTGTAGTTTAGAATTTCTTATAAAGTGTTTTTTAAAAAACCCTTTGAAAACTATAAACAGAATCTGATGGTTGTTCAGTTCTAGGAGGCAAAAATATATATATTTTTTTAAATCTTGTTGCCTACGTTACTGTATTAATGTATTTTAGGGTACAGTTTATATACAAAATAACTTATCTGCTTTTGTTAGTTATCATTGGGAAACAATTTATGTATAGTGTTGGTTACTATAACATTAAATAAATCAGTGGAAAATAACTAAATGGGTGGGGTTGTAGTGCAAGTTCTGTAACAGTATCCATTATCTGAGACTTTGTGTAATCTGGATTCAGTCCAGGAAATATAATAGAAATGGCATTAGTGGTGGTGATGGATAATCTCTTGATGTTCAAGGATGATGGGCAGACCTCCATTCTCATATTCCTGGACCTCTCTGTAATATTTGTTCATGATACTGCTGTCCCATCTGAGGGAGGTTGCTGAAGTCAAGGAAAAGGCACTGAAATTGTTTGAGATCTTCCTTGAGGGATGCATTTAAAGGGTTTGGATGGGCAACTGCAAGTGAGATGGCATCTGGTGGCAAAGGTGCAGAGTCTCACAGGATCAATTCTCTTTTACCTCTTCTTCAGTGCTTACCTTAAACCACTGGGAGAAATGGTGAGAGATTGTGAACCCAAATGTCAAGATAATGCATAAGTTTACCTAATCTTCGTAACACGACTGTATTATTAGACCAGGCTTGCTAAATACTGGTCTGAAATTATTTTATGAATGAATACCAGCTGGCTGAAGTTGAACCCTAGGAAGCTGGAGATCATGCTTATTGGAGAAGGAAAACACTTTGAGGACTGAGTGCTCCTGAATTCTTTAAGTACACCAAGCTCTTGCATACTAGCATCTGCAAGTAAAACATCCTACTTTCTATGCCTGACTGTATGACTGCATCCTATTCTGGTGGATGATGCCTTGACTTCAGTTCTTGCACTCCCTTTTACTCCTGACAAGATTACAGCAAAAGAGTCTACCCTGGTTATGAAAGCATCAGCTCTTTGGAAACAACAACTAATACAAAATACAGCTGCATGCTTCAAACCTGTCCTCTGTGGTCTCTGCTGGCTTCCTATACAGTATCATATCAAATTCAAGATCTTGGTCTTTATCTTCAAGGTACCTTATGATATGGGTTCAGGATATCGAAAATCACCTAAAGCCCTGGAATGAAAATCATGGTTGACAACACCACTCCTCATGCACAAAGTAATGGTCTATATAGTAAGGGTAGGACCCCCACAGGACTGAAGAACGTTAATTTCATGACCGTCCATTCCAAATGCAAGGTGTTTTCCAGCGACATTGCTTTCACTTGTGCTGTCACATATATACACTCATATACTAGCCATTTTCTCGCTGGAGGGAGAGAAGGAAAAAGGACCACTGATTACTCAACTCCTGGCTGGCCAAGTTTTAAAATCTAATTTCCTGATTTAGAATGTTGATTAAACATGTAATGATACTGTTATTTAACATCATCTTATAGACTGCAGTGGACAATAACGACTAGAAAAATTGATCCATTTTGTCTAAATCGCCAGTCATCGGGATTGGCTCAAAAAGGCAAGTAAACTCTGGAAGGGGAATCTGCCAAGGAAACCTTGCAAACACCACCCTAGGGAGAAGGGTTTGACGTTCTTTGGAGCTCCCAGGATGGGAGCTCTCCTAATACGACTAAGGTTGTAGTAATTGATGGGGAAAAGATCCATACTCAGACAGCCACGGGACTGGCAGGGGACAAAGTTACACAGCATGACCACTTCCTTGCTCTGCCATAGCGCCATTTTACCTCCCAGAACCTTTGCAGCATCCTTTGTGGTCTGGAGGGGGAGAAAATTGTGCCATGGAGGCATTGCTGCCCCTTTCCCATGTGAGCAGAGAGAGGTCCTGCTGAGGAAAGGCTGTACCAGTCCTAGAATAAGAGAAACATACTGCACATTAACAGTAAATATACTCTATGTATTTTAAATATATATAAGTTTTTAAAATAAAGTTAAGATTGTTAACACTCCTTTGTGGAATAAAACTACAGTTAACACCTTATTAAACTCTAATGCTTGATGCAACGAGTTGGATTAGATAAATCAGGTGGTCCTTTCCAACCCTATCATGAAGGTTAGTGATTCTTTTTTTTAGAAAAGAGAATGGAAATGCTTTCCTCCATGAAATTCACTAATTGGTGTAAAGTCTTTGATTGTTGGATTTGGAATCCTAAAAAAATCTAGTAAAAAGTACTTTGTTTTTAAGAGCGACCTAAAAATGCTAATGTGCATTCACATTATTAATATGGAGAGGAAAAACTTAAAATAGAGAACCAGGGTTTGCCAGTGCTTACTCCATGCAGTGATAAGTTTGGTCTGAAAACCCACAACCCACCTTGTTTACTAAGCACTGTACCTTACTGACATGAAAGTGAAACTGCCAAAGGGCCAAGAAGTCCTTGGAGAGGTAATTGGTAAAGAAGCTAATATCTCTCCTTTTCTTCAGACCAGAATCTGATGAATAAATTTAGCAGTACAACTGGAAATCTGGTATTCACCATCAAAACAGCATTGTTTAGTTATTTGTGTGTATGTTTTTCTGTTTTTAAAAAAGAAATCCCTCTAATGTAATATATGTGGAAACATATACACCATCTGTGAATCTATAAAATATAAGTAATAGAACACTTATGAAAACTTTACTAAAAAGCATTGTTGCAGCATTTATCATTTGCTTAAGACAATGAGCATATGGCTCCTTGAATGAAATTTTCTCTCTCTAGATGCGCTTACTATTCTTATGTTTTTTGTTAGGTTTTGTTTTTTTTTGTTAACACTGGAGAGCATTTTAAAAACATCTTTTGGTAGGTGTTTTAGCAGGCCTGCTTCTTCTGCTGTATCAAAGAGCTGTTTATGGTTCTCCTAAATCAGCAGTTCTCAATCTTTTTTTCCCCGAGTACCACTCGGGCCAGGTACAGTCGGGTCAAGTACCACTTGACCCGACTGTACCCGACCTGAGTACCACTCGGGGAAAAAAAAGGGAGGGGACTTGCGACGGGGTTTCACGGCGGCGGTGGGAGGGATTTGCGGTGGGGTTTCGCGGCGGCGGGGAGAGACGGGCGGCGGGGTTTTCGGCGGCGGGGTTTCACACGGGCGGGTGGGAGGGCCCTTCCGGCGGCGGCGGATTCAGCGGCGCGCGTACCACCCAGCCTGCCGCTAAGTACCACCGGTGGTACGCGTACCACTGGTTGAGAACCGCTGTCCTAAATGAACATGTATTTTTAATGGAAAGCACTATATTAAACTGCATAAATGTCTTTAAAAATCTAACCTGTAAAGTCTCAAGCAGAGTAAAAATTTTTACTGCAGTTTCTTTAAAAATCCAATTTATTTTAAATTGCTGTGGTAGTTTGTAACTTTGTCATCCTAAAATTAAGAGATCCAGATCTCTTAATCCAGATGCTTTCTTTTGCTCAAACATTTAACAAATGAAGGTGCATTAAATTAAAAGTAGCACTCCATTTAGTGTATATTCATGTCAATTACCTTTACCTGTATATAGCTTTAGCACTAAGTTTAATATGATGCATAGCAGCAGCATAGATCAGGCAAATTACTTCATTTTAATTTGAGGTGTGCACAGGTTTAATAAATCCAATAGTGTGGTTGAAAATGCTCATCATTGTGGACTAATGGCCTGTGAATATTCTTTAGTAACATAGTATAAAAGTATTTAAAATTGAGAAGTGTTAATTCATTTGTACTGTATCAGTATTACTTAATAGTTTTGCCACTTAAGTGCTTATATCTTTCCCATAGTAAATGTTTACATTCAAATTATCAAGACATAAAAAGTTAATTACAGTGGAGCAAGTGGTGGTTTCTGTAATATGGAAGACAGTAAATCTAAATACAATACACCTGATGGGGGGACTGGGTAGTCCAAGGAGCTGGTAACAGTAAGTAGAACACTAATTCTACTGAGTTTCACATCTGCCCTAGATTGAATTTACCTACTAGCTATCATCCTATATCAGATCTTTAATACTCTAAATTAAGAGTTGGTACTAAGTCTGGATATCTAATAGCTAGGTCCCCATCATTACTAAATACACCACAAAAATTGAATACTCTTGTTGTCAATCTTGGCTGAGGTTAATGTTTAAATGGACTTAGAAACTAAGTTGCCCCTCCTAGATACCTGCCCTTCCAGGGCGGGGCTGAATGCTGAGGCAAACCGGCAGGGTTTTGTGTAGTATCTTTGCACTATTGTATGTTTTATATCTGTTCTGTGGATCACGCTCTGGTGGTTTTAGTCTAACAACCTTTCATAAGGACTAGAGTCCCTTAAAAATTGGTCAGTTATCTACCCAGTCTCATTTTATAGACAACTTATTTGTCATGCAGTTTCTGAGAGGAAACCTGTGTGCTTTAACCTGTCTTTACATTGATACTCAGCCTCAATCTCTCCCACTGAATTCAATGGATATAGTGAGTACCGAGCTCCTGTGAAAATTGCGTTGGTTGTATTGTGGAGACCATTATTAAATTAAAAAATAAGGCATACGAATATATGTAAGGAATCCCTTCATAGCGCTTTCCAAGTATCAAATAGGAATAAACTGCAGAATCATTAAGTTCTGAAGTTGGGTTAAGTGGGTGCTAAAGTCCATCATTGTAAAACATAATTTATGTACCCGCTGCACAAAGTTACTGAAGGGCATGTTGCCTTTTTACAGATATGGGTTGTTATTTAATGGCTTGATTAATCAGGTTTATATCTCTGGATACTGTATGCCAAATTCTTCCTTGTTATGTTGGAGTAAACCTCTGTTGAATTACACGAAGCTTAAACTGGTGTAGCTGAGAGTATAATTTGGTCCTATCTCTGTTAGATTTGCAGTTTGCACACCAGTGGCCAAAACACAGATTTGCGTAGCATCTGCATCTTTTCTCTGCAATAAAATACATTTTCAGGCAACCAATATACCACACATTTTTACTAAAGTTCTAATTTTATGTTAAGGTTTGTACAAAGAGCTTGAAGTGGGATAAGCAAAATCAGTGTGGTAGTACTGGATCCTATCCTTTTAGTAACACACCAGGATGAATACAATATACAGGATAAAATTTCAGTAGAATACATTTCAGGTTCTCATGTCTTTTAAAACTACTAAAAAAACCCTGAACAAATAAGAAAAATGCCCTGCCAAGTGTTCCTTTTAATTGCTGTTCATGTTTCCCATAGCAGTCTGTACTCCTCTTTTCTCCCTAATGTCTTGCTTGCAACAGATGCTGTTTTTAGAGCTAAGAGGATAAAATATGTTTAAACTTAGAGTTCAGGAAGAGTTAAGGGCACTCAGCACTTTACAAAGTCAAATCCCATGTGCATAGCACTGACATGTAGGAATAAAACAGGTTCAAGATCTTCTTTATGTCAGTGTTTTTAGATAACTGACCTCGATGTGTGTGGTATCAAACCTATCTAGCATCCAACATAGCTAGGCTAAGCAGATGGCACTCTTCGTGTATGCCGTCTTTATGGCTGTTATAAAATACCTACAACTCCTTTAGTACATCTAGAGTCGTGTAGTAATATGAGAAAATAAGTGTACCTATCGAACAAATAATGTTTTAAATAAATAAATATGGATTTACTCCTTCCTGTTTTAATTAGATGAATAAGGAACATTCTTTACCTAAACAATTTGAAGGATGTGTTCTTCTTCGAGTGATGGTCCCTATTGTATTCATGGAGGGTTATATGCATGCGCCATGCATCCAGAGATGGAGATTTTGAAAGTAGTAGTGTCCATTAGTCCGCACATGTGCCCTTGGTCCGTCTCATGATTTCATCTGAGGCAATAAAGGGCAGGGTGGACTTGACCATGCCCCCAGTTCCTTCTCACTGCCATATGGGCCGAGTTGGAGCCTCTGCTGATTTCTCATCTCTTGTGACACACTTTCTAAAACATAGAAAAAGACTATTTGTTTTATTCATGTATATAATTAGTATTTTGTTATTTTTGTAGTTGTTTTAGTGTTAGAAGTAGTTTTAAGGATTTTGGGATGCTGGTCTCCCTTTCCCACCTCTCCCAGCACCCATGTCTGGGTACTAGATAACACTGAAGACACCGGGGTTTAAGATCTTATATTTCCTGTCCCTGCTTGTTCTCGGTCAACAACGAATACCAACTCTGCCTTTGCTGCTTGGGGGAATCCCACATCACATCCAGGTGCAGTATCTGCCTCTCCTCAGCCCATACCTGGGAAGGCTGGGCTCTCTGCCTCAAGAAACACCTCATGGAGGTCACTATAAGGCTGCAGTCGGATCCAGGCTGGGGAACCCCCCAAGTACATTGGCCTGAGCAATCAAGGAGTGCGCCTCCTATTACGGAGCTCCAGTCCAGTTCTGCTGGTACTAGCACTACGTCCCATTTGTGAGGCAAGGAAGCATGTGCATAAGCATGGCAGTAAGTCGTCCTCAAGGCCAAAGAAGAACGTTGCATCCTCCACAAATTCCAGCCATGGAGAAGCAGCACATTCCAAGGCTCACAAACATGACAAGTCGCATACAACACTGGACCTGTCGGTCCTAGTTACTGAGCCATGTACCGCTTCCGGATCGGTACCGCCAAAGTCAAGGGAACCTTTGATTCCAAGAAGTCCTCTGCTCTAGTTCTGGCTCTGGTTCCAACTGTAAAGTGAGTACTGCTGACACCAAAGAGGCTTGAGTTGGCACCCAGACCTTTTGAACCATTTGCCGTGGAAGAGGTGAACTCTCCATATCTCCCAGCACACTCACTTCCTAAAAGAATATGCTCTCCTGCATTGGACTTACCTCCTTCAGGTCATGTTCAGACCACACCACCATTCGAACAAGGGTCTGACTTCTCAGCACTGGAGGACTCAGATGGAACGCAAAGTCCCCCCATCCTGTACCATCACCATAAATATCCAGAGGCTCCGCCTGCTCAGTGACATTCCCCTCCCTTTCCTCAACACAGGAGCCATTGGTACCCCACTCTGTGGGGCCCTCTGCAGCAACCACCAAATCCACCTGGTTGGCTGTACTGGGAGTCTTGGTTCCAGTATCCATAAGAACGGCCATACTGGGTCAGACCAATGGTCCACCTAGCCCAGTATCCTCTCTTCCAACAGTGGCCAATGGCAGGTACTTCAGAGGGAATGAACAGAACAGGTAATCCTCAAATGATCCATCCCTTGTTGCCCATTGCCAGCTTCTCGCAAACCAGAGGCTAGGGATACTTCAGAGCATGGTTTTGCATCCCTGTCCATCCTGCTAATAGCCATTGATGAACCTATCCTCCCTGAATTTATCTAGTTTTTTGTTAACCCCTTTTATAGTCTTGGCCTTCACAAAATCTTCTCCTCTGCATGTCAGCACGTCCTCTGTTTCTGCTGCTAGCTTTTCCGGAACTGCTCACGCAACACAACGGCAGGATCAGATACCCTGATCCTCAGATGAGTCACCTGAGAGCTTGGGTTTTGGATGGGCATCTTTGCTAAAATGGGAGTGTTCGTTGGCAGTACAAGATATCCTGTTGAGTAGCAGGAAAGAATTCACGAGATGGTCCTATAGAGCCAAGTGGAAACATTTCGCCTCCTGGGCCTAGCAGAAGGGTCTTGCCCCTGAGGCTTTACGCATTCCTCTTCTCTTGGACTGTCTCCTGTCCCTGAAGGCATCAGGACCCACTCTCAACTCCATCAAGATGCATGTAGCGGCCATTAGTGCTCTCCACTGTGGAAGGGCACTCTGTCTTTGCACACCCCTTGACTGAAAGGTTCTGAAGGGCCTCCTACAAACTTATCCTCTCATTCAACCCATCACTCCCCAGTGGGACCTCAACCTGATCCTCACGGCATTGATGAGATTGCCCTTGGAACCTCTGGCCTCCTGCTCCCTATTTGTCCTATCCATGAAGGTCACCTTCCTAATAGCTTTTTTGTGAGATGGGTTGGCGAATTGGGGGCCATGTGGGTGGATCCCCTCTTTACCATGTTCCATAAGGAAAAGGTTTCTTTGCATTCCAAGTTTCTGCTAAAAATTGTTTTCCGCTTTCACCTCAACCAACCCATACACTTACCTGCCTTGTTTCCAAAGCCACACACCTTAGCAGAGGAATGGCACCTTCATTCCCTTGACGTCTGTAGGGCCCTGGCATTTTACCTGCAGAGGAGAAGGCCATTCAGGAAGTCCCCTGGACTGTTTATTACTAGAGCAGAAAGGATTAAGTGGCAAGCCATCTCCACTTAGCGGATTTCTAAGTGGGTTTTGGGGTGCATTATGCTCTGCTATCGTTTTAGTGGAGCTTTTTCCACCCCTTGGGGTATGAGCCCACTCCATGAGAGTACACGCATCAACTACTGCCACACTTCATGACATGCCTTGGGGCTTACAGACATATGTAGGGTGGCCATGTGGAGTTTGGTACATACCTTTTTTCCTATTAACCTTGATGCAAGACTCTGCGATGGATGCCTCATTCGGCACAGCTGTTCTCCATCACATGGTTCCGTCATCTTCCTCACACCCTTCTCCTAATTAGGTACTGCTTGTTAATCACCTTTAGTGGAATAAAATAGGGACCATCACTCGAAGCAAAAGAGGAAGTTACTTACCTGTAACTGGAGGTTCTTCGAGATGTGTGGTCCCTATCTGTATTCCAATCCTGCCCTCCTTCCCCTCTGCTGCAGATTTCTTGATTTGTGTTGGAGAAGGAACTGAGGACGCAGCTGGTCCACCCCACCCTTTATCACCTCGGACAAAACTATGAGACGGACCAAGGGTGCATGTGCAAACCTACTACTTTCAAAATCTCTGGCCGCAGATGCCTGGTGCATGCGTATAACCCTCAGTGGAATACAGCTAGGAAATATACATCTCGAAGAACCTCCAGTTACAGGTAAGTAATTTCTTATTTTAATAAGTTTTTTCAGTAATTATTTCTCAGCCTTCCTTTATATATGGGATGCAGTAGGGAGGGACATTTTCCTGTTTTAGACATGTATAGAAATAGTGTGTAACCTGCAGCAGATAAGGTGATCAGAAGATTAAGAACTTTATCTAAAAAGATTTGTAAAAAAGTATCTTCAACTTTCAGAATAACTGGGCTGAACATGTTAAACTTGCTGCTGTATGCAGAGATACTATGTTTTCTTAATTCCTTATTTTGTATGTGCCATTGTGCTCAACCCTGCCAATTTTGCATTGAATGTTTAGATAGAAATATATTCTACTGAAGAAACTTGAACACACAAGCCTTACCTGTGTATGCTTGACATTTTTTAATGATTTTCTACTGGTGTACCTCCACAGTGTGAATCTCAACGATAAGAACATTAGTGTTGCCTTTTATCAACACTAAAAGCTGATTTTTGTTGACAAATTTCTGTAGTGTAGACCAGCCCTAAGGATGCAACCTTACTGTGCTAAATGTATTTAATTCTCTAGTTTTTAAAAAAACCTAATAGAAAATTG
Organism: Emydura macquarii macquarii; assembly: GCF_026122565.2. Lineage (NCBI taxonomy): Eukaryota > Metazoa > Chordata > Testudines > Chelidae > Emydura > Emydura macquarii. The sequence continues at coordinate 43,855,484 of NW_027132813.1, forward strand.
AAAACAGCAAAAAGGGAGCAGCTCTGAAGTTAACTTCAGGATTTTTACAAAATGCCAACAAATCTCTGACCATTTAATTTCATTGAAGTAGCCTGTGTAGAGGACCCAATCCTGTAAACCTTTGAGCCCATGCCTAACTTTAAGACAATGGACTAGCCATATGTTTACAGATGAGCATGTGCAGAGTGTTTTCAGGTTGGGGCCATAATGTAGCTAGCTGTGCGTGCATGTGTAGTGCAACTCCTTGGAGTGACATTTTCAGTTTAAGGAAATCTTCAACCACACATGATTGGTACCAGTTTTTAAATTTTTTGTATTCTTTTAAAATTGCTTTTTAAAGCTTTTATAAAGCACTTACTCAGTTTGAAGCTTCAAAGTTCAGGCATTTTTTAGTTCCTTCATAATCACTTCAATGAGGAAAGTGAAGTTTTATTTGATTTTTTGTTCCACTTTCCAAGAACTCCAAACCAGCTAAACTTTTTTTGCCAAACTTTTTTTTTAAAAAGAAATCTTATTTTGAGCAGGGATTGAGAATGGAAAATTTCAGGCCCAAAGGTGCTTTTCACAATGCTATATGAATGAATTGAAAGCTAATGAAAACCACTTTGGAACTTTAACTATAATAGTCAGTTTGGAGAAAGCCCTCTACATCTTTTTAAATTCTTATAACTCAGAGCATGTTTTTGTGGAAAAAAAACTAAATGTACTATTTCTTCTCCTTTCTCCTGCTTTACTTGTAGGCCAATAAGTATACCTGGGTAAAGGAATGTACTGTAACTTTGAAACTTCTTGTAAGTGCCAGCAAACAAATCCCTATGAAAATGAAAAGGGTCTAAGGAAAATGTAGCATTAAATGTTTTGGCACTAATTTTATAACTGGGAAGGAAATCTACAGCCAGGGCTTCTGTTAAGTGGGAACACAATCTTACATCAGTTATTCATGTTCCTAAAAATTTGGTTGGCTGCTGGATAACAATTCTAGGTGCAGATGAAGAAAGTGAATTTACTTTGGAAAGTAAAGGCATTTGTGGCTGGCTTTATTTGCAAACATTTCTTTTGTATACTGGTGTTGGGTGCTAAAGGGTGAAAACTTAGGAAAAGTGAATGATTAACTCCCAGTTGAAGCCACAGGAATGTTATGAGCTGTAATGGCCATGCTAAGTGGTTATACAGAGTAAGGTGACTTTTGTTACCATCACAATTACGCTTTACTACCTACCCATCTTGACTTTACACTGAACAGCCATGTCTTGCAGTAGTATGGAAGTTGTTTGCTTTTTTAATATTTGCTTCTTGCCACTTATTTATCAAGGTTCAACAATAATATATGAATATCTAACACATTTTTTACTTTGTCAAATCAATGTAAAGTGAACTAGGCACTCCAGTTTCTAAAAGGAGAACCCTAATTCTTCAATATCAAATTGTAATGACTAGCTAGATATTCATATGTGGGTGTATTGTACTGTATTATAAACACTCTAGTTAAAATATGTGGTATAAAGGATTTTAAAAATAAAATTTGCCGATGGCCAACTTACCAATATTTTGATGACTAGTAAATGAGGCTATTCTTCAGACAACATGTCAACCGAGTTTTAATATTTTCATACAACACAATCTATTTTATTTGAATATGAAACACCACCATGGGGGGGGGAAGACACATTTTTGTGTGATGCATACTGAATTAAGGGTCAATTCTGCCAGGCATTGAGCTCTTTCTAGCATGCTACTGAACTTTCAACTCCCATTTTAGTTAGTGGTTGAGGATGCTATGTCCATTGCAGAATCAGTATCAATAAGCTAAACTCTACTCTCAAATATTCATGTGGAACTTTTATGTATGATAATGTGCTGTCATGCATCTACTAGCAGAATTTGACTCTAATTATGTTCCTCATGTTTTGACATTTTAGTATTCACTATCTCTGCAATGCTACATAGCAATGAATTTGGTTTACGTGAACTGACACTTATGTGAATCTTTCTGATGGCTACTCTTATACTGAAAAGTGAAGTCACTTTGATGCTGGAAATTTTGGAGTTCAATGTTAAAGAGAAAGCAGTTTTTCTTTATCCACCAGGGTTATCCAAAGACAGATACACTATCTAAATATTAGACATTTTAAAAAATCTGGTCCTTTATTTTTCTAAAACTCAATTCTAGAGTCTGAAAATTTTGCAAGCACATCTGTTTGCATGTGGAAAAACAGACATACAAAGACCTCATTTGCACTGCAAATGTGGGGCTTTACAGGGTGCATTTGTAAAGACTATTCAAAAAATTTATTATATGCAGTAAAGCTGTCTTCCACCATTGATCCACAATACAGGAACTTTTAAAAATAAAATAAGGAAACTCAGATGTTTTGTTTTACTTTGAATGACTTGTCATTACAACACCAGACACCAGCAGTTCTTTAATTGGAGATTAGTGACATCAAGCCTGTCCCCAGCAAATTCTACTTTCTATTTGAAGTATAAACAATGAGAGTTCTGTAGCACTTTAAAGACTAACAAATTTAATTTCAGCAGGCATAAGCTTTCGTGGGCTTCAGCCCACTTCCTCAGATGCAGTTGGTAGAAATAATACAGCAAATGCCTCCTATATATGTTGCCAATATTTGCTGTATTATTTCTACCAACTGTATCTGAGGAAGTGGGCTGAAGCCCATGAAAGCTTATGCCTGCTGAAATTAAATTTGTTAGTCTTTAAAGTGCTACAGAACTCTCGTTGTTTTTGCTGTATACAGACTAACATGGCTACCCCTCTGGAACTCTTCTATTTGAAGTATGGTAACATAAAAATGAGATTCATAGACAGTTCATTTGTAAAGGATTGCTGCATTTGTCATCAGATTAAAGTTACTTGACCTTCAGCTTTATATTTTACAGCACCACCCAGTGTGCTATAATCATGTGAAACTGGACTGCTTGTTGTGTTCCATTGAATTATAACATTTTGAACTACTCTAGTTAATCGGGGTGTCAGTGTTTTTAATTTAAACAGTAACAAAAAATTTCAGAATTTCACACCTGCACGGGAATAGCAGGAAAATATTCCTTTCGAAACTTTGTCTACAATGCCATTTTTCAGTTTAACATTTTCCTCTAAGTGCACATATTATATAGCTGGGCTTTTTGCTGGAGTAGTTCTGACTAGTTCAGAGACCTCAGCCTGCTTAGTACTATGGCAAACACCATTACAAATCCTTTTAACCTTTTATTAAAGGTACAGAAATGATGGGAAGACAGTTAATACTTTAAAATATTAAGTAAGGCTTTCATTTCAACAACATCCCTTGTTCCCTTTCCCTTTAGCAGAAGAGAGTTTTAAAAGGAAAACACCCCTTTTTTGACATTAAAAAATGGTATCGTGCCCAGAAATTTAACTTTAACCCCTTTTGGAGGGGCACTTCTTCCCCGCATCCCACTCTAGGAGGAGCTCGCTCTTTCTCCCCTGCCATGGCCCCAGGAGGCACTCGCCCTCCTCCTACCCCCAGCACTATGGCCAGAGGAGTTCTGTGCCCCCCATGTTTATTGTCGGGGGCATACTCCTGCTTGCTCCCCTTTGGTGCACACCCCTGGTAATTACTGCTCTTTTGGGCAAAAGAGAAGTTAGTTAAGTTGGACTGGAGCTGTTGCTGCTTCTGCTGTTCAAGTCCAATCCCATTTCATACCAGTTGTTGGTTGGGATTCAGCTGGAGGTGGTAATGGTGGCTATGTCATCTGAATCCCTCTTTCTGGTCTGATCTGGTCAGGACAACTTTCAGGATTAGGATGAAGAAGGTCCTGGGTCCCAGGAGACAGTGGGGTTGGAACCCAGGATGGTGAAACGTGCCTCCCATCTGTTCTTTTGACTGTTCTTTAAGGACCCAGAAAGTGAGTGATGGATGGTATAGCCCATTCCCTCATTATTTTGTCCACCAATTAGACCTAATAGACACACCAATTTTGGTTAATTAATTTCTGGCCCCACATTTTCTCATTTACTGACCATAATTTAAAAACCGTTCCTGAGTTATATCAGTAGAGCTTTTTGTTTACACCAATTTAGTTTTTCTGTTTCCTTTGTGTACCTTTTTTCATCAACATTTATTTTAGGTTATTGTGACATATTATGAACTTTTACATACTTTTTACAGTTGAACTCACAGTTAGAGTAAACTTCTAGGCCCCGTTATCACAACAGGCTCATGGAACTGCAGTAAGCTTTCTGGGATAGGAAGTGCCCTTTGTTTGTGTAATGGGACCCCAACCAAGTTGAAGTCTCGGCACCAGCATAGTAGAGCTGGTCAAAATTTTTTTGACAGTTTTCTGTCAAAATATAAATGTTTTGGCACAGAAAAAGTAGAAACACTTAATGTCAAAATGTATAGTTGAACAATATATATGTATATTTTAATATTACTATAAAAACATTAAAATATTTTGACACTACTGAAACAAAATATTTAGATGGTTCCCACTCAAAATTATTGTTTTGTGGGAAATTTCAGCTTTTCATTTTGAATAAGAATGAAAAAGCATTCAAAATTTCCAGTTCCTGAACAGCTCCACACCACAGTAACAATCTGTGAGATCCTGCTTGGGGTACCCGGAAATGTGAGCCACAGTGTTATCCTTCTCATCTTCAGCAAGTGAAAGAAACAACACATACCAGCTTGTTAATTTAGCTGAAGTCTTAACACTTCCGTGTAATACAGGGGACTGAGAGGGTTTGTAATAAAACAAGAATAAGTTCATAACAAAGATTTAAATAATAATAAGTAAGAATTAAAGAAACAAATAAAAGAAAACAAAACATGCTTTCTAGTGACTAAAACTTAATGTCAATAAGTTATCTTTGTCTAAGCAGGTTTCTCACTAATAGTCAGTTTCCAACTACTCTTGCTTTCCAGAGCAAGAGGATCCAGCTTTCAAAGGCTCAGAGGGTGCTGAACCCTAAGTCCCCTCAGTGGCAGATAACCAAAGTGGCTTTTTGGTTGTCTTGATATTCACCAAAGTTCATTGTCTCTGGTTCAAGAGCAAGGAAGACTTCCTCGGGTTCAGATTCTGTCCCCTGTCTTGCTGGTTAAGTAGTCTTTTCCCCTGCTTGATGGCTTTGTTTAACTTATATGTAAATGTACTTGCATTGTTTTCTGTTTGCAGTCATGCTGGTCAGACATGTAAATACACGTTCCTTTGTCTAAGGCAGGCTACACTTGTGCACCGCCTGCTAAACACATTTTAAGAACATATTTCCAGCACACATTTATAATGCTTTTGTATATACCCTATACATAGACCATGCAATGATTTTTGGCACCAGCGTGTTACTAGTTTGCATATGATACCTTACATGACCTCTTTTAAATACGGGTTATGACAGCAGTGTTTTGGGTCAATGTGTGTGTCAGGCCCGATATGAGTCATAGTATGGTGCACCCTCTGCCAGCTAAATATTAATAGGTAAATATTAGGTAATAGGTAAATATAGATAAATATTAATAGGTTCTTATCCCAGTTGTGGCTTCATCTCGTGTAACCATGAGCAATCTGTCATTGTAACAATCTAAAAATAGGTATAATAATTCTTGTCTACCTCTAGGGATGTTATGGTCTAACTAATTAGTGTTTGTAAAATGCTATGAGCCCATAGGATGAAAAGTGCCTTCTGGGTACAAAGTAGTATATTTATTACAAAACTATTTTCTTCTAATAAAGTATATGAAATAGCTGGCTATCGCAATACTATATTTCCAAATTTGGGGTAATAACCATTCTTGCAACTACTCAATCAAAATTAAGGCCAATTACCTAACTTTATATTTGATATTTATATTTACTATTGTGGCATGAAAGTGTTTTTAGTTCATATTTAAACTATAAAATACTTTCCTCATTTAAAGATGTAGGAATCTCATTTCAAGTCACAGTGCAGATAAAGGGACACTTAAAGTTCATTTGGCTAATGTTCAACAATTACAGCTTCTGATAGAATGCCCATTAAATAGTATATCTCTCTTTTAAAGTCTCGTTTAAAAAATTAAAAATTCTTCAAGTGGTTGCACATTGTCCATTCCACTTCAGGAGTGTGCATGTCCAGCATACCAGAGCTGGGGATTTTTCCCTTAGCAATATTCTTTGGGATAGCATATGCACTCTTAACACTCATGTGCTGTCGTCTGATGGTATAAAGAGTGGGGCTCTTCTTGGCCTCCCTCATGTCCTTCTTACCACCTGTGATCAGTAGTCGAAATGCATTGACTGGTTTTTCAAGTCGTTTCCCTACTAACAATTGGATTTCTTCTCTCTATATATAGTTAATGATATTCTGTTTTGTATGAGTGTTGATGCTCAGTAACAGGGAATGCCTCGATGTCTGGGCGTGAAGCCTGGTGCCCGTTGTAGGAAATCTATGCCAATTAGTGATTTTCATTCCATGGATTTCCTTGGTGAGAGCCACTGTGACAGATTCACACCACTTGCCACTAGACTGGTGCCTCCTGCTGGTTGTCTGGGCATTAGCTTCAAGCCGATGCCCACATCCCCGGTCTGCTCATGATCATTCTTCCTCCCAGTTCAACTGTGGCTCTTTCCACAGCTGTTAGGAACCACAGCATCTTCTTCATGACTCGGCCCTCTGGCCAAGCCACAATCTTGCTCAATGCAGGTGGTCAGTACTTCGACCTTGGCTAGGAATGCCCCTGCAGACATTGTGGTGTTTCCCCCCCAAAAGGAGATTGTCAGAGGGAAAGCACCAGTCCCCCCTCTCCGGTGCCAAGGAAATAGCACATTCCTTTAAGGCAGGAAGACTCAGATCTCCAGTACCATCTACTAGCAGAGCATTGGATATGGAAGGTAGTGTGTCAGCATTGAAGAGTCACTCCCTGGAACCGACCTCTGCTTCTTCCCTACAAAGAAAATCAACTGTGGCACCTGTCTCTGGGCAATCAAGACTGTCCTTTGCTGAAATGCCAACATTCTCGGTGCAGCAACTGCTGGATCATGGTAGCCACTTGGTGCTGATGGCATCTGAGGCTTACTCAGCATCTGAGTGCCAGATTCTCCAATTGCCCACAAGATGAGCTTGCTGATACCAGTTGCTTCTCAAGCTCCAGTATGCTCAACAGAAGTATCTCCCAGTACTTAGAGGCAGACATAGCATGCCATGGTACCATCTGTGGTCAGATCCTCAGAGCACCCACCTCTTTCTCACTCAGTGCCATCCAAGGGTAAGCCCAATGCATTATCCCCAGTACCAGCATTACTCAGGAGACATCCTCTGTCCCTAGCACGGACAGATAAAGCACCACCATGGCCTTCAGACTATTCCAGATCCTCCTCAGAGTCTGAGGTGGACTCCTGTGCACTTCATTCCCAGGAGAAGAGACTGTACCCACCATTGTCTTCATGGGGAAGTTCCTCATCCTGGTACCCATCTGACTTTGCAACTTGTTCCCAAGGCTGAGGTCCATGGAGCAGTTGGGGCTGGAGTCCTATGCCACATTAGTGGTCTTTTTGGAACTCTTGAAGTATGCCTCCTACTTCAAGATCCTCCCCAGTTACTGTTGCATCACAATCTCTTTGCAGGCACTGAACCAGTTCACACAAGTCACTCAGATCTCTATCTATAGTACTCGTAGTGGTACTGAGTAAGAACCTCAGGTTACTGAGCATTAGCCACCCCATTACATGAAGGTCAAACTCATCCTTCTCTATGCTCTTCCTCCTCATCGCCTAATGAGGCTGTGGTGGCTGTGGATTCCTGGCTCTATATGGTGACAACAGGGCATACCAAGATTTGTTAAAGAGAGTGGCCAGCTCTCCGGATATTCAGGTAGAAGTAATTCAAGAGACTTCCCATAGACTGGGGACATAGTGAGTGCTGCAGGACCTTCCAGAGTGGCTCAGTCTATAAACAAAGCCTTTTTGGATTCTATAAAATCTTAGTGGCAAATGCCATCCTCTACCTCCAACAGCTAAAAACTGTGAGAAGTATCATGTGCCCTTAAGGGTATGAGCATTCGTACACTCACTCTTCCCCAGGTTCCTTAAAGGTATTGATGGTGAATGAGAGTGTGCATCAGGTATGACATTTTCTACCCCAAAGGACAAAGCGGCAAGGAGATTAGATTTATTTGGTAGAAAAGTTTTTATTCCACATCTGGTCTATAGTTTTGTGTCTGTAATCAGCAGGTCTTATTGCCCAGATATAATTTCTCCCTCTGGGATAATATGTTAAAGCCGGCGTAGCTTGTCAGCCCAGGCAAATGAGGCACAGCTTAGCCAAGAATTCCTAAAAGCTACAAAATGCATTCTGCCTACCAGCAGTGGAGGCTCCAGCTCCCAAGTTCACTTGCTGCTGATTCACTATAAATAAGGTAAGCTTTTAAATAGTTGTTAAATTATACATTGAGTAGGGGTGGAAATAACTATTTTGTGATTTATGATTCAGCCGCCACTGCATTAAAGTTCTCGGACAAGTTGATCGAGGATACCAGACAGGAATTCCAGGCCATGTTAGACAAAGACAAATGGCTGGCGTGGACCTCTCTTCAAGCAGCCTTAGATGAGGCTGACTCTGCAGCCAGAATTATAGCATCTGCAATAACTGTATGCAGATATTTGTGGCTGCAGTCATCAAATCTCCCTCCAGAGATCCAGCAGACAATCCAGGATTTCCCCTTTGTCTATTTTTTCCAACAGGTTGTCCCATTTCTTATGTACTTTGCTCATATTACCTTGGATTGATGGTTCTAAGCACTGTAGAACAATTAAACCCTGCATTTTATTTCCCTCTCTCCCTCTCTACCCCATTCCCTGCCCCTCTTCAGGGACCATTCTCACAAGGCTGTTTTCCTCCAACAGGTGCAGTCTGTTCTGCAGTTGGGAACTATAGAAGATGTTCCCCTTCTCCACTGAAGGAAGGATTTCTGTTTGATACTTTTTGATTCCAAAGGCAAAAGGAGGTCTCAGGCCATTTTGGACCTGAGATATATAAAGAAAATAAAGTTTTACATGGTCACCCTAGCCTCCATCATCCCCTCCCTACATCCTAGTGACTGGTACTCTGCTGTCAAAGTGAACATACATTTCCATGTAGCTATCCACCAAAGTCACAAGACATTCCTAAGATGTCAGATAATACCCAAATCAGTCTATGATGCTCCCCTTTGACCTGTCTGTAGCCCATGAGTATTTACAAAATGCCTAGTGGTGGTAGCTGCATTTCTAAGGAAAGCAGGTGTACAAGTGTTTCACTACCTTGATGACTGGCTTGTACAAGGTCAATCCAAGCTCCAAATGGAAATCAATTTGGCCAGGATCCAGTCCCTTTTCAAATATCTGGGTATGTTAATCAATGATGGCAAATCGGTCTTCTCTATAGTACAGAGAACAGTTTGATAGGGGCAATCCTAGACTCTACAGTGGCCAATGTGTGCATGGGAATTCCCTTTACCTTAACTCTGCCAATGATGACTCTCATTACAGACCCTTTTTCTCTAGGTTAGGGAGTTCACCTAGACAATTTACAGACTCAAGGATTATGACTGCATCAAGGTCTAGCTCTCCACATAATGTACCAAAGTTGTGATCAATTTGTTTTGCATGTTGGTTTTTTTTTTCCTCATGTCAATGGAGTGACTTTAAAAGTCTCCACAGACAATGCTGCAAGCATGTTCTGCGTGAACAGACATGAGGGGCGAGATCAGATTGTCAAGAAGAAATGGATCTTTGGGAAATTTGTATCAACAATGCAATACCTCTCAAAGCCTCTCACTTCCCTGGTGCCACAGCCTGGCAGATCATCTAAGCAGGTGGTTCAGTGGAGAACATGAGCAGTCTCTCAGGCTGGATGTTGTGAGATTCATTTTTCAGACTTGGGGAATTCCACACACAGATCTGTTTGCCACTCGACTGAACAGAAAATGTCATCTGTTTTGTTCCAGGGCATGTAACAGTCAGGACTTCCTTTCAGATGCTTTCCTCTCTTGGAAAGAAAAGCTGCTTTATGTCTATTCTCTGATTTGTCTGCTTCAGGAGGTGTTATACAGAATGATTTTCTAATGATCCTCCTAGAACCAGCTTGGCCTCACCAGCATTGGTTCTCCACACTTCTGAGCCTGTCAGTCAGGATTCCTTTGGCTCTATCTTGGGATCTGAACATAATTTCCCAGTACCACAATCGGATGCTACACCCCAACCTATCTACACTCCATCTTGTGTCATGGATGCTCCATGCTTAACCCCTCAAGTGGCAGGGTGTTATGTAGATAGGTAAAACATCTTTTTGAACAGCAAGAAGCCATCTAGCAGGTATTCTTACCTGTTGAAGCAGTTTCACCAGTCCTGGCTTCAAATCCAGCAAGTTTCATGCATTTGTTGCGACTGAAGCAACAAGGCCTCTTTTAGTTCTCTCAGAGTTCACCAGGCAGCTCTCTCCACATTATACTCACCAAATGAGGGCTGCTCAGTATTGTCTAACCCTATGTCAGTCGGGTTCTTGAAGGGTTTGGACAAGCTGTACCCCCATATTAAGGATCCTTCTCCTCCCTGGGACTTGAATTTGGTGCTGGCAATGTTGGTGGGTTCTCTCTTCAAACTGATGACTACTTGTTCTTTGCTTCATCCATCTACAAAGGTAGCTTGGTGGTCATTACCTCCACAAGAAAGGGGGACAGAATTACTTGCATTGGTTGTATATCCTCCTTATGTAAATTTTATAAGGACAAGATATATTACATCCTCATCTGAAGTTCCTAAGGTTGTCTCAGCGCTCCATCTTAATCAAGCAATAAACTTACTGACTAAGCCCCATTCTCATAAGGACAGAAAAAGGCTTTATGCCTTGGATGTCTGAAAAGCATTGGCTTTTTACTTGGATAGAACAAGATCAGTTAGATCATCATCTCTCAGCTGTTTATTTCACTTGCAGACAGGATGAAAGGCCTCCTGGTCTCCATGCAAAGATTTTATCCTGGATTTCTTCCTGCTTCAGACAGTGATATGATATTGCCAAAGTACCTCCACGAAGCATGGTAGTAGCGCATTCCACAAGATCCCAAGCAACGTCCACAGTTTTTCTGGCTCAGGTACCTATAAGGGACATTTGTAAAGCTGCAACACAGTCAAGAGTGTGTACTTTTACAAGTCACTATGCTATATCTCAGCAATCCAGAGATGATGCAAAATTTGGGTGAGCAGTTCTATAATCACTGTTAAGGTAGACTCTGAAACCCACCCTTTTGCAGACTGAACTGCTTTTAAGTCACCTGAAGTGGAATGTAAATGTATAATCACTCAAATTAAAAAAGGTTACTGACCTGTTCTGTAATTGATGTTCTTCAAGATATGTTGCACATTTCCATTCCACAACCCACTGTCCTTCCCTTCTATGTCAGAATCTCTAGCTAGTAAGAAGGGACTGAGGAGGGTTGGTGGCAGCTCTGCCATTTATACAATTGGACTGCAGCACAAGAATGCTAAAAAGTTGCATGCACTGCCCCAACAGGTAGTTCTAAGGGGAAAAATCTCTGGCTCTGGTGCACTGGGCGCACACATTCTTGAAGTGGAATGGACAAATGGACAAATTGAAAAAAGGAAAAAGGAAACAAACTGGAAAAATGGCTCAAATATCCCCAACTTTATTAAGCTATGAAAATCTTCAGTATTGCTTCTAAATATGAAAGGGCCAAAATGTTCGAACACTTGATTTTCAGGTTGACAGTCTCTCTCCAATGGCAATTTGTTTCTCAACTCTGACAGTAAGCTAAGGTTCAGTTTTTAATTCCCTTAATGTGAGAACAAATGGATATAGAATCATAAAACTTAAATTTTCAGATCCTTTTTCTTAAATATAGACTCTTTTCAATATATTTTGCCTTTTTTTTTTTTTAAAGATACTGGTAAACATGGCATGTGATAACATGACTAATTTTCTTTAACTTGATGCCCCATGGTGTTTAAAGATAAAAGTATAAAATCAAAATATAACAACACACTGGAATACATATGGTACACAAATGCTCTCAGGCTAATATCTGATCTCAGGTACTCCAGTTTAAATCCAGAATAACTCCATTAAAATCAAGGAAGTTGCTCTACATTTATATTGGTGTAACTGATATCTGAAACAAACCTTGGTATCTATACTTACACCATTATATACCTTCCTACACATAGGCATAGATCTTTAAAAAACATTTTAGGGCCCAGTTCTGCCATCTGATCTGTCTAGTGTAGACCCCTACATCAACATGGAGTATCTTAGACTTCAGTGGGACTACATAGGCATAAGGGCCTGCTTACGTTAATCAAATGACAGGTTTGGGACTTTACTTTCTACCTGTCATATGGGACAGCAAATTGTTCTAGAAATACTGACATTCTTAGGAAGTGGTGGACGCTAACCTTAAACCCAAATATATAGAGTGATTTAGAGTGTATTATCAACCAATTACATTTAATTAGCGTATGGGGAGATGGAGTAGATGGTAACTTCTGGGGGGTAGGTACTATCTATGGGTTTATACAGTACCTAGCACATTTGAACTTCAATTCTGATTGGGACTGCAGGTGCTATCTCAGTGTGAATCAGTAATGAAACTAAGGGCCTGTCTGTACACTGGGGTAATGTGCCCTATGGGAGTGTGATTTCTAAGGTGCACTAAAGAGTTATGCATTAATTGGTCTGTGTAGACCTTCCTGGCGCGCACTTAAGGTTCCTGAACATACTTTAACAAAGTGGTATTTGAACAGCACTACAGTAAAGCATGCTCTCTATGGACCCCTCTGGACAGGGATGAAAGTTGGCAGAGTTAAGGCTGTATGGTATTAAAAAGGGGCACTTTAACACTGTATTTCTCAGCTTTCTACCACTTGTTTCTTTTATTGTAACCATAACACTTTTTTGTAAGGGAATCTAAATTCGACATTTCTTGGCTTCCTAGCACAGTTTTCATGTTCTGGAAGATACCATCAAGTGCTTGCAACCTTAACTGTGTGTTAGTGAAGCTTTTTTGGGGGGTGGGCGGGGAACAGGTTGTTAATGGTGTAGGAAAAAATCACAAATTAGAATAAACTTAACATTTAATACTTATGGTAACTAAAAAATAAAAATTCCCTGCCTTCTTGGAATAAATGTAGTTTGATCAAACAGCAATTTGGTTTAGTCTGTTTGGTCTCATCAGGTGTAATAATCCTTTTTAAGCCACAATACCCTATATGTCACCAATTTGAGGATGGGCCCTGCCCCAACTGAAAGGGATGGCAAAATTTTAATTTCACTGGAAGTAGGATCTGATACTAAAGTCTGAGCACCCGCAACTCCCACTGAAATCCAAAGTCCTCAGGATTGAGACATTGAAATTCAAGTCACCCACAGAATTCTATTACTAGAAATATTTGTGTTAGATACTGTGTCTTCTTATTTGTTTGAAATATATTCTAAGGTAGTAAATCAGAGCTTTGCAGTTGTGCTCCAGACCACTAAGCAAAAGGGTACTAAATGACCTTGAAGAGCTGATCAAAGCTTGTCAGTTGTTTTTATATATGTTTTTATCCTTTAATCTGGTTGTATTTCCATTCTGAAGAAAATAATGAATATTCAGCCCTTCGTGCTAAAGCTGTCTTGGCAGTTCTCAATGTTACTTTTGCCAAGTGGACGATGGGGGAGTCTAGGTCTGCCTGACCCATCAAGTGAGTACAACATTTACCCATCAGAAACAATGACAATTCTCAAAAGAGAAATGAAATTGACATTTATTTAGAAATATTATCATGAGTTGGCAGTTTCTTCAGCCCTGGGTGGCAAGTTTAAAGGGAAGTAGGCAAATTAAAAAAACATCCTTTTGCAAGTAACAACTCCCTCCCTCCCAATTCTACCTAGGTTCACCTTTTCTAGCCAATGAAGATGGTGTACTTGGTGGAGTGATAGTTCTTCGATCTTGCAGATGTTCTGCAGAGCCTGACTCTTTACAAGAAAAGCAGACTCTACTAGGTAAGAAGATTTTTGTATTGTTTTATTGTGAACAGGAGATGCTGAGATTACGAACCATGCAAGGGGTGAAATAAAAATCACATGTAATTGAAAGCCATAAATAGGGGCATTTGGTGTAAAAAGTAAGCATCTGTTACTGTCATTGAAATACTTTGGATCAAGAAAGCTCTGAAGGAGGGACAGAGTGGAAGTTGTAAATATTTTTTGTCTTTGAAAAGTGTGGGTGAGACTATGCCTCTTAAATTGCCATTTGTGAACTTAAATGTGATCCATATTGCTGTATGGAGCCAGAGCCCTTTTAGACACAATGTAGACAAACTAATGTTTTCATTTTAGTTGCTTGGATTCTTTTTTTTTTTTTTTTTTTAAATACATTTAAAACACTTTCTTGCAATATAGAACATCACATTTCTGGTCAAGAAGGACATATGCACCCACATACATCCTGCTGTTAATGCTGGTCAATACTTTGCATGCCAACATGTGCTAGATAATGTTTACCTCTTCATTCTTTGAGACAAGAACTTTTATGATGGTTTGGAACATGACTTGAAATTTGGCAGTGGGGGTCACTTGGGCCATAGGGTTCAGAAATTCTCTTTGCTATTCCCATGAAAATCCATCCAGATAAGTCTCAGAACTGATATGTGAATGTGCACAATAGGACTTGACATGTGTTTGTTCCTGAAATGCCTAATTATTCAGTCTACACTGTGGACTTCATCCCTGCTTGGCCTCTAGACAGATGTCATACAAAACGAGTCATTCTTTTCTTCCTGCTATTACTGCTTTTCTCCTATCAAAATATTCTTTGGACTAAGGGAATTTGCACTGGTCTGGGAACCAGAAGATCATATGTTTTTCTTGCCTTCTCTGCTGATTGCTAATAATGTGTGCACATTGCAACCTTTGCAACTTCATTACTACTGTGGAAGGGAGACAAGCATAAGTCTCACAATTTTATGGAATGATTAACGGTCACTTGTGGCATAAGTAGGAATGGAACCCAGAGACCATATCTTCCACTCCCATTCCAGCCCTTTCGTGCTGCTTGAGCATTACAAAAGGAGTGGAATCTGGCTGAAGCTATTAAGTCAATAAATCCTTCATCAGAAGTTAACTTTGTGTTAGTAATCCTGGCTTCTACACCAACACTTTCCCACTGCACCGCAGTGTAGAAGTCATGAAAGGCTAAAGGGGAAGGAGTTGGGGCAGCAGATTTCTACTTATACTGTGCCAATTGACAGCTAATGTATGGTCCCTTACGTGTCATAGCTAATTGTCCATAAGTTAGAGCTGCATGAGGGTCACCATAATATTATGTTGGAGCTGGAGCAGCTTGAAAATCAGAGCCATAACCAGTCACATTACCTCTTCACATTACCTCTTAAAAAGAACCTGTCAAATTTATATCTAGCTATATCGTCTGTAAAAAGAGCTATTCATGCATATGTAACCCACTGTTTCATTATTGTTCCTTTTTAGTGGTTGACCCAAAGATAATGGTATTAGCTGGCAACAGTAATGGTGCAGTTAGTCTTTTAATTCAACTAGTAGAGGTTTTCATGGAAATTAGTGAGAAAAGGTGCTATTCTGATCATGTAGTATGACCTTCTGCATTTACATGGGCTATAGACCCTCACCCAGTTTCTGAATCAAGCCTTTAACTTCTGACTGAGCTATAACATATTTTTAGAAAGATATCTAATCTTGATTTAAAATGTCAAGTGCTGGAAAATCCACGACATCCATATGTAAATTAATTATCTTTAATTAATAACCTTATTTATTTAAATTATTAATTAAGCTGCACTCTTAAAGCAGATTATTAATTAATTATCAAATTTTTTTTTTTAAAACTTAAAGGCTACATCTACACTACAAACTAGGAGTGTGATTCAGAGCTTGTGTACACATACTCAACTAGGTCTCATTTGAGATAGCACTCTAAAAATATAGTAGTGTAGTCATAGTGACACAGACAACAGTGGTATGGGCAGTGGCAGTAATGGTACAGGCTAGCCATCCCTCATAGATACCCACATTGTTCAGGTTGGCTTGTACTTGGAGTGGTTAACCTGTGCCACCACTGCTGCTGCCTGTGCTACTGTGGTGATGCTGCTATTTTTAGCATGCTAGCTCAGTTGAGAGCTAGTATTAAGTATGTGTACATGAGCTGGAAATCACACTCCTAGCATATAATGTAGACACAGCCTTAGTCTGAATTTGTCTAGTTTAAACTTCCAGCCATTGGATCTTGTTATACATTTTTCCCCTATCAATATCTTCTCTACTTAGGTACCTAGTCTCCTCTTAACCTTCTCCTGGGTAAACTAAATACATTGAGCTTCAGCCTTGTGCTATAAGATGTTTGCAAGACCTGAAATTATTATAGCTCTTTTCTGAAACCTTTGTGATTTTTCAACCTCTTTTATGAAGTGTGTTTGCTAAAACTGGACACAATGGACTGGACACAATCTTATGGTAACTGTTTTGCTAATACTGTATACAGAAGTCATATCACCTCTCCACTCTTACTTGATGATCACCTGTTTATGCATCTGGTGATTGCATTAGCCTAGCAGTGCACTGGAAGGTCTCAGGCCATTGGTTATCTGTCATGATCCCAAAGTCTGTTTGTTTCACTACATCCAGAATATGGTCCCCCATCAATGATCTGGAGGATGGGGTAGATTGCACCCTCAGCAAGTTTGCAGGTGACACTAAGCTAGGGGGAGTGGTAGATACCCTGGAAGGTAAAGATAGGATACAGAAGGACCTAAACAAACTGGAGGATTGGGCCAAAAGAAATCTGATGAGGTTCAACAAGGACAAGTGTAGAGTCCTGCACTTAGGACGGAAGAATCCCATGCACAGTTACAGACTGGGGACCGATGAGCTAGGCAGCAGTTCTGCAGAAAAGGACCTGGGGGTAACAGTGGATAAGAAGCTGGATATGAGCCAGCAGTGTGCCCTGGTTGCCAAGAAGGCTAATAGCATATTGGGCTGCATTAATAGGAGCATTGCCAGCAGATTGCGGGAAGTGATTATTCCCCTCTATTCGGCATTGGTGAGGCCGCATTTGGAGTATTGTGTCCGGTTTTGGGCCCCCACTACAAAAAGGATGTGGAGAAGTTGGAGAGAGTCCAGTGGAGGGCAACAAAAATGATTAGGGGGCTGGAGCACAAGACTTCTGAGGAGAGGCTGAGGGAACTAGGCTTGTTTAGTCTGCAGAAAAGAAGAATGAAAGGGGATTTGATAGCAGCCTTTAAGTACCTGAAAGGGGGTTCCAGGGAGGATGGAGCTAGGCTGTTCTCAGTGGTGGCAGATGACAGAACAAGGTGCAAAGGTCTCGAATTGCAGTGGGGGAGGACTAGGTTGGACATTAGGAAAAAGTTTATCGCTAGGAGGGTGGTGAAGCACTGGAATGGGTTACCTAGGGAGGTGGTGGAATCTCCACCTTTGGAGGTTTTTAAGATGCGGCTTGACAAAGCCCTGGCTGGGATTATTTAGCTGAGGTTAGTCCTGGTTAATCCTGCTTTGATCAGGGGGTTGGACTAGATGACCTCCTGAGATCCCTTCCAACTCTATGATTCTATGATCTTGTAACATACATTTTTTGTTCCAAGAGTAGTCAGGAGGGAGTTACACAATAACAAAAGGGAACAAACATGCACTAAGTTAGCACAAAATCAATAAGTTGATAACAAAATTAATCAAGACATCCAAAAGATGTGAAGAGAAGAAAGTCTTTAATTGCCTACATACCATTGCTAAGGGCCTGGGTAACAAAGAAGAGGAATTGTAATTGTTTGTTTTATGAGCAAAAATTTGACCTAGTTGATATTACTGAAACCTTGTGGGAAGATTCCTATGATTGGAATATTAAAATCAATGGTTATAACCTATTTAGGAAGGATTGAATGAGGGTTATTATTATTGAAAAGGGGAGGGTTATTAAAAATGACAACCTGTTTCCAAGTCATTGACAATGTTGAAGAAAATGTCTGAAATACTTATAGTTGAGTGTCCTAACAGATAAAGTACAAGATGGTGAATTAGTTGATGTCTGCTAAAGAGCATCAAATCACACTAGTAGACAGGATGACCAGCTCCTAAAGCACCTATCTATAATATATGAGGGGGGCAAAGCTGAGTGATCAGGGGGTGGAGAGGACTCCAGTCTGAGTGATATATGTTAGAGATCTCATGCTGGCAGTCCTAAAACATCGTTGGAATTTCTAAGCATTAGAAATAACAATTTCCTAACAAAGTGTTGCATCCAACATGGGGGAAGTCTTTATTTAGACCTTGTCTTGATAAAGGAATTAATCACAGAACTAAAAATTGGTGGTAGCTGATGTATACGTGATCGTGACTTTATCACATATGGTATGTGTGAACAGAATAAAGACCAAACCAGAGGAGGGGGGGGGGGGGCTGTGTGTGTGGGTGTGTGTGTGTGTGTGTGTGTGTGTGTGTGTGTGTGTGTGTGTGTGTGTGTGTGTGTGTGTGTGTGTGTGTGTGTGTGTGTGTGTGTGTGTGTGTGTGTGTGTGTGTACACTTGATGCTTTGAAAGAGCCAGTTTCACAATACTTAAAACAATTGAGCCAAATCAGATGAGAGGAAGAATTTAAATCAAAAAATTTGAATGATAATTGAGAATTGTTTAAGAACATCGTACTAGATGCCCAAAAAGCCACAGTTGAGAGAAATCATGCTGCTTTAAAAAAAACCAAAACACATAATGACTGAGAGGGGAAGTAAAGGCAACTTATATAGAAGAAATGGGAAATTAATAGAAATGAATATAAACCAGAAGTTAGGAATTTGTATATTAATGATGAGGTAGACTGTAAAGAAATCAGAAGTGGTGGAATGAAAAAAACAGAATCATTTTGGGTCAAAATCACTTTGGGGAAGAATGGTAACAAAGGCTCCACTGGGATAGCGCTTAGGGTCTTCTATAGACTCCCAGGATCAGATTTGGATATGGATAGAGACCTCTTTAACATTTTTAATTAAATAAATACTTCTGGGAATTCTGTGATTATGGGAGACTTTAATTTCTCAGGTATAGATTGGAGGACAAGTGCTTTTAATAGTAGTAGGTGTGACACTGGCTGAATTAGGGGGACCATTTGTGATATTATTTAACATCAGTATTTGATCATTACAATAATTCATATGAGATATGCCATGTCAGGGACCATTAGAAAGGTTATAGTTTGCTAAGTATGATGATATTATTTATGTTCATGTGTCATATTTGTATTGAAAGTTATGGATATGTTTGATGTATCTGTATTTCAACTTGTGCTTTGTTTCTGGGTGACTCCCCAGACAGGATGGCTGCAGCACTAGCCTGCTTAATGGCCAATTAAGGAAACTCACAGGTACAGTGGGCCCAGGGGTAGAAGCCAGGGATACACCTGATGAGTCACCAGGACTTACTCATGTGACCCTTGACTCCATCTTATTTCTGTAAATTTCCACAAGCAGCATGGCAAAGGCCAAGGGACATAAAAGGCAGTTGCACCACATCCATTTTGTCTTCAGTCAGTCTTTAGTCTTCAGCCTTCACCTACCTCTGGATTAACTCATCTACAACTGAAGCTGTGAAACAAAGGACTGAGACCCATCCAGGTACTAGATATACACCAGAGGGACTATACAAGTCTGCAAACCCCACAATTCTACTAGAAACCTGATATATATGGGCTTTCAAGTCATTTGTATGTACCTGATTGCTTTAGTCATTTAACATTTATAGTTTGTTTCTTTCCTTTTATAATAAACCTTTAGTTTTAGTTACTAAAGGATTGGCTGGCAGCATGGTATTTTGAGTAAGATCCAAACTTATATTGATTTGGTAATGTGGCTGACTCTGGGGTCAGGAGAACCTTTTTGGTAAAGAGTAGAGTTTTAAATAACTTAACTCTTTACTGGACCTAGTGGCTGATTGGGGACCTGAGACTGAAATTCAGTAAAGGGGGCTGTATATATCTTGTTTTAGCTTCTTGGTGACCAGTCTGGGAATCAAAAGCATTGTTTGTGGCTGGTTAGGAAGTCTGATCAGTGTCATCCACCAGTGCTGGGAGAATCTGCTCTCCTTTTGCAGCCTGCCCTGACTTTGGCATTTTTAGGTGGCTACCCTTGGCCCAGATGGGTCACAGTAGGTCCCAGATATTCCTGTCTGATTTCTTCATCAAATAGTCACCAAACCAACAAGGTGATTCCCTTTTAGATTTAGTATTGGTAAATAGCAAGGATTTCATAGGAGAACTGGTTTAGAGAAAAGCCTTAGTTCAAGTGATCAGTTGAAACTAAATGGGACGATAAACAAAAATAGGTCTGCAATGAGGGTCCTTGATTTCAAAAGAACAAACTTAAAAAAAAAAAAAAAAAAAAAGGGAATTAGTTAGGGAAGTGGACTGGATTAAAGAATTCAAGGATCTAGATGTGGAGGAGGCTTGGAATTATTTAAGTCAAAATTGCAGAAGCTATCTGAAGCTGCATCACAATCAAGGGGAAAAATGTGTAGGAAAGAGTTGCAGACCAAACTGGATGAGCAAGCATCTCAGATAGGTTATTAAGAGAAAGCAGAAAGCCTACAAGGAAAGGAAGATGAGAAGGATCAGCAAGGCAAGATACTTCATGGCGGTTAGAAGGTTTAGGAAAAATGTGAGAACTGCCAAAAGCCAGAGTTGATGCTGCAAAGAAAACTAAAATCAATAGTAAATGGTTCTATAGCCATATAAATAAAAAGAAAACAAGGAAAGAAGTGGGACCACTGAGGTTGGGGTGGAAATGAAAGATAATCTAGTCATGAATACATTGTCTCGGTTTTTAATAAGGGTAATGAGGAGCTTGGGGGTAGTGGCAGGATGGGTTAATGGAAATGAGGGCATGGAAGTAGAAATTACCACAGCTAAGGTGGAAGTAAAATTCAAACATCTTAATGGGTCCAAATTGGGGGTCCCAGATAATCTACATCCAAGACTATTAAAGGAACTGACACATGAAATTGCAAGACCAATAGCAAGGATTTTTAATGAATCCATAAACTCATGAGTCATTCCCTATGACTGGATAATTGCTAATAAAGTACCTATTTTTAAGAAAGTGGAAAAAAATGATGCAGGAAACTACAGGCCTGTTAGTTTGACCTCAATGGTATGCAAGGTCTTGGAACAAATTTTGAAAGAGACAGTAGTTAAGGACATAGAGGTGACCGGTAATTGGGATAAAATATAACAGGTTGGTTTATCTTTTGTAAAACCATGATTTCTTTTCTTTGAGAAGATAACTGATTTTTAGACAAATGAAATATAGTAGATGTGATCTACCTGGATTTCATTAAGGCATTTGACTTGTTACTGCAAGACATTTTGATTAAAGTACTAGAACTGTACAAAATCAACGTCACACATTAAATAGATTAAAAATTTGCTGATATGTCTCAATATGTAACTGTAAATGGGGAAGCATCAACTGGATGTTTCTAATGAAGTTCCACAGTGATCTGTTCTTAGCCCATTTTTATCAATGACCTGGATGGAAATATAAAATCATTAAATAAAAGTTTGTAGATGACAAAGAATGGGACAGTAATAAATCGTCAAGAGGACAAGTCACTGATACAGAGTGATCTGGACCTAATCCCCCTCCCCCCCTCTCTCCCTCTGAGGTTCATGCCCCACAGTTTGGGGACCTCTGAATTAAAGGATTTGAAATCATGTGTTGTTAGAAAAGAGCTCACTCTATTCAGTTTAACAAAAAGAAGATTAAGGGGCCACTTAATCAGTCTATAAATGCCTACACAGGAACAGAGGGACAAGGTGGATGAGGTAATATCTTTTATTGGACCAGCTTCTGTTGGTGAGAGAGTTGGAGTCTCTCTCACCAACAGAAGTTAGTTCAATGAAGTTATTACCTCACACACATTATGTCTCTAATATCCTGGGACCCAACTACACTGCATGCACCGGGAACAGAAATTTGATAATCAAGAGCTCTTCAGTAGAACAAAGTTATAACAAGATCCAGTGGTTGGAAGATGAAGTTAAACAAATTCAAACTGGAAATAAGGTGAAATTTTTAATGGTGAGGGTAATTTAACCATTGGAGCAATCTACCAGGGGATTCTCCATCATGGGCAATTTTAAAATCAAGATTAAATATTTATCTAAAAGGTATACTCTAATTCAAACAGGAATTAATTCAGGAAAGGTCAGCCTCTTGTGTGTATGCATTGTTAGTCTTCTGTGGTCAGGTACTATTTTTCTATAGGACCCCTTCCTCATTGTGTCTACTGGATGGTCAGTGCTCACTGAATAGGTAGCAGTTCAATAATTCTTTTCATCTTCATTTCGTGTGTTGTTCCCATACCTCAGTTATTGCACACTATTCAAACCCAGCACTGAATACAGTTTAATTTTCTCATTGGATCTTCTATGGCACTCATCAGCATAATGTCAGTGCTTCACAAATAGCAGTACAGTTGTCTTCACAACCATCCCTGTAAGCTGCAGAGGTATATATAACCATTTTACATATGAAGAATTAAGGAACAGAGAAATCAAGTATAATTGACAAAAATATCCACTAATTTGGGATGCCCCACTTGAGACACCTATGGCATGATTTTTAGGAGCACTTAACATTTTTCTAACAATATATATTCAAATCACTGTTCTTACTGACTTCAGTTTCAGTTATGAGTGCTCTGCACTTCTGCAAACCAGTTTCCATGTGTCTCAAATTGGGCATTCAGAAAATGAGGAACTCTCAAATAGTGGCCAACTGTGACAAATTTTGGTTTGTGACTTATCCAGCATCACATAAGAACTCTGGCTGGGATAGAATGTGAGTATATTATTAGTAAAAACAAGGGAGCTGAATTAAACTCTTTGAAACAGGGACAGTTTCTGTTGTGTTTGTGTAGTGCCTAGCCCATTGGGGGCCTGGTTCATGACTGAGGCTTTGAAGTGCTACCGCAATACAATTTAACAATAATAATAATAATAATTAATAATAAAGGTTGCGTGGGCAACCTTAGTTCTAGCATGTCCTAACTCTCGAATGCTTGACTCTGCAACCTTAATTCTGTTTTAATGTAGTTTTTAGTGTAATTTCTGAGTTTTTAAACTAAGCAAAAATGAATAAACATATTCATGTGGAAACCTCCTCACCTATCCACTGCGTTGGTCATCAGTAGGTTTGGGACCTTTTGATCCTCAGCACAGGCCTCTCCCACTTGAGGTAGTGAACCAGCTACTAGTGGGGGATCAAACATACTTTATCAGTAGGATTCATAGCTATTAGATGTGGGAGGAATGTTGAGACTTGGGAATCCTGGGTTGAATTCCAGGTGCTGGAGGACAGTGTTCTCTAGTAGTTATAGACCCATCTACTCCTCACCCCCTCTGCATTTCACTCAGGCAGCTTCCTCCTCTTCCTTCTCCACACTTCCTCGGCCCTAGTGGGGGGAGACAGGACATTGGGAGTCCAGGAGTCCCCCTCCTGTTAGTTCCTATGCCCAACACTACGATGGTCCTCTACCTGGGAGGAGTAATGCTAGGAAAGTTCTGCTCAGCCCCTGTAGCCCTGAACTGGAACTTGCTGTATGCAGATGGAATCTTTGGAGAATTTAGCTGCCAAACTCCTGTGAAGATCAGGGGTGTTTGATAAAGACTTGTTACTTTGCTGGGTTTATGTGGATTTTTACAGGGCTGGCAAAAGTCACATCTCTGACACAAAGACCTCACCCTGCCAAATTTCATGTCCCTGTTCTAAAACATGGAAGTGCTAAAGCTTCTCAATTAAATGATTGTATCAGTTTAACCTAGGCAAACTTTATTCTTCCCTAAACTTATTCTGTGAAACAATTAACATTTTTAGCTGTACTTAAAAATCCTCCTGAAGTAGAAACCAGGCATGGAAAACTTCAGCCCAGGTGGAGAGTTTGACCAACCTATATGCAACTGAAAATGGGATTTGTGATGGAGAGTTGGGCAACGATAACTACAGCCTTCACTACCATCAATGCCTCTAATGTGCTGGCTTTCGCCTAGTTTGGAACATACCTCAAGCAGCTTAATCTCTAGGTCCGAGAGTCTTGCCCAAATGGTACCTTGAGAGAAGTGAGAATTACTGACTTTGTAATTCTGCTTTCCATGAAGACAATGTGGATGAGGTAATATCTTTTATTGGACCGACTTCTGTTGGGGAAAGAGACAAGCTTTCAAACTACACGGAGCTCTTCTTCAAGTCTGGTATATCCCTGAAGATATTCTAGCAGGATTCTCACCCACTTGTTTAGAAGGCAGCTCTGTTTTGTGACTTTTAAAAAAATTATATTTATTGATCTATCCCATTTTGAGCCACTAATTGTTCAATTTATTTTGTGACTGACTTATTTCTGCGCGGGAGCCTTCGTTTCTTGTTCAAATGTGAACTGAATGGAAGGTTCCGAAGGTAGCAGATAATCCTAGGTGGCTCTGGACCATTGGTTGTAGGGTTCCCACTACCAGTTTCCTGAAGACCCAGTTCTTAGGCAAAACTCCCCAACATTTTTCTTGAGCTAAAGAACATAAAATCCAGGAGTGTGAGGCTCCTGCCAAAGTTCTGTCTTCAAGGAAGCTGAATTACGAGATGAGTAATTTCTCTTTTCCTTAATTCTAGTCTTTGTCTTTGGGAGTGTTTTCATTTAGATTTATTGTATTGCAGTGAATCCCTCCTGAAGAAGTATATTTTAAATAAATCCTAAGGCCTTGCATTTTAAATCTAAGCTTTTGCACTGCAAATCAAAATCTATACATACATTTTAAAGCAGCTCTAGATGACCTGTTTCATACTGAAACCTCCTGTTGCAAATGTAAGCCGTTTGTTTTTTAAATGTTCCTCCCCTCTGTTCTTTCTCCTGCCAGCCCTCATAGCCACCCACCTTTTTCCTTCTCTCTGTAGCCCATGTCCAGGGCCTCCCTATCACTTCTCCTGGACAATATCTTTACATCCTTCTTTATCCTACTCCTGTTCTGTAACACTCATGAGCTAATCTGCTTGTCAGCATCTATTGCCATTTGATGTTTTTCCCTATATGGAAACTTTTCCAGGACATCACCCTCCCACTGTCCTTTACAGCATGCTGGGAGCAGCAGCAAAATAGACCATGAATAGAGCAAACAATGATTGTAGCACTCTATAAGACTGGGTGAATGTACCAACTGAAGAAGGGAAAGTGACTCTTACAAAATTTTGGGGATGATTAATCTGAAGATGGGACTCTTTCTCACTCTGATTAGAAAGGAGGAAGCAAGTCACTAATTTGGACTCAACTTTAAAAGTATGCACTACCACTTCTCCACCCCCAGAATAACTATTTGTCCTTACCAGGCGCAGCCATCTTTTCTTTCCTCTGTCAAATTCCGAGTTCTCATTCTTGAATGAGCTTTGCTGTTTTGTAACCCAGACTTATGCTATTAAACCATTCAAGTGAATCAGTTTATACCCTGGTTTCATGTGCTGTGGATATAATTTAAAGTACTATAGCATCTGGTGCAAAGAATCCTGGGAAAAATCTGCTACCTGAAGGTGTTAGTGTGCACATGGCTGAGCTAAAAACACAAAATCCTTTGCATGTAGAAATGGAGAAGAAATCAGAAGCCAGTGAACTTTTTAAATGAATAATAAATGTCTTTAAAATGAGTGAGATAACAGGTTTCTTTCTAGTTTGTGATTAGTGTGATTATGCTTAATGTATATAGTAGGTCTACAGAAAAATTATTTCGAGCACATTCCTAGTCCCTCAACATTGATAACATTGAATCTCCATCTTTAGAGGTTTTTAAGCTGCGGCTTGACAAAGCCCTGACTGGGATGATTTAGCTGAGGTTAGCCCTGCTTTGAGCAGGTGTTTGGACTAGATGACCTCCCTTCCAACTCTAATTTCTATGATTCTAACACTTAAGAATCAGGAAGATAACAGGTTTGTATTAATGACCATACTATTTGCATTCAGTAATATTAATGTAAACCCATTATTATTAGTCATTCTTAAACAAAAACAAGCAGTCAATACACCAAAACACTTAAGAATTAGTTTTTTTAAATACTAGTTCACTACATATTATAAATTGTATTTACATAAATTAGTTAACACATTTCTGCATAGAGGGAGAAAAAACTTAATCTGAAAAAACCAGTCAAATGTAATTCATGTAGATCTTGCATTCCATACTGGCGTAGGAGGTATTTTCTTATTCTAATACTGCTCTCTAACATGTTTATTATAACTTCTTGGTAGCCAAATTTTATCACGTAAGAAATTTTAAAATTCTGTAATTTCAGAGGGCTGACTTTTTATTATATTAGAAAATATTGTTCTTACTGGTAAAGAGAGAGAACTAGATATTAAATCTCATACCCAAGAATTGGGAAAAGCACGAAATTGCACTCTCCCTCTCCTGAAGGGGAACAAAGTTATTTAAAAGATTTAATATTTTTGCTGTTACCAAACATACTATAGTCTAAAAAAAAATTGCAGGCTTCCTAGAACACCTATTTAAAAAAAAAGATGCATTTGTTTTAATGTAAGTTGACATTCCAAACTCTCTTGATTTTACTGATATTGGACATTTTGGCAAGCATTAATAAACACATGCGCTTCAAAGAAGGCAGATTCTAGCAACATCTGATAGCATTGTTTATTTCAATTGCATAACAGACCTAATTTTCAAAAAGCTTGTAACCAGGCATTTCAGAGTTCACTGGATTAAAATGACTGCTTGCAAAAGGTGTTTTTTGAAGACTGCAACATCAGTTTTAAATGCGCGTGCATATACATGTGTGTGTTTGTCTCTAAATAAAATACAGGTTGATGTGAATCGAGTCATTACTTTTTATGACTTTATTCTCGATGTTGTAGAAAGTATCAGATTCTGATACTGACTCTCCTGTAGTGGCACCATACTCCTCCAATAGTTATATTAACGTATGTGGCATTGCTTATGTAGTAAAGTGCTGTTCAGAGTAAGGATATCAATTTCTGACGCATAGGTAGTAGCATATTAACACAGCATAAAGCCATGACAGCTGCCTTGAAATCATCCCATGTAGGGATTTCCGCACTACAGTACTTCATGTTTCCATTACTTTACAGGGTCTCCCAGTAAGGCCCTAATTCACCAAAACACTTAAGTATGTGCTTAAATTGAAGTATGCACATAAGTGTGCTGTACTTTGAATCAGGGCTACAAGCCCCTCCTTCCTAGCTGCCCATATTTGACTGATCAGGGACTAAAGAGAATATAGTTGTATGCAGTGCTGGTGCAGCCCTGTTGGTCAGAATACTAGACAAAGTGGATGAGGTAATATCTTTTATTGGAGCAATTTCTGTGGCTGAGAGGGACAAGCCTTCAAGCTACACAGAGCTCTTCCTCAAATCTGGGAAAGCTACTAAGAGCAGGTCTATACTACAAATTAATAGCGGCGCAGCTGCACTGATGTAGCTGCACTGCTGTAGCACTTCTACTTCTACTTCGAAGCTGACTCTGCCAGAACAACAGATGCAAAACCTGCAGACATATCTCCACTGCTACAATGATCAGTACCCCCCACAATACACCTTTCAATATCCATGGAGCCTACAAATGCCTATCATAACATGCACTGTACTTCATGGAGTGCACCATATGCCCCAATAATAACTATGAGGGTGAAACCTGACAATTACTACTACACTGTCAAATGAACACATAACTTTGATAAACACTAAAAATCTTGGTCTTAAGCTATAAACCCAGTGTCCTTATTATTACAACAATGCATAACTAAGGATAAGATTTTGTCCTGGAAGTCACGGATTCCATAACTTCCAGAGCCCTCCGTGAAATTATCCTTTTAAGCTTCTGGAGGCTGTGGGGACCAGAGCTCTCAGCTGCCCCCTGCTGCAAGGATCCCGAAGGAGAAAAGCAGTTCTCAGCCTTCTTAGCCTCGGTGGAGACCCCCCAGCTCCGAGCCACCGCAGGCTGAAGGGGCCCCGCTGTTGTCCTCCAGAGCAAGCGGCGGGGGTCCCCGGCAGCGCAGGCAGCAGAGACCTCATAGCTTCAAGCTGCCACAGGAAGCAGGGATCCTTTCTGCCGTCCATGAGGACAGGTGGCGAGACCCCCGGCTTTGAACCTTCAGAGGTAGCAGAGACTCTGCAGCTGTGAGCTGCAGGCAGCAGGGGGACCTCACATTTCCAGGATCCTTCTGCTGCC
The DNA here is from genome assembly GCF_026122565.2 of Emydura macquarii macquarii. NCBI lineage: Eukaryota > Metazoa > Chordata > Testudines > Chelidae > Emydura > Emydura macquarii. Next base: position 43,883,732 of record NW_027132813.1, read on the forward strand.
CATGGTGGCTCTGATTCCAGGGTCCCCACCACCTGTGGTGGCTGATGGCAGGGTCCCTGGAGCACTCAGCCGCTGTGAGGGAACTCCACAGCCGTCAGCTGCTGTGGGAGATGGAGGAACCCCTATGCCCCCAGCCACGAGGTGGGGGCGGACAGATACCGCATCCCTGAGACACTGTAGAAGGAATCCCAAGCCCCAAGCCGGTGTGGGCATGGGCCCCACAGCTCCAGACAGCAGAGGGACCTCAGAGCTCTGCAGTCCCTCCGCTGTCTGCAGCGGCTCTGAGCTTCAAAGTCCCCACCACTGGCGGCAACTGATGACAGGGTCTCCGAATCTCTCAGCCACCGCCAGGGAGCTCTGCAGCTGTCAGCTGCTGTGGGAGGTGGAGGAACCCCTCTGCTCCCAGCCGTGAGGTGGGGACGGGAGGACACCGCAGCCCTGAGCCACCATGGGGGGAGCCTGGAGCAGGCCACAGGCCCCACAGCTCCCAGCTGCTGCACTACTTCCTTCCCCCTCAGCAGCTCTGAGCTGCCACCCTGTTATTTTTAGTAAAAGTCACAGAAAAGTCCTTGAATTTTTGTGTATTGCCCATGACCTGCCCATGACTTTTACTAAAAATAATCGTGACAAAATCTTAACCATATCCATAATCCATTAACCCCCCCTGTCTGTCTGAGACTGTGACTTCAGTGGTGTTAATGTGCCACTGATCTTCAGTGGCCACTGAGAATATGTGCTAATTGCTTATGCTAAACTATCTGTTCAACCTTGTATTTCGTACCTCTGACAGCTTTTCTACACTACCACTTTGTCAGTATAACTTATGTCACTTGGGAGTGTGAAAAAACACCCCCCCGAGCAACATAAGTTACCACGGGCAGAAGCACCAGTGTGGACAGTCCTATAGCTACCGCCACTTGTGGAGGTAGTTTTATTATGCGGATGGGAGAGCACACTCCCATCAGCATATAGTGACTACCATTAGCGTGCGCAGCACATTTGATTAGGGTGTGCACCCAGGGGATTGACATTAGGGTATGCACCCAGAATCTTTGTCGGGGTATCCACGTCAATTTCACCGGCAGGCCACATTTGAATTTCCCGCCGGCGGAATTCTCGCTGCGTACCACCTGCCACTGAGAAATCTCCCAAAGAACGGGATTTCGGCGGGAGAGCGCGGTGCCTTCCTTTCCACCGGAGCATAGCGCATCTCCTTCCATTTCAGCGGCAGCTTGCTTTCTCTTCCTGTCTGCCGACAAATTGCGCATGCCCACAGTCTTTTGGCAGCAGCACCACTGGACCAAATTTGAAAGATTTGCAGGACAGATATAAAAGGTTATACTCCCCGGCATCAGGGTGTGCCTGGGCGCACCCAGTACACCCGGTGCGCACACCTATGGTGACTACAGCTGTGATCGGTACAGCTGTGCCACTAGAAGCTCTCTAGTGTAGACATGGCTTTAGTACCTTTCCCAGATCTGAAGAAGAGCTCTGTGTAACTTGAAAGCTTGTCTCTCTCACCAACACAATCATAGAATCAAAGAGTTTGAAGGGACTGCAAGGTACCAACATGAGTTGGTCCAATAAAAGATATTGCCTCACTCACCTCGTCTCAAGGATATTGTTGTCATTTGACATTCTTCAACTAGCCAAAGAGGTCTCACTCTTCTAACGGTGGCACACGCTGCCCCTGCCGCATTTCCCAGGTCTTGCTCTCCCAAGCAGCTAGAGGTCCATGAGATGAATCCTTATAGTTCTTCTGACACTGTATTGGATATAAAGGAACAAGCCATACAGGGACATTTGCGGGGGGGTGGAGGGGGAAGAGTGTCTTTTTGGCATATAATAGTTTTTTTAGATTTGATATTGTAACGATTCTTCAAAAATTGCTACAGAAGCAATGGGAGGCATTTTTCTTAATTTTTAACGTCTTCATGTATTTATAGCCTGATTTTTTTCAAATACGTGCTCATCCCTCCCAGTGGAGTCAGTAGTAGCTCTGTAGGGTCAGCACTTGTTAGTCAATCATTAAAAAGTTAAAACTGTTAAAATATTATGTAATTTGAGTCAAAAATGGGTATTGCTGAACATATGCAAGATCTTGTAAATGCACTTTACGCGTCTCAACAGAAAAAATGAATGAATTAGAAACAGGATTATGTGCCGTTGTAGCATTTGGCATTACTGACATGTAAAGGAAGTATGCCAAGAAATCAACACTGTTTTCATGAAAGAGTTAATAGAACTAAAATGCAAGCATAATGAGACATGAAAGAACAGCATGTAGCATTGTATGTGAATTAAATTAACCTTTCACTTAACACATTTGGTAGTAGGATTAATGGCTTGTGTCTGAACAATATTTAACAATAGTGACATGTCATCACTTTCAGACATCTTAGTGCTGTCACTATCATTTTTCAGTGATGATATTTGCTTTTTCCTTGCACCATGGCCATATGATGTGTTCTAGCTGCAATTTATGGAGATTTATGTATACAACTCACTTTGAAACAAGATGAGAATATACCCTTAGCTTTGTATTAAGATTATTTTACCTTTTGCATATCTAACTATCTGCAGGGCTAACTGACATTGTGTTGAGCATGTTGATTGTACTAAATAATTACCTTGGGTATTGTAAATTTTAACAAATCTGAATGTCAGACTGTCATGTCACCCTGATGCATCTTGCTTTTGTAAGCATATGTTTCAAGAGATAATGAGCAATATTAAGATTTGTACTCTCGCCTCTTAAAAAGTCTTTAAAATTATATGGGGAAAAATGAATATAATTGAACTTCTCATGATAAGGTCAAAGTCTCCTCCAAAGATGTTTTCCTATTATAATTTTTCAAAGTTCCATCAATGAAGGTAAGGCTTTTGGGAATTTCTGAAGTAGAATTAGATTTTTAAGCTCCATAATTCAGACAGCATTGTTAGATATAAATCAGCATAGATATTAGATCCCTTTTGGACAGCGATTCTGCGAACACGTAAATTCTTCCCTTCATTACTGTGAATAGTGATATTAGCTGCACATATGTGAGTTTGCAGAATCAAGGTATTCCATCAATTTACAGACCTAGAGCCAATCCTGCTTGACTTAAAGGAGTAGCCTCTTTGGCTTAAAAAAACATGTAAGGAGGGCTCCCTCTGCACTGGGATGAATTTCACTCTAACTACCGTTTTTGCTAAAAGAAGTGCACAAATCCAGTAAATTATAAATGAATGTTTTTTACTGATTAATTCAGTGAGTCATCAACTGATTTTTCTTTCCATTGAAGTAAAATCCGTTTTCTGTTACAAAAAAAAGTCTATAGAAATAGCTGTGCTATACTACATGTAGCTCCTCTGTTATATGTTGGGTGGGTATATATTTAAATGTACATATTAAGCTATGTCTACATTTGGAAGTGCAGTCGATATAATTTCAGTTGACATTCACCTGCCAAACTAATGAAGTAGTTCAGACGTGATCACAGCATGCTCATTGCGTCAGAGGAGTGCGTCCCCACCAGCTGCGCTTGTATCAATAAGCAGAGCAATGCACCGTGGGTTAGGTACTTATCCTACAGTACAACTAGCCTCTAGGGGCTTTTGGGAAGGTCTTCCCTCCCTCTCCTGAGGTCAGCAACAAACATACAAACACTTTTTTGTGCCATTTTTCGAAACCCTGGCTCTGTCATACGTACACCATTGCCGAAGAAGCATGGAGCCCGCTTAGCTCTGCACTATCATTGTGAGCATCACAAACACCTCGCGACTTATCCTGCAGTATTTCCAAGCCCAAGAGAGGAGCTGCAGCACTGAAAATTGCAATGTTACTCAGTCCATCCTGCTGCAAGCCATAGAACAAAACAATTTGCAGTTGCTGCTGGCTGTTGCACAGCAGTTGAACTGGTAGAGCACTGTTTCTGGTCCTGGGAAACAAGCACTGACTGGTGCGATCACATCATTATGAAGATATGGGATGACGAGCAGTGGCTGCAGAACTTTCGGATGCGTAAGGCCACTTTCCTAGAACTTTGCACAGCGCTGTCCCCAGCCCTGAAGCACAGGAATACTTGCTTGAGATCTGCTCTGACAGTGGATATAGATATCAGCATTTCTTCTGCTGGATAGGAGCTGAGACTGAACAGACTATTCTCCCCACACACCGATGAGATCCAACACGTCAGGTCTATTCCAGGCTGGAGCGTGTTTGAGGCATGCAGTCACCATGGTCAGTTGTGCTCATGAGCTCTCCACACTGACCAAACAGGAAATGGGAATTCAAAATTTCCAGGGGCTTGATCAGGGGAGGGGCTGTTTCCTGTGTATGTGGCTGTGCAGTGGAATTAAAAATAATGTCCAGAGCAGTCACAGTGGAGCATTGTGGGACACCTCCCAGAGGCCAATGATGTCTATTTACGCAATGCTCTGCCTACATTGCCACTCATTCGATCGATCCACTTCGATTTTAGCGCTACGCCTCTTGCGGAGGTGGTTGCATTAAGTCGACATTTCCAGCGAGTTAGGTCTGTGGAACGGACCTGGCACTCGACGGAAGGCGGCTTCCAATGAACTAACTTTGCAGTGTAGATCAGGCCTTAGCCTTCTTTTGATGGAAGATAAATTGTGACAGCCAACAAATTATTTTTTACAAATGCCATGTCACATGCTAGATATTCTTATTAACTTTTGATTTTGTGTGTCTGGTTGGTGATTTTTTGTTTTTGTTTTTTGTTTGTTTTTTTTGGAGAGCTGAAATAAACATACAAGTAAGGTTGAACATTTTTGTTTTTAATGAACTGTGCTATTCCAGGGAATCTGTTCAAAGCAGAGAACATACATATATTTGAGATTTTGATTTTAATTCTAGCACTTCTAGAAACTAGCACTAGTTGCAGCTGGAAGAAACTCATCATGAACACACACAGCTACTCAGCTGTGAATGTGCAGTAGTATCATGCAGAACTTTGGTGGTGGACAATAAAGGCCCAAACCTCCTTAAAACTTAATTAATAACACTTCACACATTCATTATAACAGTTATCAGTATTCATCCTTTTGTATTCTAAGTGTATCCAATTTAATCTTTCTCTGCACTTTACAAAATTAGAAAATGAAATTAAATTAGTTGTCCAAAAGGCACTAATTGCTTACCTCACCTATAGCTGAAACATACCAGTCTTTTTCTTTTTTTCAAATTCAGTTACTCAGTTTCCCTAAAGAAACAATTATTAATTAACTGCAGTTACTTGTGTATTTAAAAAACTCCACAGACAGGGCTAATATAGAAAACTCCAAGATTTTTTTAAACTGGAAGCAGATGTCTATGAAAAATAATTGTCTGGAAGAACTAGCTCACGCCAATTGTGTGCTCCTGTTTTCTTGCTATAGTTGACAGTCTGTTAAGCAGATTGGCAAATTCACTAATTAATTAATTATGGGGGAGTGAACAAGTATAGAACAGGTATAGAACTCCTTTTTCTCTTATGATTTGATTTGCACAGATTCTGGCAATATCTTCAAAATCCTCAAAATTGCTTTTCATTTAATTGTCTGAATTTAAAAAATGTTCTTCAGGATTAGTGGATAATGTAAATGTTTCAAAGGCTAAATATATTTAGTCTTGGATATTGAGCATTACATTTTGATCAACCCAGACTTCACATTCATTAGACAGGTGAAGAGTTCTTAATATCTGTTTGTATTGTATTGGAGAAAGATTTAGACGTTTTTAAACATTATTCTCTGATAGCAGGTAAGTAATCCAAAAGAGTCTGTAGTAAACTACATGGATTACATTCAGTAGAGTTTTATGAGACTGAGCTCTGGACAGCAGAAACAGTATTTTTGTCACAAAAATTATACATTTGAGTAGAAAAAAGTCTATTACCGTAAACAGAGATTATCCAGTGCTAAGAATAAATCATTTTGACAGTTGAAAATTTTTGAGAAGCAAGGAAGAAAAAATTAAGTGCAGTAATATGCTTTATATATGTCTGAATTTTAACTTTAAAGAGACATTCTCGGTTTTAGTAATATTGTAAAAAAAAAAAATTACCTAACAAATAACAACTCATACAAATACAACTTAAAATGCATGTTACTTTTCACTATATTTGCTATTTATTTCTGGTTATTAGTGCTACAATGTTTATTTGCAAATGATTTATGCTTAACTGCTACTTCCACTGGAATTATTTTTGTCTTGTAACTAATTCTAAGATTTTATAAATACATGAAACTAAACTTTATGCTAGGTTTGCATTGTCCCTTTATCTTCTGGTTTTGTTAAAAGTGAAGTTTGTCCACACTTAAAATGAATGCATTTATTTGTGACTTGTTACATTTTTCCTTATAGTCGAGTTCTTGTGGAGTCATACAACAGAGAGCATGTGTGTAGGATATATGTCAGCACAAGATGGCAAAGCCAAGGTAAGTCATAAGAAATAGGTTATAAACTTTAAAACTTCTACAAAAACTTCAATTTTATCTTGAATTCATATCTCGTAAATTAACTCAAACTGTTGAAATATTATTTTAAAAACGAAGTAAAATAAGATTGTTTACTCAATTAGCTGCAGCGTTGCCACTGATGGAGCACTGTCTGCTCCTTGGTCAAGCTAGTGACCAATACTTTTAACACAAAACATCCTTATGATCAGACTTCTTTAAAGGTCTGAAGGGAAAATTTGCAATCATGAAATAATGAAAAGGAAAATTACCCATTCATTATGAATCAGTGCATATTTTAGTATTCTGCCTGGAGTTGAGTATTCAAATCAGCTATCTCACTGGCAGTTTGCCACTTTTCCTCATTTTGAAATTGCTTCTCATTGTTGATGTGTACTGTGTTCATTTGATATTTTAGATTTGTGTGAATAATGTTTTGACGCTTACTACTTCCCTTCCTAGGAGGTTACTAACAGCTCTGACTTTTACAAGGGCATGTCCTTCACATTCTTGTATTTTTAAAGCCTTCCTTATTTAGATTCAGCTAACTGTCTTATCATTTAATTAAACTGTTTATCTGACCTTAATCCTGGCAATATAGATTGAAAACCTGAATCAAAAGGAATTTACTGCTGCTTGTTGAAGGGAAAAGTGAAGCAGAATAGGAACTCTTCTGCTTTTAGTAGACAAGTTAAGTAAATGGATAATGTTTGATTTTAAAAAAAGAAGGCATTCTAATGAGAATGAGACATTATGCCGTACTATAGTACATGGTGTTGGGTATCTAGTCATCAAGTGCATTGAATTTCCTCTTTTTACCATTTTTGGTGATCATTATTAATAGGTTCCATAGATGGGCATGGTGCCCCACAGATAAATAGGAAAAACCACACCTTTCTCAGAGTGTGTATGTAAAGGCAAGGTCTACAGAGCTTTTGTACAGATTTAGCTGTTTTGATTGGGGTATGATATTTTTTTAAGGAAACAGGTAGCTCTACTGGTACAAACTAGTGTGGGTGCAGTTCATAGAGGTGCTTATATTAATATAGCTTATTGCCATTCACTTACAGGAATAGCTATGACAGTATAAATGTATTAATCCTAGGTGGATTGTACCACTTTAACTAAACTGGTGTAGTTAGATGTTACAGTTTTTGTGTGATGACAAGCCCTTAGGCAGATAATAGATATAACAACTGAAATATCCCATGAGGGGTTGGAAATGGGAGGAGAGGGTATAACACAAAAAATCCAAGCTTATTCCTAAGAACCTTTATCAGAAAGAATTCAGATTAGGTTGGTAGTTTGTTTGATTTTTACTTTATGATTTTGTTTTTGCCAACATGATTGGATATGAGATTGTGGGAACACAGCATAGTTGAGTATAGTGATGGGAAGTGAAGCAAAAGAAAGGGATATGCCATATAGGAGGGATGCGCCATGGATGAGGAAGAGACGAGCTGTTTTCAGACATCGAGATGGTGATGGGGAGAAGGCAACTGGAGTTGTGAGTGAGAAGCAAATGAGGAGAGAATTGTGGGCAGAGCATAGAGTATAAAAGAGGAAGCTGAGATGCATGCATGGACAGAGCTGTGTAGAAATTGAACATGATGATGAGTACAAATTGATGTGGAAACGGACAGAAAACTGGAGAAGGAACTTGGTGAGAGAAGGCGGATTGATTTAAAAGCTAGAGAGATTAGATGATTTGATGAGAGCCTGACTGCTTTGGGAGAAAGTTAGAGATGACCCCTGTAGCTGTGAGCCTCAGTGATAAGAGGTATAGTTCAGTTTTCAGCTGTGATAAAGGAGAAGGAGAGGATTTAGAAAGATGAGTTTTGTTTTTGCTGAATTTAACTAGTGGTTTGTCTAGGAGGACATGTTTGATCCCAATTTCTCCCTTCTGTGCAGTCCTGCATTTCTGTGTGAGGTAGATTTACAAGCAATTAGCACAAATGTAATATCTGAAACCAAGGGAGTAGATGAGCTCATCTAAGGAATGAGTATGTGGAGAGAAACAAAGACAAGGATACCAACAGTAGCCATGTCTACCCTACAGCCCAGAGGTGGGATTCCCATCACGTACTCATACTCGTGCTAGCTCACACTGAGCTAGTGCGAGTATAAAGAGCAGTGTAGTCACAGCAGCACCAGCAGTGGAGGCACAGCTGTGCTGTGCCAACTACAAGCCCACCTGAACCCATGAGAGCTACCATGAGTAAATGTACATGAGCAAGGGAATCACACCCCTTTGCTCATAATGTAGACAGTAACCTTAGGGAGAAAGAGGAAAAACAGCTGGTTACAGAGACACTGACACAGTGGTCAGTGGTGCACACTTTTCTATGACACTTATAGCTTATTTCCTTGGATAATCAACTGGAAAGAAATGTGGTGTCACTGAGTTCTTAGTTTCTCAGACTCAAGTTAGTGAAGCTAGAACAAGCCCAGCTGCAAAGTATGCAGCAGCTGTGAATATATAAACCTGCATCATTCTTTATAGTTTTGATCCTGAAATACAAATAGTCATTAAAAGAAGTGAAGTATTAAATTATTATATTAGAAATAAAAGCTGATTTTGTTTTATGCAATAAGACTCATAGAGCTGGTTGTGAGGAAATGTTTTGTTGTCCCTAGCTGGTTGTGGCCTACTGACGTCTCTAATATTTAATATGACCTCTGGTTGGTAATGAGCACTAGCAATATAGTGCCATGCCCAGAGATGTTTTCCTACTCTCTCTTGCATTGTTTGACATCTGGTGTACATTGTTTTCATATTGCTGGTAAATTCTCCAGCTGGTAATCTTGATTGGGTTGACAGACACAGCTGCTTCTCTTGGTTCTCTTTTAAATTATGTTTTTGACCTTCATTGAAGAGAGTTAATCCCTCTCCCTTTCTTCCTCCTTTGAGCCTGTGGCTGCAAATGCTTTCCAGAGAAAAACCACAAATGCCTTGGCTGCCGACTTCTATTGATCAAAAAATAATCTTCTGTCATAAAGGCTGGAATTTTGTTGTATTGCAAGTGAAGCTAAGTCATAGAAGGAAAGCCAGGCTTGAAATAGAACATAGTGTATTGCAAATCATTTTTTTTCTTTAAAAGAGTAAATATTTGGCAAATTTAACATTGCCTGACTGCTGTGAAAGAATAATTGTATTAGTGACATAAAAGTGCAGAATATCCATGTATAAAACTGCAGAAGCAAAATGGTCAAGCAGGTAGCAGACAAATGTCTTACTTCCCTTTTTATCTAAGTTGCTAAAAATCTTCAGTTTTTTGCAACCATCACTAGTCGTAGGCTAAAGTCTGTTCTGAAGCTAAGTGGTTCTCATCCTGGCCATTCAAAGGTTGGCTCATATAGATGCAGGAATACACAAACAGTACACATCAATACATCAAGTACATTGGTAGCAAACATTTTTAAAGTGATAAGATACTAAGAATTATAAAAGGAACACACTAATCTTAAAATTATAATTATATAAATATTGTCATAGATTAATATTTTAGGGATCTCTTCTAGCCTTAGATCACTTAATCTGACTTCCTATCCATCATAAGCCTTTAAATGTCACCCTGTATTGAGCCCAATAACATTTGTGTTTGGTTAAAGCACGCCTTCCAGCAAGGCATCCAGTCTTGATCTGAAGACATGGAGAATCCACTCTTTGATTATTTGTTCCAATAGTTTATCTCCCACACTGTTAAAAATTTGTACTGAATTTCTAATTTGAATTTATCTGGCTTCAGAGTCCAGCCAGTGGTTCTTGTTATGCCTTTCACCACTTGATTGAAGAGCCCTTTAGTACTCAGTATTTTCTCTCAATGAAGAGAATCAATTCACCACTGTAATCAGTTCACTGCTCAATATTTTGGTAAACTAAACAGATTGAGCTCTAAATTCCTCGTTGTAATGCCTCAAATCACTTGTGTGGCTGTTCTCTGTAGCCCTCTAAAATTTGTCAACATCCTTTTAAAATGTGCACACCAGAATTGTTTACAGTAGTCTAGAATAAAGGTTTGTCTACACTTAAAATGCTGCTGTGGCATTGCTATAGCACTTCAGTGAAGATACTACCTTCGCCAATAAGAGGGCCTCTTCCATCCACGTAGGTACTCTATCTCCCTGAAAGGCAGTAGCTAGGTCAATGGGAGAATTCTCCTTTTGACCTAGCAGTGTCTACACCAGGGGTTTAAGTCAATTTAAGTGTGTTGCTAAGGGGTGTGGATGTTTCACTCACCTGAGCAATCTAGTTATATGAGCCTAATTTCCTAGTATAGACCAGACCTCGGTCTCACCAGTGCTCTACACAGAGGTAAAATCACCTTCCTATGCCTCCTCACTGCTTCCCTATTGATGCATCCAAGCATCTCATTAGCCTTTTTTGCCGCAGCATCACACTAGGAACTCATGTTCAGTAGTCTGTCCACTATGACCCCTGAATCTTTCTCAGAGTTGCTGCTTTCAGGGTACAGTCCTCCATACTTTAGGTATGGCCTGCATTCTTTCTTCCTAAATGTATAAATTTGCATTTGGCTGTATTCAAATGCATGTTGTTTGAATGTGCCCAGCTCACCAAGCAATCTAGGTCATTCAGTATCACTGCTCTGTCTTTATCATTATTTAAAATTCCACCAATCTTTATGTTATCCACAAATGTTATTGGCATTGATTTTATTTTTATCCTATGATTTCTGATTTTAAAAAAATGTTGAATCATGTCAAGCCTGGTACCCATCCCAGTGGATCCCAACAAGATACACTCCCATTGGTTGAAGAGTCTCCATCGATAACAACTACTTGAGATCCGTGGGCCAGTTTTTAATCCAATTAATATGTGCTTTCATATTGTATAGCGCTAATTTTTTAATCAGAATGCTGTGTTGCATTAAGTCAAATGCCTAACATAAGTCAAAGTTTATTACATCTATGTAGTTACCTTTATGAACCGAACTTGTCATTTCATTGTTTGACAAGACCTATTTTCAATAAAACCATATTGATTTCCATTAATTATATTCCTATACTTTTAATTCTTTATTAATTGAAGTCCATATCAGCTTTTCCATCATTTTACCCTGGATTGATGTTGGGCAAACTGGCCTATAGTTACCCTGCGTCATTTCATTTGCCCTTTTTACATATTGGCACAACATTCCAGTTTTCTGGAATTTCCCCAGTATTCCAAGATTTATTAAAAATTTATCAACATGCTAGAGATCTCCTGAGCCAACTTTTATAGGACTCTTAGGTGCAAGTTAACCAGGCCTACAGAAATTTAAATATTTAGTCCTAGTAGATGCTATTTAATGTCCTTAGTTACTAATGGACTGGAAAATACTTAATTTTCCTCATATTATGTGAGTAAATCATCCTATTTCTTTCCAAATACAGAAAAGAATTATTTACTGAACACTCTTGCCTTTCTTTGCATCATTAACAATTTCACCATCTTCATCTAATAATGGTCCTATACAACTGCTAGGATTTCTCTTATTCTGAGTATACTTTAAAATTCTTCTTTATCCTTTGTCCTGCCAGCCATGGATTTTTCCCTGATGTCTTTAGCTTCCCTTATCAATTTTTTAAACTTTTCTGATTCATATGGATTGCTGTTTATTTTCGCTGTCTTCTATTTTTTTATATATATATTCTGGTTGCTGTCTTCACTATGCCACTGAACCAGGATGGGCCTTTAGCCAAAATATTTGTCCTTGATTATGGAATTGTGGACTTTTGGCCATCTAATAAACTTTTTGTAAAGGACTCCTAATTTTCCTTCCTATTTTTCAGTCTAAATTTTTCTTCCCAGTCAATTTAGCTCATAATTTTTTTCACTTTGGGAAATAAGCTCTTTTAAAGGAGTATATATCAGCTCTCACTGCTCCAGAAAGGAAAAGTACACCCATATCAGAGAGGATGCTGAAGGGATTTTTAGGACTGGAGAACTGGCTTGCCAACTACCCCTACTAACCTAGGAGAGACGGGAAGATCTGACTCATCAACAACACCCCTTTCAACACATGATATCCATGATATCAAGGCTCTAAGAGATCAAATTTAATCAGTAAGGACAGTTCTTGATTGTCTATTACCAGCAGAAAATGATTGCTCCTGGCTGTTTCAGTGCCTTATGCCAATCTGAAGCATGACTGAACGATATAAAAGGAACTAATCAACTAAATAAAAGGAACTAACCAAGTGTGCCTGGAGCTGCCCATCAAGCATCTCAATAACCTTTCTCCAGAAAGTGAGACTGCCCAGTTATTAACCAAAATGTTCAAGTTCTTGAAGGGTTTGTTCATTGCTCATTATTTGTTCAATGTGAACATGAAGGGCATCCCACCCAATGAGGCATTAAGTAATTCCCTTGGCAGCACAGCCAGGACCTTCTGACTGGTCTTCATCACCACAAAGGCAATAGGACCATCCTGCATGTAGTGTATCAGAACTCCCTAAACATCTCCTACATCTCAGCCAGAAACTCTGCCCTCATCCTCTTGTCTCTTTATCTAGCCTGCCCTGATGTCCTCACAGCAGTGGGAGCTGACCATCTCCTTATGAAACTAACCTTCTCTTTTTTAAACCACCATTAGAAGATACTACAGCAAGCAACTCCATATGTTCTAAGGCTGCAAACTATCTTCTGTAACTTGAATGAACAACCTAAAATAACTCTCTGCCACATAGTGCTTTGCAAAGGAAGTGACCAGAGGAACTTCGCTTCCACCACTGGATTCAGCAAGGTGCAAATTGAAAAAAGTTATGTGGTTAGGTGAAAAAATATATACCTCATGCTCCATGGATTCATTTACTCAAAGAAGCAGACAGAGAATCTCGATTACAAACTGTTTCCTAATTTTTTTAATTTAAGTTGCAATGGATTCTCCTTAAAGCAAGATTATTTTTTGTTAAATAGAGAGAGGCACTATAATCGGAGCCAATTCTTTTCAAGACTCTAGTCAATAATTGGACCCCGGCAGCTGCCTACATCTTCATGCCACACAGATGCTAGGTGAATGCAGATTTGTTTTGCCCTCTTTTTGTCCATGGATAGCGTCTTCCTATTTTTTTGCTTTCCCCCCTTCTCTGGATCAGCAGAGAAGGTGTTCATGTCCTAAATATAGGCACTAAATATATGGGAATAGCAATTTAAAATAATTCCAGGCTGTTTTTATTTGCTGATTAACTGATGTTCAACAGTAGTTTCCTACCATTCATATCAAAATTAATAATTGCCAATATTCTTTTTAGGCCAGTAAATTGATCTCTTTGCATAACTAGACATTTTATTTATTAAAATGACTATCTTTGCAAGAGAAAGCACTGTAACATTTCACCTTTTATGTTTCTGTTCCATTGGTATAATTTGACCAATGTGTTGAGGGTTGTCATTCACTTCCAGTTGCACTAGTTTAAAAGCCAATTTTGAATCTCAGACAAGCTGGACTATTTGTCATTTGTCATACAGTTTTAAATACAGTGAAATTTAGAGCTATGTTAAATCATTGAGCTGACACATGCCATTGCTGTGATAGCTGGTCAAGAGTTCTGCTGTGTAACAGTCTGAAAGATAATTCTAATCACATTAGCAGGCATTAATGTGGGCAAGTTAATAAAATGGGACTTTACCCAAACAGCATTCTAACAGACAATCTATAACTAATCAAATCAACATGTCTAGTGTCTGTTAGATGATTTTCCTCTCAAAAGTCAGGGAGGAAAATCTTTTTACCTCTTTTTTCTGAATGTTTCTTACAGAATCCTTTTTACTCTACAGAATACTCAACTCTGTGATGGGTATATTCTTAACAATGATGTGTTTAAGTGCTCTGATTAGTAAGTCTCAGGGAATCTATGGAAGTCCTGACTGAAACATTGTGCCTTTCTCTGAATACTTCAGTGTATATTTTAAACTTAAAAATAGGCACATGTGAAAGTCCTATTAGCCTTAATATCTTTCATTTGAGTATCATCCTGTCATAATTAGAACTGCTTACGAATTTGTAGGATCAAGGCTAAAATGTATATTTAGTACTGCTTAAAGAGTAGAACCCATAACTTAGTAATACGAATAAAGCTATGTTTTGTTGACTTAGACACAACGTGTGAGTGGGGACTAAGACTTTAGAAGTAATTGAGATGTTTGAATAACATAAAGATGGTACAATTTTGTTCTTCTAAAATGGTTTTATATGGTAGTTAGTTGCTGTCAAACTACTTTTGTACTGTTCTCACTACATTAGGGATGGTTGAGGTGCACCTTTCAGTTCCTCGTTGAGTGATTGTCCATGTGGATTCCATAACTGATGCGCACAAGATCAGATTCTTTGGGCCAACAGTGTCCATTGGGACTGTGCCTGTGCCCTAAGTGCTTTCGCATCCCTTTCCCCCCAACTGAGCACATAAAGTTTGGCACAGTTCCAGTTATCCCTCAGTTCGTTCTTACCACTCATAGAAGCAAGATGGAACCCCTGCAGTGTCCACTTACTCTGCGCACTGTGCAATTTTCCTTAGCCATGTGTAAAATTTTGGATACTATAGTTAGTGTAGTTTAGACTTCTTTTTTTTACACCCATTGGTGCATTCTCAGTTATGTGCAAAGTATATAATAAAAATACTGTGACACTTCCATGTCTATTGAGGCCAGACATTCCTGGGACCTGCTGTGTCTTGGAGAAGGACACATCCTGAATTGATTTCCCATCTGTTGCTTTTTCTCCAAGCTCACTCAAACAGTGAGGGAGGCAGATCTGAAGCTTTTTCTCCTAGAGAGACTGAAGTAAAGCACCTCAGTCATAGAGAGGAGAGCTACCACAAGACCTTAGCTATTGGGTCAGTACCTTTCTACTAGTGCCCCAGTTAACTCAGGTTCTACCCTGAGCTCCCAGGCCACATTCACACAGAGGCCACTTTCTTCAATCAGCACATCAGTGCCAATGTCTTGCAAGGGCAGAAAGGAGCACCACCACTCCAAAGATGAGCCCAGGCACAGGCCACTGTTCCTGGCACCAGCAGGCAGAGATAGATGGGTCATCAGTTGCATGACTTGTCTCAGGCTTATTCATCCAAAGACTGAGAAGTCCCCTTCTGGTGCCCCAGTACTCACTTCCTAGTCAGCACATGCAATACCCTCTAAATCAGCAGACTGCATTGCCCTTGGTACCAAGCCTTTGGCAGCAACTGCAGTATACAGACCCTTAGCACAGAGTGCCTCTGATCATAGGCCCGATACTTTCTATCTTGGTACTGACTACCTCTGTTGTACTGACTGCCTCAGCAAAGACTATTTCTCTTCATACTCACCTGGAAAGATTAAGGTTAGTAGTTGTCACAGTTTTCAGGGGAACTGCACATGTATGCCTCCTCAGTGGTCCACTCCAGGAGCGCCCACTTAGGTATCATGCCTCCAGCTGTCACCTCTCTCTGGGTAGGGACCCATGTCTCATTCCCTTCTGACCAGAGGATTTTATGGCTGCACAGCTCTGTGCTGTACACTGATATCCTCAGCAAGACAATCTGCAAATCTCTCCAAGGATTATGGCCAATGTACGCTAGCAGTTACAAGTTACCACACTCTTCTTTCTCAGCAGAGTACATTTATCCTAATGGTAAAAGCACCACAGATAAAACATAATTAATAAATAAATAACAAATAAACAGGTCTACAACCATACCAGAAATCCCCCATCAGTCTTATGGATTCTCATAGGCCAAAGTCTTTCCAACCCTTCAGTGAGGGTTGAAGCTGCACTAGAACTGAAGGTGCTGTCTGTTTTCTGAGCCAAAAGGAAGACAGTGTTCGTTCAAGCTCAGCTTTTTATCCCCAACCCCCTTCTTCGTTTGAGTCTCTGGAAAACCTAGTTTCAACTAGTTAGTACATGCAAGCCACCCCAGAGGGTGTTGTCTGCAGTCTCAGCAACTCTCCTTAATCACTCCCCACTGTTCTTAGTTCCTGGGTGAGCTCTGTGGTAACCCTCCCCCTCTGGAGTAGAACACAGTCATACATAAACAATTCCTAAACTTAATACAATGGTCCCCAAAGATACTGCATGGAGTTGCAGTATCTGCTACAGTAGAGTCACTAGTATGTCAGGTTAAAGTGGTATCCCTGGTACCAACCTCTCCTATACATAGACAGGGCACACTTGACAATGTGTGATTCCCAGCCCCTTTTATAGGAGATATACTCTTTTTCCCCCTCCTCTGAGCCTTCCACCTCTCCAATTTCTCCCCCTCCAACTCCAAGTAGGACATTACAAGGAGGGTGGTAGAAAGAGGTCTGGGGTTCATACAAATCATCCTACCTGTTACCCCTCATATGTCCTCCATCTAAATATTCCTACCCCTACTAGCTGTGGCCTTATCCCTCCCCCTGCCACTGGGGCATCCAGCCTTACTCCAGGAAGCCTGCTTTGACTATCTCTAGATAACCCTCCCCAAAGATTCAGCCATCTCAGGTGAGTCTGTTGTAATAGCTACAGTTCCTTGGAAGCCAAGAGGAGGAGTGAGAGAAGATCATCAGCTGCCAGAAGAAGGATACATTATCCCTGATACAATCTCCTCATCCTCCCTGTATGAAGCAGTGTCTCCACCCAAATCAACCTCAGTAGAATTGTTTAAGGCAGCGGTTCTCAACCTTTTTTTCCCTGAATACCACTTGGGTCAGGTACAGTCAGGTCAAGTAAAAAAAAGGAGGGGGGGGACTTTTGGCAGCGGGGTTTCGCGGCAGCGGCGGGGAGGGACTTTTGGCGGCGGCGGGGTTACATGGGGGGAACAATGCCCTCCGCCGAAACCCTGCCGCCGTTTGCCCCTTTTCGGCGGTGGGGTTTTGCGGCGGCCGGGGGGGACTTTCAGCGTCGTGGTACGGCTCACGTACCACCCAGCCTTCTTCGAAGTACCACTGGTGGTACGCGTACCACCAGTTGAGAACCGCTGGTTTAAGGTATTTCAGGACCAGATGAAACACATGGGAGAAACGTTAGTTCTTCTTCGAGTGCTTGCTCATGTCCATTCCAGTATAGGTTTGTGCAAGCCATGTGCACCATCACTGAAAGCTTTTTCCTAGTGGTATGTGCTGGATCGGCTCTGGTGCCCCCTGGAATAGCATCCTCGTGGCACGCTATATAGGCAGCTGCCACCCGGCCGCTCCCTCAGTTCCTTCTTTCCATCGGTGAGGATTGCTGGAACACTGTTCTTCTCTTGTTCTGCAAGTGATACACCTCAGTGGTTGTGCCTGTAATTAGATGTAAATAGTTAGTTAATGGAGTGTAAATAGTTAAATAAATTGATCTTAGATTAGTTTAAGTACTTAGGATCCCCACCGTGCAGGGACTACGCATCATTCCAGAACCTGGATTTTACCCCTATCTTCGGAAACTGTTTATCTCACTTTTACTGGGCATAGGTCAACATCACCTCGGATCGCTGGGTGCTCTGCCCAGTAGAAGTGGGATACACCCTTCAGTTCTCATCTACCCTTCCTTCCATCCTGCTCTCCCCATCCCTTCTCAGGGATCCTTCTCATGAGAGACTGCTAACCCAGGAGGTTAAGAGTGCAGCTAAAAGGTATGGGGTTCTATTCATGCTATTTCCTGATCCCAAAGTCCAATGTGGAGCTCAGACCCTTACTAGACCTGTGAAACCTCAACAAGTCCATGAAAAAACTGAAGTTCCGCATGGTCTCCCTGTCTTCAATCATCCCTTCCCTAGATCAAGGGAACTGGTATGCTGCCTTTGACTTAAAGGACGCATACTTTCACATAGCGATATTCTGAGACAGGAAATACCTCTAATTCATCTTAGGTCACAACCATTATCAGTTCATGGTGGTACCCTTCGGCCTGTCAGCAGCATAGAGAGTATTTACAAAGGGCATGGGTGTGGTGGCAGCTTCCCTCAGGAAAGCAGGAGTGCAGGTTTACCCAGACTTGGATGATTGGCTGATCAGGAGCCGCTCCAGGGAACTGGTAGAAAGGCACATAAGACTCGATCAGTCCATTTTCTCAAACCTAGGGCTCCTGATAAACCAGCAAAAGGCAACATTTTTACCAGCGGAGAAGATAGAATTTATAAGGGCGGTCCTCGACTCAACCCAGGCCAGGGTCTACCTCCTGAAGAGTCATTTCAGAGCCATCAAAGTCCTCATAAATGGTTTAAGATCTTTTCCAATCACCACAGCAAGAAACTGCTTGAAGCTTCTGGGTCACATGGCCTCTTGTACCTAGCTGTTGCAGCATGCTTGTCTCAGACTCAGACCCTTCCAAGCATGGCTGGCATCACTATACACACCAGGCCGTATCTCTTTAGACAAGATGGTCACAATCCCACCAGCGGTGATCCTCGCTCTGCAATGGTGGCTCGACCAGGACACAGTGTACAGGGGCATCCCCTTTTTGAGACCAGTTCTCAAGTAGACTTGTTTGCAACCAGGTTCAACAGAAAATGTCCCCATTTCTGCTCGTCTCTGGGTTGCAGTCCAGGATCCCTCTCAGACGCTTCTCTCCTTCCCTGTGAGGGAGTCTGTTTTATGCTTTTCCTCCCACAGCCTGATCCACAGTGTGTTGCTCAAGGTCAGGAGGGACAAAATGAGGATGATCCCTATAGCTCTGGCATGGCCGCAACAACATTGGTTCTCAACTCTCCTGCACCTGTCCGAGGACAAACCTATCAGCCTTTCGACACCCCAGGACCTGATCTCACAGGACAAATGTAAATGAGCTTGCAGGGTGAGGTGTACAGCACCGGGGTTGCATCTGGGACTGGGGGTATTTGCTGGAAGTCTGTGCCATGAGTGGCTGGCAAGAAGTGCTCCTTCACTAGGTCAGGGACCAATTACTTGCTGGAGGCTGGGTGTGGGCTGACCCAGGAGTAGGTGGTTCACACAGCAAAGCAGGGTAAATCGGAGCCCAGGAATAAGGAATTGGGGTGACACAGCTACACACCAGTCCAGATTGCAGGGGGAAATGTCGCACCTTCCTAGGCAGTCATTTCCCATTTTGTATGTTTGCAATTAATTGGTCCTGTCTAAGTGGAGTACTTTGCATTTGTCCTTATTGAATTTCATCCTATTTACTTCAGACCATTTCTCCAGTTTGTCCAGATCATTTTGAATTTTAATCCTATCCTCCAAAGCACTTGCAACCCATCCCAACTTGGTATTGTCTGCAAACTTTATAAGTGTACTCTCTATGCCATTATCTAAATCATTGATGAAGATATTGAACAGAATCAGATCCAACTGATCCCTGCACTCAATATGCCCTTCCAGCTTGACTGAACCACTGAAAACTACTCTCTGGGAACAATTTTCCAACCAGTTATGCACCCACCTTATAGTAGCTCCAACTAGGTTGTATTTGCCTAGTTTGTTTATGAGAAGGTCATGCGAGACAGTATCAAAAGCCTTACTGCTCAAGTTAAGATATACCACATCTGCTGTTTTCCCACATCCACAAAGCTTTTTACCCTGTTGAAGAAAGCTATTAGGTTGGTTTGACGTGATTTGTTCTTGACAAATCCATGCTGATTGTTATTTATCACCTTATTATCTTCTAGGTGTTTGCAAATCGATTGCTTAATTATTTTCTCCATTATCTTTCTGGTACTGAAGTTAAGGTGACTGGTCTGTAATTCCCCAGGTTGTCCTTATTTCCCTTTTTATAGATTGGCATATATTTGCCCTTTTCCTGTGGAATCTCCCCGTCTTCCATGACTTTTCAAAGATAATTGCTAATGGTTCAGATATCTTCTTAGTCAGCTCCTTGAGTATTCTAGGATGTATTTAATCAGGCACTGGTGACTTGAAGACATCTAACTTGACTGACTAATTTTTAACTTGTTCTTTCCCTATTTTAGCCTCTGATCCTACCTCATTTTCACTGGCGTTCATTAAGTTCGATATCCAATTGCTACTAAACTTTTTGGTGAAAAATGAAACAAAAAAGTAATTTAGCACTTCTGGCATTTCCACATTTTTTGTTATTGTTCCCCCCTCCCCACTGAGAACTAGCTTTCTCTCTCTTGACATCACTAGTTTCAGCAATATTGCTAGCCTTAAAATAATCTAGACTTTCCAACAGTTTCATTAGGGTCTATCTATCAGCCTTATTTGCATATCTTTCTCCTAGCCAGGGCCAAACTGAATTTCACCACCTTATAGGGGCAAGATTCCCAAATGGCCTCATTCATGTTTTCCCTCCAGTTTAGCACCCTTTCCCTCTTGGAACCTCAACATAGTATTAAAAGGCTCATGCACCCCACCCTTTTAATGCTTAGCAATCTATTCCCTTACTCCCCTATCAGTGAAAACTGCCTTTCTGGTAGCAATTACATCAGCAGATTGAGACCTTTATGGCAGGTCCCCTTATACAGAGTTTCATAAGGACCAGGTCACTCTTACCTGTCACCCCCAACTTCTGCCTAAGGTTGTCTCAGTTCTATATAAACCAATTAATTCACTTCCTGGTTTTCTTTCCCATGCCTGACTCAACCCTGGCGGAAGCTAAACATCACACACTGTGAGGGCACTGTCCTTTTAATTAGACAGAACAAAAGCATTCAGGAACACACCCACACTATTTTTCTCTTTTGCTGGTATAGTTTAGGAACAACCTGTGCTTTCACAGATGTTATCTAAGTGAGCCTCCAACTCTATAAGGACACGTTATTAAGTTAACCAAATTAGAGCCACCTAGTCACATAAGAACTCATTGCACTAGGGCTTAGGCAGCCTCTGATGCCTGTTTTAAGAATGTCCCTATATCTGAAATTTGTAGGGTAGCTATATGGAACTCAAATCATACTTTTACAAGACACTATTTTTTAAAGCCTTCCAGATTGGATGCAATTTTGATAGGGCTGTCATGCAGTAATGTAAGTAGAATTTCTACTATCCACCTCCAAGCAATTAGACAACTGCTTGTTAGTCACCAAAATGGGAAACCAGGCTGACAGTCGCATGAAGAGAGGATGGTTACTTACATCTTGAAGAACAAGTAATTGTAGGATTATTGTCCATATGGATTCAATGACCTAATCTCCTTCCCTTTGCCCTGGGCTCGCTTTGTCCTGTATACCCTCAGATGTGGGGGCACCTAGGGTGCAGGCATAGCCCAGTGGCCACTGCTGGCTAAATGTATCTGATTTTGTATACTTGGAGCTCTTGCTTACAAGCAGTGTAATCTGTGTGCTGAACATATCTAAAAGAATCACACTTCTGTAGGGTAAGTAGCTGTTTTGTGTAGTGTTGAAAATACAATGAACCTTAATTTGTGATGAAACAAAAGGAACAATAATGCTTTATAGGATATTCTGGTATCTTGGGTAGAGTATTGTTGATGGGCTCTTATATTTGGAGATTTACACCTTTTGAAAATAAGCTTTTTTTTTCCTTAGTCATATTTTCAATAGTACGTGTAGTACTATTGCTACCTTTCAGATTACAAGTCACAATTCATAAAAACCATTGTGAGACCTTAGCTAAACAGTATTTGTACTGTTTTAACTGTGTCTCTTGGAAATGCTAGAGTTAAGTGGTACAACACCCTAGTGTGGAAGCAGTTATACTGATACAGATTATTCCTATAAAACTAGTGGAATAAGCTATATGGTGTAAAGGTGCCCTATACCAATATAAGTGCATAAAAATTAGGGGTTGTACCAGTTTAAATGTTTTGGTTTTAAAAAGCAAACAAACAAAAACAAACCTTAACAGTAATAGTTAAAACAACCAAAAAACTGTGTAGACCAGGCCTGATTTATCCATTGGCAGTATGCTTTCTGGATGGGCATTTCCCAGTTCTGGGCTGCCCTCCCACATTTTGTTTATAATGAGGGCTTCAATTAAAAATTAGTAATTCATAGCCCTTGTAACTACGCTTATTTTTCCATTTGAATTCTTTCAGGTTTATTTACCTTGTCTTAAAAATATGTTTTTGAAGAGGAGGATGGGAAATGCTTGGAGGGGAGGAAACCACCTATTTGCCTGCATTGTTTTGTGCTCCAGCTCAACTGCTTTAAACACTGAAATTGCTCCTGCTGTTTCTGCTCTTTAGCTTTGCTGCTTCCCTAAATGGGTGCCTTATTCCTATGTTTTTTCATCTGAAGCAGAATCAAAATTGGAGTGTAGAAGACACTTAGTGCAATGGTGAGAAAGTGAGTGGGAGCCTGCAGGAAGTGCTTGTGGTGCAAATTTAATTGTGGGTTTGAGTTAGGGGAGTGAAGGGTGGTACGCATTAATTGTGGTAGCTTCTTGTAGAAAATATTCTATATGGAAAATGGTATTCAGGGAAAGAATTCCTTAGTTCACATTATTCATTGTATAGTCTTTGTTGATTTAGGCTTTAATTCTTTTTGTTGTATCATTGCAGTCCCTTTCCTTGTAGGTGGAAAACTGAAAAAGATCTATATTTATTAATATATGTATAATTGTAGAACCTAGGAGGCCTAGCTATGGATCAGGAGCCTATTGTACTAGGCTCTATACAAACACAGAACAAAAGAATGGTCCCTGCCCCAACAAGCTTACAATCTAAATATAAGCCAAGAGAGAGCA
This sequence comes from Emydura macquarii macquarii, assembly GCF_026122565.2. NCBI lineage: Eukaryota > Metazoa > Chordata > Testudines > Chelidae > Emydura > Emydura macquarii. The sequence goes on from NW_027132813.1 coordinate 43,906,731, forward strand.
GATGGGTATAGACAGACAGGGAAGTACAAGGAAACAGTGAGACAGTGTTGGTCATCATGATAAATGGTTGTCTCTGTGTACCAAGAAATAGGCATCACAGCAAAGAAGAGTTTTAAGGAGGGGTTTGGAGAACAATTAAGTGTCTTTGCATAATTTCATGGGGATTTCTTCTAAAGAGTGAGGGAAAGCATGGGAGAAAACACAAATTGTGCTTGTTTCAGGATTTAGCAATTGGGTGGTGGAGGCTGATGTCATGGGCTGATCAGAGGTAGGAGGTGACTGTTGATTCTGAATGAGATAAGTAGGGATGGTGTTAGGCCGTGAAAGTCAATACAAACATCTTATATATGAGATAAAGATGAGGGAGTCAATAGAGGTATGTATAAAAGACCTGAATTAGTTTTACTTCATCTGCTGATTATCACTTTTACAACTATTTAAGTTAAATACTGTTCTTAGTTTTGGGGTGAAATCTGCTTCACCAGTTGGAACAGAAAGCTAGAAGGCCAATATCTTTGAGATGACATGTCTAGTAAATACAGTTTGTCATGTGTCAGTTATTTTCCTCAAATGTTTAAAATAGCCAACAGATGAGGTTACATTTTTGAACATTTAGCATTTTTCCTTTTAAAATTAACATTGTCTTTTATCAAGACATGATTGATAAAAAGTTTCTGATTCACTTATTATTTAAAATAAGAAAGAAACTGAACAGAGTTGAGAACCCAAAATGCTGGAAACTTGATGCACTATAATTTGGTTTTATAGGACTTAGATTTTCTACCAGCTTCATGATCTAAAATCACTCTAATTTTAAATGTCTAATTGCAGTTCTTGTTGAAGGTATTCCAGATTCAGCTGCCAGTTTAAAACCTGTTTCTTGTACTGAGTTTGTGGCATGAATTTATAAACCTTATCCTAGGGCTGGTTTTAATATTAAACTAGTGTGTGTCATTCTTTCCATTTTCTAATTTATTGGATTTAAGTTGCTGCCCAGGGGATAGGAAAAATTGAATGGGTAGGTCAGATGAAATTGTGTATGCCACTGTATTTACAGTGGACGCTAGCTGCTGTGACAATCTACAAGAAGCGATGTAGCTTCAGTACCAAAAAAACCTCTGAAAACTCTCATTTTCCAGTCTGAAAAACATAATGGGCACTGAGACAAGCAGAGTAAAAATGTACAGTTCATACTTAACTACTGCCATTAAAATGCTAGACATTGTTACCAAATATAGCAGTTATTGCCCTTAAAATGTCTGAAGTAATGTGTATGACACGTACAGATTAAAGTAATTGCTTTTGAGTTTAAGGTAGGAAGTTTCTGTACTTCATTGCATGCTTGGATAAAAGAGGTTCATGAAAGTTCTTTGCCAGGAGAAAGACACCTACCCAATATTCATTGGGTGAAGAAATACACATTTTGAGTATAATTCTAATTTGAAAATTAGTGGAAAGACTCACTGAGTAATCATATGTTTAGTCATTTAGTCGTACATTTCAGACTACAGAAGCAATTTTACATGCATGAAATAGGAAAAGTATATGTCACTCTTATCTTTAAATCTGCAATCAGATGTGTAGGATTTGACTGAAGAAGTCATTCTATAATTCTTGCTTGAAAAGAACTTTGTGAATACCCTGGAATATCCAGTTTTCTCCTCTGAACTCAGCACTCCATCCTAGTTGCAAAGAACCATCCTGAGTTGATACACAAATTAAAATAGTTTGTTAATAGAACATAGATTCATAGATTCCAAGGCCAGAAAAAGTCACTGTTATCATCTAGTCTGACCTCCCAAATAACACAGGCAACAGAATTCCCCTAAAATAATCTCTTTCGAGCTAGAGTGCATCTTTATATAAATAAATACAAAAATCCAACCTTGATTTAAAAATTGCCAGTGATGGAGAATCCACCAAGACCCTTGATAAATTGTTCCAATGGTTAATTACTCTCACAGTTAAAAATGTATGTCTTCTTTCCATCTGAATTTTTGTCTAGCTTCAACTTCCAGCTTCATTTGAACATCATGAACATACTGAGTTCTGATATATGGGAATACACGAAAAGATTTTTATTCTTTAATTCTTTTGTTGTTAAAGCTGGAAATATAGGAGGCGTTCCACTTTGGACCATCATACCTAGACTGTGGATTTGACATTGTACTAAGATGTATCTAGAACAGTCCACATTGCTGTGCTAAAACGCTGAACCTTAAATGACTGAATGCACATCTGTGATTACATAGCTGTCTGTCCTGTATTAATCCTGCTAAATCCTGCTCCAGTTTAAACATAGCCGGGATGAAATTCCGGATCAAATTGGAATGCTTGGTGGACTTTGGTCAAATTCTGAACACTGAATTTGGCCCCTTATTGACACTTCTGTTCGGTATTGTGTACCTCTTTCACACAAGGTATTCAGCCCTTTACGAACAGGCTAAAATACTTGGGCTTGTTTTTTTATGTGCATTGTTTTCCTCTGTATTAAACATTACATATTTATAATTGCTGCAGATATTAATAGTGGAATATAAGTATGAATACATCTGTTATCTGGCTCTGCTTTTGCAGCACATAGGACAGTGAAAATCTTGAATTTTGGTATATTTTTAAAATATGACTAATCTGAGAGTTATAATCCAATGCTCTGAGTTCCAAATCATAATCGGTTGGTAGAACGGTGGATTGTTACTCATCTTTTTAAACTATCCAAACTTGTCTCTGAACTATGTGGGAAGTATAGTTAACTGGGAGGGATTAAAACACTTACTTTAGAAACTATCTTAATGTATTAATCCTTTTTAATGTATTATACTAACATTTTAAAATGTAAAAATAGTCTAGAATCACTATATTCAGTTTATAGATTCCTTTTTATGTTGGAGTTCTGTTGACTTGCTAATTAATTCAAGGTCTACTTAGAATTCTAACCTCACTTCCCATAGGTCATTTATGATTATATAATACATATATGTGACAATTTTTTCTCTAATCAGTAAGGTGGCAGAATGCAAATTAAATTTAGTGCATTTTATTTTTGATTTGCTTATTCTTAATGGCACTGTTCCAGTTCTTAAAAATGTACTGGATGTCAGAATGATGTTTCTATAAACAAAATATTCTAACCAAAACACATTTTCAGTATATGATAAATTATCTGAAAAATAAGTGAGGCACTTATTAGGTTTGCATAAGCAGTGAATGTACTGTCATATGATAGTTATGCACTATCCTAGTTTACACTACACACTAGTTTGCAGTGTGTGATAGACTCTTTCTTTCTCATGCAGCACTGTCTTACCTTTGGCTTATTCATTATATTCACTTCATATTGTGTTTATGACTTTAATGAAAAAATGGACTAATCATTGACAAGAACTATTACTTTCATATGCACAAAAAGGGCCAAGTGACATCAATTTGGAGTCTTTTTCTTTTAAAGACTTTAATAAATGTACAGTTCACCTTTACAGTCATGTCAGAGTACTTTATCAAATGAAGCACAAAATAACAATGGTCTTGGCACAACATGTGTAGTTTAAAAAAATTAATTCTAAAACCAAGTAATTTAGATTTGAGCAGATACATTTGATCCAAAAGAAGGAAATCATATCATGTTCTTGCAATAGTAAACAATTATGTCAGGCCAGAAAGACTACCCTTTGATTTGGGCTTTCAGAGGAGTGGAAAGTGTCTCAAGTGTTCAAAAGCAAATCATCGCAGATGCTACCTTACATGGGCAGGTTATTGGTCATTATTAAAAAAACCAAGAAGAACAAAAAACACAAGTGCAAGCTTCAACTCCCAGTTTCCTACAAAAATTGTTCAAATGGTGTTTGTCTGCTCCTTCTCATGGATAATACATTAAATTTGGTACTCTAAACCCATAAAGGTCCAGAACTGCTGCATTCCTTCCTGGTCCACATAACAACAGTCCTCCTTTGGGAGCCATGCTTCTATATGGCTCTCCCAATCTCAAACCTCACATAGTAGATTTCATTTCAACGGGGATATCAAAGTAAAATGATTCTCATGGAGTTAATATCTTATTCTGCATATTTCCAACAGGAAGAAAGGCATCTACTATGTTGATAAGCTATCCCTCTTGTCCCTAATCCACCTTCTGTTGATCCACAGTGTACCAACAAAGAAACTTCCATGGGGTTGGAAAAAGGGAGTGGAACTTGTTTTCTCTTCCTATGTTTTTTTTTGTGCCCCACCCCAGATCTGGGTTCCCTCTGTTTGCAAATCTAATCCAAGTAAAAGATCTCTTGTTCTGTTGTTTTCCATACAAGCTTGAATCCAACAAGCAGTCTGGAGTTAAAAATGTGAAGTAGTGAGTGTTTATACCAAAAAAAAAAAAAAAAAGTAACAAACGATACACATAAGGTACGTACAGTAGCTTGCATACCTCCCACTGACTGCCACCAAATTTGGCTGCAAGTGTAGACATAGGCTAAGTCAGCATAGCAGGGCAGTTACATTGGTGGGAGTGAAATTTAAATATAGACATTTCCATAGTTAGAGTGACATAAACTGCCTTGTGTTGACTTAACTTTGTAGTGTAGACCAGACCGTAGAGTAGCCCTAAGGCTTTTTTAAGATACAACAGAGTCTAAACCAGCAGCTCTGGGAGTTGAGGGCAGAAAGTTTGGAGAAAGTCGCTTGTGACATCCTCTCCCATTGCACTAAGCATTGTTTTATCCATCTGGCCCTACGTGTAACCCACCATTGTTTACATATGTAGCATTATTGTACTGCAGAATCAACACCATCTAAACTAAAACCTATGCTGATTCTGAAATATCATATAATAACTAGATATTGAAACAATGGTGGGTTACATGTAACAGTTACAAAGCACTAACAATAAGGCAGAATATCCTTACATACATATTTTGTAAAGTCTTTATCTTTGCTCATTTACAACAAAGTATGCACTGGAGAATAAAGCAATTCCTTCAGTACATACAGATCTGTCCTCCTTGGTGGGAGATTAGACTGTACAAAATAAATCTTCTACAGTTATGAAATAGTGCACAACAAATATGGACTGAAGAGGAGAAATAACCATTATGTCAAACTATTGTTATGAGCGCTGTGAAGTATAAGCCCAATAAACACATGGGAAAAGACACTATTAAAAATGAAGAATGGTATGTGTCAAGTTGTAAGTTCTTTGTAAGGCTTTATGTGATTCCCTCAAAGGTAAAACAATAGACAAACAATAAACTGAAGTAGTGCCACTCCTTATCACACAACAGGGCTCAGACATGCCCTTGGATATAATGAATAACAATGTTTGCTGATATAAAACCAATAAACAGGTATTTTTCAGAAATGGAGGACTGGATGACTCAAGGTAGTCTTTCCTGCTGAAATCCTGTCATGACCATTCTTTTTTTCTTAAATTAATTATTATAGTTTAACTCTTCTCTCTCAAAAAAGGGCATGTTGGAGAAGTTTCCTCCTAACTTTTTCAGCGGTTAGTGGTTGCTTTAAGCTCTGAAGCATGAGTTTGTGTCCTACAAACATTTGATGCTGTCTAATGTAACTGAATGTACTTATCTATATAAAGTTCTAAACCTTTTTTGAATCCTCCTCTAAGCTTTTGGCATTAATAATTTCTTCTGGCATGGAGTTGCACTTGTCAATTACGTATTGTGCAAAAGTGTATTTTCTTTTTATCTGTTTTAAATTTGTATCAACTTTACTGAAGACACTTTGTTCACTGAGTAGGGTAGGGTAAAATTTACCTGGTCTGTGCTGTTCGTTATTTTGTATATGTTTACCATGTCCTCTCCTTTTCATATCCTCTTTATACTAAATATTCCGTCGGCAGCTTTTTCAGTTGTGTTGTAATTTGCATGTGTTTATGTTCATACTGAACAATCTAATCATTCAGTGGGCTTTTTAAGATGCCTCTGTGTCCAGCCATTCCACCTGCTTTCAGTTTTCTCAGTTTTTTCCACAATTGCTAAACTTCTCACAATTTTTCCACAGACTCACATTTCAAGACTTCCTCCTAGAGCTGTGGCAGGACAGTCTGTGGCAATCGAAGGAGGAGTTTGTCGGCTGGAGACCCCAGCAAACTGAACAGCTTACTCCTCAGCTCAGTGTAGCGAACGGGAATGATGTTTTTGTACAATATCCTCTTTTGTGTTTTAACAGATGTTGGGAATTTTACTCTCATTTTTACTCTTTATTGCAACCATGTGCACCATAACTTGAGTCAAGTGCTGCTGTTATTTATACTCATTCTGTATGAATGGGTGTGTGCATGCTCATTTTTCTCCCAAACAAATAAGAATTTTCCTAGTTGTGCAGGTGAAAATAATGTATGATTAATATTGCATTAAAATTTTCATTGTTTACAGTTTAAAAAATAATGCCCTAAAATTACAGAAAACAAGATAATTTAAAGATGTGGTAGCAACTGTCATTCATGTTCTAAATTGGAAGTAATGGGCGTCAGAGGTAGTTGTATAGTAATGCAAAAGTGATTGTGGTTTGTAAACACAAACTTTTCTTTTAAGTTTAAGTGGATCCAGTGGTGACGTAAACACTGCTTCTTCATCCCCTATGTGGGGCATTTTTCTTTGACAAGGAATGGTTTCAGTGAAACAATCTAGAGCAGAATTATGGCCAGACTTGTTTTTAAATACAACTTATATTATAAGACTATCTTTCTTCCCAAGCTAAGATGTTACATAGTTTCAAGCTGTATGTATTACAAAAAGCCTATATAAAGATAATGTACCGTAATGCAGACTTTGTGTATAATGGAATATTACAGTGTAAATAGGAAAACAAAGTTTATGGAAAGATTCAATACTATTCTTTGTTTTTTGTTTAAATATATATTTTAAGAGAAAGGTACAGAAATAAACAAGCATATTACTGGATGCTAAGTATGTGTATTATTGTGGAGCGTTCTGATAGTAGCACTCTTGAAAAGGTGACTTCCTCAAAGTTCACTTACGGCATGTGTGTAGGTATATTAATGTGTGTAATATGCATGTATTATACATAAATTTACTGTAATACTTTTTTCTACATGTTCTAAAAAGCTACATATTCATTTAACTATTTAGGCCATATCTGCCTTGTAAGTATAAGCTGTCAGTTGTCTTTGGACACAAGTTCTGATGTTTTAGCAAATCATTTGCGTTCCAAAGGTAAGTTCTTAAGTTTCAAACATACATTTAGTATCCTTCTTCCTGTTGGCAATTACAGCAACATAAGATTTTTGTCATGACCAACTTTTGTTCCATGTCCTGTACATAGGCCAAAGAGAAATGACAGTAGTTTATATTTTTTCTGTTCAAATTTGTAACAGCAAGTATATACTTCATTTTACCTTTTTCCAGAAGTACAGGATAAGTATATAGTCCAACAACATATAGTTCACCCAACCATGTACTCACCTCTTCTTTGTATTGTTGTGCCTGCTCATAACAGAAATGTTTGATTCTGATTACATGGTTGCATTGATTATGATATCAATATTTTATGGAAAAAAATCTTAATAAATATATTTTAAAAACTGGCCTGAATTAATTTTGAAGATAATGTCATTGCATATTTAGAACTTTTTTTTCTCCCGTTGTGACAAATCTGCAGGCACAGATATACAGGAACAAATTCTCTGGTGTAAATTAGGGCAGCTCCACAGAAGTCTTAGGAGCTATGCCAGTTTACACAGTGGAGAATTTGGGCCATAATTTGGACTCGCAGGTGGATTATCTCTGTGTCTAGCAGTTTAGAATCTGCATTGCTCCTTCCTAGCTGGCTTCAAGACTGAGCTTGATAAGTTTATGTAGGGGATGGTATGATGGGACAGCCTAATTTGGCAATTAATTGATCTTTTGACTACTAGTGGTAAATATGCTCAGTGGCCTGTGATGGGATGTTAGATGGGGTGGATTCTGACTTACTACAGAGAATTCTTTCCCGGGTGTCTAATTGGTGAGACTTGCCCACATGCTCAGGGTTTAGCTGATCGCTATATATGGGGTCGGGAATGAATTTTCCCCCAGGGCAGATTGGCAGAGGCCCTGGGTGTTTTTTGCCTTCCTCTGCAGCATGGGGCATGGGTCACTTGCTTGTGGATTCTCTGTACCTTGAAGTCTTTAAACCATGATTTGAGGACTTCAGTAGCTCAGTCATAGGTAAGGGGTCTGTTACAGGAGTGGGTGGGTGAGGTTCTCTGGCCTGTGTTGTGCAGGAGGTCAGACTAGATGATCATAATGGTCCCTTCTGACCTTAAAGTCTATGAATCTGTCAGTAGCTGGCCATAAGGTTGTGTCTGAATTTTCTGTTTTACAGGCTCTGTGCCTCAGGTGTCTCACCTTTTTTCAGAACCCTCTTTTGTTAACATGCCATGGAGAATTTGAACCAAATTTCAAATACTAATTAATATGTTTTTGAAATTATCTCCAACCCATATTTTTCTGTTTGCATGTTGTTTTTTCAAGACATTGAAGAAAACCAGACCACTGGAAAAGCTTGATTTCCTCCCCTCGCCCCCTCCAAGCATTCACGCACGCACGCACACACACACACACACTCAGTAACACATTTACTGCTCCCTGCTGCTGCCTGAGTAGTAATGTTGTGACATGAGACAGAATCAGCCACTCATCACTCCCTCCTTCTGGTTCATTGTCATACTTGGGGAGAGTCACTAATATGCTGGTTGTCATTGCTATGGCTGCTTTTGACATAGTCTGATTTACCTCAGACTATCCTAACATTATTTCAAAGAAAGGGCCAGGAGGAGCAGTAATGCAAGCAGACTGGATTTTGATAAGCTCTTGCTGTGCTTCTTTGAGTTAGTACTGTGGTAAATGACAGTTTCTTTTCTCAGGGTAATTGTTACTTTCCTCAGAAAGGGTTACATTAAAGCAAGATACACAATTGCAGCTCTTTTCATGTACATTGTTTATATGCTTCATACAAATTGGTGAATCTGGCTTTCTGAATATTTATCTTTTTAAAAAAGCAGAAAAATATATATATGAGTCACTACTCGGTTTTCTGTTACAGCTTTAAAAAGTCAATTAGAAGTTGCCATGAACCTGAAGTTGCAGAAAAACTAAAGTTCCATTTAACAAAAAGTTTTCTGTTTTGAGTACAGTTTAATTTAATTATTTCCGTACGTTGCTCAACTTGGCACTAAGTGGTGAAATACTGAGCATCACAAAGATAACAATGGCAATAAAATATACATTGAAGATGACAAATGTGTAAGTGCTTTATTATTTAAATAGCACATCTATAAAATTTTCTTTCTATTAAATATAAGAAAACTTGAAAACAAACTTTTATTTATGTTATTTAAGGTTGCTCCCATCAATAAACTAAACCATACAAAATTGGGAAATACAAAATTAAGGATTAAAAGTCAAGCACCCTCAAGGTAGGAAATGACTGAATAAAAGTTGCCTTTGCGACCTTAATTTGGCCCCCTTGTATGTATGTTAATTATAGGCAGAAGTGACTACCTGTGGAAAGTTAGGTGTAAAGGACTTGCCCAGCATCACATAGAATCTGTATGGCAGGGGCAAGGATAGAATCCAAAACTCTGGAGTGGCATTCAGCTACCGTAAGTACAAGACCATCCTTTCTCTTCCTGATGTCCCCTGGTTCACTACAAACTTTTCAACTTCTGCAACAAATGAGGTTCGGGTCCCACAGAGAACACTCCTTCACTTCACAACTCTGATTCATCCCCAGAGCAGATCCATCCTGTGCACTGAATGAACCAGGGGTCCTGTTCATTTTTATTTATTTTTCAATAATCATGTAATTAAAGACTCTGTTGTAATGCATACACACCAGGGAGCCAAATTAAGGTTGCATGGGCAACATTGATTCTAGCACATCCTAACTTGAGAGTGCTTGACTTTGCAAGCTTTTAATACTTTTTAACCCTTAACTTTTATTTCCTAATTGTTTATGGTTTAGTTTATTGAAGAGAGCAACTCTAATCAATGTTAAATGGAAGTTTTTTGTTTGTGAATTGATCAATAGAAGATAACAACCCAAAAAAGTAATCTTACTGCAGTAATTATCTACAATTTTAGCAGTTTTTTTTAAAGACGTGAGCATATTAGCTTGATAAAACTTAACAATATTTATTCCATAATGCCCAATTCTAGAGGATTCCATTTATTTTTATTTTGAGAAGCTTCTTGTTCCATAAGCTTGTGTTAATTTTTTTGTAAGGAGGCATGATAATGTAAAAATTCAGTATAGAAATGGTAGATAAGTAGTGTCCAGTGAAAGGGTCTTACCTGTTGCAGAAACAAAAAGAGCAATATATTGACCTCAAAAGGATTTTTGTGTTCAGATGAATTGGACCAGGTCTTCAGCTGGTGTAAACAAGGTCAGCTTTGCCAAAGCGAACTGGAGCTATGTTGATTTTACACAATTAAGGATCTGGATATGATGCAGAATGGCAAGATTTTGGAATAAAAAAATCTAATATTAGAAACTGCATTGTAAGATATATTGAAGCTACTGTTTTTTACAATATTAAAATATGGTTTACTAAAGGGTTAATAATTAATTAATAAACATTTAGGATACTACTAAGGTTTTTGTAAATATCAGTATTTGAGGTAGTGTCCCTGTTACTATAATTTTGGTGCTTAATTGGAGGATTATCTACCCATGGGAACTGTTCCTTTGGACTTGATAGGAATGAATATGCTACTTGAATACTTCATATTCAGTTTCTTTTCGTTGTGGATTTCATGGAAACAGGTTCAAAATGAGCTTTTCTGCACTATAAAATTTTTTGGTGTTTAGCGGTTTAAATTTGTGTGCAGTTAATCCCACAAACATTTCTTGTATGCATTCAATCTTTCTGAAAACAAGCAGGATTTTTAAAATGGTTTGTGAAATAGTTAAATTGATGACTTAACCTTTCCCCCTTCACCCTACTCCAACTTATTTTTACTACCTTATTGTGGTTGAAAGGAAACTGATGATTTGAATTCCAGCATATGGGTGGTGCTTCCTTTGTGATTTTTTTGTTGTTAGTAAGCAACTGAAGTATGTGTTTGCCTTTTAATATAAACCGAATAGCAATTCAAGCAGAAAATGAGTAGCGAATACCTTAGATTTTTTATTTTGGTTACGTGCATATACAATATGCACATCATTTACCTACTATCAGCCCTGCCTCTTTCTAACTTAGAACTCTCCCCATGCTCTTTGAACCATCTCTTGAGAGTATGTCTACACTGCAGCTGGGAGCATGCTTCCCAGTGCAGGTGGACAGACGTGCTAGCTCTGCTCACGCTAGCATTGCTAAAAGTAGCCGTGTAGCAGGGAGTAGCGCAGATGACAGCTTGGGCTAGCAACCCAAGCAGGTATGCAGGAGTCCAGCTGGTCTGTACTCAGGCTGCAGGCTATTTTTCAAGCACTAGCTTGAGCGGAGCTAGAGCATTTCCGTCGGAGTTGGGAAGCATACTCCCACTACAGACTGACCTTGAGAGCAGCATGCTGCTGCTAGTACAGGCAGCCTAAAGAAGCCTGGCTTTGTATCCAGCTGTGGCATGGGATGCTGAGCAGACCACCTTCCCCCATTGTTCAGCTCCACCACTGAACTATGAAGCTGTATATCCAGTGTCCTCCACTGAAGTGAAAACCAAAGTAACTGGCTCAAATTGAGTGTGAAACCATAGCACCCTCATTTCACTAACAGGAGACATATTAACTCCCAGTGCCAGAGTGCCGGCCTGGGATCTTACTGTCCTCAGTCTCAAATGGGGTGTAGAGCTGACCCTGCTAACAACACTCTTTTCATGGACAGCGTGGAAAGCATGCATGAATTTCTATGCTAGCAGAAGGCAGAGCTGCAAGGACACTCATTCTGGTCACACTGAAGGCAATGACAAAATTCATGTTGGCTTAAGTGGTAGTAGGGTTAGGCCCATTCTTGTCTTGTGGTTTTGTTTGGTTTTTTTTTGGTTTTTTGTTTTGTTTTTTTGTTTTAGAAGTAAGGAGTTATCAAGGAAAAGTGCCAAAGTCCCTACACCATGTAATCATGGCTCTGAATATTAGCTGATATAGACCAAGAAATGATACACTTGACTGCAATAGACGGTTAAAATTATAAAGAGAAGGGCAACCAGATGAAGTGCATGTAAATACAAACTGTTTTGAAATTGATTAATTTAAATCCACAAACACACAATTACACTCCTTAAGCTATTTTCTAGTAGGCTATTTTCTAGTAGACATGATGAGGAAGATAATATTAGTAGTTGTGTTTGGAAGTAGCCATGGACTCAAGGAGGCTAATAGTGGGATGCTACAGAAATAAAGGTGGGTGGAAGGTGATCAGGTATGAACAAGTGTTCTGCTATCAAGACAACATTCCCATTCTTAATACCTGAGGAGTCAGTGTTATCAGGATTTAATGCCCATGGAGGGATCACATGGAGCTGGTAGCAGTGATATGCCATACCGGCATTTCTTGGATGGCTCCTTCATTTTCTACAGAATTTAAGCCTTCATTTAAATAAAAATCTAGCATTTATGGTTATGAAGAATATCTTCCAACTATCTGCTTGGTTTTAAAAGCTGTATACTGAATATGCTCAGTAGATATATACCTCCCAAATTAAAGAAAAAACCTAAAGATTGATGTATTGCGTTTATATGGCTCCGTATAAGTCTCAAAATTGGCTAAGAGGCAGCAGTTCAGTTTTGGGAACTTCAACATCTAACCTTTACTTTCCTATCCCTTTTTCCCTTTCCACTCCCCCCGCCCCCCCCCATTTTTTTTTTTTTGTATTTCTATTTGCAATTTAAAGAAAGAAAGCTGTAATGGCCCTGCATCTATTTAAACTGGGGGGTAGGGGAGAAACAGTTCCAGAAAACACAACTTGGGGATGCAAGGAAGATGGGCATCTGGCAAGAGTATGGTAAGAGATTAATATGCCTTAAGGGTTTTTTAACTATGCATTTATATTGTGTATATAGGAGCACATGTATGAGAATGTATATGGCCCCCCATCCAGCAAAACACTTCAGCTTGTGACCAGTCCCATTAAAATCAATTAGATTATTTGCGCTTAAAAGTTACCCAAATGCATTGCTGGATCAAAACTTTAGCTTTAACTGCCATTCAGCTGACTTGTGCTTCTTAAATTTACAATAACATGTTTTACAGATGATGTTGATAAGCCCTCACTGACCTTGGCATGGTTGTGCCTGTTATGAGGAGATTGCTTTTGCCCATTTAATCTATTTTTTAAAAACAAAATACTAATAAATTAAATGTTAGGGAAAAACTAAATAATGTAGCATTTAGGTTGCACAGCTGAATAGTCACCCTTCATTTTTGCATTTCCTGCATTTTGAATATTGAACTGTTAATATACCCTCTTCTGCATATACATTGTTACAGTCTTTAACTCTGATAACATGTTTTAGATTCATGTGTATCTAAAGACTGAGGACAGAGATATATTTCAGAACTTGTTTAAGATTGGCCTTTGGTAATATGCTGTTTCTTTTGGGTGCCTGTCTATGCATCTTTAATAGTGAATTAATACGGTTTTAAAATGTTAATTATATATAATATGGTTCTCTGAAGTTCAGATCATGCCTTTGTACGTGTGTCTTAAAAAGCTCTATGGAGTCACCATCATCTCCAAAGACTCTGATTTTTGGCTATCACTTCCATTGCTAAATTACCATTTCCTCAGGCAACAAACATTAATTTATTCTGCAATATCCTTGAAATACCTTATTGAATTAAGTTTAAGTATCTTTGGAAAGGTTATGTGTTGTTTTTGGCCTGGATGATCAAGACTATATTAAACAATGTGGCAGACAAGAATGACTTTCTTGGGACAATATGTGTGAAGTGGATTTCCAGGAAATGTCTAGGGGAAGGGAAATGCAAATTCCCCACCCCCAGTTATGCAAAATACCAGTCTTTTGAAGATACACCCTGAGGAGCGGGTCTTTGTCTAGTGATCACCTGTTACACGGGGCCAGGGTTTCAAAGACTGAAGCTGTATAAAGGAAAAACTGAAATATTCATGGGGGTGCTTGTTCTGACTGAAGGCTGTTATGAACTGTTAACCACAGAAAAAACACTGTGGAGTTTGAAGAACTGATTCTTATCACAGCCCTTGTTGGAGTTCATGGGTGATCTCTTATAAACTTATTAAGATGCATGCAGGTTCTTTTATTGTTTTTAATGTTTTCTCTGTAATGCTTTCACCTTAAGAATAAATGTGCTTTCTTAGAAAGAGCTGTGTGGAACTCATAACTGCTGGCAATTATGTTGTTCATTGCCCTGGGAGAGAAGGCAAAATAATAAGACACTGGCCTGTTTAGGCAGCTTGGTTTACGGGAATATCAGAATGTAGGCAGGGAACTGCGCAACCTACAAAAACCCTGGTCAAGATGGGGAGAGACACATGGAGAGGTGAACTATGAAGGGAGGAATATAGAAGCAGTTGCCCTGAAATGTGACATGGTAATGACACAAAAATGTTGCTATTTTTTCTGTTTAGTTGACAAGTGACTGTTCTCCTAATTCTTTATAGCAATGTTGGTCTTACAAGTCAAATAAACTTTTTTTTCCCCTAACACTCTAAGGGAACAAAGTTTTCTGATGCAGAAACTGTATAGGACACAATGAGTATTTACTTTTTCAAGGATGTAATTTAAACACCTCCTGATCGTGGCCAAAACAAATAAAAGCCCACTAGTCTGGCCATGGAATGGTTCAGCACAAAAATGCTGTAAAATCTATAAAAGAAGGAAGGATTAAATATATAATTGTCATGGTCATATTCTGAAGAACTGTAATGTTAGTGTTTATAATATCCAAAAAACCTAAAGCCAAGCCAAAAGTGGTCATCGTGACCAGATGTGGAGCCACTGTAAGGAAAAATGACCATGGTGGTTGCTACTTTAGGAGGGAGAACAGCTGCACAGCTACAACCACAGTGAGGAAAGCCAGTTAAATGAGGACTAGCATATACTCTGCCTTGAAATTACATAGTATTTTCTCAGAGAGGCAGTTAGCAGTAGGACTTACATGGCAATGGAGAAAATGGAATGATCTATAATATTGTTGACATCTACGACAGCTATGGTGTTCAGTAACCAACCTTGGGGTTACTTCTAAACTGACCCTTGATTTTTCAGTTTATAGGCATCCTGTTTTATGATTCTGTGTACCTATCCAATATTTATGTACCTTTTATTTCAAAAAATGCACTTTACCTTCAGTGCCAATATGAAGTCTGCATGAAGAAACATAAATATGGGAAGCTCTGAAAGCTTTTCTTATTAGAGAAAAGAATATATGTTATGGACCTGGGAAGAGAGGAATCTTGAGATGGATTGACTGATCACTATGGAGAGCGATGCAACTAAAGACGAATGAGCCAAAACGTCCAAACCAAGTGCTTTAAGTTGGACTATTAAATTCATATTTCAGAACTACATAGAAATAAACTTGTTAATAGGAGCTAAGCACCTTCAGCTCTCATTGACTTCAATGGTGCTTGGATAATGAGCATTTCTGAAATTGGGCTACATATATTTAGGTAACAAAAATGGGTTCATGAACCCATGGCTTCAGGCACCCAGGTTTGAAAATTTTGGCTGAAAAGTGAGAAAAGGGGGAGTAAGTAGGATAGTTGGTGTGGGGTTCTTGAAGGGATCTTCAAATGTTCTGTTTGGACAAAAAAACAAAAACAAAATGTTGTAAATCTGAACTACATTTGAAATAATTAATTTTTTAAAAAATATGGCAGTGGTTTAATACCCTCTGTGTTTAAGTAATAAACGAATAAGAAAATGCTAACAGTGACTGCAGTAAATGGATTTTTATCAGGCCATGGACTGATCCATCAACAAATATTATTCGAGGTTTATCATTGGAAAAATAACTTGAATGTTCAGTGGAATGATTTTGGAATTTCTAATTACTTTAGCTGTCATGTCTACTCTAAAGAGCAAGACAAACTGAGATCCAGTCACCATTTGCCAAGATAACTGATGACAGTTTATCAAAAGTCATTTGAGTAGATGAAGATCTAAATCCATTTGAAAATAGACTAACTTTGCCCACAGCCAATACACTATCCAGCTCTACTGGCTCTCAAAGACCTTGTCTACACTAGGAAAATGTGGACCTGTAATTCTCTGCTGCAGCAACTCCTACAGTGGTCACTACAGTGTAAGTGCTACTGTAGTTGGAGCTAGGGCATTTTTGTCAGAGCCGCCTTATTCTGTTCAGAATATAGATGCATCTCAACTGGATTGGCGGCAGCTGAAGGAAAGGTTAGTTAAAATGTGTCTGGGTAAGGAAACAAAGGCTCTGTTCAGAAGGCACGGTAAACAAAGTGATTAAAAATAAGATCTAGAGCAAACAGGAGTCAAAGCAGAGGAGTTATTTTGGGCAGAAAGAAAGCAAAATGATTTGTAAAATTAAAGAAATGGCACAAAGAAGAAAGGTTAGGACATAACTGAGGGAAGTACTTCAGAGAAGCTTGGTTAAGCATTGGTTTGTAGTTCATTACCTTATTTACTGTAAACAGGGCACAGAATTGCCAAGACCAGCTTGATTCCCTCATCCTCCATGGAGCCTCTGCAGAAACACAGGAGCAAGAAAAGTATCCTCTTATTTATTGGGCAAGGGTTTTTCTTTAAAAGGATGTTTTCTGAATTATTGGATCATATACTGCTCAGTGAAGGCAGGAGGAGAAGTTTCTTATTGGTTAGCAAGGTTAGCAATGTGTTTATGCCAGACTCAAGATGGCATAAGGAGTGATGAGAAGCCTCTGGGCATATAGGTGACAACAAAATCAAGTTCTATACCCCTGCCTCAGAATTAGGCCTGTTAGCAGCCATTTTATTCACCATAATTTTATCTCACTAAGGGTCAAAACCCTGAGAGATGGTGCTAGTTATTAATAAAAGTTTTGCATACTTTTTAGGGAAGATCCAGGAGACCATTCACCAGTGGTATGTGCACTCCATGTGATTAATTCCATCACCAGGGAACTCCCATATTTGGGAAACTTGTAAACTGGTTCTGAATGGTTACTGGGGCGATGCGTCACTTCTTTTACACATTTGCTATTTTTATCTCTTAGGCCATGTCTGTAGTAGGAAAATAGTCCCCTGTAGAGTTGACCAAGACTAAATAATGTGTATTGAAGGTGTTAAACTCACATACATTAGGTTCAAAGTGGTGTTTAATAACACAGCAGTTAAAAATCTTTTGGTTAATGCTTTTAAATTAACAAACACATTTTAAAACCGTTTTGTATTAGGGTGAGATTTTCAAAAGCATCCAAGTGACTCGGGTGCATGAGTCTCACTGACTTACGCTGGGGCTTGTGTTTCCAAGTCATTTAAGCTTATCTGAAAATTCCACCCCAACTGAGTATCAGAGCCTTCGTTTTACTTGGTTACCTTATTTTCCGACTTAGTTTTATGTTGTATTAATGTTTCCAATAAAGTGCACTGCAGAGGGATAGCAGTCTTTCTGAATCAACTGCTAACATAAAGCTTGTCTTTTTAAAAATCTCATCAGTCCTTATGAAGTATCACTTAAACCGTTCAGAGGTTGCTACACCTAAATATGGCCAACAGGGCGGGGGAGCAAGGTGGTGAAGGACTGGAAAGAGTTTATGGGAAAAGATCAAGAAATGCTGGATTTATAAGAAACAATACATAGATATCTGTTAGCAAATCAGTAACTAAGGTGGTAAAATGAATACCATTATGTAAGAATTGATGTATACTAATTATTTCAAGCCCTTCAACTATATTTGCCATCCAAAGATACTGTATATAGTGAGGGAATTTTTGTAATATCCCTACTATTGAGTCATATATGCTGCCTTGTTAATCACATTGATAAATACTTGTTTTTTTAAATTATTTATTAAGACTATAGAAACTGAGCTTTTTTAAAAGAAAAAGCCTCTTAGATTTGCTAACATACAGTCTTTTGGAAGGATTACATCAGGATGAATGATTTAAATAAAATCCTGGCTCCCTTGAAGTTACTGGGTGCTGTGCCATTGACTTCAGTGCGTCCAGGATTTTATCCTTGAGACACTTCTTCAAAAGTGACAAATATCCTCAGCTCTTTCATGTCAACAGTGGAGATGTTTGCAACTCACTAATGCAAAATAATATTTTACTGGCTATGGGTGTTTTGCGATGTACCAGAAAGAGAATGGTCTATGCAGAAGATCTGGTTGACTCTGTGGAATTATGGTTGAATGCTTTCTGCTTGAAGAAAAATGTTTGAGAGGAGGAAATTACATGATATTCTCTGCTGTGCATTGGTATTGGTAGATTTATGTCCAGAAATGTTTTTGGGGAAAACCCTAAAAATTGAATTTAGCATCTTCAAGGCAAATTATTTAATGAAGCCAGACTTTGATTTGTTCTGAACACTTCAGGAAAATCTACATGAGTCAAACATTTTCAGCATATTTTTACAAAGGTGTTAACATACACAGCTCTTGTTCAAAAAGCAATCTCTTTTTCCTTCCATTTTGAATATATCTATATATATCTATATCTATGTATAGATATAGATATATATGGAATACATGATATAGTGTAACACAAACCTTTTATTTCTGTGAGATTAGAATTGCTATATTTCTCACTAGTGGCAAACTACCAGCATCCCAAGAGAGTGCTAATAAAACTATAATACCACCACTGACCATCATGTATTCTGTATATATCATATAAGTAACAAACACTATTAGGAATGTTTTTAAATGCTATTGGAACCATTTCTTTCATCCTTTCATCTGTAGAGACAGATGCCCTTAGTTAGCGTGAATCCCACCAGATAGGGCTCAGAGGAGAGGATGCATTTAACATAGATATAATTTAAAATGTCTACAAATAACCTAAAATAGATTTTGATTTTAAAATCTAATACATCTGGACCTTTCAGAACCAGAATTAAATGCTATCTGTCAGTTTGCTAGAGTTGCCACCTCTGAGGTACAAAAAATGTGAACATCAGGGATGGTCTTAAGCCCATCCAACTGGACAGCTGTCAATGTGTACTGAGCCCCATTACATATTTCCTCAGAGAGCTACCTCAAAAAAGGGACGATCAGGTGGCAACCCTATTGGTTGGCATGCAATCACAACTGCAGCTTGAATGTGGTTGGAGTCTGAACTCAAGAGTAAAATGATGCTGGATATAGCTTGCAAGGAAGGGACTTACTCCCAGTGCTAACTAGAATTATTTTTTATTTATGCTGGCTCATGTTGTTCAGCTTCAGTTAGTCGTTGCAGCTAAATTAAAATGCATGACTGATTTTATTGGGAGTCATAGGAGGAACCTGAAATGCTAGAAAAATAGTTGTGTATGCTGTATCGATAATGTTACAAGAGTCAAGTCTAGCTGGGTGCAGCTCTTGAACTGACCAAGAAATGGTTCCTCAAGCTCTGAAGCTAGCCGTCTTTGGAGGCCAGGAACTCTCCATCAAGTGCAGTGTGTTTGTGGAGATTAAGGGTCAATGTCTGTAAAGCACTAAAAGATCCTTAGATGGAGAGTGCTGTAGGAGTTGAAAATATTATTTTATTATGCTGTAAATAGGTTACCAAAAAGAGGGGTAAAATTCAGGGAGAATGTCAGCTTCAAACATATCTGAGCCAAATAAGTCTTTCAGAGATTTCTACAGAAATCTAGGTCAGTGTATTTTAAATTGTGAGGCTGGTCTTCTCCCAGGGGAGGTTCAGTCAAGTCCAGAGAACTTATTTTATAAAAGATTTCTCTTTCTTGGGCACCTGGTGCTCTGTGACCAATAACAATTGGATTATTCCCCCTAATCTTCCAAACAAAGAGGCTCCTTTAAAAAAAGAACCAACCAAAAGCTCCCTCTAATTTCTGTAATGCCAGCAGGTGATGCTGTTCGGAGACTTGCTTGTCTTGCCAAAATTCCCAGTGTCTGTCTCACTTCAGCTCCACGAAGCTGGGGGCATCTCTGGGCCTTTCTTCTCTCTGTCTTCAGGAGCTTTTTCCATTTTCTCCCTTTCTTTGATGCTCAGTGCAGAGAGGATTTTTGAGAAGAGGAGTCTGTAGGAAACTAGAGTTTGAGGAGAAAACCTGGCAGTGTTAGCATGGCCCGCTAAAATCAAAGCGGCTCCTGCATGCAGCCCAAATGTGCAGGAAGGTGCACACTGCCCACCTGACCGCAGTGTGGCAGGTGAGCCTTGCATTGCTTGGGGCAGGAATTGAACAGCAGGAGCTCGCTTTGCAGAATCTCCAAGCCCAGTTGTCCAAGGCTACATGGTGCTCTCAGTCAAGTGAAGCCTGGAAGGAAGAGGTGACTCCAACAGCAGCAATGTGGCAGGTAAGCCTTAATAAGCCACGTGGGGTGGAAATTCAGCAGCAGGAGCTGGTGTTTAGGACACAGCGAGCCAGATGTCTTGCCTGTTCTATGCTGACTGGGGTGAAATATGGCATCCAGAAGTGTGTCCAAGAGGTTGGTAAGACCGAGAGGTAGGAAAAACCCATGGGGCAGTACCCATCTCCCATCTCCTTTCAGACTGCCCCGGTAACCAGGTATTTTTGTCCTGAAAGGACCTTGGCTAGTCCTTGTATCTGGTGTCTTGCACCCAATTGTTCTTTTTGCCTCCCTTTCTTTTGAGGACAGCTTGGACTCCCACAGGCTTTGAAAAGAAAACCATAGTTAAGAAAAAAGGAAATGGCTCAGATTCCCTATATTTGGTACCAGTTGCCATGACATCAGGGTACCCTCAGGCGGAAGGTTCTGTGTACTTCTTTCCCTGGCTTTTCCTCAGCTAAACAGTGGGGCCTAGCCGGCCCATGTGGCTCCCTAGTGAGAGAGTGGGTGGGGTGGGGGCTTAGTCCAGGCCTTCCCGTTACCACGGCTTCGTTTTAACAGGCTGCAGTGGCGCACTCTAGCCTATCAGTGTCAGTAGTCCTGTTTGCCTTAAGGGAGGCCAAACTGAAGTGTGGTCTAACCCAGCCTGCCCTGTTTTGAACCACATCTGCAGATTGTTTTTCTTACCAAGGCAGCAGAGCAGCATGGCCCACGCTGGCAGCCTGCATGTGCCAACAGACCACCCTAGCTGGAACTTACAGAGAGAGTGACAATTCTTCCAGTTTTCCTTCACACATGCCAGAACGACCCAGCCTGCCATTTTTTAGCCTGACAGCAGGTTTTTTTGTTTTGTTTTGTTTTGTTTTTTAAACAGACATTCCTGATAGTGGCCCATTGCTCACAGCATCAGCCTGCCCGCTCCAATGGGACAATCTGAATAGCTGTGATCCATGGCTAAAACATCAGCCTAACGAGTGTACCATTTTATTGCATGGCTGTAAAACTGCTTCAGCAGGCTTTAAAACTCCACATATTACTGCAACCTAGCTCAGCAGAGTCTTTAGAACTGTCAGGCTGGGTGGCCCAGTAGATTAGGAATTGCTTTGCCGTTTCTGAGGTGGTTAGTTCAAGCTTTTGATAAGATGCCTTTGCATACTGTGACGCAAAAAACAAAACAAAAACTCCAGTGGGACAGGGGGAGAAGAGAGAGCAAAAAAAATGGGGCTTTTACTATTTTTCTCACAAAAAATGAAGCTTTGTTTTTGGTTGGTTTTTTTTTTTTTTTTTTTTTAAAGCCTTCCAAATAAAAAAAATTCACATCAGGCAGGTTGGGCTCTCTAAATCGTCCAAATCTGTCCATAGATTTTCAAGTTGCCGTCCTTCACCCATCCTGTCACCCATCCTTCCTCTTCACCAGTGAACAGGTGGTAAAGGATGGCAGTGCAAATCTAATTTCACCAGAAACAATGACTCCTTTCCTAAGTGGTGGTTTTTTTGGGGGGAGCCAGGGAGAGTGTCCACTCAAGACTCTTCCTGGTATGTAAGAGAACAAACACACTTTACCCAGGACTAGTTTTGTCTAGGCTAATGGATAAGGTGGATGGCACATTTCTGCATGAAATCCAGGTTTTTGACAGATTTTTTCCTCAGGATTTTCATAGTCCTACACAGAAACCTGTGCCAGCTTGCATATGCCACTCACGCTACCTGCATTTTGCAGCTTTGCAGACCCATTTCTAATTCTTGACCCTTTGGCTTCTCTCCTGTTCTTGTTTTTTCATGAGTCTGATGATACCTTTGGCCAGTCTAGGATAGGTCAAGGATGACCTGTTGGTAGCCTCCTATAGTATCTGTTCATACTAGACCTTTCAAAGTGCTTGAGTCATTTGATTTCTTCACCTATTTTCCTTAATGCCTTCAGCATCTGATCCATCCCTGGGCATTCTATCAGACACTCTTGGTCGTAGTCCAGGTACTCAAAGAAATATTTCACAATTTGTATTTTCTTCGAGGAACTCAAATATTTTTCCCTCAGGGTTTCCAATTACATTGTACCATTGTGGCCAGATGCGGAAACTGTTCCTTTGCTCTGTTTTGTACAAATATTCTTGAATATCAGTGGAATTTCCAGAACTAGGAACCAAATTATCTACTGCACCTCTGTGTGAGCTCAGATAGCAATTTGCCTTGAATTGAATGGAGCCTATGCCAGGAAATTCATCTGGAAAACTTCTTAGAGTTCCAACTGGTTAGGATAGTTCTCTTAATCTCTCTGGACTTGGTTGCCATTCACATTAAGAGCAACACTGAGAGCTCTATGGCATATTGGCACTTCCAGGCTGGAACAAGTTAAAAGTCCTGAATGAAGCAAGGAAAATTCTCTTGCTCCTAGAACAGGAAGTTTTGCTGGTTGTTACTTACATTGTTTACAGTAGTACCTACTGGGTGCTTAATACCAAGCCTTCATTAAGGACAGTCTTTGCTCCATGAAGCTCACAAAATAAGGCATCTAGTGATGAAAATCACTTACATTTGAGCAAAAGGGTAGATTATAGGTCAGCTCATTAAGCAGATGACATTTGTACACATGAGAATGAGAACTAAAATCATTGAGTTCTTCTTGTGCTGCTCTTGAAAGAACAAAAGTTATGTTTTGTCTCACAAAAATGTCTCACACATATACTGGAGTTCTTTCTAGATGGGTTCTGATTGGGTCAGAGTCCTAGGCTTGGTCTACACTTACCCCTGTGATTCAGCAGCAGTCGACGGGAGTTACGCAAAGTATGCAAAGAACTGCTGTGCTTCTCTTCTGTGCCCCGTCTTCACTGCACTGTGCTGACGGGAACTGTGTTCCCATTGATGCAGCGCTACGCCACTTGTGGGGGTGGATTAATAACGTCGACTTGTGGATCGACTGAGCGGGTCTTCACTGACCGCTCAGTCGATCCAGATAAGTCGATCTGACGGCGGCGACTTTGCCGCCGTCAGTGTAGCCCTAGCCCTAGCTTCCTAAAGGTCCAAATCTCAGTGTTAGGAGCCTTGTAGCCTATTCCTTCCACTTCTAGTGCTTTTTTGCAGCCCTGAGATGTTGTCAGGTGGCTAAAAGAATAACCCGATGCTTCAGGTAACCGCTGGACCTTCTGTTTTGAAAATATGGAGGAGTCTTCATCAGCCTTTGCTAACAGGAAAACACATTTAGCCATAATTACGTTGGCCAGGAGAGTAAGTAAGTTTGAGGGCCTTCCCACAATGAGGAGAAACACCTGCATATTTGATGCATGCATTAAATTCTTGTAGTCTAGATGGCTCTGGCCCTCAGACAGGGCAGAGCAGTAAGCAGACTCAGCTGTCTGGCCTGAGGTGTGTAGGCTGCCACCCCAGGGGTGGGGTTGGTAACAGGAGGTAGAGGGGACTCTAGCCCACCCTACTCCACTGGGTCCCAGCCCAGGGCCCTGATAGTCAGCAGGGATCCGTTTGAAATACACTGACTCATGCTCCGACAGCAAAACTGGACTAAAGTCTGGTTTCCCTGGGCTAATTCCTACCACAATCGGAGGATAGGGCTTTGTCTCCTCGGGGCATTTGGCAGCCGGCAACCTAGAAGCTTCTTGGGATACTTGTCTGATGGCAGTCCAGGCAGCTCCTCAGGGACCTCATCCAAGGGAAGGGGTTGGCACAGCTTGGTGTGTGGTCCAAGGGCTAGTAGCAATGCAGAGGCACCTGACTCCTCTTGCTCTGGCCCACCTGAGCCAGAGGCCTGCCTCTTATATTTCCTGTCCTGCCTCTCATCTTCTGAGAGTGTACAACAAGTGTAGTACAAGTATAGTACTGATCACCCTTGTCAGGGCCCTGTTCTGAAGAGGAAGTCCATCCTTTAGGAGAGCTCTTGCCTCAGTGGATTCGTATGCATTATAACAGACAGACAGACACACACACCTCTGCAAAAAAGTGTTTACAGTCTAAACAGATTGTGGGAGAGAGGAAATTCTATCTCTATTTGACAGCTGGAGAACAGGTGCACAGAGGTTATAAAGGGAATTCCACAGCAGACCTGAGGATTCAACCTAGATCTTCTGAGTCCCACTCCAGTGTCTTAACCAGACCAACCTTTCTCTGTAGGTAACTTGCCTCGGTATTGGGAGACTCGTGGATCTGACAGTAGAAAGCAGTAGGAAGGCTGGGATGACAGGCACACAGCTGGCTGTGTGTGAGCTTTGCCCACTGATGTTGAGGCAGACTCTCACTCCTTCTCAAAGTCCTTCAACTAACAAGCTGCGTTTCCTTCTCTCCCAGCTGGCCCCACGGTTTTGCAGTGATTCATCACACATCAGGTGATATTCTGCTTCTCTGTTACAGCACAAGTCAATAATAAGCAGTAGTCACAGTTTTTAGAATTTCTCAATGAAACTAGGCTGTTGAATTATTCTGTAACTTGTTAACATTGCCATGGAATTGCCAGCTTGCTGCAAAATCCTCTGCCACATAAACAGGCAGTATAATTTAGGTGTAATGTGTCCCATAGGGCATAAGCTGGAAAATGTAGAGACAAAGTCACATTTCTTAAAATGCACTTCCTGAAGGCACTTGGATAATATGGTGTTGAGGGCAGTATAAGAACTTGATTAGAAGGAAACGATCATGTCTGTGGTGGCTCTTATAGATGAGGAATGATGTTAGAGAGGCGTGGGGAACTAGTCTCCATCCCAAGAGCTTGTGGACATGTTTTTAATGAGGTAAAGATCAGACTAGGGAAATCCACATAATCTGTATTTTTCATTTACCTCTGGGAAAGTAATAAAACCACCCCCTTGCCCCTTCCCTCCTCTTACCCACCCTATGCTCATTAATAGCCAGCTTTAAGAGGTACTGTTTTTTAAAACGTCGAAGACAAGGGCCTGGGAATTAAGTCAGTCAGTCTGACATTGGTTATGGAAAAGCTACCGAGTAGTAATATGAAAATCTCACTGGTAAATCATTTACAAGAAAATATCTTGCACAGCATGGGTTTCCAACAAGGGGGTCGCGTTTAATGACCTGTCTCAAATGTTGTTATAAATCATTACTTCCTCACCAGGTCAGTCATGGCTGTCCATTTCTCTTGCACCCTTTCACTTCTTGTAGAAATGTTTTAAATTTTTGAGCATGTGAGAGAAGATAGTGTTGCACACCTTTATGGGGCAAAGAGGGAAGGCCAGAGCAAGGATTGGGGCACATCAGGCCTTCTCTGGATATGGCCCCTGTGTTTTTGGGAGATCACTAAAATTGAGCCTGATGTGCCTAAAGGAAAGGGGGAAACCAGCGCTGAAGTAGCATTTTACAGGAGGCTAGGGGGTGAGTGAGTTATGCAGTGATGTAAGTCAGCAAAGGTACGATTCAATCTCCTGCCAAACTAGATTCATGGCTGCATAATAAACTTTGTGCCTGGCTGTATTGTTGAGCAGAACTTATGCAATAAACCATTTCTGAGTCACGCCGGGCAAAAATCTTCGAATCATCCTCAGGTTACACATAATTTGCAACAGTTGCCAGGGCCATGAGTGATAGAGGCGGCACATAGTGGCCTGTAGGGCTGTTGCTTACACAGTTTTTTGGCCAGATGGATGTCTGTGTACAGGGTGGGGAAACTTCCTCCCCATGGAAAGTAAACATCTCACCTCTGAAAGGCAACAGCCACTGCAAATACCAGGGAATATAAGTCCTGTATCCAGCTCTCATTTGTGGATCCACTTTATGCTAGATGGAGCCTCTGGGCTGCTTTTAACTATTTATTTTACACAGAGGAGTGGCAGTATTATTTGGGTAAAAAAAAACCTGAAGACTGGCTGTCTTGTGAGGCACTAGTCATTTTAGAACAGTGAACTGCAGTGAGGTTTTAAATTGAGAAATAACGATTTGTTACTTGATTACTCCTTTTCGGTTATGACTTAAATTCCAGTCCATCTCCCTTGTTTTTCCTTGTTGTCTGTGTGGGAATCACTGTTAGAAATTCTTTAGGTATTTAGAGATCATTTGTGATGCGCCAAAAAAGAAATTGTATGTTTTATTTATATACTCCTTCAGTAAGAGTGGTTAGCCTCAGACACTTAAAAAAAAACCAAACAAACAAAAAAAAAACCTTAATAAAATAATCCCACTTTGGCCAATAATTAACATATATTATAACACAATAGCCAAAAACGTATTTCAAGTCTTCCTTCCCGCACCACTGTCTTCCCAGTGTGGGGAAAGAAACAGGCCTTGAGGCCTTCCCTGAAAGTAAATAAACTACAGCTGTTTGGGAGGGAGATGGGAGAGTAGGAAGTGGATGTGTTTGAGTCAAATTTCTGCAGCAGAATTAGAAACTGCAGCAGGGCTCAGAGGCAAGCCAGGAGCTTACTCTTGGCTGGACTGCTCTGCTCCGCATGCATGAACAAGTGTGAAGATTTAGGGGTGGTTAGTCAGGACTACTTGGGACATGATTATATGTAATTTTCCCTTAATGTATGAGCAAGGTTTTCATGCTGGAAGAAATGCTGGTAGTACTTTTTTAATGAAAGAAAGCTCACAATTAGTTGGATTAAGTCTGAAGTCAACAGGAGAGACTGCTAACAGAACAGGTGTTGTAAGGGTGGTTTGCCTTTGACCTGAGAGGACCTAATTGAGAAGCAGTTCTTTGAGGTGCTATTATGTAGCAGTAAAGGGTGTGTGTTTGAGAGTGAGAGACAGAGAAATTATAAAATCAGACTTGTAAAACTGACAGGAGAACCTACCAGCCCAGATAACAATCTGCTAGCTCAACCTTGCCAGAGCTTCACAGCTTCCCCCCTTCTGCCCATACAACTACTCACATATGCTTACACTCTGTGTAAACGTAACCCACTGGTGAATGTGTGCTACAGGTCCCCCTCTGTGCCAATCCACAGAGGATGTGAGTTCTTACAGATCCCTGGTTTTTTAGCTCAAGGTGTAACAGCTTGTGCTTTTAGCTCTGGAGATCCCTGGTTTAGTCTCCAGTGTTGGTGGCCTTTTCTCATTCATTGCTCCACATTGGCCCTGGACATACATTTGCTCTTGACCACAATCACCACCTTTTTTAAAAATACCCCTTATTTCTCCTTTTGACCCGAGCAGTGAGCCAAAAGTTTGAGGTCTTGCAGGTGGTTCCAGTTAGGAGGAGAAATTGGTGATAGAGTTAGGTATTTCTTTGATGCAGTTTCATTGGTTTATAAAGAATGTAAACAAAGTTGTGTTTCCTTGCAGGAGTCAAACAAGAGACAATTTCTTTACTCACAGGTCCAAACCCCTTTCAGACACCGCTCAGCCCAAAAACTCTCCCTAGGCTTTTCTCAGGGCTGTGCTTTCGGAACTTGTTGTTTTGGAGCTTGCAGTCTGTGTCTGGTACTTTCTTGCTGCCTGCTGTGACTGTTTTCTCAGCTTCTCTCTCACACACACCCCTTTATGCAAAACAATACTCAGTGAAGCCCCCTCCGCTAGTTTAATTTCCTGAGCGGCTTCACTTGTCTTTGTTTTGGGTGGTGAAATGTCCGCGTTTAGGGTGGAGGCCCTTGCTGTTTTGGCTGTTGGTTCCATAAAGATGCTTACTGGCTTTCTACAACTAGCTTAATTGAAGGATGGCGGTTGAAACCTCAGTTTCAATGAGGTTTAATTCAGCCCAAACAATTCACTTGCACACTCAGACCTGGACACACACACACACACACACACACACACACACACACTCTCTTTCACATGAGTATGCACCGATGGGCACATATTCCTGGTCTCCCTCTGTTACACATACACTTTATACCTATTTCTCACACACACAAGATAACCCACTATTCACTCACTAATGCATCCCCCCCACCAGCATTTCTCACACATATCTATTTATTTGCTCAATAACCATGTACCCACAGTCAACTCTCCCAACACCATTCACCCTGACTCCTGTCTCTCTCTCTCCTCCCAAAAAGTGTCAGCTCTTTTCAGTGCCCCATCCGTTCCCCTCCCAATCTATCACATCTCCACAGCTGCTCTTACAAGCCACAGTAGCAGCTTCGTTCCTGCTCACTTGGTCAGGATAGAAAAGGCCCCCTGTGCAGAACTCCTGTAACACCATGGTACTAGGGTACAAAAACCAAATCATCGAAGGTCAGCATCCCGCTTGACTAGTATACCTTTGGACTCAATTGTGTCTGCTAGTTGGTGTCCAGACAGTAGAGTGGTCTCAGTAGAGTAGAGTGGTCTCACTAATTAGTGGTGGATTCTCCATCCAGTGGCTGGACTTCCTTTGTGTGCATCTTGCATCATGCTGCACCAGAGTGCTGTTACTCTGTCGGGGAAGCCAATGGATGTTTGACTTGTGGTTAAGCCAGTAGGTGATTTCTTGCACATCTTACAAAGCCCTTATTGAAAGGTGCCCTTGGTTGAGACTAGCTATGGACCCGAGGGCGCTGATGCTGAAATCGCATGGAGGTTTGGTAGAATGGCCGAACAGAAAATAGCACAAATCTTCTTTTGACTCCTAGTCCATTGACCAAGACCACACTGGAGTCCAACAGACATGCCAGTCATTCTGCTTGTTTATTCAACACTTTAATACCCCTATTTACTTACTTACAGAAGAGACTTTGGATCATTTGGCAACCTCTAATGACAGCCTAAAGTTAACCACCCAGTACTAATTGAGTGGTGTTAAAAATACAAGCATTTCCAAAGAGCCAGCCGCTGTAAGTTTTTCACATAGCGTGTGGCTCTTTCCTAATCCACGGCGTATTTTCTTTGTCTCGCACCTTCATTTGGGAATAGCTATTTTCATATAAAATGAGTCTGAAGCAGAATAAAAGCATCTTGTTTAACCCTCTCTAAGCAGATTTTCTGGGGACCATCATGCTGGCAGGAAACCAGGTACAGCTTCTCACAGGCAAAAATGTGATCTGAACATGAGGTCAAGAAACCTTGATTGCAAGATGCAAGGAAGCCTTTTAATTTGCATTGACCAGTAATAACAGCCCTATAGCATTGTGGCCAGACACTTCCTGAAATGCACACCACCACCCATACAGCGGTGTAAAGAGCTAAAATTAACCATCATTCCTGTTGGGGGTTTTTTTTTGGTTAAACCTTTCCTATATCCTTCTGTCAGGCTCTATATCAGCAACTGGCAATAGTCCTCCCTAACTTGTGACTTGATGTAAGAGAAGATACCCCCCAAAATAATGATCAAAGCTATGTAAAGATTTATTGCTCTGTGTCCTCTCCCTTCACATGAGAGTTTGGATATTGAATAATAATGTAGCTATTCATGTGCAGTAAGAAGGGAAGGATCCTATATTTATGTTTGATTATTTAGAATTCAACCTTAACTCTACCTAAAAGGCTTTGAATACCCTCAACACATCTGTAAACACAGTTCAGTAGGGAACAACAAGCATAAATAGACTAAATCAGCATCACGTCTCCTTCTTTCAGTTAATCATTGGTCATCAGCCCAAAACAGCTTAAACCTGGAGCTGGGTGAACTTTTTTGGCTGAGTAGTTTATTTGCTGAAAAATGCAATTTTGGAGCAACCAAAACCATTGACAAATTTAGGTTGAAATTCAGTAAATAGTTTTGTCCAAAAGAAGAAATCAAAATCAAAATTATTGACTTATTTAAAAAGCAAAACAAAACACCTAGAAATGAAATGAAAAACTGAATTTTTCAATTTGACCTGAAATGAATGAATGAATGAATAGTTGATTGGTTGATTGATTGATTAATTTTAAAGTTTGGCCACTGAACCAAAAACTCAATTATTGGCTCAACTCTACATAAACTCAGCCCTCACCACAATTTCCTGTAGGACAGAAATCCAGCCTCTGTCTCACCATACACCAGTGCCTTCTCCTTTGCAGCAGGCTCTGGAGGTCTAGATATTCAAGCTATTTCAGACCTGAGGATGGAGATTATTCCAAGGGAAAGGGAGAATGCTCTGCTGGCAGTACCCTTTTATACTGAAGAAGATCCATCTTGAGCCTCTCTGCTGATCTCAACTGCAGCAGTATAGCATGGCCATGGGGGGAGGGGATTTACAGTGAAAGTCCTACAAAATGCTGAATGCCTGCAACCTCTGTAGATTTGTGGGATTTGGGCCGATGTCATTCCCTCCTTCCTCTCAGCCATTCAACATAGTCAGTTTCTCAACATTGCAGAGCATTCATGGTTTGCTAAGTCTTTTTTCTTTGCCCCTCAGATGACTGGGGAAGCCTGCTTGGCTACTGGGGAGATCAGTCGCTGAATGTTAAATTGTAATGTTTCCAGCTAAAGCATTTGCTATTTCAATTCAAAAGCAAAATCCCTCAGGTTTAAAAAAAAAAAAAAAACCCGCAAACCTACAAAATAAACATTGAGCCATGTAATTCTTGTGGAACTATGAGTCACACCAAAGATTAATTTTGCCCTAAATTTGTAATGAATATACACGGTACCTTCATGGAGATCTTCTGGCTCCTCTAAAGTGCTTGGGAATATTAGGAGGGATTTTTTCAATGGAGTTTATGGGAGTTAGGTGCCCTTATAGCATTGAATGGGACTTTGAATGGGGGCTGTGTCTAACTTTTTTAGGCCCTTTGCAATCCCACCCTCCTTCGTCCTTTGGGATGATAAATTAATCAGCTCACTGGATTGGCTGAACTCACACGTGTATGTGATTTGTGTGCCAGAATTTCTGGGTTATATCTTCGCCATTGATTTCTTAGTTATTGAAGGAACTTTCTTAAAAGAGGGGCTGTAGTATCTGCTAGTACATATTAATTCATATGCGACTCAGCTAAAACATTTATAGAGGGATTCCTGCTGTGACAGTTCCCGGGGACACTCAGGATTGTGAGGC
Source organism: Emydura macquarii macquarii (assembly GCF_026122565.2). Taxonomy (NCBI): domain Eukaryota; kingdom Metazoa; phylum Chordata; order Testudines; family Chelidae; genus Emydura; species Emydura macquarii. The sequence continues at coordinate 43,937,977 of NW_027132813.1, forward strand.
ACTTCACTATCCTCTGCCCTTAGCGTGAGGAAGCCTTGTCTGTGCTTGCTGTGGGTCAACTCCCCAGCTCCACTAGCCATCGGCAGCACAAACCCTCTCCCTTAGGACTACCAAGATCTCACTGTTACTCTATAGGTTAGCAATCAGCACATCCCAATCCGCAAGCTCTCCAAGCAGCTCTCTGGAATGTCTAACCCCTGGTCCAGTGGACGCTCACAGTATTCACTGATCTGCTGCTTCCAAAGAAACAGTACATCCCAGCTTAGCAGTTTCACCTCAGATCACTGCACAGCACTTAGTTTTGCTTAAACTGAAATCAAGTACAAGGCAGGCTATGACTTTTTTTTTTCATTAGACATGCACAGTCAGTTTGCCTCCTGCCTGAAGGATTCAGTGTCTCTCTTTGGTCTGGTGCATCTTGGAGTACAATCCATTATATTTATTCAGAAACAGGACAGTCCCCTGATGTTTATTCCTTCCTGTTGATGCTTCGCCTGTAGCTTCTGCAGTCTCTGACTTCACAGCTGGCTCAGTATGCAAACAGGCATACAGTGTGAGGTATACAACACACAGTACACACATGACCAGACAGGGATATAAGGGTCTGTTTCCTCCTGCCTGAAAGGAACGTTTCTGAGGTAGGGCACCTCCTGGTGACCTGCCTTAATTCCAAGACCTTAAAACATAATTTCAATATAGCTACATAACTTCTTAAATATTATCCGTACATACATTTCACAGTTATGGTGATGACCAGTGGGCTACTGGCTCTCGGCAGAGACTTCACATTATTCCACACAAGGCAAATTATTATCCTTTGGTGAACTCTTATGTAGGTACACATCCCAGGGGAGCCCTGTAAAACCCTGTGCCCTCCGCCTGTCGACACCAAGGGGTCACTGCTGCCATCCTTCTATGTATGTGCTATAGTATTCTAGTAATAGAGCTAAGACACTACATCTTACAGCAGTGCCAATTAGGACTGAGACATGCTCTCATTGCTATGTGTATAAATCTGGGTTTGTACAAGTATGAATGAGAGTACAATTTGGCCCACAGTGTTTTGGCCATTACTGTTTTGTTCTTTTGGGGTGCTTATGCTGTATCATAGAAAAAATATATTAGGTGACGTACATCAATTAATTGAAGTAAAGTTTCCTGTTCAACCCCCAGTGCCTTTGTTTGAAGATTTTTTTTTCTCTTTATGTATAGGGCATAATAGGTTCATTGTGTTCTTGTGCTCCCACCGTCTATATCTACCTGTTGTCTCTTGCCTTTCTTACTTAAACTGTAAGCTCTTTGGGGCAGGTGAAGTCTTCTCCTTCTGTACAGCACCTAGCACTGTGAGGGCCTGATCCATGACTTGGTCTCTCAGGTGCTCCTGCAGTGCGAATAATGAATAATTTGCTTTGTAGAGAAGCAAGGTTGATCAAGTGGACCTGACAGCATAGTGAGATTTGGGCATTCCCATGTCCTGCTAGAGTGTCTGTTATACCCACAAGCTTCACCCTGAATTCCGTTGTTCCTGAGCAGTAGAACTGTTGACGCAGTGCTTTACCTATCCTGAGCCACGTCCATTGAGGCACTTGAACATAAGGCCCAAGACTTTGACTTGACCCATGACCTGATGCTCAGTAGGAAGTGAGTATGATGTGCTCTAGGTCTAGGGAGTCTGTGTTGCTGGGGAGATGAGCTGTCACTTTCTGTATTAGCTGCTGTTTTTCAAGCTGATGCTTTATATGCAATAATCCACTCTAGAGGTAACAAAGGCAAGTATGACTGAGGGCAGGTCATTGTCAGAGAAAATGGGAGCAGCCTCCCAGCTGGATGTCGATGGTGTTCTGTAGCATTAGGCAGTCTTCATATTGGGATAAGCTACTAACACCACTGTCAGGGAATTTGCAGCCCGTATCAGGCTAGCTCACTTGTCCAAGCTTTCCGCCTCCTTGGGAGCTCTCTCAGGCCATGATCCAGTAACGGTAGCATGTGGACGGGTTGCTCTCCCTGCATTGTCCTCAGCTTACTTCATTGGGGCTCCATGCAGGCACAGCAGTCCACCTGCATCAACTGAAGGATCTGAGCCATAGAAACCAATGACCAAAATCAGGGACATCTATTTTATACTCAGACTTTCCATGACACTTTTCCGTGTCTTAGACCATGGGTGCAATAGGAGCACTTTACTTCATCAACTATACCAGCAAAGCACTCCTAGGGTGGACAGAGCTATACCAGCAAACCTATGCTTTGTCCTGATATGGTAAAACTACTCCCTGTGAGTGAAACAAGCTATACAGGTAACAGCGCATCTTTGCCGGTAATGCTGTGTCTGCACTCGGAACAGCTGTTGGCACAGCTATGTCGCTCAGGGATCACACCTCAGCATACCCCTGAGTGACACAGCTATGCCGGGAGAAGTCTGTAGTGTAGACTGTGCCACAGTGCATTAGCAACAGTAACTAATAATTGGTCTGCACGGTAAGTAGGCATATATGGACACATGTAAATTAGACCAGAATCCAGATGTGTGTTTCTACTGACAGCTTTCTGAAAAGGATTCATAGAGGAAAGGGCTATTTTTCACGTTTGGCTCTTGGATGTGGTTTTTCAGTGACGTGGTATTTTTTCGTAACTGAGACAGAGCAACAAAGGCACAACAGCGCATTGTGTGCATTTGTTCCAGGGTTTGGGACCGATTTGATATTTTGCAAAAAATTGAAAGCTCATTTAATACAAGTCTAGCTATTTATACCTCTTGCACAAACTCAAACATAACCAAAAAAAAAAAAAAAAAAAAGGCAACATAACTCATGAAGCAAAGGACAGTCTTTGCCAAGTGTAATATTTGTATTTGGAAACATGGGCTATGTTGTATGAAGCAGTAGCCTTCTAGCTGCCTCCAAGGTTTCTTTTGGCTGATGTTTATCCAAACACTCTCTTGCTCTTCATTCATTTTAATGGCTGAGAGGGAGCTGAGTGTTTTTACATAGAGAGACTGGCACGGCTCAGTCTTTACTTCTTGAACCATGCTGAATGCCCTCTTCTGCTTCATGGGGGGAATGTGGTGAAGTGAACACAGCACTCTAGAGTTTTAGCAACAGTGGAACTGATGTGCTCAGTCTGGAGAAACAAATGCCCCAGTGTTCTGCAGCTCCTGGATCATTTACCAAAGGCTTTAATTCCAACTTTTACACTGAGGGCTCTATTCTGACTTTGGTTATGCGCTATGTATCTGTGTGTCTTGAGCAAATTAAATGAAAGAGTGACATGACATAGCACTCTCATTTAAATGATGCACTGTTCTTGTAAGAAATTGATGAGCATCCTGAGAAAATTTCCAGACATGGGAGTTGTGTTTGTGCGTGGACAAAAAGGGGCAGGAAAAAGCTTCTGAAAGGGTGGAAGTGACTCCAACAAGTATGTCTCCAAGTGTTCTCCGCTCTGAAAATTTGTGGTTGTTAGACAAGGTGGGAGGAATTTGTAATCTTTTCTTTTAAATTTCCTAATTGGATACATTCTGGGCACTTCCTTAGTTAATGTGGCATGTTGGTAGTTTATTTTTGTTGCTTCTTTCTCTTTAACAGAGGTTAGAAAATATTCCCAGCTGTTTGTTCCTCTGAGTCTTTTAAAGGAAGTGAGAACAGGTGTAAGAGAGATGGTGTTCTCTCATGAGAGTGAGAGGTCTGCTAGCCAGGACTCCGGTGTTCTTCTCTTTAATCTTTGCCACTCTTGCTGTGTATCTGTGGCCAGTCACATAATGGCTCTGTGCTTTAGTTTACACACATTTAAAAGCATATTTGTGTACCGAACAGGCTTATAATTGTGAAGCTTAATTTAGGCCCCGATCTACATGTGTAAAGTTGACCATAAGCATGTTCATAAATGTTTGTAGGTTTGAGAACTTAGACTGTAAGCCCTTCAGGATAGTGACTCTCTTACAATGTGACAACATCTATCGCAATGGGGACCTGATCTCAGCTGAGGCTACTCTAGTACAAATAATTGTAAGTTTTTTTAGATTCTTAGATAAAAGGTAGTATAAAAATGCAAAGTATTAGGAAGGGAGATGGGGAGAAATAAAGTATTACATGTGATTCAAAGGGGTTTAATCATAATGGAAATCTTAGAAGAAAGGAAGCATACACCATGTTTCCTTAGCTTCCAAGCTGTCAGTTTTGCAGCAGATTATCTTAAGCCTCACTGATCTTGGCAGTATTACAGTGGCCATATTTTTGCATGGATGAGTTATTCTTGAAAAATATTTCCAATGCAGTTGGCACAGATTAATTTTATTTTCCACACGAGGAATGCAAGTTGTACTGTTTGACTTATTTTTCTTCAATGAACATAATTATTGTTGTCATTGTGAGGAAAATCTCTTTATCTAGCTCTTGGTTAAAATATTTTAGGGCAGGCAGATGAAGCACAAAATCTTTTTGTTGTGGCTGAGGATTTCCTCTTCAGGGCCTCACATCTATAGTTTATGGTTCTTCTCTAACATACGCTAAATGCTGAGGGTGAGGGTTTGATTTTAATCAGCCTTGCTTTGAAATGGGAAATTTCTAGACCAGATTGTCAGCTGGTGTAAATCAGCTGATTTCAATGGAATCATTGATTCCAGTAGAGCAGCACCGATTCACATCACTTGAGGGTCTGGCCTTCTGAGAATGTTCCATCTCCAAATATGCATTGACATTACGAGGGGGAATGTGAAATCACCAGTATGTTTGGTGCCATTAGCACGTGTGGCCTGTGATAGCAGTTGATCTGTTGCTGTTACCCAGGAACCCATGCAATTCCTGTGCACCTGTAACATGCTGCTCTGGACACCCAGAGCTGTGAGTCACGATGTTCCCTTTCTGCCTCAGCAAGAGTGAGCTTTGCAGGAGATCAGATTGTGTGTCCGCTCGCTGCCACACCAGTCTGTCTTCCTCACTGGCAAACGCCTCATGGCTCTCCCAGCCCAGACCTTCCCTAGCAACTAACAGTCAGTGAACTCCAGCCCTCGAGCTCCTCAGAGATTTTCTCTATATCGCACAGCTTTTATCACTGTACGTTCACAGGAGATATTAAGTTCACTCTTCTTTTAAAGAATCAGTACATTACAGTTCATTAACTTAATTCAGGTAAACACACCATTCCTTTCAGATTCGGCACTGACTTGGTTGATAGTAAAAATAAAACAAGTTCATCGACTCAAAGACATAGGTTAAGGGATACCAAGTAGAAGGAATAAATATTATAATGGTTAAAAACAAACAAAAGTAAATATACACCTTTTAATCACTGAGACCTAACTTAACAAGCTACAGTCTATGTTCAAGACAGTTTCCTCACCAATCTTCCTTTCCTAAAAATAGCTGGCTAACTCTTGGCCAGGATCCACACAAAGTTCAACATGCTGGTTTTCCTTGTCTCCTGTGGTGAAGGATAATCCAACTCTTTCTGTGTGTCCTTATAATTTAAAGTTTGCCTTTGTTTCAAGGGTTAGATTGATTTTCTGGGGGTCAGTCTCCTGTCTCCTCTGGAGGGGGGGGGACTGTATCTTGATTAAGGTGTTCCCTGGCGTGTGTTTCAATGTGATGCTTCCTCCTGCAGTTTTACAATGTCAATGTTCTCTTCCTGCAATGTCTGATACAAATGAATAGCCCATTGAATTTGGCCCACACCTGGTCTGATGTGTTGGTCTCTTTCCTTTGTCTTGAAAAAACATGTTCATCAGCTCCCCCTGACATGCCTGATTTAAACCTGTTTTAGTCACAGACACTAAAACATAATATCAGGGAGCATCCATAATTTTATGTACAGCATTGTCACGTACATTTCACAATGATATTATTGGCCAGTGTGTTATTAAGTTTTAAATGATACCTCACAGGTCATATTTCATATAAATATTGTTGCAGTCGAATTTGGGTGTGACTATAGGGGTGCCTAGGAACACAGCACCATACATAGATGATGGCTGTCTCTCTGTAACAGATGATTGCATCAGTTGATCCATGTGTTGATATATATGTTGTCTCATTTCTTGTATTCCATTTTAACATTATTGTTCAAAGTGAAAATTGAAAGGACTTGTCCTCCCCAGAAGTCATCTGCCAATTCATACAGCAGATAAGCATCTTCCTATTTATATCACTGCAAAATTTAGATCAGCCAATTCACACATAGTGTTCTGCATAATAAAACAGACGGGGGGTACAGAAAAAATAGTCATGAGTGGCTTTAAAGAAAAATCAGTTTACACTCACCTGTTCTCTCTTCGAGTGATTGCTCATATCCATTCCATGATAGGTGTGTGCGCACCCCGTGCACAGATTCCTGGAACTTTTTTCCCTTAGCTGTCACCGTAGGGTCGTACTCATCCTGCAGTACATAGGGCACCGCCGACCCTGCGGCCCCTCAGTTCCTTCTTTCCACCTGTGACGGTTGCTGGAACGTCTGCCTCTTGCATACTGCAAGTAGCTTTCCTTAGTGCTATAGCTTTGTTGTTGAGTTCTTGTTCGTTGTTGTTCTAGTTAGTGATTAGTAAATAGTTAAGTTGTAAGAGTTAGTGCCCTTAGGGGCTAGAGCTGAGCCATGCCTGGCTCCACTGGCTTTAAAGCCTGCACTGCATGTGCAAAATCCTTTCCCGTGAGTGACCCTCACAACCGTTGCCTCCGATGCCTCTGGGAGCAACACAGAAAAGAAAAATGTAAAATCTGTAGGTCTGCAAGCCAAGGACCCAGAAGGAGAGGGACGCTAGACTAAAAGCGATCCTGATGGAGTCTGTGCTTCGCCCGGACTTTGAGCCATCGTGCTCTCCAGTGGCACCGAGTCTCTCATCGGCGTGGAGCGTTCCACCGGCGCCGGCACCGAAAAAGAAAAAGCGGCTCCTATGGACTACCCCCCTGCTGCCGGGAAAGCAGGGGGTGCAGCAGGAGATGCCCCAGCCACATGCCGTGGAGAGTACTCCGGCACCGGCATCTCCTCGCAGAGAGCCTCCCCCCGACTCCTGGGGGTGGGGGAGCGCCTCTGCAAGGGCCGTCGACACCGGAGGCTTTTGCTGCGGCACGTGCCCTCATGGCCCTGCCTACGCCTCCATCCCCCCCTCGGCCGAGGGTTCCGGGACTGGTATCTCGGGGTAAACCCACGTTGGGTTGCCCCGGTGGGTGGAAGAGACGGGAGTCGAGGTCTCCCCCCAGACGGTCGAGGAGGGTTGAGAGTGCGGGCTCCCCTCCCAGCTCCGACCCCGAGTCGTCGAGCCCCTCCGCACTGCGGCACCGAGGGTGGTCGAGGGACAAACGCTCGAGGCGAAGGCGCTACAGTTCTGCCTCGAATGGAGACCATAGCTTGGGCTCCGGTACCCTGGTGCAGAGCCCAGCTCGACATTCCCCAACGCCGCCTCCCCCGGCACCGGCCATCTCGGCACCGAGAGCCTCGGCACCACATGACAAGTCACGTTCCAGGTCAGAGTCACGACGACACAGGTGTCACCGCTCCCGTTCGAGATCTGGGAAGTGTCGCCGCAAGTCTTCCAGGCGGAGGGGCTGTTCCAGCTACAGCTCCTCCAGCAGCCCCTCTCCTCGCCGGCACCGCAGACACCGGCATCGGAGATCTTCATCGTCCTGGAGCTGCTCCCATTCCACTCATAAGCATAGGTCAAGCGGCTCGGGCTCCAAGGGGGGCCGCCTGGAATTGATCCAGCAGGTTTCACTGCAGGCACCCGCATGGCCTCATGGGCCCTGGCAATGGCCATATTGGGGGCCCTGGGGGACACAGATGGGTCAGGGGACCGCCTCTGTTCACTCCTCGGTGGCCCAACCAGCACCCCCACCGACCTTTCCACAGGAGGGCCACCCCTCGGAGGAGGGGTCTGACCCAGAGGAAGGACCCTCTACAGGGGCCCTTCCACAATCCTCCTCCTCCTCTCCGGATGAGGCGGCGGCCAGGGACCACAAGGCCCCCCTCTTTGACTTTCAGGCCCACCAAGACCTCCTGAGGAGAGTAGCGGATAATCTCGGGCTCGAGATTAAGGAACTCTCAGGGGAGGAGGAGGACCCCCTCTTTGGGGTCTCTGAAGCAGCAGGCCCATCGCGACTGGCCCTTCCCATTCATGAGAGGGTTATGAAGATAGCCAAGACCCTCTGGCAGACCCCCTCCTCAGTGGCTCCCACTTCGAAAGGCGCTGAGCGCAAGTACTATGTGCCTAAGGAGGAGTTTGAGTTTCTTTACACGCACCCCGCCCCAGGTTCGCTCGTAGTGGATGCAGTGAACCAGTGGGATCACCAGGGTGGCCAGGGCAGCACCCCGAAAGATAAGGACAGCAAAAAGCTGGACCTTTTCGGGCGTAAAATGTACTCCACTGCGGCCCTACAGCTGAGGGTCGCAAACCATCAGGCCCTCATGGGGAAGTACAATTTGAACCTTTGGTCCTCTCTAAAAAGGTTCTCCTCGGGGTTGCCCCCAGACCAGGTCACTGACTTTGCCACGGTGTTGCAGGAAGGGGTGGCTGTGGCTAAGGCGGCACTTCAGGCAGCTAGTGATGCAGCGGATGCTGCTAGCAGGGGCAGTCGCTTCGGCCAACACCATGCGCCGCTGCTCTTGGTTACAGGTTTCCGGCCTGTCCCAGGAGGTCCAACAATCAATACAGGACCTCCCCTTTGATTGCACTGGCCTCTTCTCCAAGAGGACAGACGAGAAGCTCAACGCCCTAAAGGACTCGCGAGCCACCCTGAGGTCCCTAGGGCTATACACCCCCCAGACCTCAAGGCGACAGGCCCGCCCTCAGGTCCAGAGGCAACCGCAGCCTCCACCAAGACTGCCCCCCAGCCCCGCCCAGCCTAGGAGGGGTCAGGATTGGTACAGGGCGCCCAGTCGCCGCGACCGCCAAGGGTCCCCCACGGGGCCTCAGCAAGGCCCAGGCAAGGGCAACACTAACAATTAAAGATTTTGACGGGGTGCACGAGGGTGGCACTCCTCCATTCCCATTGGATCGCTTCAAGTTATTTTCCCACAGGCTTCGGCCTTACTACGCCGAATGGGAAGCCATCACCACGGACCAATGGGTCCTTGGCATAGTCCTCAGGGGCTATGCCTTACAACTTACGGCTTCTCCCCCCAACTCTTCCCCTACCCAGTCCCTCTTCAGGGACCCCTCTCACGACCAACTCCTCATACAGGAGGTCAATTGCCTCCTCATGCTCGGTGCGGTAGAGGAGGTTCCTCCACAGGAATGAGGAAGGGGGTTCTACTCAAGGTACTTCCTAATCCCCAAGGCCAAGGGGGGCCTGAGGCCGATTCTGGACCTCAGACATCTGAACAAATTTGTCAGACGCACCAAGTTTCGTATGGTTTCCCTAGCGTCCATTATTCCTGCCCTAGATCCAGGGGACTGGTATGCTGCCCTTGACCTGAAGGACGCGTATTTCCATATCACTATCCTTCCAGGTCACAGAAAGTTCTTAAGGTTTATGGTAGCCGCTACCAGTTTACAGCCCTACACTTTGGCCTTTTGTCTGCGCCAAGGGTGTTTACGAAATGCATGGCAGTAGTAGCGGCCCAGCTGCGCCGCAGAGGGATCCAGATATTCCCCTACCTGGACGATTGGCTGATCCGGGGCAAGTCCAGGGCCCATGTGAGGAACAGCCTGGCTCTTACCTATGCCACATGCACCAGACTGGGGCTGCTCATCAACGAGCAGAAGTCTACTCTTACCCCGGTGCAGCGCATAGAGTTCATAGGGGCCACATTGGATGCTACCCAGGCCAGAGCTTTCCTCCCTCAGACTCGGTTCGAGACAATGGCCGCCATAATCAACGACCTGCACAAGTCCCCTATGACGACAGCCAGGCACTGCCTTCAGCTGCTGGAACACATGGCGGCGTGTACTTGTGGTGAGGCTAGCTCGCCTCAAGCTCAGGCCTCTCCAAGAGTGGCTGACCTCAGTCTATGCACCGGCCAGACATCGACTGAACAAGGTGGTCACAGTTCCCGCCCAGGTACTATCCTCCCTGGATTGGTGGAGGGACCCTGGGGAGGTTCTGAGGGGCGTTCCCTTCAGAGACTTGGCCCCCTCAGTGACCCTGATAACAGATGCCTCAGACGAGGGTTGGGGGGTCCACATCAGCAAGGACCTGAGCACCCAAGGGCTATGGTCACCAGACGAGAGGACTCCATATAAATGACAGAGAGCTCAGGGCAGTCCGCTTGGCCTGCAAGGTATTCATCAAATTTCTGAAGGGCAGGATGGTCCAGGTCCTTACGGACAACACGGCAGCCATGTTTTACATAAACAGACAGGGGGGAGCGCGCTCCTCGGCTCTCTGCCAGGAGGCTACTCTTCTTTGGGACCTTGCAGTGAGGCATGATTTTCACATGTCTGCCTCTCACCTCCCGGGGGTCAGGAACGATGAGGCGGACCACCTCAGAAGGTCATTCCTAGCCTGCCACGATGGGTCACTAAATCCGGAGGTAGTGACTTCAATCTTCCGGAAGTGGGGGGTTCCCCAACTGGACCTATTTGCATCGTCCTGGAACAGGAAGTGCCCGAGGTTCTGCTTGCTCCGGGGTCACGAGCCGGGCTCCCTCTCCGATGCGTTCCTCATAGATTGGAAGGGGACCCATCACTACGCGTTCCCCCCCCATTCTGCTCCTGCCCAGGGTACTTTTGAAAATAAAGTGGGACAGGGCGGACATGATATTGATTGCACCAGCCTGGCCGCGGCAGCACTGGTACACTATGCTGCTCGACCTCTCCATTGACATGCCGATCCCGCTCCCGAGACGTCACGACCTGCTTTCACAGGACCAGGGTCGCCTGCTGCACCCGGACCTGGACTCCCTCCACCTGACGGTATGGAGACTCTGTGGCTGACGGAGGGAGAAAGAGCCTGCTCAATGCAGGTCCAACGAATTCTGCTGGGTAGCAGAAAACCTTCCACTCAGGTGGTGTACCGGGCCAAGTGGAAGCGTTTTACCTGTTGGGCGGAGTCCCGGGGTGTCTCACCATCCGGTTCGCCCATACAGGTGATCTTGGAGTACCTGCTCCACCTGAAGCTCCAGGGTTTAGCACTGGCTTCCCTAAAGGTGCACCTGGCGGCTATCTCGGCCTTCCACCAGCCGATGGAAGGGCGTACCCTGTTCTCTCACCCCATGTCAGCTAGGTTCCTCAAGGGGGTGGAAAGGCTGTATCCCCAGGTCCGTGACCCAGTGCCTCCCTGGGATTTAAACCTGGTCCTCGCCAAGTTGACAGGACCCCCCTTCGAGCCCATGGCCACATGCCCGCTGCTCGTCCTCTCTTGAAAGGTAGCCTTCCTGGTGGCCATTACATCAGCTAGGAGGGTCTCCGAACTCAGCGCTTTAACCTCGGAGCTCCCCTACACGGTCTTTTATAAAGATAAGGTCCAACTGAGGCCCCACCCAGCCTTCCTGCCTAAGGTGGTGTCTCAGTTCCATTATAACCAGAATATCTTCCTCCCTGTGTTCTTTCCCAAGCCACATGGTTCGGAGGAGGAGCGGAGATGGCACTCGCGGGACGTCAGACGAGCCTTGGCCTTCTACATCGAGTGGACCAGGCCATTCCGAAAATCAACGCAGCTGTTCATGGCAGTGGTGGACCAGATGAAGGGCTCACCTGTCTCCACCCAGTGCATCTCCAACTGGATCACAACCTATATTAAAACCTGCTATGAGCAGGCGAAAGTGCTGCTTCCAGGAGCTGTGACAGCGCACTCAACCAGAGCCCAGGCCTCATCTGCGGCCTTCCTGGGAGGAGTGCCCCTGCAGGACATCTGCAGAGCAGCAACCTGGTCGTCGGTCCACACCTTCGCGTCCCACTACGCCATCATACAGCAGGCGAGGGAGGACGCGGAATTCAGCAGAGCCGTGCTGATGAGAGCAGCTCACCATTGACTCCTACCCACCTCCAAGGTATGGCTATTTAATCACCTATCATGGAATGGATATGAGCAATCACTCGAAGAGAGAAAACAGGGTTACTTACCAGTAACTGTTGTTCTTCGAGATGTGTTGCTCATATCCATTCCACACCCACCCTCTGTCCCCGCTGTCGGAGTCGGCAGAAAGAAGGGACTGAGGGGCCGCAGGGTCGGCGGCGCCCTATGTACTGCGGCATGAGCGTGGTACTCCAGGGGGTGCCTGAGCCGACCCTACGGTGACAGCTAAGGGGAAAAAAGTTCCGGGAATCTGTGCACGGGGCGCGCACACACCTATCATGGAATGGATATGAGCAACACATCTCGAAGAACAACAGTTACTGGTAAGTAACCCTGTTTTCTTCCATCAGCTTGTGTATTCAAAAAGTACAGCAGTTTTCAAAAATCTGGATTTCAATGTACACTGCAAACTGCTGTTAGCAGCATATAACTCATTGCATACTTGGTGGTCATTTCACACTCTGACCTTTCATTGATAATTCATGGACTTCCTGCATGCAAAATGAGTGCAAAGATCCATGTTTTGGGAGAGAGTCACAGTGTATATAAGTACAAAGAAATTTTCCGATTAATTTTTATATTGTCTGAAGGGTTTAACAATGTCACAGCATTCACTGGGCGATGGAATCGTCATTTTCCTAACACTTTTGTTCGCAAAATGAATGAGAGCTATTTTGCTTCCTTAAAGAAATTCCCTCTGGTAGCTGTGCCAGTTCTGTTGTCTTCATGCTCTTGTTTGTTTACTTTGTTCTCATATCCCAGATGGATTTCTGAAAATGGCATGAAAAATGTATCTGAAGACACATATCATCAGCATGCACAAATTCTAAAGAATGCAACTCCAGGAGTTATGTGTGATTTCATCAAAAGTGACTTTCCAGCCATGCTGAAATCCTTCATGTCTTTTGTGAAATCTGCAATGCTAAAGCAAACAGATCAAGTGCCAGATTGTCATATATGTTCAGATACTTCAGTGTATCAAAGGCTCCACAATCTTATCAAATTACTATTGCGTCTATTGGATTACTATTGCGTCTATTGGACTGCTACAAATATACAAGTGGGTTAGATTTATTTAATTTGGCTCCCTTACAGCAGCAGTCCTTAAATTATCAAAGCTATAATTAAAATAAACAGTCAAAGGTGCCAAATTGTTGCCAAATTCTGGGTTGTTACACTGGTGTAACGCTAGTGATGTCAATGGAGTTATTCCAATCTTACTCTAAAGTGAGAGCAAAATTTAATTCATTGTGTGGGTTGTGGATGACATCACAGAACTTCCTTTTTGAAAGAGGCAGAACTGTATTTTGTAGCTTTTTAAACTGCTATAAAAAGCTCCAGGGGAAAATAAAAAAATCCAATCAACAGTATATATGGGAACTGGGACAGGTTTGGCGAAGAGTAGATGAGTAGAATTCTGAAAGTTAATGAGCACACTGGGGCTGGTGTACTCAGAGGATTTCCATTGGCTGTCAGAGTATTATGTACAATTAGTGTCTTCTATTTTGTAGCTTGTTAGTGCTGATGCCTTGCTCAATGAAATTGTAGTCAGATTTCATACCAACAGGATCTATTAGATTATGCCAGCCATTTTGCTAGTATCCCATCAGGTGCTTTTCAGTGCATCATAATAATTACACATTCCATAGAGTCTCAGATCTGTTATGTAAGGAGATATTCATGCTTCCATTTGAGCCTTCAGTGTTATTGGTCAGTGTTACACTGTCATCTTCTTCTGACTCACAAAGAATAATTCAGAAACTCCCAGGCAATAATAGGAAAAGTTTGGATTTGCAGAGGCAACATGTTTAGACTGGCTGGGAAGAGAGGCGGAGGAGATTCCTTGCTCTAAAACTCAATTTGGGCTGAGTTGTGGTGGCTTGGTTCACTTCTCTGGTGGCTTCAGTCTTGTGCTACAGAAACTAAACAATCCTTGAAAGAAAAAATTGAGGAGCTAGCCCTTATGGAGGTAAACAAAACCTTCAGAATGTAAATGGGGAGATGATCTACATAAGTCTGCAGATAGACTGAAAAACTGGCTCTTAGGTGTGTGAAATGCTCTCATTCACTCAATACGGATATTGATTCGGAAGCCTGGTTATGACCATTTTAAAGGTTAAAGGTTAACTGTTTCACTGTAAGTAGGATAAGAGAGAATGGCAGCCATATTTTAAGATCTGCGCAGTTAGCTGCATCTGATGTTGGTGTATGTCACAAGTGAGCAGAGCTTGGGTTGTGGTTCGAATTTAGAAAAGGGCCCCTACTACAATTTTTCCAGTCAGACACCTGATTTGCTCTGACAGAATATTGTTCATGAGCACTTCAGGGAAGGAAACTCTCCCATCCCCATGTGATCAAAGAGAGAGTGCATGATCTGGGGAGAGGTTTAAATTTCACCAAAGAAAACAGACATGTCATAGAAATCTGAAATATTGAGTCTCTAAGATAAGACAGGAGAAAGGAAAAAGCAAGCAAGGAGAATCTGGGAACAATAAACATTGCGTTTGGTATAGGCAGATCTTTGAGAAGTACAGTAAGTAAAAAACATTATTGTTCTAGTATCTAAGAAACTCTCATAGGTGACTAGATGTCCCGATTTTATAGGGACAATCCCGATATCCGGGGCTTTCTCTTATATAGGTGCCTATTATCTCTCCCCCTCCCTGGTCCTGATTTTTCACACCTGCTCTCTGGTCACCCTACTCTCAGCTTCATGGCAGAAACCTGTGATGCCCAGCCTGGCCTGGAGGAATGTAAATGTTACAGCAAGGGCAAAGAAATGGCAGGAGTCATGAACTCAGTTTTAGAACAGCAGCAGCATTTGTTTTTCTTCCAGGCTCAGTGGGTTACAGTCACTCCTCTCTGAGCTGTCAGGCTCAATCCAAATGCTGCAGCCGCTGCATGCTCCCCTAAAGTAGCAGCAGCAGCACCAGCTGTTTTCTTAGGGTCAGTTCTTTGGGCCAGTGTAGTTTCGAAGTGGAGGCTGCTGGCTCAGTCCAACTGCAGAGCAGCAGCAGGTTTCTTCTCCTCTTTCAGCAGGAGGGTTGTCTGTATTTCACTGGGGCTCCCTTTGTACTCAGTGGCTGCAGACCTCAGTGCTGCAAAGTTGCAATGAAAGAACAAACCAATCAGAAGTGTCTTACTGTCATTGATGGGGAGAGAGAATTCAGTAAATGCTGCCATTCCTGCAGCTGTGGAGGCAGCCCAGCCCCATGAGAAGGTGGTCAAAATGCTAGTGGGCTGTTTACTTTCCAAACTCCTGTGCTGCATGGCATGGCTGACAGCCCTCTTTATTGCAGCCTGTGGTTATGGCACTTCCTAGATTTCATCCTCCTCCTGTTTGGTGGGAAACATGCATGTGCTACATCCCCGACTGGACCCAGTTCTGGACACATTCTCCGATGTGCTCCTCCGTATCACCTGTGAGATGGGACCCAGCTACTGGGTGGCATAGGGGTCTTGAGGGAGGTCACAGACAGAATCTGGGACATCACTGCTGAGGAAAAGAAGAGGCAGTTGGATTGCTTTGCCGAGGTCCCCATATCAGTCACAAGCTTGGCAGTCAATGAACGGTGCAGTGATGTTTTTGTATTTAATGGTTTTTTTTTAAAGAAAACGGAGGGAAAGGGACAAAACTGCACATACACTTAAACACTTCCAACTCATCATTGATATGAATGAGGCTGGGGAGCAGAGTTTGCACCTTAGCTGAGGGGAAGCAGCTTTTGCACCTTTGCTGTTACGACAGTTTGGCTAATCGCAATTTCCTACAAGACAGAAGGAACAGATTTCAAGCTAAAATGGTCCTCAATATTGTGGATACAGTTTTGTGCCCAGTCATGCAGGCACAATTATTTGCCCCCACAGTTACGCCCATTTAGAAACCTAACTGCCCTGTTTGGGGCTACAAACTGGTGAGTCTGCACTTAATTATGGGTGCAAAATTGCACCCAGAATATCAGAGGCTGAGTCTGGGATCTGGCTAAAAATCAGGGCCCTATTATTCAATCTCCATCTGAATATAGAGTACAAGGCTTTGCTGGGATAAGCCAGCTCATGTCTGATCTGTGTGGCACTGAAATGGATAGAACTCCTCTTATAGGCAGCTCATAAGGGCTTTATTAGTCTCCAAGAAAATGCTTGAGAGGAAAACGCACATTCTCTGGTCTTTCACCATTTGCACACTTGCAAAACCGTCTTTGTGCCTCCTCCGTGTGACTTCTGTGATTATGTTTAATTAAATGAAAACTTAGGTTTCTTCCTGCGGAGAACAAAGTCCTCCTGGATTCAGGACTATATCTCCTCAGACTATACCAAGGTCTGGTGCATTTCAGAAGTTTCTTGGAACAAAAGTCCAAGCAGACTACTTAAATTTTGTTTTTGTGCTTTGCAAAAATGAAACCTCTCAAAGGTACATCACTTTGAGTCATGGCATCCATTTAAGACTCAAATTTACCTCACTTGCATAACACCTTTTGCTGACACTGCAAGATGTATTCATATAAAATTATGTTAGAAATCTTGTGACTGAAGTTATAGAACATTTTAATCTTAAAGAACTTTGCATCATTTCCAGTGACCTTGTGTTTTACTTTTATGTACCTTTTTGGGGGAGGAAGGGTGGGCGTATGTGTAAGGTGTTGGACTAGGAATTAAGAGATCTACGTTCACTTCCAAGCTCTGCAAGGACTCCTTGTGTGACCTTGGGTAGGCTACTTTGTCCCTTGGTGCCTCAGTTTTTCCCTGTGTAAAATGGGTATATTATTTTTCTAGCTCACTAGGGTGTTATGAGATTATTGTTTGTGAGGTATGTGTCATAGTTCAGGGCAACAGCACCTGTATTCTGTGACCCAGCAAGGGCACCCACTCTTGGCTTCCCAGTTATCGCCTCTCTTGGGTGAAAACGCACATTTTTCCCATCCTGACCTGTGTTTTTTTCTAGGCTGCATAGTTCCCGGCCTGCATTGAATTACCCAGCAACTCAGATTGTCTAAGCAGGCCAGCTCTGCCTTCTCCTTCGAGGCTATACACAGCACAATAAGTGCCCACAGTTTTAAGTTACCACACAGTTTTTTCTAAGCAAGCATATTTATCCTTAAGGTGAAAGCACTACAGAGAACATATTAAAAACAATAAAAGAATGTACACATGTGCTAATAAGCTTGCCAGAGCTCACCACCTCTATCTCCAACAAGGGCTCTGATCGGGGTCAATACTTCTAAACCTTTTGTTGTAGTGTGAACCAGACATAATCCAACTTCTTTGCGTGTTATCAGTCGTTTTATTCAGTCAACACAGATCTATCTTGGGGACTGCTCCACAGACCCATGCTTTCCAGAGCTACAGACAACACAGCCCTGGAACAGCCACACATTGTGTAACTCCCTGCCTGCTTCCTCTCGTGTCTGGTGTACGGAGGTGGACGTTTCTCCCGTACAGAACACCTCAATTCCACCATCACGGCTGCATTTTCAGGAATATCTTTTAGTTCAAACCTGTCATTCTGCGACGGGATGATGTGAACAATCTGTGCATGAGGTCTGGGTGTAACAGTTAATGTATGTCCAGCTGCCCTTCCAGAAATTGATGTTGAACCTCATTGGGCATTCTCAGATGTCAATTCAGTGCTGCCATACTAACGTGTCCAGAGTTAACCACAGTCCTTTTTCTCAGCTGATCCAATGTTGGTGTACAGGTTTGCTATCCTCCAGCATTACTATGTAGGAGACTGGTCCTGTAATATCTTGAATGATATCTTGGACCAGGGCCAAAGTTTTCAGTATAAACAACTTTTCCAGCAGTCAAACTTGGTTCTTTAGCATGTTTGTCCTGCTGCTTTTGCTTCTGTTGGTTTTGGTGTGTTTTTCCCATTAAGTATAAATGCATAAGGTCTCACCTTGACTTTAGTTTCCTTTCCTTCTGCTGGGGATAGGCCTGTGGTTCAGTGTGGTGTTATCCGACAATTAAACAGGAAGTGAGACACTTTAATATCTTTAGTACCTCCAAGTATTCCTTTAATATATAAGAACAGAAGAACAGCCATACTGGGTCAGACCAGTGGTCCATCTAGCCCAGTATTCTGTCTTCCAGCAGTGGCCAATGCCAGCTGCTTCAGAGGGAATGAATAGAACAGGCAATCAAGTGATCCATCCTGTCATTCCCAGCCCTGGCAAACAGCAATCCCTGCCTATTCTGGCTAATAGCCATTGATGGACCTATCCTCTCTGAACATATCTAATTATTTTTTTGAACCCCGTTATAGTCTCCTTCACAACATCCTCTGACAAGGAGTTCCACAGGTTGACCGTGCGTTGTGTGAAGAAATACTTCCTTTTGTTCTTTTTAAATCTGCTTCCTATGAATTTCATTAGGTGATCCCTAGTTCTTGTGTTATGAGAAGGAGTAAATAACACTTCCTTATTTACTTTCTCCACACCAGTCATGATTTTATAGACCTCCAACATGTCCCCCCTAAGTTGTCTCTTTTCCAAGATGAAAAGTCCCAGTCTTATTAATGTCCCCTCATCTGGAAGCTTTTCCAGACCCCTAATCATTTTAGTTGCCCTTTTCCAGTTCTAATATATCTTCTTGGAGATGGGGCAACTAGATCTGCATGCTTTATTCAAGGTGTGGGCATACTATAGATTTATAAAAAGGCAATGCTATATTTTCTGTCTTATTATCTATCCCTTTCCTAATGATTCCCAACATTGTTAGTTTTTTTGACTGCTGCTGCACAATGAATGGATGTTTTCAGAGAACTATCCACAGTAACTCCAAGATCTCTTTCTTGAATGGTAACAACTAACTTAGACGCCATCATTTTATATGTATAGTTGGAATTATGTTTTCCAATGTGCATTACTTTGCATTTATCAACATTGAATTTCATGCCATTTTGTTGCCCAGCCACCCAGTTTTGTGAGATCTCTTTGTAACTCTTTGCAGTCTGCTTTGGATTTAACTATCATGAGTAGTTTTGTATCACCTGCAAATTTTACCACCTCACTTGTTTACCCCTTTTTCCAGATCATTTATGAATATGTTGAACAATACTGGTCCCAGTACAGACCCTTGGGAGACGCCACTATTTACATCTCTCCATTCTGAAAACTGACCATTTATTCCTACCCTTTGTTTCCTATCTTTTAACTAGTTACTGATACAGGAGAGGACCTTCTCTCTTATCGCATGACCGCTTACTTTGCTTAAGAGCCTTTGGTGAGGGACCTTGTCAAAAGCTTTCTGAAAATACTCTCTTTACATGACTGAATTGTCCATTCACCTAACCTATTTGACGATGGATGGTATGGTGCTGATGTAATATGTTGCTATTTAGTTAATTTTTGGAATTCCATGCTTGTAAAAGAATTTCCATTATCTGATATAATCATTTCAGGTACCACATGGTTACTAAAACTGGTCCTTTATTTTTCTCTGGTGGCTTTGCTAGTGGATGTATTCATGGGATAGATGTCTACCCATTTGGCATGTGCGTCCAGTAGTACTTTTAAAAACATTTCCTCCAGGAATAGTCCAGCATCATCACTATGTGCTCTCCTCCAGGGCTTCTCTGGTCACTCCCAAGGATGGAGTGAAGCCATAGTAGGAGCTTCGTGACTCTCTTGACAGATAGAAAAGGATTGTATCGTATTCTCAATATCACTATCCAGCTTTAGCCACCATGTATAATTCTGGGCTAATCCTTTCATTTTAGTATTACATCATTGTGTCTGATGGAGCTCATCCAGTATAATTTCACGTCCTTGCTTTGGAATGATGACCCATGTTCCCTGTAATACACATCCATCTTGCACACTACGTTCATTGTGGTGTTTGTGAGAAGGTATGAGCTCCTGATCAGTGTTGGTCTGGAGGCCATCCCTTAGCATTAACTCTAACCTTTGAGAGTACTGGAGCTTTTCCAGTCCATGATTTCATCTGTAATGCTGTCACTGAAATATCGAGGTAGTCCATTAGTAACACTCTCTCTTCACATGTCTTCAGTAAAGGCAAATGGCTTAAAGCATCTGCATTTCCCAAATTCTTTCCAGCTTTGGCCTGGTGTACAATGGTATATTCATAGTTTCTTATTGTCATAGCCCATCTCGAGATTCTGGGTGGTACTATTTGTGGCACAGCTTTCATCTCAATAAACAATGAGACGGGGGTTTGTGATTGATGCAAATTGTAAATATATATATGTAAACATATATATATATTTGTGAAACTTCTGCACCCCAAAGATAACAGCTAATCCTCTGATCTATATGATCTATATCTGAATAATTATGTTCCGCAGAAGACACAAATTCAGTTGGTTTCTCTGACCCATCCTCCATCCAGTGAGCTAAAACAGCTCCAGTTCCACAAAGAGACGCACCACAAGTAAAGATTGGCTCTTTGTTAGCTTGATAATGGACCAGGACTTCCGAGGACTGCAGCAATAGTTTAGAATCCTGAAACGTGTTCCTGAGTTGATTTCCAGTACCATTTTACCCCCTTTTTAATTAACATATACAGAGGCATTAAAGGTGTTGGTAAGTTTGGCAAAAACTTACTGTAATAATTCAACAGGCCTACCTAAATGTTCAGCTCTGAAATATTGACAGTCACATGCTGCTTTGAGTCTTCTGCCAGGATGATCTGTTGGTAGGCACAGCTCATGTCTAACGTGAACAATTGCCGTCCTGCTAAAAATGCAAACAGATCCTTAGTTTTTGGAATTAGGTACTGTTCGAATTGTGAGAGGATGACATTGCAGCCCCTGAGCCTTTCATGGTAACTTTTGGAAAAAATTGAGAGAATTTATTGCTTGTGAAAGGTGTTGGCTTCACTGTTACAGAACTGTCAGTTAAAGCTGGCTGATATCACTATTTTGATTAGGGGTGTAATATTTTAAACAAAATGGTTATACCAGCCCAGCCCCTAGTTTGGGTGCAGTTACATGGTATAAAGGCGCCTTACACCTGTATAACTTATTCTCCATCCCCATATGGGAATAGCTGTAGCAGCATAAAGCAGCTTTATACCAGTGTAACTGTGTCCACACTAGAAGGCTCTTCCATTTTAACTGTACCGCAGTAGTTAGGGTACTAGCTAGCAGTCTCCTGAAGTCCTCTAACTATACACTAATAACCTGCTGAAGTTCTTTGTTTATGCATACCATGGGCAATAGTAGTCCTGGTTTCCCCACAGTGACCTGTTAGCCTCAGCCAGATACTGGTGGGACCACTAGAGGGCACTACAGTCTCCATGCTCATTCAGTCTTTGAGTTCTTGGGTGAATCTGTCTACATGGAACCAATTATGATTGTTCTTTCTGTGATAGAGAAGCCTGTCTATGAGCAACTGGACTGACTAGTCATCAAATAGTTTTTTTTACCATTAATGTCTTGGGCAGGATTTGAAAGGGTGACCTAGAGGTTAAAAAATTGTGGGATCAGACCCATTCTAGCACCCCTATGCAAAATGTTTCTTTAAAGGAGTACCAAGGCATTTTAACTCAATTTTTTCTCTCATAAGACTAATGGGCACTTTAGCAATAGCTTGCTTTTTTATTTTTTTTTATTGTAAGCTTTCTTTTTATATTGTAATAAAGAATTACATAAACTGGAAGACAAACATAGAACAAGCATGGGTAACGTAAATAATAGTACCAGTGCAACATAAAGGGAGTAGTATGTATATATGGCTATAGGGAGGGAAGGATAGTCTTGGGGTCAAAGCACAGGATTTGGGAGTCAGGATATCAGAGTTATATTTTATCTATTCTCTGTTAGAGGCTCTTGTGTGACCATGGGCAAGTCTAACAACCTCAAATTCCTCATCCATAAAACAGCTACTTCAAAGGAACATTGCAAAGCTTGATTCACAAATATTTGTGAATTGCTGTGACGCCTGTGGAAGGAAGCTTCTACACAAGGGTAAACTATTATTGCAAAAGAAGGCCACTTGAGTTCTCTCTTATATTGTGCATTTTAATTTGTGGAAAATTAGTCTAAAACACAGTACAACTATCATGAAAAGGAAGGTTTCTAGTTCACTTTTAGAACTTTTATTTCAGTCTCATAGCTGTTTTCCTCTGAAACAGTTGACACAATACTTGCTGATAGTTTTTTGTTCCCTTGTTTCCCTGAAGTTGACTTGAAATCCCTGGAAGCAATTTACAAGCTACTCTTGTTCCATGCCAAAAAGAGAGGAGAATGGAAAAAGTTTGCTTGTTGCTCTGTGGTAAGAGTATTTTCCCAAAACAGCATATTGGATCCAGTCCTACTCTGGCTGAAGATGAGAGGTTTTCCATGGCATTCAGCGAGTGAAGGATCTGGCCCATTGTTTGTATGCAAGTTGTTCTTTACAGCTCACAGAAAAGGAGCAATCTGGGTGCTAATGCCAATTGCAGGGTGCTGTTGAATTGCCATGTCAATCTGCTATACATCTTATTTCTATAAATGGGAAATATTAGTAAAGAAAGTAATTCCACAAAGAAAAGAATGAAGATCTCTAACTTGATGTACTGGGTTAGAACAGGGTATCCTTTCCTTCAATATGCAATAAAGTCCCACACATCTGAATTTTTTTCATTATCTCCAAGCCCAAGCCATTCTTTTTTCATCTTATAGAGTTCCAAAGGAAAAGTGTTCAAGAATCTGAAATCAATAGAGGTTAAAACCTCTCCTCTTCACTGAATAACATAAAGCATTGGATGCCATGCCATATTTATTCTAACACCATCATGGATTTTTAAACCATTTTCTTCCTGCGAGGATGCCAACTTGATCAGCATCTCACTCAGGGTGCATTGTGAAAAAGGGTTCAGATGCTGCTGAGTCTTAGATGGGGAGGATGGGTGGAAAGAGGTGTGTGCTTGTCCAGATTGTACATCTCACACAGACCTGTTCTTAATTTGACACAATGATAAATAAAAAAGCATCATGGTTTGATCCGTTTTACTGCCTGCATATGCTGTCTCCCTGGATAAAGATCAGCAGTTCCCATCTCTTTAGTAGGTATAACCTTAGCTATATTCTTGATGCTGAACTGCTTTTTTTGGGTTTTTGGCTCCTATTTACTTGTGCTCGACAAGGAAGTGGCAATAGTTTTTGTCCAGGCACCAAAGAAGAGAGAAAAGGAAGGGGTAATTAATATGCCCCCCCTTTACTGGGGCTTACCAAAAGAGAGATTAACTCTTGAGAATCTGTCTTTTTCAGGCCGTGGGGAAAAGATCACTTCCAGCCAGGTGCTCTAAAGAATGCAGTGAGCGAAGGCTCTTGAGATATGTCACACTGGTGAAACAGCAGTTGCCAGCCACACTAAGCCATGTTGTGATTCTTTCAACTATCCTAAATTAAGCAGTACTGAGCTCTGTGACCAGTTGGGTGTGAAGCCTCCAAAGACAGCAAGTGCTGGAGGAAGTGTTGTCGGCAGTCCAGTAGGCGGCAGCTGTGTTAGCACTGAAGCAATGCCCCAGCGCAGTGAAGAGATGATGTCTTTTGGATGAGAAATAAAGCCAAAGTCCCAGCGGCTTGCTATAGCACTACTTCGCCTTTGTCTGCACTAGGCTTTGTACTAAAATTGCCCACAGTTGTTGCAGCTCCACTGGAAATAGCAGCCATGGGATTGTTTGTCCAGCTGTTGGTATGTTCTAGGAGTTAGACAAGTGGTTAAAATGCTGGCTGTTGGCCCACACTAGCTCTCCCGTAAATGGTCCAACATTGCTAATACCCATCTAGCCCTGTCTACGCTAGAGTTCGTCTTAAAGACTCACATCTACCATGCTGTCATTAGTGAATCTTAATTGATTTGTATATACATTGTATGTAAGTTCCCCTTCTCTGATTTCTGTCACTAGATTGTGAGCTCCTTGGAGTTGGAATGGTCTTCATGTGTTTGGAAAGTACCTAGTAAATAGTACTAATGGTGGGAAATTTTAAGGAAGATAGTCCACTGGCAATGCAGGTGTAGTAGAAGCAGTGGTATTATTCAAGGGTCCCATTTTAACAGAAGTTGTATTCTCCTCCTTCAATTCCTCCCGCAGTTTGTATCGGACATGGTATTCACTGAGGTCTCCATTCATACATTTTAAGGCCAGAAGGGATCATTATGATCATTGAGCCTGACCTCCTGCAGAACGCACGTCAAAGAGCCTCACCCAGTAATTTCATTATCAAGCCCATATCTTCAGTTCAACCTATAGTCCATTTTTTAAAAAAGAGATCCGATCTTGACCTAGACTACAAGAGATGGAGATAAGTTGTTCCAATGAATTACACTTACAGTCAAAATTTGGCACTTTATTTCCCATTGAATTTGTCTAGCTTCAGCTCCCTTCCATCGGATCTAGTGCTAAAACAGTCAACACACGATCCTTCCTGTCTATCTGCCCCCAATTTGCTGTTTCCCATTGCCAGAGTGGAAAGCATGATGCTATTTTTAGTTAGGCTGAAGAAAGGGAATCAGCCAAGTGCCCATGCAGTTACAGCCGTATATTGCTAGCCAGTTCATCCAACTCAGTTGCAACACGAAGGAGTTGTGCTCACTCAGCAGCCTTCTTCACAACATGTGTGCCAAATCAGTGTGTGCATCCACAGCCCCCACGCGGCCTATCTGTGCAGTCTGGGGAAATTGGGCTAACTCTCCCGCAGAGGCACAGTTGGGATATAGTGCCCACAGAGCACATGTGCAAAACAACATCAGCAACATTTGGTGCAGCACCTCATAGGGTTCTAGGAGGAAGGAAGACTGACTGGCCAGACCTGTTACGCAGGCACAGGTAAGTGGGGGTCCCATGCACAAATTAAAATAAGTGTTAAGCACAGGCCACCGGAAACAACCATGCACCTGGGCCCTGCAGGCAAGAGCAAAACATGGCTAGTTGCCAGTTATTAGCCAACTGTTAACCAGTGCCACTAACAAACATAGTTAAGAGCTGTGATGAAGAAAGGGATTAAAACATCATTTTGGTTTCTTTGTGTGTCAAAAAGTTAGGTGCCTTTTGCTCCCCGTTTGCTTGTTGGCTGCCCCTCTTCTTAGGCTCTTTCCTAATTGCATAACGAACCAGCTGGGAAATAAGCTCATAGTCGGATCATGTTAGAACATGGCTGCTTCTTCTTGCCTGGGAGGCCTGGTGGTGATGGGGGATCCATGTCAAAACTTTGTGAAGGAGACTTGCCTTAGCCTAGCTGTGATACATACACAAATTCATTTTCTAGGGGCACCTCCCTTGATACCTACTTGATTCCTACTGATGTCCTTCACTGTGATCAGAGGCGTGTGCAGGAATTTAAATTTGACCCCTTTGGGAGGGGGCACGTTCTGCACCATGGCCAACCTGGAGCTGGGTGGTGCTTAGTCTCCCTTGCCCCCGCCATGGCCCCGGGGCCGGGAAGAGTTCTGTGTCTGCAACAATTATTGGGGAGGTCTGTGCCCCTGCTTGCTCCTCCTTGTGCATGCCCCTGACTGTAAGGTTGTTCTATTACAGGATACTTGTCCAGGGCTGATCCTTTACATTTGGGCAAGCCCTAACGTGGCCATTTTGACATGAGCTGCATCTCCACATCCTTCTACTTGGGTGAGTGGTCTTAACGCCTGTTATGTTTTCTCCTTTCTCATTCCTGAGATGATTCTTACACTGGCTTTTCACCATGTTTACAGTACGGTTCCCAGCAAAGCTATGAGTGAGTCTTCTGATCCCACAGGTAAGAGAGGCAAAGCTGTGCTTCACAATTGTCTTTAAACAGGGCTATTTTTGTAGTGCGGATGGAGGGGGCCTTACTGTGACTTGTAGCCACTTTATATAGCTCGACACACATTCAGGAGAGAGAGGGAGAAAACTGAAGGTATGACTGTGGTATTTATTAGCTCTTTGAAAGCGAGTACTGGATTCTATTTTAAGAACATTTCCCAAGGAGAAATGCCTGGTATGTGTGTTTAGATGAATAAAGGATCAGCAAACATGCAGCATAAACATTCAGGCTTATGATGTTATTGGAAGAAGTGAAATGTGCGTCATTCCCCTTACGTGTCTCGGAGCAGGACATAAGCTGAAGTGTCTGCACATGGAAGGAAGCTGCACTCCGGTGAGTCTTTGTGCTAGGACTCTTGTGACAGGTGCCATCTCGGAGTAACAGGAGTCATGACACCCGCTAGTTAGCTTAGAGCCCAATTCTGCCCTTGCTGCCTTTGACTTGAAGGTGAGAGAGTGGAACTGGGACACTGGTGTATTCCTGCTGAATCCCTTTTGGAGGCAGCTGCCGAGAGCCGCGGAGAAGGGCAACCCTGTCCCACAGTGACAGCAGTGGGGCTACCTGTTCCAGCCAGTGCCCTGCTGCTGTTTGGGAAGCAGCTTGGGGGAACACCATCTCACACAGCACAGGGGATTTCCAGGAGCGCCCCTCTCTGAAACAGGTCTAAGCCCTAATCCACCCACATGTCTGTCTTCTTACCTATATGCCCATATTTGGCAGTTATTGTCTTTGGCTCTGTTTCGCAAGGCAGAACACAGGCCATACTGTTTGAATCGTGTATTCTGTAGGAGGGGATCATTTGCACCATGCCTTTACATACGATCTGAAATATCCATTGTAACAGGCCCTGAAACAGTGCTTCCAGCTCTTCCTGCCTGTCCGCGGCAAGACCAACTAGACCTGAGTGCTTCACTGGAGAGAGAGAGCAATAGAGACTGCTATGCCACCAAGCACAGAGAGGCCAGATGCCTCTCACCTAAAATGGTGCGGAAGGCAACAGCTGGGACAGTGGAGGAGGCAAAGTACCACTGGAGTGAAGTAAGGGGCTCTAGCACGTACATAATCTTGTTTTATAATGCTGATTTGAGAACACGGCCCGGCAGTTTGGGTTGTGTGTTTCCGAGGTGTATGTTAGGGGGCTGGGACTCTGTGCTTCTTTGGACCTAGTTACTTCGCAAGGTAAAAACCGAAAAGAATACGTCACTCCATTTCAGACCAGGTTTGGCCATCCAGACCCATTTGGGGTAGCACCTTATTCCAGGCCAGGTTGTGACTGTTTGTGTGGCCTTTCACTTGCTTCCACTACCTGGATCCATTGTAGCAGTGCAGGAAGGAGAGCACTCCATGTGGAGGTGGGATAGGATGAGGAGTGGGTGGAACCTTGGCCTGCCAGTGAACTGGAGATAAAGGTGATGGGGAGACACACAGCACAAAGCATAGTAGGAATAGGAGAGGGAACCTCCTGTCTCCTTCCCCGAAAGCAGGCAAAACTGGGCAGTCACAGTCTGCCGCCTTGTTTGTTCCAGGGGCAGCGCAACAATGCTCTGCCATTTGCTTGGGGCTTGTTGAAAAGCTATCACAGGGCACTCCACAAGCCGACAATGAAGTCACTGGGGCTACTCATGAAGCAAGGTGTTGGCCAACAAGGGTAAAGTATCAAAATTAGTCCTGTACTAAATAGCGACTCTGGTGTGTAACACATGAAACATTATTTGCTCTGTTTTAAAAAGGAAATACTGTCAAATCACTCCTTTAAAAAACCAGAGCCACCCACCCGTGGTCCTGTTAGGTTTGGCTGATTGAGTCTATTTAATATTGCTATCCCTTGCAAAATATGACATTTTGAATCCCATATTGTGTGTTTAAGGAATGAAAAGCTTCTCTGTGTGTTAAAGGCATTTTTTTTTTTTAAGGTAGAACACAAATACAGGAAAAATTTATAATTCCCTGAACTGATAGAAAATTAGCAAGGTCATAAAATGCATGTGTGGCTTTACCAGTGCAGCTACAGGGAACAAATAAACCTGCTACTCAGGACGTTATTTTTAGCATTAGAGTCAAAAGTAGGGCTGCTGCAGGCGCTTCTTGCCACAGCCCCTCACAGAAAGCTAAACTGGCCTGCTTGTCAAACCTGGGGCAAAATGTCATCCCTCTGTGCAGTCCAATAAGGAACCGGTGTTCTGTACCTTTGCTTCCAGGGATACTTCCTGCTGCAAACCATTGTAATAGCTGAGGCTGAGCTAAAATAATGACTAGAGGATTTCCTGCCTTTATTTACAAGCACATACATGCAGACACATGTAAATATATACAGGTATACGTGAAACCAGTCCACCCCTTAATTTGTCTGAAGCAGTGTGGGCAAAATGGAAACTGCCCCCACAGTTTTCTACTGGAGATTGCAAATGGATGAAACAAATTGGAGAAAAACACGTGCTCCATCAGCTTTCACACAAATGCCAGGAAGCCAGGCACCAGTGCATGCTCTCACTGACTTGCTGGAAATCTCTTTCTCCCCATTCCAACACAAACTGCGACACTTGCTCCTCCGCTTTCCCTGCCGTGTGTGTGTGTGTGTGTGTGTGTGTGTGTGTGTGTGTGTGTGTGTGTGTGTGTGTGTGTGTGTGTGTGTGTGTGTGTGTGTGTGTGTGTGTGTGTGTGTGTGTGTGTGTGTGTGTGTGTGTGTGTGTGTGTGTGTGTGTGTGTGTGTGTGTGTGTGTGTGTGTGTGTGTGTAAAAAGCCCACACACAGGAGGGATTTGAGCACGTTAAACAACACCCCCTCACAACTTCTTTCCAACTGATTTAAAAAAGATTGTCTCGATGTGCCCTATGCTTACTGTTGAGGGCTCCTGAGGTAATTGTACTGACCAAAGTCCGACTCTTGCTTTGTACCTACAGATCACAGGGGCCCAGTACTACAAGCTGTTGCACTTGTAGGAGTGGGGATCTTATAAGTGTCCTAGCCAGCCTACATGTGAATAAATGACCTCTCGCTGAGGAAGTTACTTGCTGCACAGAAGCATCACGGTTGAGCTCAAGGGAATGACACTGGGTAGTGAGTTGCTGATTTCAGATGGGCAGGAAAGAACTTTTAAAGGGGCCATGGAGCCTCAGGTGCCTTTCCCTGGCAGCTAGTTCTGTACTGGCATGTAGCCAGAGCCACGAAGGTCTTTTGAGTAGATTTCTTCTTCTCCTCACAACTCTGTGAATGGGAAGGAGCCTATGTCAGCTATGTAGGGGGTCAACCATCTCTGGGGATTTGGCTCAGGAACTGTCTGACTGCCATTCCAGTAGAATTTGAGAAACCCCAAACAAACAGCTTAGATCTTATTTCAATGTAAAGGCTAAATTAGATTGTGGCGCAGTGACCTTGCCCTCACTGCTGCTTGCACTGCAGGAGGGTTTATTTTCAGTCCTAAGGCTGCTGTGACCTCAGCACAGTCCCACTGAGGGGACAGCCGACATTAGGGGCATGTGGCACGTGGGAGGAAGTGAGCTCATTTACACAAGCATCTCCCCAGAGCAGGTCTGCAGTGCTGATCTTGGAGCCACCTCCTTGGACTTATGCATCAGGCCAACGTGTCAGCAAGTGCAGCTTTCTGGGGTGTGCGTGCACTGGAAGGCTGCGTGGATACTCAACTAGACAAGCCGCCTAGGGGATACTAACTGTTTTCATGGGTGGCTAATAGAGATCTAGCTTGCTTATAACTTTTCATTAATGTCATTAACTTTTCATTAATCAAAATGTTCTGGGTGCAAGTTAATTAACTTTGCTCAGTAATTACGGTATATCCTCTCTCTCGGGTGACAGTTGCTGGGATAAATGTACTGAATGGTTGTCTGGAATCAGACAACTGACCCAGGGTTGTAGTGGCTTCTCTGGTACGGGACACTTTTATAATCGAGATTGGATGTTTTTTTTCTTACACGTGGGCTTTAGTTCAAACAGGAATTAATTCAGGGAGGTCCTCTGGCCAGTGTTAGAAGTTAGACTAGATCAGCGGTTCTCGAACTGTAGGTTGGGACCCCAGAGTGGGTCGTGAACCCATTTTAATGGGGTTGCCAGGGCCAGTGTTAGAGTTGCTGGGGTCTGGGGCTGAAGCCAAAACCCAAGGGCTTCACCCTGCAGTGGCAGGGCGCAAGGTCCAGCCTCACCTATCCGCCTGGGCTCTACCTCTCCCCCCCCCCCCCTCCCAGGGGTCTTGTAGTAATTGTTGCTAGCAGAAGGGGGTCGCGGGACAATGACGTTGCAGAACGCTGTAGTGGGTTCACAGTGGTCCCTTCTGGCTAGGGCCGCGTTTCCAATTAGGCACAGTAGGCCTGTACCTGGGGGCGTGCCGGTGTTCTAGGGGTACCTAAATATTAGCGGATTACTGCTTGGGCCAATGGGGCCCCAGCATGAGTGCCAGAACTCTGGGCCCGCCCCCTGCTCTTGCTCCTCTCCCGGGGCCCCACAGCCTTGCTCCTCCTCTTCCCCCTGAGGCCCCGCCCCTCCGGTTAGGCTGGAGCCCAGGGGTGAGCATATTCCCCCCTCCTGGAGCTGGCTAAGCTGGTCACCCCAGCCCCACTCACCCCCCCCATCATGAAAAATACAAAGCTCAGCTGTAGGCAGGGGTGGTGGGAGGGAGGGCACTGAAGCTGCTGTGTGTAGGAGCGTGCCAGGTGTCACTCCGACCCTGCTTCTGGCTATATAATCTATGAAATGGTCCATGTAGGAGCTTTCAGATCTCTGTATACTGTGCTGAAATGCTCTTGGGTACCACTTTCAAAAGTGCCAGCATCCCATTTTCAAAAGTGAGTTAGTAGACACGTCAAGAGACTTGTTGGAGTTGGGGTGCGACATTGCTACCTCCTTCATTTCTCTGGGTGGGAGGATGATCTTGTGGGTAACGCACTAGGTAGCCGGAGACCCAGATTCTATTCCTGCTCCTTTTATGGGCTTCCTATGGGTTGGGATTAAATCAAAACATTCAAAACTGGGTGCCTAACATAAGGCTCCTAATATACCTAACTAAGTGGTTTGATGTTTTCCAGAGGTGTGGAGCAGCTTCATCTCCCATTAACCGCAATGGGAGCTGCACCCAAGTTTGAAAATTTTGGCTTTAATGTCTTTGTTTTAGTGTCCTTAAATGGGGAGAATAACACCATTGTCACAAAGGGAAGGCAGAGTGAGCACCAGGGCCTTGCATAAATTTACTAGAGTCCCACTTTTAAAATTCCTTCTGGGACACACAATGGCTGTTGAGAATGCTTCGGAGAAGCTCTTGGCGAGTTGTCAAAAAAATCTTTTCAAAATATTGGTACTTAAGTATGCCTTAGGTCCCTCCACAATGCCCTTTGTTTTGTTCACCTGGCATGGGCTATTGTAAATTACGTTATAAGCTCTTGTCATAACTGTTTCTATTGTGTTTAGGACGTTAGGGCCCTGATCCCATCATTTCTTAATTAAAGAGTCTGAGCCAAAGCCATGCCTGGTTGGACTTCGTGTGTTACTAGAGTTACACCAGGGAGACATGCAGACAACGAGCTTTATCAGTTGTGGAATTCAAAGATACAAAACCTAATGGGCTGTAATTTCATATGCAATAGCCCCAATTTTGCTTTTACTTTTTAAAAAAAAGACAATTATTACAGACTGCAGCGATTGAGAATTCTTTCCTCCTTATCTCTGCTCCAGGACCAGTGCTAGGAAAAGTTTACTGATCCCAAAAACATCTGTAATGGGGCTGCCAAAATGTTTCTAGTTTTGGCACACTGTAAGCAGTGGGACTTGACAGCTTTTGTGTCACTTCATTTATTAAAGAAGTTTACATTCCCCACACATCATATTTGTTGTGTTGTTGAATGTTAAATGGTGTATTATTAAAACCTCTCAATAGTTCCACAAATCTTAATCTTTG
Organism: Emydura macquarii macquarii; assembly: GCF_026122565.2. Classification (NCBI taxonomy): domain Eukaryota; kingdom Metazoa; phylum Chordata; order Testudines; family Chelidae; genus Emydura; species Emydura macquarii. Next base: position 43,969,562 of record NW_027132813.1, read on the forward strand.
ACAGCCCTACACGTCTCTCTCCCAGAGAAACCTGAGATGTTGGTTCTATCCCATGCTGTTAGAAATTGCTCATTACATCACTTTCGCTATTTTCAAAGAAACTCACTGGCAAAATACTGGTCATTTTTAAAGACTCTCTCCCTCTGAAATGGGTGATCCTTAAGGTGCCTATATGTTTAGCCTATCTGGTGTCAATGTCACTGGCTCAGCTGGCTAGAGGCTCCTTTACTGGACCGGACTTACAAGGGTTTACAAAAACTGGTTTCTATAAAAGCAAGGAGACAGATCCTGAAATGAGGGACAGTCCCTTTGTTTAGGGACATATGTTCACCTGCCCTTGGTTTTATCACAATCAGCTGGCACCTGAGAAGCCAAGAGATTTGGATGTTTTCTTTTTATAATCTGATTAATCCTCATACAATAAACTGAATCCCCGTGGATGAGGTTTCATGTTCAGTACATATGGATGACTAACTGATTGGGACTTAAGTGATCAAAATTTAGCTTGCAGTTTAGTTCTAGACAAACTGATTTGAGCGTTCATTTTATGTGTTTACTCTCCTATTTTCCCACACTAATTTTTTTTCTTTAATGAGAATGCAGGTACTAACTGTTTAATTGTGGTTTTATTTATAGACTCACTTTTCATGGAGATCTGCAAGTAAAACATTTGCCTAGTGATAGTCTCTCTCCTGGCCATCACGTTCCATCTAATGAAGCACTGCATGTTAAAAACACCCAATACATGAATTATAACTACAATTTAATAAATACTTTACAAAAATAATGCAAGTTCTTTAAATCATTGAGAACAACTTATAGCTCATTATCCCTTTCCCCCAAAAACTTCTTTAAAGAATAGCTTTTTCTGTATAACACGGTGCACTCAGAACATGCTGGAAGAAAAAAGAATTAAGAATATGGTATATTGTACCCCAGTGAATATGTTCAAAAGTCTATATTCTGTTTCTCTTTTCTAAAAAGTGCACTTCGTTCTTTATAGCAGAACCCTTCTAATTTCATGTAGGAATTAGGAGGTAACTGGGATTTTAGTTTTTTTTGTCACCCTCCATTTTCTTTTAACTATATTCTTGAGCCTCAGCAAATTTTGATCTCTTAGGCCCTGATCCTCCAAAGACTTACACATGTGCTTTGTTTATACACACTGTGCGGCAGTTTCGCTGCTGGTGTGTCACGACTCCATTCTCCTCCATACAGCTATGACAATTCACGCCAGCAGTGGAGCTGCCCCTGTGCATAGCCCCCTTGAAGACACTGACTACTCACAGTCTGAGAAGTTAAGCACATTCATAAGTTTTTGCAGGAGCAAGGCCTTATGTTGGACTATTTTGGTGTAGCTCAAAGGAACATGGCAGCTACATCTACTGGAATCCCTACCATATATGTACAGCTAACACCAAATGAACAAAGGGCAATGGGTGCGCCCATTGGGCATGGTTAATGTTGGCGTTGGTTTACTGATTTTCAGCATTTCTACCTGTTTTTCCCTCCAATAATTAATCTTTCCCCCCTCCCCCAACAACCCTTCCCCTCTTCTTAGAGATATGACTAAATCCTTCCATTAATACAGCTCCAGAGAAAATATTATTTTAACAGCTGTGTTTATATTAAATAAGTTACATATAAAAACGGTTTATGATCATTTAGGCTGTTGGGCCCTGATTCAGTAAACTGTCCATGCAGCAAAGCAGGTAAATATGTGCTTCTGTTTAAGCACATGCTTAATTCCCATTGACTGTAATGGATTTAAGCCTGTGGTTACATGGTTTGCTTTAGATAGATTTAATTACGTGCTTAAGTGCTTGGCTGAATCAGGGACTTTGAGTCTGATTCCGATTTCACTTACACTGAAGGTAGGGACCGATCCTGCATTATTGAAAATCAATAGGAGCTTTGCCAGTGACTTTGGGAGCAGGAGCGGAGCTTTGCTCTGATTTATACTGATGTAAAATCTGAATCAAGCCCTTTATTCAGCACGAATTTATTCACACTATTTTTTCCCCTTCTGGGTTTTTCTTTCTTTTGAAATAAAATGCATTTTATTGCTATATAAACTTTTATCAGGAAAAGTTTTATGTATGTTGTATGCAGAGAAGCGTGAGTGTGTGTGAGATATATGCATGTATAAATTACACACACAATGAAAAATACACATGTATTATATACAAATATATACACCCATAATAAAGAAACTGACCAACCCAATTTCTAACAGATAATGCAGTTTTGTGCCATCTAGGGAAATGATCCCCATTTTCCTGTCTGAGAAGGAAAATCTCTTCAGTATTCCCTTGCTTCCTGAAACTGCTTGTAATAGTCTTCATCTGAAGGGTTTTCTGTACATTTCTGACCATTGTTAGGGGGCCGTGCTTCATTGTATCGGCTCCAGTCTCCTTTGCATATAATCCACGGCAGAATGTCCACTTTGTAATGGAGTTCTGCTGAGAATTCTACACTGATCAGGTTTGGTGTGCCTGCCCCTTTTCCCCTAGTAGTCAGCTGCATATTGTCATCGTAGCAACAGTGCTGCGCTGCCAGAGTTGTGCTCTCCAAGGAAAGCATAGACCGGATACAATAGCGTGCTGTTGGCTTGTAGATCTCCAGTTTTTCTTTTGGCCCACTTGCATCTTTCCAGCGAAAGTTTTTTCGCTTAATCCGATCGTAGATCTCGGCAGTGCTGTAAGCGACTTCTGTGGGATAGGAGCAAGGGCAGCTGGGAAGATCATTGACCACTTTGTGCATGTATTTCTTCAAGAACTCACTTTTACAGCTCATCCACCGTTCACAACTATCAGTATCTGTGTGTGGGGCAGGGGGGGAGATGAAAATGCCTTAAGATACATTATGCAGCATGCAAATTAATATGACATAGCTACAAAGATAAGATAACCAATAAGAGAAATCTAACTGTCCAGCTGAAGGTATGACCGAGAAAGATCTATAAAGCAGGCCTGCTTGCAGTGTGGTAACTTGTTATGGGATAATCAAGAAAGCAAGGATGTGAATAATATTATGGCAAACGGCCATACTACTCTGAATTACATTGCCACAACTACATATATCCTTAGCATTTACTCAGCTTTTATCTTCTTAGATTTTCAAGGTGCCTTAAAAAACTTAATTAAGCCCAGCAACATCCCAATGAGAACTTGAAGCACAAAGAGATGAAGTGACTTGCCCTAAGTTAAACAGGGAATGGTGATTGTCAATAGAAGCTGCCAGCCCTCAGCTCCAAAATCCAAGATCACTCAGCCTTCCTGTAACACTGCTCGGGGTTCTGAAATTGTGAGGCTCAGCTGGCTTGTAAAGACACTAAAGACTCCAAGATGGTAAGTACAGCCTTGTATTTATGAAAAATTCTTGGGTAAGGGCTTCATTTATTTTTCCTCTTGCCACGTCCTCTGCCTCTCCCAAAAGATTTTAGAGCAGCTGCAGTTCGAACATTGGAGAATGTCCTCTTTTAATGGACACATGACCACAGGTCATAACAGCAGCCAGTAGCAGTTCCAGTTACATGGTGTAACATCAGACTATGTCTCTAAATTAGGATGTTCTCATGGCACTAGACCCGTGAATTTCGGTGCGGGGCGGAGGGGTGTACAGACTACGAGCACATTTACTGCTGATATTCATGGATTCTGTTGAAGGGGACTGGAGAGAATCAGTTAAGTTTCTCATTTTGGTTTTTTGGGGGCCAAATCATCTCAAACTATGGGTCTGGTCCCACAGGTAGGGGCTTCATTTCACATTACTTATGTCTTCAGCACTCAGTGGGTTGAATCACATGATTAAGGAGAGCAAAGCTTGGGCCTAAAGCTATGCTGCAGACATATTAAGACATATTTACTCCACGATTCCATACATTTAAGTCATATGCCCAGTTGTCATTAAGTACTAGAATTTGCCTTACAAGCATACAGTAGGATTTGACATGCCAGATAACACTGTTGAGCCAACTTGTCCAATTTCCTATCATTGCAAGTGACCAATCCCTGATGCTTCCATGGTAGGAGATAAACCCTCACAGTACACATGGCCAATCGTGTGTGCTGTTGTACATGAAGAGAAGAAAGTTACATTCTAATCCCTGCAGCAATCAGCTCAGACCCTGGGGCATTGATTTGGTTGACCCTATCTTGGCATCCATAGCTACAAATGCTATGATTGCTCATATAAAATACAGCTGTAGCTCTTATAAAAACGATCATGAATAAAGTGCGGCTATAGCACCTTCGCCTGAGGATGTCCAGGCTCTTGCAAATGATCCTTACAGCACTGTTATGAGATAGGGAAGCAGCATTGCCATTTTACAACTGGGAAAACTGAAGCACAGAGGGTGACATACTTATTCAAAAAGAAGCATGTGACAGAGCTAGGAATAGAACCAAGATATTCTGAAGTCTAGCTCTGTTCCTTAACAACAAAACAACCAACAGTGATTTGGACTATGACAGAGCCTTATGAACCTGAATATTGTACTGATAGTTAAAAAAACCCCTAAGAGTATCTTGTCTCATACAGTAAGAGATACTAGACTTCAGCTGCTTACCAACTTCAAATAGCTTGGTAGCATTGAACTCTTCGCTTCCTGCAAGTAAGCTCACCTCTGTGGCAGCTGTCCTGAAGGTGTCTTCAATCCCTAAAGACAAACACAAGCCAATAATGTGCTTTCACAAAGAAGAAGAAGAAACAAAAACAAACCAAAACTCTGAAGTTCCAATTGCATTGCCTGTGCTGAATTTAGTGCTGGAGGAAAACATTAACAAGATAATGAGAAACAGGCCGACCTTGTGGATTCCCTGTAGGTAACTGGTATATTTGCTAGGCAGTCCTTTAAATAGCAAGGCCAAAAGTTCCACACGTTGGTGCCGAGAGCTACTTAGGGCACCTAAATCTAATTTAATTGGTACTGTGGCCCCGCAGCTCCTATTGGAATGTCTGGGATTTACTGAGCATCGTTGAAAAATCAGGCCAGTAACTCCCAGGCATTCCAATCGGAGCTGCAGGGGCACAGTATCAATAAAAATCCGGCCGTTTGGTTAGGTGGTCAAGTTTACATCCCCAGGTATCTTTTTCCTAGCATAGAGAAGGTTGATATCTAAACTTGTCGAGACATTTCCTAGTGAAAGCTGCAAAGCACAGTGTAGAATATGAAACCTGCTGGAGACAGTGCTCAAGCTGTGCCGAAACGCTCCAGAATGCTGTTCTCCCCCCACCCCCTGCCCCGCCCCGCCTATTTATTTATTTAAAGGAGTTGGAGCATGGTTCGGTACTTCTAATGGTGCCAGGTGAGGCGGCTCCTTTCTCTTCCCAGCTGCAGCGTCCTCTGAGCCAGCAGGTGCCGATGCTGAGCCTAGGTGGGGTGGGCCAGCAGGTCAGCTGGAGGAAGCCAGGGACGCTGCAACCAGGACCAGACAGGTAAGTGTGGGGGCCTGAGCTGCCAGGAGCCCAGGATGGAGCTAGAGTTGGGCAGCAGGACCACCTGGATAGCGGAGCCCTCTGTGGGAGGAGGAGGAACCTGGCACAGGTAGGAGGAGGTGGGGATGAGACGGACTTTATGAAGAGTCACTCCCTGCTCTCCCAGGCCTCCCTCAGCTCCCCCATCTTTCTCTCAGCTTCCCCCACTACCTCTCAGCACCCCTCTACTCCTCCCTGCGGTCCAGCACTTCTGTTTTTGACTCCAGCAGTGGCTGGAGACAGCTTCAGCTCTACCTTTTACACTGACGGAGACTTGCTAACACGTTCATGTTTACTTGTTGGCAGGATACCAAATGTTTTTCAGTGAGTCAATGTAACAGCGCCTGCCCCAACCAGCTGAAAATTTAGTTACATTCTCTTCTGCTGCTAGGGGAGTGAAAGGAGTTGGGAGGAAAGAGACAAATATGGAAATAAAGGTCCAAAAAAACCTTAGAAAGTTGGGTTGGCTGGCAAGCTCCAGTTAAGCAGTTGCCACCAGCATAGAGAACCATGGAATAACAAAAAACATGTGAAAACATGGTCATTACTGGGTTAATTGTATCATGCTAAAATGAACACTCTTTTGATTATATTTTATTTAGCATATGTACTTAGCTAGCTACTATTCTCTTTAAATGAAAGATCTTCAAATAAGCATTTCAGCATGTAATTTTATTCCATTGCATTACAGGTTTCAAAAATATGACCAGAAAACTCTCAGAACACAAAAACTGTGTGGTTAATGTAGCCTATTTATCTTCCATCCCTCGCCAGTGAACTTCATCCTGGTTTTGTTACTGGTGCATAGTAATACAAACCAATGACTTGCAGAACTTCAAAACAGCCTCAGGCTTTTTTACAATAATTTATTCTAAGGACTTTGCCTTAACTGCAGTAGTACATGCAGAATAAGAAATGCCCTAGAATCCTTACAAGGCAATAATTCACTGCAGAGGCTCTGCTGGCAGTGTAAACAGTAGACGCTGAGCTTTCCTCTTGTCATTTTAAAAATATCTGCAGACTCGAGGAGTGTATTATATTTTCCTTGCTGATCCTCAGGTGTCTATTATATGACATAATACATTCTTTCAAGTTTGCCACCGTTTGATGCTAGATGGTAATAAATACCTGAGAATATAACTGGGAAATGGTGACCTCTTCTGGATTTAACCCATTGTTGTTCAGGTTTGAGGGGGAGGGGGAAAAGAGCAACAATCAAATTACTTCTGCGTTGTGTAGTCAGTGTATTTCCTGCAGTGGCTAGCAAATAGCATGTAACATCCTGAGGTGGATGGGCGTGCGTGTATGAGAGAGTAACTTCCATACACTCTTGTAGAGTGACTTTAAAAATCTTCTCTCCAGCACTGCTGGCATTTGTATAGTCCCTTTGCAACATCTGATCTCACACTGAGGACTTCATACCTATTGTAGGTCTTTCACTTCCTTTACTTTCCGAATTGTGAAGCTAACCGTGGCTAAGTGTTGGTGAAACACATACTGTAGTGTGGATGCACCTTACTGCTCTCAGTGGTGTAATTACACAGCTCCAATGCATCACCCTCAGTGCTGCATCATTGTGTTACAATGCTTCGAACAATACAAACAGAAATCAGGGTTTAAATAAAAGCAGGCCTGAATCTTGCATGCCAATAGTTTTGGGGGACCAATTTTGATTTCATGAAAACCTTTATAACAGCACCCCAAAATGTGGGTGTGTAAACATGGATTAATATGTATAAGCAGAGGCCAAGTTGAGGATCCTCTGAAAATGTGGCTGAAGCTGAAATGGCATCCTTAATATTTCATCCTGCTGTGTACAGGCATTGCCTCGCAGGGCCAAACCTGCTGCTTTTGATAATTTTCCAATTTGTAGGCAAAATGGACAGAGAGAGAGAGAGAGAGAGAGAGAGAGAGAGACAGCATTTTAGCCTTAATTCTGGACTTGCTGGTTTGTAAAGGACAGGAGCTTTGTGATTATTAATGTCTTTTAAAACAAAAAAGAAAAATCCCTTGAGTCAAACTGCAATAGCTCTTTCTAACATCTAGGTATAAGACCATGTTTCAGATCTCGTCCAAAAACCACTTTGCATGTCATTGGTGTGATACTTTATAAGGCATATTATTAACAAATATGGAGCCATTATTCCTGACATTAAGGCAAGTATATACATTAAAAGTATTGCAATGTATGGACTTATTTTCAAATAATAGTAATATGTCTGAAAAAAGCAAATGCGTTCTAGGGGAAGCGAATGCACGTTTCTTTGGGCAAAAGCTTCTGTATTGTGAAATATTGAATATTTTGGGGGGCAAGAAGTAGTTGCACCAACAACATAGTTCTATTTTTTTACGCTGCCACATATAAAATAAAATTTCATAAGTGACCTTCAGAATTGGAACACCATTTTGTAACAGAACTGCTACCCAGCTGGGGCCCAAATGTGATGCTGGGCTTTACCTGTGTATGGTGATACTCTCCAAAACCAGTACTCTGTCCTCTGGTGCAATGACCTTTCTAATAACAATTCAGGTTCTCTCATTTAAAAACAACAACTGTTTGTTAACCAAACCTGGGCAGTTCGGCTTATCGCATGTCCTCGACTCAGTGGCTGTGCAGGCATATCCACAGGACCTGGTTCGTTTCTGATTGCCGCTCCCGCAGGTTACGCTACAAATGGACCATGGGCTCCAGTCTCCCTCTCCATCAATGTAGTCTATACAAGAACAAAGATGAGGAAGGAAATGAAAAACAAAAAGTCTACTACCAAAAACTACTGTATAGATGGTGGCTTTTATTAAGTAGGCATAGCAAGAATGGAATCCAGATGTCTCTACCTGAAACCTGGGCTGAGTGCCAGCCATAAGCTTGCTGTTTAAATAGTTTTCACACTTGACTCTCCTCAGGGAAATGCATGCAACACATTATTTGAAAAAAATATTTCCTCTCTCTTTTGACCTTCTGGCAGCCGAGAATCTTCAGCTGTAAAGCTGGGTCATGAACTAACAGAACATCTATTCAGACTTTATTTTTCCATAGGTAGGAATATGCCTTCTGATCACAAACTGATCAGACATGTAATAAAAACATTTTCTTTAACCCCACAGCCCCCAACAAAACCCCAAAACATATCTATAGCACACACAGGTATTCAAAACTTCATTGGATTGTAGGACAGAATGCAAGTTGGATTCTTTTTGGGTAGTTGACTGTATGTGGAAATATTTCAGCTTCGTTCTTTAATCCCCCACACATCAGAGCAAGAGAGCTGGTTTATATAAGAAGTCACTGATGTAGTGAATTACACGCTTTTCTCAAACCCATGATAATAAACATTTTATAGCGCTGGCTAAATCACTAATGGTTGTCAGTGAGGGCCTAATCCTACACCACTAAAAGCTCTTTGGGTCAGGAACCAGCATTTTGTTCTATAATGACCTGGGCTTCTAAGCCCTAGCACAGTGCAAATAATATGAACACGATTAGGCCCAAATTGAGGAAAATATTCCACTAACTACTCTGGGAAGCCCAGAGCACAGAATGTACTTGCCACTTCAGTGTTACACCTTTGCTAGAAGACCTATCGAGCTCCTATCTCTCACTGTGAAAGGCCTGGGCTAGTGCATGGTTTTCTGTTAGGGTTAGAGGTGTCTATTTTTTAACATGGTTTGTTTTATTGCCAGTGTGGACAGAAAACATGGATAACAAACCCTGTTAAATATGGGTGTTTTAGCCTAGAGACTCTGCACTGGGAATAGAAATCTTTTAACACTGATGCCCTTAACACTGATGGCAGAGAACTGTACATCTTTTAGTAGCACTAAAATTTGTCCACAAATCATTACAGGTGCAAGAAGAAGGGACAGACTTTAAAATTCTGGCCCACAATATTCTATACTTATGTACATATTTAAATATACAATTCAGCAAAAAAGCTCTTTCTAAATAAAGGCTCTAGACTCAAACCTAACCAAAACAAGGGAAATTAAGGCTGAAACACTCTGGATGTAGGTGATGCAACATAAATGACAGGGAATAAAACCACTGCTTTGAAATCCTGCTCTACCTAAAACATTAAGAATGTATTGATTTACAGCTTGATCTGCAGATGCTCTGAGCCACCTGCAACTCCTATGGTATGCATGCTAGGTCACCTCCCAGAAGTCATCCCACATGTGCAGCTAAGACCAACGTGATGGTAAGTAAATAATTCCTCATTTCTATTTTCAGCAACTGTTTCACCCAGCAAGCTGGGAACAATTGTTTGCTCCATGATCCATAAGGAACAGAATTACACATGCAAATGCAAACACAGAATGTTCCTGCTATCCATGTCACTCCCCACACGTGAGTCAACATAACTTGCCTTATTTATATCTCAACCAAACCCCAACACACAGTAGGTCTCGCTCATTTATCTTCCAGTTATATTTTGGCTTCCAAATCACTGCACATGGTTCTAAATTTGTACTTACCCTGACACTAAAAATAAATGAGATTTTGCTTCCTTTGTTTAAAAAAAAGTACACTTATGACTAAAAAAACTTCTTGTAGGATAACTGGTATAATTTTCAAGATTACAGACTTACAAGTGGAATGTGGCTGCCACAGTCTAGTTTGTGCATCTGCACAGATTTGTATTTAAAAGCTGATGAACAAAAGCCACATGTTGGAAAAATTCTATTTTGCTTGGCCTACTTTCAGCGATGCCTCATCATTCTCATTTCCCCCAAACTAGTTTTACAATCCCAAGGTGCCCATAAGAGGTCTGGAATGCGAACTCACCATACTCCGGCTGCTCCTTGGATTCAAACGTCCGGTGGTCGGGCACATGCCTATCCCACTCACCGAGAGGACTTAGGAAGTTGCTATCTTCAGTGGTGCTGTCGTGTTTGTAGTCCTGGTCACCGCTACTCATGCGGGTCAAAGTAGATGACCTCTGCCACCAGTTCCTCCAGTCAGGGGATGGGACTGGCCAGCTAGGCTTGGTGCTCTCTTTGTGCAGATCCTTTTCTGGTTCAGCATCAGGACCATCAACAACTTCGATGGTAACCTAGAGCATTCAAGTGATGTCAGGTCAGTGAGCACGCAAATCCAAAACTCAGTCGTCTCCCCCTAGAGCGTACATTCATTAGTGGGGAAACTTCTCTACAGCAGAGACAAGGGACTGATGTTATCTAGCACCAGGGCCTTGTAATCAATCAGGACTAGCCTGTTATGAACCATATGTGGATTACTATGAGCCCAGAGATATGCAGACACTGAGTGATTCCTTCTGCCACCTCTGCCGAGTCAAATCTTGGAACAAAGGCCAAAAAAAAAAAAAAAATCCTAAACAAAATAAAAACCATGTCTGCATCTTAAACCTTTACAGTGAAACTTACTGTCTTCAGGGGAAACATCATTTAAAAGTTTATGAAGAGGAAAAAGAAAAACCCTCACTTGAAATTGACTGGGCCTGAATATGAAGTGAATGTGAAATGTACCAGTTCAGAACAGTAGCCTTTTACATGCAGCGCTTTGTTGTTGGCTTTGCATAGGTGCAAATAACTGCAAGGCAGTGCAGAATCAGCTACATTCCCTTTTCTTGTTGAATATCTCCTCAAGTGTTTGAAATTACGTTGGCCTGGTGACTGGCTGAGAAGAGGATTTGAGCCCTAGTAGATTCTCCTGTAGACAGTTGCAACATTGTAATATTTAGGGCAGGCACTGGCGTGTGAAACCATAGTGTAGATGGCCACAGATTCATAATGTTCCTTTTTTACCGTGAAATATCTTTTATATCCAAGGTTACCATGGGAATTTTAATCATAAATGACTCCACCAACATTCTTTCAACAAAATATAATACATTTTATATCACTATTCATTAGAGAAGCTTTTTTCATTTTTTGTCAATTGTCACAACAACCCTCTGAAATAGATTTGATTAGCCCTACTTTAGAGAGGGGTAAGAGGAGGTACATTTAAATCACTTGTCTAACTTCATATCAACCAGGAATAGAACCCACCAGCCACGATTCAAGCTTCTCTGCTCAAATCCCTAGACCACACACACATTTATGCATACAAATATATGTGTATAATACTGTGTAGTAATTATAACACACCCTTTTGCTGCTTTTCAAAGTATAAAAATAAATGTTGTGCATGCACATATATGCATATTTAGGCAGACATAGGCACTAGCAATCAGGAATCTAGGGACCCTGTGTCATGGAAATACGGTGTGACCATAGACAAATAAATTATGGGTCAGAGTCACTGGTATGGTCTGGCTGCTTTGTGCTACTCCAGTAATGCAATGCAGCTGTAAACCCAGTTCAATTGCTGAGTAAGCTGGACTTTTGGGCTGGCCAAAGCAGCCAATGTGTAGAGGCAGCTCTGTCATATATATCTAATGTATAAAATGTGTGTGGGTAAGTACATGTATATATTTTATACAGATACACTTACATGTTACATAAGTCTTTTGGACAAAACTTTCTTATAAATTAGACAAAGTACAATAGCCTGTTATGCTGTGGACATGAAGGCAGTTGGATAAGAGTTCACAGTTTCACAAAATCGGTGTTAATGAAATCATGGTTTACCCAAACACACTCACTTTCTCACTCTGGCAAATAAAACCCCATGTACTTTCTATGTTCGTCCAGCTACCTGTGAGCTGTAGAGGACCTTACACAGGAAGTGGAATGGGTCCAACTGCTCAGTGGTGCAGAATGCAGTTGTGTACTTACAAGACACTTCCTTTTTGGAGAAACAAGGCATTGCATTTACACACTGCTTCACCTTTGACTACAGACAGAACAAGTGAAACGAAAAGACTAGGAGGCTATTAGGAAGTCCCACTGGGATTGCATAGAAAGAAGCAATACAAATATGCAATTGCTGTAACAAAATAAGTCCCTGGGTAGGAGAGAAATAAAAATATGTTGGACAGTTTTGTCTTGCATTCATTTTAATGGCAGAATCAAAATGATTACTCCAACAGAACATTCACTGCAATTTCTACACACTGAGAATTAAAATAGATTTCATATGCGTGAAACTGTAAGTGTCAGTTCATGGGCTTAGAACTGCTGTATGGATCCAAGCAAAATAGTGTAGTGCATCCAATAAGTGGCAGTAAACATGGTACTTTGTAGCAGTTTAAAGAAAATTTGCTATGCTTGGAGGGTCTCTATCACTGGCTGAATGTCAGTTGGATTTTTTTAAAAAACCATATTAACTTTAAAAGCAAAAACTAAACGAAAGGAAACAAAAGTCTTTCTAAAAGAGAGCATTTCACAATCGGTGCCTTTCTTTGCTATTTTTAAATTGTAATAACGTTTATCAGGATAAACTCTTTGGGTATTTCAAGCAGATATAATCTGAAATTCCGTAAGAATCTAATTAAAAAAAGATTACTCAGAATGCTAAATTATTTTAAGATAGTATAAAAGATATTTGAACTGTCAGTTACCCCTGCTATATTTTTAATGTGTTCATCAGCAGGCATTCTTATTACAGGGTACTTTAAAGCAATAAGGAGTGCACATCTCAATGTAAGTAGCATTAATTTCTTCTTAAAGTTGGATTAAAATACAAACAAGTCCGCTTCTACCAAGTATTAAATAATTCTGTTATTCTCTCTGATGAGCCTAATGAAAATGGATTTAGTCACCCACCATTCTGCTGCAGTTTTCCCAAACACACCATTCTAATGCACACTGCAAGCTCTTAAAACCATCTGATTCAAAAGGATTATTAATAAAGTGTGTACTATAGACTTCCACAGGGATTTCACTTCTCCAACTCTGGAGTCCAAGTGCTTCTAACATGCCCATCCTTGCAGAATGTAGCTGTCAGACTGTAAATTCAATTAATTTTTTAAAAGAAAGTTTGGGTGTTATGAAACTTGACAAAGAATCAGGTTCCCATAGGAGGACAAAATGTCCCTGCCTGCCAAATCAGAAGAATTTTCCCCTTACCAGTTGCTTCATGGGTCAGTTACCATCAGCCTTTTCTGCTGTACTCCCGTGGTGCTTGTATTGCAATGGGGAGCAGTGGACACAACCGCACAGCACCTTTAATGGTGCACAGAGGTGGGACACTTTGACTTACAACTCAAGGGGGAGGGGGAGAGCTGTCATTCATATGAAAGTTGGGTATCAGGTTCCAAGTTTCAGCACCCCTTCAGAGCTGGGTAGCATTTGATGGGTTGTAATGGGTTGGAAGAGAGGAAACCTCAGAAATAGAAAAGAAATAGGTGGACACATCCCCTTCACATGACTTTGCTCTTGTTTCTCACGGGAAGGAAGGAAGGAAGGAAGTGATTCTGTTTTACACTGAGTAACCCTGCCCCACTGGCAGATCTGTATTTGTTACTGACCTGACATGTGCCAAATCAATGAAGACCAACAAAAGGGCTTTTCTGTGAGGAGGAGGAAGAAATCTGTGCTCCCAAAGGAAATACGGCATGGGTTGTAAAAAGCACCTCATATTTTAGAGGACTTCCAATGAATGAGTTTGTTCAAGTGCAAGCTCTGACACCAAACTAAAAAGCAACCACAGTACACTAATAGCGACAGCTGCTCTGGTTCCTCCCTTAAACAACCTCTTGCCTTACCAATATTAAACCACTGTTCAAATGCAGCTTGAAATGATGTAGGGGTTGAAAAATGGGTCAGACATCTACAGGGCTAGGAAATCACAGAAAAGCCATTGAGTCATCCTTCTATTATTTGCAAAGGGCTTTCAGACATCAGAATAGAAGTGAGTGGTGTTACTTTAGCACAACTCTTACTATTTTAAAAAGTATTTGACAACTTTTGCATAGATCTTCTAACTAGAACAGACTGTGTCGTGGCTCTGTTTGTTTCTAGTGTACTGGACCCAATACCTTTATATTCGACAATGGCTTGGTACTTGGTGTAGTTAACTTGGGGCAGGGCTAGTTTTCTGAAGCCTGTGATTATACTCCCCTTAACCCCACGTGCCTCGGAATAACAACAAAAATTGTGGAAGGGCACATAACTATGGCATGATACAGCAATTGCTTTCTTTACTGCTAACCCCAAAGGCAAAGCCTATAAAAGAGGGCTCACAGGAATATCATTTCAAACTGCTTTAATAGACTGACTTTCAGGCCTGTAAAGTGTATTTCTACAATGTATAGGAAAAAAGTCTTCATTTTTAAATGTATTATTATTGGTCTATGTGTATGTCCCAGAAAACACTGGGCAGCAGGACCAAGATTTTCAGAAAGAAAATCCATATTAGGCACCTAAGTAAGTACCCTGAAATTCTGGCCATGTATAAGGCACCTCAGCCTTATATTGAATTAAAAGCCAAAATGAATTTAGAAGCCTAAAGTTAGACCCCTGTTTCTGAAAATCTTGGTCCTGCTGCCCAATATTTTCTGGGAGAGAAGACTTAGTTTCTTGCTAAGTCTAAGCAAGACCCCAGCGTCACTGCTGGCATACCATTGCATGTGTTATCCAATTTTCAGATGCCACATCATCCAGTGAAAAAGGAGCTCCTAATGATAATTATTAATTTGTAAGGGGAAGCCAGGAAAATGTTACCCCTCATTTATCCATTCTCCATTATCCATTCTCCATTGGTATATATAATTGCATATTATTTACCTAAGTCTGCAACTTCAGGCCTTTGTACAGCTCCCCAGCCTACCCTCCTTTAGGAATTCTTGATTATATAACTGGAAGGCTTCTAGTAGTACAAAGCATGTATTCAACATGCAGTCAATATACACATTTACTACCTAGGCCTGTCAAGTACTGGAATGGTGATAGGTCCAAATCAGTAAAAATTTGGAACATTACAACTTGTTTATGAAGTAATGGAGTGTCAGCTTTGAGACATCTTGTTGTTTCCCAATACTAACTAAAGTACATCTTTATCTTTATGCCTGGATGCTTAATAGACAGACATATAAATTGATAATTTTGTACATGGATGGGTATAAAGTGCCAGGAATTTATTTAGAAAGACAACTAGTTATATTAGTACATTGTTTTTATAAGCACATGTTTTAGGCAGATCAATATTTCACTATATTATTTTGGTTAAATATGATTTATTAATGCAAATTTTACTTTGAGACACTAAATTAAATTAAATCCCTAATTTTTTTTCATTCTAACCCTCTGTCTTTAAAGTGCAAGTGACTTGTAATAGATCATTCCAAAACTAAGAAGATTTTGACTAAAAACATGTGTCGGATTTTTGTGGGGAAGAGGGACTTTCTACCCAAGGTGGCTGCTGATAAAAGTATCATTTAATTCTGTTTTCTGCACAGAAGGCCAGATTTTGATCTGCACGTGAGAATCTAATCTAGAATCATTCCACTGTAAACTGTGGAATCAGTTGAGATTGACATTAATGTAACAAATGAGAATCTGACCAGAGTTTCCAAGATACTAACTTCCTGATAGTCCCATTGCCAGTTGGCCTCAGAGTAAAAGAGGTAAAACACTACCCAAAACCAAAGAAAGGAAAATATATATATGTGACAAGAACATGAAAGAAAGACATCTGCAGTGTCATAAGACGGCTACGATTCTACCGCTAGCTCTGTGCAGTCAGTGGAATTCATAGAGGAAATCAGGGAGAATTGGGACAAGTACATCCAGATAGTCTGCATACATTTTGCCTGTCTCTCCACATAACAGCATTATGGGTTGGGATACCACACGGAGGAAGGGTATAAGAAAGTGCAGCTGGCAGTGACTAAAGGTCTGAAGCAAAGCTTAAAGCTGACTTGGTTGTGTTGAGCCATTTCACCTAGCGTGGGAAATATCACAGTCTTAATGAAATGTGTACCTGAATGTTAGGGTTTTGCCCATTGATGTCTGCTTTTGATAGGTCAGGAAAGTTTGGGAGATCCAGAAGGAATGATCTGGGTCCATCTCTTTGTAATGATGTGTGTCCATTTTCCTGCCTGAATCGCTGTTTAGGGAATGGCCTGTGTGCTGCCTGGTGGTCAGGATACTGTCTTCTGTCCTTGGGATTTAATGTGAAGCTGGTTTTGGGAGCAGAATGGCCATCTGCACCAAGCGTGTTCTGGGAAGAAAGGAATACAACCAAATAACACCATTAATAACAACAGTAACAATCAAACACAGCATCAGCTACACTGACCCCTGCCTCCAACTTTTAACTGATGAAGATCATCACATAGACAGAATGTGTGCAGGCAGCAGAATCCCAGGACAACGTTGCTCAGGCAGTCTTTGTACATTCTGCCAGGTGCCTACAAATCCTTACATGCACTCCCCAAAGCTTGGCACCCAAACACATAAGCTATAGGGCTGGAATTTTCCGAAGAGCCTAGGAGCTTGGCATTCAGCTCTCAGGGAATTGTTCAGTTACAATGGTGTAAATCTGCAGTTAGTCCAGATGAGATAAGATTCAATGCTAATTGGGTACCTAGCTCCTAGAAGATCTTTTGACAATCCCAGTCTTCCAGCAGGTCTCTCAACATGAATATGGGCACCTAACTTCAGGCACCCACATCTGAAATGATTGGCCTTCACACCATGACTTGCAAAAATGTGGGTAAAAATTCAAAAGCTGCCTTTGAAAATCATGCCCCCTATGTTTTCAATGACCTAAGACAACGAAAGAGCCTCATTATTGTAAAGTAGTTTGGTTTTGTCCCGCAACCAAATCAAAACAGAAGTACTGAATGCAAAGTTCACACTGGACTTTGCAGGGTTGAAAGATCATCACACTGATGAACTGGACAGGCTCTTACTCATCTGCCTGCAAACTCACTTCTTGACCACAAATATGAGCATGTGGGCAAGGCCCAGCAGCCAGACACCCAGGAAAAAATTCTCTGAAGTAACTCAGAGTCCTCTGCATCTAGTGTCTCATCACCAGCTGTTCTAATCCTCCATGCTTTTCCTCCTTGGCCTTGAACATCTTCCCTTCTGTGGGATCAAATTTTCATGTTTTCTTAATGGTGGGATTGAATTTCACCAAGATTTGGGTCAGCTGTTAATGCTTTTGCTACTGTTGAGTGTGTTTTGGGGTTTTGAAGTGTGCATTAGAGAAGGCTGCCTTCTGGCCAGTAGCAGTGTTGTCACTGCCTTTGACCTAGCCAACAAGATACATTTAGTATCAAAACATTCCCCACCTCAAACATGGCCATGGGTCAGGACTATCCCAGGGACCCAAGGGAAAAAATAGCAATTAAATTGCATCTTCTTATCTAGCTTTAAAAAAAAAAAAAAAGGGCATTGAACAGAGTCAACACTGATTTTGCTTTTGACTCAGAATTTTTAGGGTGGAGCTTCCAGCATGATCGTGTGAGGATCTTTAATTTCCAGTTTGTAAAGAGACAGAAAACCTGGATGGGGGTAAATGTTAGATGTATCTTTTAAAACAAGTATATAATTAAAATGGAATGGCTACATGTGTTTCTACTGTAGCATGTTTTTGGCACTGTTTCTGGTTAAACACAAGCTCTATCTACTTCCCCTGGCTCAAATTAAGCTTGCATACCTTTTGTTAAAATCTCATCTAATAGCTTCAGTGCATTTTCATCTAAATCTTTTTTGTTACTCAAAAGAGCTCTAAATTGAATTTTGAAAGATTTTACAATATAATCTACACACATTAGAGCAAAGCATTCAGTGAATTAAAAAAATTTAAGACAAAACTGGGATCAAGAGAAATCTGCTCTGAAAATAAAAATTAAGCAGATTTTTTTCTTTATAAAAAAAACCAAAAGCAGATTGGGTTGAATTTAATGACCTTTCAGTATTTATGTACCACACCTTGTAATTAGAATGGTTAGAACATGGAAGCATGGTATTTTTTTTAAAAAAAACCACAGGATTATAAACTGAATATTGGGTAGTGTGAGGATTAATGGTTTTAAAACAAAACCTAAACATGGGGGTTAAACTGCCTTGTTCTCCCTGTCTGTGCTGGAGGACTATGGCAAAGCCTGTGGAGACCAGATTATATCCTCCATATTAACCTAGTCATTTAGGGCCTGATCCAAAGCCCACTGGAGTCAATGAGGTGTGGATCAAATTTATCAACTTGACCCAACTCTCAGTGACATAGAATCATAGAATATTAGAGTTGGAAGGGACCTCAGGAGGTCATCTAGTCCAACCCCCTGCTCAAAGCAGGACTAACCTCAGCTATATCATCCCAACCAGGGCTTTGTCAAGCCTCAGCTTAAAAAGAGATTCCACCACCTCCCTAAGTAACCTATTCCAGTGCTTCACCACCCTCCTAGTAAAAAAATTTTTCCTAATGTCCAACCTAGACCTCCCGCCCTGCAACTTGAGACCGTTGCTCCTTGTTCTGTCATCTGTCACCACCGAGAACAGCCTAGCCCCATCCCCCCTGGAACCCCCTTTCAGGTAGTTAAAGGCTGCTATCAAAACCCCCCTCACTCTTCTCTTTTGCAGACTAAACAAGCCCAGTTCCCTCAGCCTCTCCTCATAAGTCCTGTGCTCCAGCCCCCTAATCATTTTTGTTGCCCTCCGCTGCACTCTCTCCAACTTGTCCACATCCTTTTTGTAGTGGGGGGCCCAAAACTGGACACAATATTCTAAATGCGGCCTCACCAATGCCGAATAGAGGGGAATAATCACTTCCCGTGACCTGCTGGCAATGCCCCTCCTAATGCAGCCCAATATGCCATTAGCCTTCCTGACAATCAGGGCACACTGCTGACTCATATCCAGCTTTTTATCCACCATTACCCCCAGGTCCCTTTCTGCAGAGCTGCTGCCCTGGTCGTTGGTCCCCAGTCTATAGCTGTGCATGGGATTCTTCCTTCCTAAGTGGAGGACTCTGCACTTATCTTTGTTGAACCTCATTAGATTTCTTTTGGCCCAATCCTCCAGTTTGTTTAGGTCCTTCTGTATCCTATCCCTACCTTGCAGGGTATCTACCACTCCCCCCAGCTTAGTGTTATCCGCAAACTTGCTGAGGGTGCAATCTACCCCATCCTCCAGATCATTAATAAAGATGTTGAACAAAACCGGCCCCAGGACCGACCCCTGGGGAACTCCGCTTGTGACCGGTTGCCAGCTAGACATGGAGCCACTGATCACTACTCGTTGAGCCCTATGCCCTAGCCAGTTCTCTATCCATTTTATAGTCCATTCATCCAACCCATACTTCTTTAACTTGCTGATAAGAATACCGTGAGAGACCGTATCAAAAGCTTTGCTAAAGTCAAGATATATCACTGATTAAACCCCAATAGACTCTCGGGGTACGTCTTCACTGACGGCGGCAAATTCGCCACTGTCAGATCCATCTATCTGGATTGATTGAGCAATCAGCAAAGACCCACTCAATCGATCTGGAAGTCGACCTGTTAAAACCATCCCCTCAAGTGGCGCAGAACAAGTGAAGACACTGCACACAACGGAAGTTAAGAAGTCGACTGGAGCTATGTAAGCTGCTCTGCGTAGCTTGAGTAACTCCCGTCTACTGCCGCTGAATTTTAAGGTAAATGTAGACCAGGCCTCAGTGGTATGGGATCAAGCCTCTGGTGCAGTACCGTATTTTTCAAAGTCTAGTCCTGAATAGAGATTTTTAGATTACTAGTGCACTCAGACCATCTCCTCTGGTTCCTCCTACACAAGCTCCCTTCCCTTTGCCAGTGACATTCCGTCTCTCCTTTCTCTGCTAGCTGCCATCCTTGGTAGGCAGTATGGCCAAGTGGACAGAGTGCTGGGTTGGGATGGCATTGGATTTTATTCCTGGCTCACCCACTGACCTGCTGGCTGACCTTGGGCAAGTCACTTCATTTTATGTTGCTCAGTTTTCCTATCTCCAAAATAGAGATAATGACACTGACCTCCTCTGAAAACCATGTTGAGAGCTACAAGAAAAGGGCTGGGTATTAACATTATCCAACGTATGGTTCCGTTACCCTTGTCCTATAAGGCATTATGGAGCACTTCAAAAGACTGAAGTCTCATGCTTTCTGGCTTGCTTCCTAATCTTGAAAGTACAGTTTCTAACTCTCAGATGTTTGAGATTAAATATATATAAGTATCTGACAATTACTGCATAAAAGTATTTTTTCCTATTTCCCCCCAATGGTCATATTGCACTTTTGGCTATAAAACACCCACTCTGATGTTGGGGTCTTGATAGGCAGAGCATCTTCCAATTACTCAGCTACTATGGTATTTTTAACTATTGTGTTCTGTTCTCAAATGGAAAGATAGCCAGAATCAGGATTTAGGTTAATAATAATAATAATAATTCAGATGGAGGCTGTCTTGATACATCAAGAAAGATCAGGAATGAGTAAAACCAAAACTTTGAGTTTTCTTCCCACTAATCCTTAAAAGATAAGTTTTGTCCAAAAGAGAAAGACCAAGCTTTTCCCTTCAACAGGGTAAAAGAATAAAAGGTTCTGTTATCTCCATGTGTAATTTTCCTGTAGTGAGATGAAAATATACTCTTAAAAGTTTAAAATACTACAAGTTAACATGTTCTAGAGGGGTAGCTGTGTTAGTCTGTTTTCAGCAAAACAACGAGAGTTCTGTGGCACCGTAAAGACTAACAAATTTATTCGGGCATAAGCTTTCGTGAGCAGAAACTCACTTCGACAGATGCAAGAATGCCAGATGCATCTAATGAAGAGGGTTTCTGCCCATGAAAGCTTATGCCCAAATCAAGTGCCACCGAACTCTCTCTCATTGTTTTACAGGTTACCAGTGATCCAAAAGGTCAGTGACTGGTCTTCATCATAAATTCCTTTAAATGAGCGTTAATTTCCTCCTAAACAAAGAGTGAGCAGAGGACAGAAAGGAGAGAGGGAGGAAGAAAAGTAATCTTTGGTAACACATGAGAAACAAAGAGCCCAACTTTCCTCAGTAAACTCTCTCTCAGGCTAAAGCTTACCTACTGTTATCACACATTAGAGAGGCATAATAAGGGTCATCTGGGGTAACAAGGTCTTCCCACACACTGAATCCTGTCAGTCACAGTGCTAATTATTGAATTAGTGCAAACAGGATAGGGCACATAGAAAGCTGGTATGTAATTTTAATAAACAGATGGTCAAGGTTAGACACCTCCAGCTATGTACATGTTTCTGACAGGCATATCAGTTTAAGGCTTTTGATTTCTGTTAGATAATGACTAACTTACATCAATTTACTAGAGCACTATGATTAAACAATTTCTCAGTCATGTACATCTGGCAAAAAATACTGATTCTATTAAATAAATCCAGACAGATAGAAACCCAATGAAGAAATGTGACATTTTACTGTTTTGGGGCAGGGTATCTGATGCTAACAATGACTTTATTACAAATTAAATATCCACCTTACATTTCATTCTTTCCTGTTTTAAAGGGTTTGTCCTATGGCTTCAGAAGCATCTTAATTTTCTACACTAATGCAACCTGTGTATTTGATCAGAGAGACTACATAGCTGAGAAAATTAGTAAGTGATATACACAGCCTTATCCCTCTGTATATCACTGGTTTAAATTCAACAAGGCTCAGTATTGACTTGGAGCTCTTGTAACAAGGATGTGACACATAGGCCTGCTGGTAAGAGACAAGTATATTTCCACCTAACCTAAATTGGGGTTACAAAAGTTAATACCCCTTCACATGACGGGAGTCAGTGGCTACTATTAGGCTTACTGCCATCCAATAGTTCAGCGCCCGAGGTAAAATAAACTGATAGTTTTAATTCAATCCTTAGCAAAAAGGTGTCCTCATTATAAAATCATCATCAGAGTTATTGGCAAGACCAAAGGCTGAAAGGAAATGGAGACTAGATTCCTTGAGCAGCACAGAGACAATGCAGGTGAGATGAAGGAAAAGGCTTTGAAGATTTAGCCAGCACTGTAATATTTCCTGTTACTCGATAGTTAAGTGGGTTGCAGCTGGGCAGTTCTTTCGGTTTCCTCATTCTTTTTGACATTCAAATAGCTACAGCTGAGAAGAATTCTGGCTTCCAGCTGTGACTTAAGAAGGCTGCACCATTGACTACTTGACAATTAGCTGGTACAGTAGCTCCTGCCTCTCTGACCACCAGACTGGGTTACTGCTGAGAATGAATGCACTGAGCCTTCACATAAGCTCCAGCTGGTCCAAAACCCAGCATCTTGCCTCACAAGCATCACTGGCTGAGGAGAGCACACCACTCTAGTCACTGCTTTGGTTGTGCATGTAACACGCTGTCTGTTTTGAGTTCACAGTCTTCACCTTTAAAACCCTCTGTGGCCTTGGACCAAGCTACCCAAAAGGGACCTCAGGGTATGTCTACATCAGGGGTAGTCAATAGGCAGACTGCGGGTCAAATCCAGACTGCCAAACACTTTTGAATGGACCCAGAAATCACTTTATTTACTTATTATTATCATTTATCTTTTTTATTATTATTTTCTCTGGAGTCTAGACCTTGACTATACCTTGACCAAGAAATGTAGACCTTGACAAAAAACAATTGACTACACCTGGTCTACAGTCTGAGCGCTACAGTGGCACAACTGCAGTGCTGCAACTACTTCTGTCTTCGGGGGTGTCATTAAATTGCAGATCTGGATTCCAGTTACCCTTTCGACTACTGCATTTTGGCCAGAGGTTAATAAAATATGTAGTAGTAACAACTGACTATGCACTGAATATGAAGCGTACCAGCCAGTTGTACTTCAGTAATTTTAGGGAGTATACAGCTACCCAGCGAAGCTTACAGTTAAGGTTGCCTACATGATTTCATTATCAAGGGCCATTTTCAGTTGCTTATTACTTTCGTAAAGATTTACAAATTGGGGCTTTGTGGGATTCAAAGATCAATTTTATTTTTCTGAAAGTTTCATAAAAGATTGTTGAGCCAATTTTCAAGGAGAGGGAAAAATAATTTTTCGGCTTTTTTTTGGTTTATTAAATGTTTTTATTCTACAAAGGAAAACAAAAACTATACAAATTACCATTAAGTTAAAAAGTGCCAGATAAAATTTAATTTAAGGTCATATTCACCATATTGTATACTTTATTATTTGTATTATCATTGTGCCTAGGAGCACTAGTTGTGGACCAATACCCGCCCCCTCCCCCGGTGCTAGGTGCTGTACACACAAGGAACACCCTGCCCCAAAGAGTTTACACATTAATAGGCTTGTTCCCTGCTTTGTTAAAAAAATTAAGAAAAAACACTAAAGAGAAACAAGCCATAGAAAATAAGAGAAAGTTGTTATTTGGAACATAGAGAAAGGGGAAGGATGGTCTAGTACTCTTAGGGTGACCAGATGTCCCATTTTATAGGGACAGTCCTGATATTCAGGGCTTTGTTTTATATAGGCGCTTATAATCCCCAATCTCTTGTCCTGATTTTTCACACTTGCTATCTGGTCACCCTAAGTGCTCTGAGGCCTAGCCGGGGACTTAGGAGATCCCAGTTCAATTCCCTGTTCCACCATAGTCTGCTTGAGTGTTCTTGGGCAAGTCACTTAGTCTCTCTGTGCCTCAGTTCCCCATCCCATACAATGGAAATAACAGTGTTGTAAGGTGCTCAGATCCTACAATAATGGGGGCTATACATAAATACCCTAGATAGTGTTAGAAGGAATCTCACATGGAGCTAGAAAATTGTCATCATGCAACACTGATATCAGTCTGACTGTCCTTAAACTGTTTCACCAGGCCCCTCAGTAAGCTCTGTACAATGCCTAGCACAGTGGGCTCCTGGTCTTATTGGGCCTCTACACCATATTGCAATATAAATGAACAACAACAACAACAACAACAATAGTAATGTTGTCTGTACCCAACGCTATGATAGTTATCAGTCTCCCAGCACTGCCTGTGGAGGAATGATGTGGGTATTGGTTTCCAACTGAAGGATGTTTTTTTTAAGTGGGGTCCTGAAGAAAGAATGAAGACCCTACATTTTGTGGTTATTATTTCTGTACATAATATATTTAGGTTGACCTGTCAGAGACAAGAAAAAATTAGTTATAAAAGTAATCTAGTTTAAAATAGTTGGAATGAACTGGAGAGAAGAATATGAAACCTCTAATTTGCTGGGTTCACTACTCTCCATGTGTTATACTACTGGGTCTAATTGGAAGGCTGGAGTCCTGTCTGAGTATAATAGAGTTTGCGTTCAAAAGCTGACACCTGAGTACTTAGTTTTTGCATGAAAATTATGTCGGAAAGACAAACTTTTCTCTGTCTGACTTGGGTGTTACCAAAGCCAGGTCTACACTATCACGTACATTGGTATACGTTATGTTGCTCAGGGGTGTGAATAAGCCATTCCCTTGAGTTATGTAAGTTACACCGAGCTAAGTGCCGGTGTGGGCAGCGCTATGTTGGTGGGAGAGCTTCTCCTGTCGACATAGCTACTACTTCTCGTGGAGCTGGATTTATTATGCCGACGAGAGAGCTTTCTCCTATCAGCATAAAGCATCTTCACCAGATGCGCTACAGCTTAACTGCAAATATTCAAACTCAACACTCTTCATTGATGAAAGTGTTCACAACTTGCATTCCAAATTTCTTTATGGAAAAGTACAGCTGCCTGGCTCGCTTTGGAAGAAGAGTCGTTTGATACTGCAATCTCTCTGAAGTTAAGAAGTCTCGGAATCAGGAAGATGGGTTTCTTGTATAAATGATGCATCTACTCTAAATTTTTAAGACGGGCCAATATTTTATTTCATTTAGAAGGATTATTCAAACCTTTTACATTTCATAAAGTAATGCTAAGGACTTGCAGATTAATGCCACCTGCTAAAACAATTCTCTTTATCCCATGTGGAATCAGATATTTATAACTATTCAGAATGGGAAAACAACTAAGGGTATGTCTGCACTGTCCAATGGCATTATCAGCAGTGCAGGATCGATTCTGCGGGATCGACTGAGCGGCAGTGGAGACTCACTCAATTGATCCGGAAGTTGATGCCGTGAATCCACCCCTGCACAAAGAGTAATGCTGTGTTGAATGGAGGGTATTTCCCATCAGTGCAGTGGGGACGCCGTGGTAAGTAGAAGTTAGGAAGTCGATGGGAGATACGCAAGCTACTCTATGTAGCTTGTGTATCTCCCATTGACTGTTGCTGAAATCTGCCGGCAGTGTAGACCAGGCCTAAGATTTCTGAGCCCTCTGAAGTATGCACAATATACACTGACTGGAGCATATTGCTAATGGCCTTATGACAAGGCAATGCAAGCAACTCTTTAGAGAGAGACTGTCACACTAAGGGAAGCTAAAGTGTGCCCTTGTTCCCCACATGACAGATAAGGGTGGGATAACAGCTCAGTGCCATGTGTCGGATTCTCAGTAGTAGCAGTTCATTTAGGCTCAGTGTGAGAAAAGAAAGAGCAAGGGCAGAAAGATAGTAAAGTAATTAGTGGCAGCGTAGAGAGCAGGGTACCCCTGTCTCATTCACTGCCAAAGTTGTATGGCATGTGGCAAGCAAGGCAGGGGACCAGTGGAAGAGGAGGAATATTTTCCTGACTTGGCCCACTGTTAGAAAGTAGAGTCTTAAAGCTTGCAGGGTAAGATTAATTCCTAAATCCTAATTCCTAATGAAATTCCATTGGAGGTGATGGAGTTACTCCAAGGATAAATTTGGCCTTCGAAATACAATTTACTGGCATTAGCAGCCAAATGGCTTCAAGCATTCAGTGCAGCTCATGTGTTTAAAGACTGAATTTATCTCAAGAGTATCTGAGAAATAAGTAGTGAGCTGATGGAGTGGTGGTGAAGAAATGAAGATAGATATTTTTCTTTCACCTAACTGTCTGATTCAGAGGCATCTTCCTTGCTCAGTTCATGTAAGATATTCACTTCCTGTCTGCAGTCTACTGAATGCCCCCTGAGTTGTTTGAGATTGAAAATCAAGTCGTGCTTCTTTTATCAGCTCTAGAAAATAGTGAAAGAAAAAAAGGGGGGCTCTTTTAAGAACATTTTATATATAAATGGTGTACATATGACATAAGAAGCCTGCTTCTTTCACATGTTTGTTTCCTCTGTTTCTTCCCCTTGCTCTGGTACTCATGTCAACCTCCCAGAGGCAGAGGGAAGACATAATATCCTCTGTAGCTTGTTCTGAAGTAAGAAAGCTTATTACCATTATGTGTGCAGATCAAGTTATTCTGTTGGAGTTCAGTCACTCATGTGTCTCTTTCCCCTACCCCCAATCCTTTCAAAATGGAGACACTCACATTGTACATCCAGGCTTAAATATACTGCTTACATAATGGGCAAGGGAATAGCTGTGGTATGTGACCTTGACCTCATTACTTCAAGTCTCTGCCTCAGTTTCTCTGTCTAAACTGGGGAGGATGATAGCCGTCCACATCATGTGACTGTTGCACTGATCAATGTCTGTACAGTGCTTTGAATGTGTAGTGCACTAATTATTATTGGCAATTGTTGCTTTCTCACTCCACAAAAAAAAGGGAGGGGGGAAATGGATGGGAGAGGGGCAGGCAAGCAAACTTGCCGTGATTTGGTGGGGTGAGTATTTTCAGTATCCAAGACTCTAGTGACTTGCTCTTTTCAGTTACACACATAGTATTGCCAGAAATGCAGGAAACGTCATGGTTTTCAGATATAACACTTGTCTGCTTTCTTGCTTCCCCATTATTAGCTTTCGACTGTGTGATGAAGTCATCCTGTAGTTTGTGACCAACATGGACTTAACGCTTTCAAGTCACCAAGGAAAACATCTGCCAGATAACACAGCTAGAATCACAGACACTTCTGTAAACCCAGGGTGACTATTTAGTGGCCTGTCAGAGGAAGACATAGATGCAGGCAGTAATAGTTTCTTGGAAACTATAAACAGCTGAAAGCAACATTGAAAACTGTGAATTGTTTTCAAGCAAGGTCATTTTTTCAGCTAGGGAGAGATAAAAACTTCAATTATTGAATGTGGTTTACCTCACTGAAATCGGAGCTTTAGTGACTGAGCGGAATGAACTTGTGAAAGGTCAGCTTAAACCACCACAAGAAGAATTTTAGATGTAGTTATCTATTGTCTTTCAATTACAATGACTATATATGCTGGCCTGTAAAACCCAAACCAATATATTGCATTCAAACAACATTAGTGCTCTGGATTTCCTTGCTTTTGTGGCTTTGATTCTAGCTTTTAGCAGATACTTCCAGTCCGCTGGAACTTGCTTGTTGTGTGTAAAAGATGATGTGGTTTCCAAATAGTGGGATTTTAGATTCCACAGCCAAAATTCAGCCCTAGTGCAATGCCATTGAATCTTGCTCTGTATTGAGATACTGAGACAATTAAAGGCTTGATCCAGTGCCTGTTGAAGTCAAAGGAAGGGTTCCTATTTACTTCAGTAGGTACTGGATCCCAACTCAGGCAGTCTCAGGATGGAGTGCTGGGGTTGGCATCTCTTCTCAGACATGTGAATCATAAGCAACTCCAGTGTAGTGACTGGCACTGGTGTAAAATCCATGTAAACAATTGCAGGATCAGGCCATTGCCTGTTTTGAAAGGAGACTTTCCCAGTAGAGCAAATATGAAAGACCCTCACTATCTGTACAACTGAATGTTTACTTGGAGATTCACCTCAGTAGGGGAGGCTATGTCTGTTAGTGGTATTTTGTCTGGACTTGGATTGTAAGCTCTTTGGAACAGAGACTGTCTTTCTTCTCTGTTTATACAGTGCCTCCCACAATGGGGTACTGGTCTGTTATAATGTAATATAGATCATTAATAATGATCAGAGACTGAACTATCCTCATGCCCTTGGTGATTGTCCCTCAAATCAGGCTTGAGGCACATTAGCGGAGCAGTTGCATTGCTGACTTCATTCTCCAGTGTGGTCAGGACAAGTTCTTGCACAAGTATTAAGAAAAGCTAGCAAAATTAGTACTTCCAAAGAGAATCTGTTGCATTTCACTACCATCAAGTTACAAACAGCAATAAGTGGTCTCCAGTTCAACCATTCCTTTGCATTTTCAACTATGAAGTCAATATGCTTTTGCACACAAAGCTGTTGCTAGCTAATGTTTTAAAGGGGAGTTTTTCAGAGACACAAAGGGCAACTGGATGCCCACCTCCCATTTAGGCCTTTGAGAAAAAATCTTCTCCTTAATTGCAGATAAACTTTGTGCTGTCCCTCCTTCAAGGCCTGCCTGCCTAACAACTCCCAGATTTATCTGCTGCAGAATAAGTGACCATGTGTCCTGTATTTAAAACAAATAACTTGCTATGGAACCACTTTTCCTGCAGACATTGAGCTCTGGCCACAGATAAATTCATTTCTATTGTGAAAAGGTTTACAGAGATCGTCAGTCCTTAACCTTAAAGCTGAACAATGCTGTTTGTATTTTAACAAGTGAGAAACAAACAGTGTGACACATGAGCTAAAAATGGAGCACAAGGAGATCAGCCATGCTGTAGAATTTGTGTTCAAAACCTGTAGCAAAGAAATTCCAATTTTGGGGATAGGAATGCTGCGTTTGTCCAGACTTCTGAAGAAGAACCATTGTCTGCTAACAGACTTCAGATCTGGAACCAACGTTCACTAATACTGTGAGAGACAAGCTACCTTTTTTTTAATTTCATTAGGTAACCCCTTGGTTCTTGCGTTATGTGAACGGGTAAATAACACTTCCTTATTCACTTTCTCCATATCATTTACCATTCATGATTTTATAGACCTCTACCATATCTCCCCTCAGTCATCTCTTTTCTAAGCTGAGCAGGCCCAGTTTTTGTACTCTTTCATAGGAAAGTTGTTCCATACCCCTAATAATTTTTGTTGCCCTTCTTTGTACTTTTTCTAATTCTAACGTATCTTTTTGAGATGGGGCAACCAGAATTGCGCACAGTATGTAAGGCGTGGGTGTACAGCATCATTATGGTATTTTCTGTCTTATTATCTATCCCTTTCCTAATGGTTCCTAACATTCTGATAGCTTTTTTGACTGCTGCTGCACATTAAGCAGATATTTTCAGAGAACTACCCATGATGACTCGTAGATCTCTCTTTTTTTAATGGTCACAGCTAATTTAGACCCCATTATTTTGTATGGATAGCTGGGATTATGTTTTCCAACGTGCATTACTCTGCACTTATCAGCATTGAATTTCACGGAATTATGTACATCTGCTGAGTTACCATGAGCCAAGTTTTGGTTGCTTTGGCTCTGAGCAGTGGGACTCCGATACTATTGGGATGGGCACTACTACAAAATCTTAAACAAGCTAGAGAGAGTTAACATGAGCCTCCCTCAGGCCTGAGTCCACATCCTGAATACAGCGTGGGAAAAGACCTGTAGCACTAGGCAATGTAAGCAGTCCTGGGGGGGCGAATAACTAAGTCAAGTTATAGTCAGTAAGGCCCAGATCCACAAAGGGACTTAGGCACCTAAATTCCAGTTTTAGGCACCCCTGTGGTCCACAAGAGTCCTGGTTAGCTGCCATCTAACCCGTAGGTGCCTAAACTCATTCAGCACCTAAGTTTCTGCTTTAAGAGTTCCCTAAGCATAAGTTTCTGCCTCTGGACATGTGCACTGCTGCCTCACTCAAGGCCTCCAGACACCTATCTCCTGCCTAAGCCCCAGTGCGATCTGCAGACCAGGGGAAGATAGGCAGCGGAGTGCCCGCCCTGCACATAGGGCCCAATCCAATAGATGTGCTCAGAGGCTGCCTACTGGATCATGTCTCATTCAAGAACTGGCCAGTGGTGACGCCGTCACCCACCTTATGCCTTTTAGCCTGGTGCCTAGAACTGGGGATGTGGGAGACCCAGATTCAATTCTTCCGCCTCTCCGATGAGTTTTGTAACCCTGGAGCTCTGAGAGAGATTCTGATATGGGACCTCCCTCAGTCTCACCGAGCAAAGTTTTTCCACTGTGTATAAATAAATTAAATAATCATTGGGCCAGAGAGAGAGCATGCAAATGAGAATGACTCTATAGCATGGCAGTCCACTCCTCCTCCTCCAACATCTGCTAACTCATTCCCCCAAGAAACAGCACAGGTGCCCAAGCCACCTGGCTCCAGGAGCTTGCCCACACATAGTAGTTAATCCCAAATAAAGTAGGGTATGTGGATTTAAAGCAGAATAGCTATTCCTGTGTAGACACCGTTAAGAGCAACCACGCATAACTAATCAGGAATAGTTCTCCATGTAAACAAGCCCTAAGGGGGAGCAGGATTTCAGTTTTTGTGCTTGCACAGACGTGGGTATTTGGGCAGAAGTACTGCAAACTAACAGGCAGTTAAATACTAGTCTATAAAGGCTAAACACAGCAGGCCAGACCTCAGTGGAGTTATGATACATCAGCTAGAGATTTGACTCAACATCTTTAGAGAGAAATTCGATGGTCTTGTTCAGCCTTTGCATTTGCTTTGCTCCTTCCGCTACATAAGCCTTTGCCTACTTCTGCCAGCCCTGCTTGTGCATTATGCTCAGTGTATAAAGCAGTTCTTGTAGGGGGCACTTTAAAACTCACTATGTTTTCATAACATGCATGGAATGCAACTCTCATTTCTGCCTTTTTTTCATCCCTCTTGCAACTGACTGATAACTTTATCTTGGCTGTTTTTGTTTGTGCAGCCACAGAAACTCAGATGCTGCTCTCATGTGATTTCTTACATGGGGCCTGGTCAGTTCTTTGGTATTTGTGGAGGTCTCTTCATCAAAGCGCTGCAGGAACTAGTACTGGTAATTCAGAGTGGTATTGCCTTCCCAGTTTGCTATGGAACCCATGCTGCCCCAAGAGTCACAAGCCTGCCTTAGAAGTCATTAGATTTTTTTTTTTTAAATGCATTCTGAGTTTTCTTTATTTGCCTTTTCTTTTTAAGTCTTTAGCATTCACATTTTCAAGTTTTCCTCTTACACAAGAAGTGCTAGACTGTTTTTAAGTGAAAAGTTATATTTGCAAATGACAGAGCTAGGGCTTTAATAAATATACCAGATATCACATCATAAAGTTACTGGAGTTGGCAACACTCCACCTGTGGTCATTAGGATTCCCATCAGCATAGGATACTAGCCCTGGAGTCCTAGAGAAATGTTACCATACCTTAGGTGTAGCAGCAGCTTACCTTACACGGTATCACAATACATCCAGTGCCTTAGTTTCCCCTCTGGCTGGACGGTTGATTTGGGGTTTGTCGGGGATAGGATATTTTTAGCTAAAATAAGGCTCTTCCTTTTCCAGGGCAAAGGAAAAGAATCTAATCTAAAAACCCTCCTTCATCCCTCTGCTCCTCAATACAATGGCTTCCCACTCATATTCAGGTGGAGGAGAATACCTAAGGCTGGGACCCTGGATTGTTAGGCTGCCCTATGCCACTATTTGCCAGAGCCACTTACTATAGTATAATCTTCTTCCATACACAGAATCATTTCCTTTTCAACAGGACAGCTCCACCAGACACTTGCCCAGTTCATAGAGAGCCACATCATACAACACTGCTGCTATCAGTTCTCTCCCACGATGAGAAATGATTCTGCCTCTTATATTTCATAGCGGGTCTGAACTCAATCAGTCAGCTCTGTCATATGATTCATGGGGTGGGATCATAGAAACCAGGACCAGGTGAACCCCTGTGACAGTGGGGAGTTAAATCCTGCCTCCAGTTTTAATATGATACAATATTATTCAATATCAATATCATTCTAACCTTATTGTACTAAACTGTTGCATAGTATGGCTTAACACAGTGCTAAATAGCAGTTGTGTTTTAAAACCAGAGTTGGCTGCACTCCAGCGATCAATGAAGTGAGTCCTGTATTTAGAATTTTTAAATTATTTTGAGGCCCTCTAATAAAAGATGCTATATAAATGCAAACATTTTACGATTGTTCAGTAATTCTTCCTACTGCTTTTTCATCCACTGATCTCAGTGGCTGTACACAGGTAGGTCAGCATTATCACCCCTGATGCATGGAGAATTTCAAACATGCCGCATGAAGAATTTTAAACGTGCCCACAAATGAGGGTGTTTTAACATCTGGATGGCCAGCAGGACACACCTAGTCTGATTTTCAGAGATGCCATCAGCTGCAGTTCCCAATGAAGTGAACTGGAGCTGTGGGTGCTTAGCACTTCTGAATAGTAAGACGTGTGTTTCAGGTTGGACATCCAAAATTTAAGGCACCCCAAATTTGTGGATACTTTTGAAAATGTATCCCTACGTGATTTGACTAAAGGTTACAAAATGAATCTGTCATAGAGCTGAGAATAGTACTCAGGGCCCCTAACTCCCAGTCTTGTGCGCTGTCCACTGGACCACAGCTGCCTTGAAAACATGTATCACTTGAAGTAGAGGACTAGTGTCATAGCCTTGCTATACGAGCAGTAAGGGAAAGCTGTCTGGTTTTCTCCACACACCTCAGTCAGTGGATTGCAGCCAGGATCTTAGATAGCTCTTTCCCTTACACACTTCCTACAAGGTCATGTGCCAGTTATTCATATGAGGGCCATAAGAGGGACGAGAATTAAATCACCAAAGTTATTCTAATTTTGGATCCCCAGCAGTGCTAGCCTATTGTAGCATCCTGCTGTGTCACCCATATTCCCTGGGCGGTTAATTTCAATGTGATCATCTGACACTAACTCTGGAAACATACAACAGCTCTTCAGAATCAACACAATCTGTTAAGGCAGGTGGGCAATGAACCTACTGACTAAAATGGTTTTCTGTCAAGCCCCCAGGCCTTCAGGGCTAATCTATACTTAAAACTTATAATGGCACAGCTGTACAGCTGTGCCGCTGTCAGAGTGTTTGTGTAGCTGCGTTATGTCGATGGAAAGAGCTCTCCCACCAACATCATAAAACCACCTAAGCAAACTGTGTTCGCTATGTTGGTGGGAGGCATTCTCCCACCAACATAGTGCTGTACACACAAACACTTATGCCAGCAAAACTTATGTCACTCAGGGGGGTGTTTTTTCACACCCCTGAACGACAAAACTTTTGCCGGCATAAGTGCTAGCATAGCCAAGGCCTTAGTCTTTCCTAGCAATATAATCTTTAATAGTCATCTGGGAGGTTTCCTAATAAAGAAATGTTACTAGTTCTTGGTAGCTGAGGCTACCGAAAGCATAATGAAAGTGCAGTGGTGGACAGTCAGGTTTCAGGCTAGGATCTTGGAAATATCTTGTAAAATGATGCTGACAAAAGAGAATCCCAAAAAATATATAACTGTGATACATTTCATTGCTGCTGGGGGAGCTGTTGGACATGCCTGTTGGGCTTCCAAATTCTTTCAACTCTGCGCTAAGGAGCTCTGGCAAACATGCCAAACTTAATGAGCCTGCAATATGCTTTGGGTGAAAGAAAGAAAGAGTAGTTCCTCCAGGATATCCCATCCTGCTCCTGTGCTTCCCTTTACTTCTCTGCCTCACGTGAACTCCCAGCTCCAGAGCAGAGGTTAAATAAGCAAGAGAAAAGACCGCTTCCCTGCCTCTGCTGAAAATATAGGGTGTGCGCCCCCTCCTCTTTGGTTGGTGCTATTAAAAGTAGAGGGAGAGCTCCCATTCCTGTTTCTATCCCATATAACCCCCCACTAGGAGAGAGGCAGTGCAGGTCCCTGCTGCTAGCTTCTTGCTGTAGTGGAGGAGTGGGAAAAGTTACAAGTAATGTTCTAAACAGTTCCATTGCAATAGCAAAGAAGGAATTTCCCCTGTCTGTAAGATTCCCTCTACACAGCACTCTCAAATTCCCCCAGTGTCAAGGTCCCACATGGCGCCCCAACCCCTGAGTCACACAGAATGATCCTCACTAAACCCCTGTGGAGGCAGTGAATTACTATTATTCCCCATTTTAAAGGTGGGGAACTGAGGCACAGCAAGATTAGGGTATGGGATTTTCAAACACCTAAGTGACTGGGCCATGGTCACATAAGCAGATGATAGTTTTATCAAGCGCGGTACCAGTGTCCCCATCATTTGGGCATCTTAAAACTTCCTCAGAACTATACAGCCATGCAATTGTGGAGAGAGTGGTGGGACAACTGAAAGATGTCTGAGCAACAGATGGAGATGTCACTCTGAATAGAGTGAACAAGATCTGGATTGGGATGGAGAGGTGCGTCTCTCTGGAGGTGGATGAGGTGCCACAGGGTGCATACAGCAAAATGCAAAACTGTGAAGCATTTGCTGATGGTCTGTGGAGAGCTGGCTGGTTATATAGTGCTTGCTCTTCCTTGCTTCCCACTGCCTAATTACATTACTTTCCTAATCCTACTCTTCAAAATAAGTGGCTGTAATTGCCACAGGGATATTATGTGACTGCAAATTGAAAGGGAGGCGGCTGAGTTGACGGCCTCTCTTTGCTCCCCTCTTGTAATGCAGACTACACTGCAAAAGAATTAGGGAACCCATGGCACAGTGGGAAAAGACTGGAGAACCCTGAAGGATGCCAGCAGGGGAGGAGCCACTGGAGCCAGCAAGCACAAAATTGTGAAATCCAAAAGGTGAGAGAAAGCAAAGGGGGTGCAGAAGTCAGAAAAAGCTGGAGTAGAGAAGCACCTGTTTCACTCTGCTAGGAGGTAATTAGTGAGGTTGCTCAGTGGCTTTGGTAAGGAGGACAGAATCAAGTCTGGAAGGGGTGAAGAAATGAGTCAGAGGAGACAAAGCCTATGATGAGTAGGCACCATGCACTAGGATTCTGGAGAACTAGGGTAATCAGATGTCCTGATTTTATAGGGAAAGTCCCGATAGTCGGGACTTTTTCTTATATAGGTGCATATTACTTCCCACTGTGTTCTTATTTTTTCACACTTGTTATCTGGTCACTCTACTGGAGTCAAAGCACAGGGGAGATGTGAAATGACAATTGCAGGACGGTTTTATCAAGATGGGAGAAAGAAGAGCATAATGGAAAGCCAACCAAAAGCAGCTAAAGAAGAGAATGGTTAATGTTAAAGATCAGGGAAGGGATGTGAGAAGGAGGCTTGAGCCAAGAGGACAGGCTGAGGGGACTTAATCAGATTGAAGGAAAATCTCAGAGCTGAAGATGAAAGTAAAGTAGAGCCAAATGGAGGAGCGTTTTTGCTAGACAGTCAGTCTTACTTAAACTGTTGTCTGTCCTGGATGGAGAGAGATTCAGCAAATAGGGGCTGGAAGACACATTATGGAGAGATTCAAAAAGAGTGGAGGAGGCTCTGGCATTGGTCAATTTCTCATCACTGGCCCCCAAATGTTTTGGGCAATTACTTCAGATTTCTTTTTTAATGGTGCAGTGGGGAGAAAGGTTGGACAGCTATACCAAAATCATGCATAATTTGGGCATTAGACTGGCCTCATTTTTTGTTAAGATCACCTCCAGCCCAGTGTCCCATGGGCTGTTTTCCAACGTGTTGTCAACATAAGGAACTAACAGCTTAAGGAACAAAAAGATGTAGGCTTCAACTTTCAACAGTAACCAGTGACTTTTGGGATCCCAACATCTGGATGCCCAACTTCAGTCCTCATAACGGTGCCCGATTTTCAGGAAGCGTGGCACACCTATTTTCTGAAAATTGCGGCCCTTTAAGGTGTCTCAATTTGGGCACTGAAAGTTGCTCTTGAAAATGTAGGCCTTAATTTTAAAACAAAAAAATTGCTACCTATATAGGCCTCAATCCTGCAAACACTTAAACGTGTAACTTTGCTCATGTGCGTATAGTCTCACTGACTGCATTAATACTACTCAGGAGGGTAAAGTTAAAAATGTGTGTTAGCAGAATTAGGGTCACACATCTTTTTTGTTGTTTAATTCCTCTTTGTGTTTGAGTGGGAGGAATTAATGTCAATATGGAGCACTGCAGTCAGCCCTCAAAAATTGGGGGTGAGGGTAATATGTCTTGTGGAGAGGGTGGCTGGGGAAGCTGACTGGTGCTCCAGCTCTCTTCCTTTTTATGAAAGGAGTAGTGGAGAATTGGCAAGCCCCTTAAGGCCCCCTACACACTCATGTATGCAAAAACTTAAGCACTGACAACAACTATAAATTCCTCCCATAACAGACAGTGGGAAGAATTAAAATGGTAATACCCAAGGCAATCACACAGGTAACATTAAACTTGATCTTACTCTCACCATAACAAGTGACAAGCAAATCTTATTTCAGTGTAACAGTCATTCCAAAAAAAGACCTATTTTTGATTCCCTTTTAACTTGCTTTTTAAAAAAGATACAGCAAAACAAAACAAAATCTTAGTCCTGGAGGGGCCAAAGGCATGAGTAACTATGGCAGGGTCTGTATCCAAGAGAAATGCTCACCAGTGGCACATCAAACAAGATGGGTAAAGGCAATTTTGGCCACCTGAGGTACCTGTGACTTCAGGAGCACTATGGGAGCTAATGGTTTCCCAGACCAAACCCCCTTATCTAGACTGAGCTTTGGCCAGTTTGCTTTCATCAGTCTGCATCTTGGGAAAGCAAAGACACTGCCCGATGAAGGAGACATAGAGCATTGGTTGGAAACAGTGTGTGAATTGCTACTAAAAGTTTCCTTTTTTTTTTTTTAAATGTTGATCAGCCTAGACTTTGAATCAGAGTGGTTGGTGGTGGATCTGAGCTCCACTGATTTCCCCACAAGAGAGCTGTCAGGGTGGATGAGTAACTACACAACATTGCCCTCTGGTATTTCTCTGAGGTGAGAACGCAATCCCCTCCACACCTGCCAGCATCCACAGCTGAATCAACAAAGCCTGGGTCAGAGGTAGTTGTGGCTGACAGCTGTATGGCCACCTGGCCTTTGCCTAGCATAACGAGGGGAACCTAGTGACTCGATAGTTATGCTGGCACTCCTACCATCTCAACAGCCTTGGTTAGAAGGGCAGTTAGATATAGGATAAGTTAATGATCAGGCTTAATGACAGCTCATTTGAGAGATGTTGGGACAGTGTTAGAAGACCTGGGTTGTCTGTGAAGGTGCTGAGTACCAGGCACTTGTGCTGCACCACCAGTGTCTAATTAGTCAGCCACATGAGACTCACACCAGTGTCAGAGAATCCTCATAGTAATGCAGAACTAGTACGGCAGCTCCGGTGCTGCCCAAGGTATGCCCCTTTCATCCTGCTGATCACCAGCTGCCAGACTGGTCACCCCCAAGTTCTCCCAGCAACTTCAGAAATGCTGTAAAATAAATCAGTGAAAACTCAACCATAGGGATGTAAAAAATCCCGTATGAATGAGTGAGTGATCATGTTTGCAAAAGAGGCAAAAAATTGTGACTCGAGCAATAGCTCTGTTTCCAGCTGACGGCATTTCAGACTGACCAACCAGTGTAATTTCACCGAATTGTTTATAACCTTTTATTTAATTATAGCTTTCCATATTTGGCAAAGAGGCTATTCGTTGTGGAGTTGCAGTCGTATGCCAACTGAGACTTCAGTCCTCTGAGTTGTTGTGCGGGGGAAAAGGTTTTAAAGCTGAAGAAGGAATATATTGCCCTCTACACAAATAATGTGAGAACAACTGAATGGCCCCTACTCAGACTTCCTTTAAAAAAAAAAAAAAAAAATCTTCAGGCTGAGACCACACATGGAAAGTTTCAGTCTAAAGGAAGATCTGTCTGAAAGTTGTGAGCAAGTATACATGCAAACAAGAGGTAGGATTATAATGTTATTCTGTATGTAACCCCAATTATAGTATTAACTACACATTATTTATAATCTCCACAAGCAGAAAGAGTCCAGTCCCGCAACACTTAATCATGCAAAGAGCTCAAAATCACCAGAGTAGCCCTACTCACTTCTTACACATAAAGACTTTATTTATTTCTTTTTTACTAAAAGCATTGCAGGGTGAGTCCAATATTTGTATAAGACCAAATAGAACTGACTGAGCTCTAGTCAGTACACCCAGGATGGGATCTGCTGCTGAGTCTATCCCCAGACCAAAGACTAGATGCTCAAATGAGCCATACTTCCGTGCACCCCTGCTCCTGCCTCCTGGGGGCTAGTTAAGGCTTAGAGCAGTGGTTCTCAACCTGCGGCCCAATCAGTACTCAGCTGCCGCCCATGTGACATCCTCAAGGCCATACAGGTAGTATTGGAGGCGGCCCATAATGGTAAATAAGTTGAGAACCACTGGCTCAGAACAGCCTCAGTGCTGTCTCCCTGCTGGAACAATCCAGAATTGTGCTGAATGCTAGGGCAACTGGGAATGGATAGAGTCAAGCCAGTGTAACTGGCTCTAAATCAGCTTGGATTCTATATTGCAAGGAGTATCCCCACGTGCTCTGCTAGGGCAGCTCTGTGAACTTTATGCTTGGAGTCTGGATCTAAATAGTTTTTGTTTGTAATCATGTTTATAAATGTACTTCCAGATATTCACCCAGAAGCAAATATTGCCGACATCTGTGGCATACACTGAAAGTTTGGTTTCTATGTCTATCACTCTACATGCTAAAATATTAAAGCTTGTATGAAAAACAAATTTGTTGCCAACTCCTTTTTTTTCTTAAAGCACTAGCTCCTGGAGATATGTTCTTACATGAGATTCTTCAGTTTTCATTTAAAAAAAAATTTCTAGCTCACCTGATTGCAGAAATGCTAAAAAATGTCACCAGAGTATGCCCTAAAGGTTCAAAAACCATCATACACATAAAAAGAACCTCAAATTAAGTTTTTTGTTGTTGTTTTTAAAACAACTCATGATTTTGTGGGGCTTGGCTCATTTTTTTTAAGGCGTGGTGAGGGCAATACTTTTATAATGACTAGGACCCTGTTTTCAGTGATTCTGCAGCTGCATGACTGGCGGATTTTTGTACCTGCAAACTGTACTACAGAATCTGAACTTCAATTTAAAAAAAAAAATTCCTCAGTCCTACACCAAGAAACAAGCTCCCAAGTATATACAGATGCAGTCTGAGTCTGCAAATAAATTTACTGAAGTAATAGCTCTGTAAGTTGTGAACTTCTCAGTGTTAATTCTGAAGCCTGACAGCCATTTAAATGTCAACACTAACTATTCCATTGCTGATTATCCAAGCATTGAGCTAGTTTGGCCACGTGAAGACAAGGTGCTACCCTAGAAGAAAAATATTCTCTCCTAGAGCAGGCGGAAGAAAAAAGGGTCAGACTGGAGGAAAACAAGAGCATGTACTTCAGAAGTACTTTTTCAAGCTCTGCCCACAATTCACACCAAAACTGGATGCTACTTCGCATTGTGCAGAGCTTCACAATTTGACTGACCTTCTCTTCTGCACCTTTTGATATCAGGCCAACAGTTAACAATACTGACAAATTGTCTATAAACTTCACAGTTAACATCTCACTGATGTAAATGGGATGTTGGACCTCTTTTAGAGCTATTGTTTCAGTCTGTCTGAAGACTCAAGCAGACACTACTTCATTGACTACTCTCAGTTTCCATTGGGATGATTGTCTTCACAAGTATAAAAGTTAAAGTTTAGGTTCTAGGCTGAGGGAATCGTATCCCCTCCTTGGCCATCTGCAGTGAGCTATCTCAATTCCACCCTTGTAAAGGAAAAGGGGCAACAACAGATTTCCCTGGACACAGGCACCTCCTTTTAGGGTATAGGACAGAGTAAGATGAAGAAAGGAACAAGAAATATTTAAAGCCCACACAGAGGTGGAAATGATGAGAAAGTAGTTCTGACAACAGAGAAATTACAAACTACTTACTAATACCAAGATGCTACACTCCTTTCCCATACACAGTTAAGACAAAGTGAGTACAGTCCTCTGATATACATGGATTGTCTATAAAAATCATAGTGAATGCAAACTTATTTCTATATTACGAAGGTCATAATCTTCCTCCGCCTCTGCTCTATTGTTACAACATCAAAGACCAACTGCTGGCTGAGATGCAGTCAATATGAAAAGGCTGACCAGCAAATTTACTGCTTGACTTCATTCCCTTTAAATGGAATAGGCACCCCGGCCCTTTTTCAAACTCAGTCACAGACATATATCTTCTTTATAGGACATCATGTACAATACTGGGAAGCTGTAACTTGAGGGGAAAAAATAAAACACCTTTAAAAAATCCCATTAGGTGGACATTCCTTTATAAAAATATCACTGTGGTTACAGGTTTTCAAACACTCAGTGCATTTTAGCTATAGTTTCAAAAGGCCTCCACTATACATAACTATTTTCATGGACTAACTGAATAAATACCCATGCCATTCAAATAAACTGAAATGGCAGCATTTATGTCCCATGAATCATTAACTGTTTTGTTACTGTCTGATCTATGTAGTGAACACTTAGAGTGCTTAAATCAAAACTAATCTTGAGATCAGTTACACGTAATGCCACCAACATCTATGTCACATCTTCCTATAATAAGAAATATCATCCATCTTAGTTACTGAGCTACTCTCAAGAAACTCTAACATTTGCAGAAGTTACAGTCATGTTAAAAATGGGAAATTATAAAAGGCTTTCATTGCCGTGGTGTTGCTAAATTATTTCAGTCTCTTGCAAAGGAAAGTGAATCAGATATAATCTAAGGAATGAATCCGATATGGAATTGCAGTATGTAGGCTAGTAAAATCGAGGCCTGATCAATAAAATCATTCTGTAATCACTGAATGGCAACCTGAGGCTACATTTTTGTTGTTTAATGCCTATGCTGCAAAGAAAAACCTGCAGTGCCATGTCTCAGAGCCCAGGTCAATTAAGGTGCAAGGTCAACAGCAGGGCAAGTGTTGAGACTTGGCTGAAGCCGGGCTCTGAAATTAATGAGGGGATGGGTCTCGGAGCCCAGGTTCCAGCCCAAGTGGGCACATTTACACTGCTATTTTTAGCCCCATCAGCCTGAGCCCCACGAACCCAAGTCTACTGACTTGGGCTCTGTGATTCAGTGCCATCGG
The DNA here is from genome assembly GCF_026122565.2 of Emydura macquarii macquarii. Lineage (NCBI taxonomy): Eukaryota > Metazoa > Chordata > Testudines > Chelidae > Emydura > Emydura macquarii. The sequence continues at coordinate 44,010,826 of NW_027132813.1, forward strand.
TTTTTCTTTGCAGTGAAGACATACCCTTGGTAACATGTTATATATCAGTGCAAGAAGACTGGTAAATATTTTTTAATTAACCAACTATTGACCCAGGTTCCTTTCTTTGTGTTATTTGCCTTGTACACTCTTACAGATGGTTAATCACTGCATTCCTTGTTACTAATTTTATGGCTTACATCTTGATTTAATTCTCTCCCAGCCCCAAAAACATGAGTGTGCATGTATGCATGAATCCATACAGTCTCCTACCGGAGATCATAATTTTCTTTAAGATGGCTTCTTAGTAGTCTGGCCCATGGTTTGAAAAACCCTGTTAAGTGAAAATGATGTATCCAAAAGGTAAAATGAATTTAAATAACTTGAACTATCAAAGGTATTATCTTTAATCAATTCAGAATAAATAGCTCTCTGTGTAATATGTTGACAAACTGAATTGATATAAGTGACATTTAAATTGATTTTACCCTGTCTGCCTTGTGGTTTGCGCTGGTCAACTAGATCAGCCAGATCAACTTTAAATTGCTTTAATAAAATTGCACTGGTGTAACTAACAAACAATGCCAAATTATGCTCTGTTGCTCCTGTATCAATGCAGTGCAACTCCTGTTGATTTCAGTGGAATCATTCTGTTTTTGCGCTGGGGGGTAAGTTGCTATGTTTTTGACATCATGTACTAGCATTTTTGGTTTTGCTTGAGTAGCTGTATCCTGTAGACATCAGCTATACACTAAGACTGATTTCACACAAAGACACTAATGCAGACAACCAGCTTTATTGGTGGTATGCTCAATTTATAAAAGAACCATGCCACAAGGGACATGCCTTTGTACCAAGATCCAATTCTTTTTCACATTGTTAAGCAGAATTTTAGGCCTATCTTTAATTGTGCTGTTTGGTGTACCCCAATAACATTACACACAGGTGACAGCTGGCACACTAACAGGATACATTTTCAATGATACACACAGACTTTAACCATTAAGTATTATGGCAGCTGGACAGCTAAATCCTATGCATCAGGCTGACAATTTACCTCTTACTGCACAGAGGAATATTCCTGACCAAATGGCAGAACATATCTTCTAAAGAGGAACGTACTACATTCCTACATTTATTTTGGTTCAGGCTATAGCTGTTTTGTGATTGCTTAACAAGGCTTTTCCCTCTTAACAAGGAGAAAAGACAGTAGGTTTCTGGTTAACACAAGGTCTGAATTTCCTGTGCACTGTACTGCCATTACTTCAGTAGTACAGTAGATGGTACAGACAGAGCACTCCTTCTCCCCCCACTCCTCCATGACAGTATGACAGAATTCACAGTTGTCAAAAAAAAAAAAAAAAAAAAAAAAAAAAAAAAAAAAAAAAAAAAGGGGGGGGGGGGGGCATACAGAGGGAAGGGACTGGTGACAAATTACTACAGTGATATGGGCTGTACAAGAACCTGAATAGGACAGATACTAATCCCAAATTTATCTCAGCTGACTTCTGGGAACCTAGTCTGGAGTTTTCCTGAGGCCAACATCTCAAAGTTCAATATTCTGCCCAGATTGAAGAAGTGAAGTCCCTCAGAATGTAAACATGACAGATAGGTGGTCTGCTACCATGCTTATACTGTTTGGCTATCATAGGAGAGCATTATTCTTCAAAGAAATTATTGGTTCGCCCAGCTCTAGCAGGAGTTAGAGCAGATATGGGGCTGCTCTAGTTTACACCAGTAGCATATAGTCCGTAAAGGTCCTCATGCCATCTGAGAACTTGTGAAAGTGAGTTCTGTCCTTCCCTCTATGTTGTGGTGGAGGTTAAGGAGGAGACCTCTACTTTATGCAAGTTGAGAGCTCCTCGTGGATCTTGTTATATCTTTGTCTGCTAGACTGAAGAGCCCTCTATTATCAAATTTCTTTTCCCCAGTAGGATCTTAGATTGCAATCAATTCACCCCTTAACCTTCTCTTTGAAAAGATAAATAGATTGAGCCCCTTGAGTCTGTCCCTATAAATCACGTTTTCCAGGCCTTTAATCATTCTTGTGGCTCTTTTCTGAATCCTGTCTAATTTTTCAACATTTTCCTTAAATTGTGGATGTCAGAACTGGCCACAGTATTCCACTAGTGGTTATACCAGCGCCAAATAACAAGGTAATATAACTTCCCTCCTCGTACTTGATATTGCCCTGCTTATGCATCCAAGGATACATGCATTGTAGTTGCAGCCAGTTTTATACCACTATCAAATATTAATACGAGTTTTCCATTACTGGTCCTTGTTAAACTGAATTTGCCAATGATCTGACTTTTTGAGAGTGGGGGAGAGGAGAACTAACTAGTCGCTATCAAATGATATTGTTAGTGTCCTATATGATTATGTTACCAAAGTGTCTTCTCTATCGTTCCTTCCACTCTGTTTGTTACTTCCTGTTCATCTTAGAATTCCTGCTCTTTGAGGCAGGGACTCCATCTTTATCTATCTTACGCAGCACGTGTGTGCATGGGACTTTAAGAGGGCCTGTTGCTACACTGATTGATGACAATGAGAACCTTTCCATTGGCTTCAGTGGCTATTGGATTGGGACTTAAATAATCATTATTAAGGAAAGGGTGGTGCTTTATCAGAAGCGCTACTGTTACGAGGGGGAAAGCAATCAAAGCACTTTGGGGGGTGGGGATCGAATACTCATACTGGCACCTATCACTATAGCATCTGAGCACTGATATCACAGGCTGTACAGGTAAAGAGGTCAACTGATATTTTTTAAACAGATTGTTTTCTTTAGTAACCTCATAGTCCAAGGCCTTTCCTAGGTGCTGTATTAAACTATAACAATAAAATATTCTGGATCAAGGTAGATTCTCCTAATCAGAAAGGATCCAGGTCCCCCAAGGCCCTGATTATCTTTGCAGGAGGGATATTTTTTCAATGCACATGTGATGCTGCAGAAAGGCCTAGTTCTGAAGAACTGACAACTCTTAACAGGAGAAAGTAAAGGAGGAAGACTCTCAGCCAGTGCTTTAGCTGGTGTAAAACTAGCACAGCTCCACTGACGTCAATGGAGCTAAGCAAATGTACATCACTGGAGGATCTGGCCTGGTGTGTACCAACATACAATCCAGATACATTTAAATCAGTCTGGACTTGCAACTAGAAGGACTTGATGGAGGAAATAAGGTAGAGTAGTGAGAGGGAGATCATTCTTTTGAATTTCTTCTCTGGTTTTCTTGAAAAGCTACACAAGGTGGAAAGAGTCTAGATGACTGCATGATTTTATCCTCCGAGAGGTGAGCAACTATACACCTGCTGCTCTCTTGCTGGTTTCTGACACAAAAGGAAGAATCTAAAAATGTAACCCACAGCTGAGATACAGAAAAACCAAAAGGGCAAATGGAAGCAGGGAGCAGTCCTACATGCCCCCCCACTCCTCTGATAAAATACTATGCTGCTGTCTAACTGAATGACCTGTCAGTTTTAACATAGTGATAATTCATCCTTTACTTTGTTTGGATTTTTGGCATTTTCAATTTAAAATGTTTTATAAAACAACAACAACCCTGGAACTGTTTTGCTCTTAGTGGTGGGTAAACGGCTGATCACTGTCCTCACAACTGCCTAAAGAGTACTGGAAAATTCCTGGAAATGTTAGTCATCTAGTTTCTTTGTGATGTTTGCAATGACTTAGCCTTCAGGCATGGCATTTTCTGCATTCAAGACTTATTGTAACAATATTCCCTTGGACATGTTTGTATTAAAGGGCAACAACTGTCATTGCATTATTTAACATTTCATTCTACAGCTTGCTTAAGCGCTCTGTATTTACTTTCCCTAAATTGTCACTTTCTTATCTGTATTGTGGCAGTGCCTATAGACTTTGTCCGGGATTGGGGACCCACTTGTTAGGCACTGTGCATAGATAACAAAAAGCCCCAAAGAACTTACAGTAGGATATTCAAAAAGACTTAGCACTGATCTAATTTCTACTCTCACTGAAGGCGATGGTAAAACTCCCATTAACTTTAATGGGAGCATCCTTCAGCCAACTCTGAGAGCTTTTAAAAATCGCACCCTTATTATTAAAGTATATAATGGAAAACGACAGGTGGATATAACAAAAAGACAAGGTAAGCAATTGGTAACAATGAGAATGGAGTAAAATAGATATAATTTGGCACCATTAAATCTGTTAATGTAAAGCACAGTGGTGGAGCTTATGGCAATTCAACCCTTAGAACTAAAAACTGGAACTTCCAAATGTTTGACTATCACTATTTCATTTTTCAGGATGTCTTCTGTATGTGAGCACAAAGAAACAAATTGTTTTTATAATAATGTTTTGGACAGACTTGTGCCATACAAAAGTCCCTTGAAATCTCTCAATATACCTCAGAAGCCCCTCAATATGCCTCCGAAATTATGCACACAACATAGGTATCTTTCTTCTAATCACTACTCAAAAGAACTTACAAGTATAAAAGGAAACATTTAAATGCTAAAATTATTTCCTACCATTAGCTGTATTCTAATCACTTTTTCCAAAACAAGGTAACAATGAGAAATTGTAACATTATACATATATATATATAAATTAACACATTTAAATATCCACAGAATTTTGCATGTTTTTGGTTTGAATGTCAGTTTATTTTTCCTCTCTTCTTTCCCCATATGAAATGTATAAAATATATATTCATACCGCAATTTTCATTATGTTATCTTTACATCAAAAGATACACTTGCTCAGCAGTCTGCCAAGGTATTAACATTATACTTCTAGATTAATCTGTCAAGGATCATATTGATTATTAAATCTAAATTGTCGACCATATTTTCTTTGTGTATTTAAATTTCATGATGCTAGAATACAATACACAGGAAGTTTTCAAACTTCTGAATAACCCTTTCATTCTGGAATTTTTCACAGCAAATTTCCATTTGTTATAATTTATTGATAAATATACAAATCTAGTACAAGTTCTTAAAATTAAGACAAAAGCTCAAATGTTGAATTCGAAACACTATTCTTCAGTTTATATTTAAAATAGCAACTGGGCTGGTTAACCAGATTTCTCTGAGTTAAAGAATTCCAAAATGCAGCAAGGTGTTGAAAAGTTTGGTGTTTTGAATACGCAAATGGTAGATTTTGATGAGCTAGTAGCAGGTCATGACATGCATGTTCAAAACACACTGAAGGTACATTGAAATCAGCTCCCTAATGTAAAATGGAGTTGAGATCCCTGCGATCATAAGATTATCAGCAGAACTTCAACCCAGATTCTCATTTTCATGGACAGCTGGTGTAAATAAGGACATAAAGTAATGTGAGAGTCCAGAACCCTGAAAAAACTAAGTAGATACAGCAATTTTAAAAAAGTTTTTTTCAGAGGAAGTAGTGAGTTTGACAATGATCAGTGCAACAGAAAATTGGTGCATGAACCAAAATGGTGGTAAAGAAGAGCAAAGAAAGTTAAAAATGTCTCTATTTTAGAAATAATGAATACATGATATTGGTGAGACCATAAGTTGTGTAGTTAAGAAACAAAAGGTTGCAGCTGTAAAGGATGGACAGAACTATGAATGATACAGCTACTGCAGTCTTCAATGAAGTGGAACCCAGGCAAAGGCTATAAGATTGTTTATGGTCTTATAGAAAGACTTCCATTTTGGCCATGTTAATCATGAGAGTATCCTGGTGCATTCAGCATGTGATATTTTGGGCTCCAAAGAATTTGAAAATGAATAGCAGGTAGAGATACTTATAGATTAATGGCAGATCTGCTTATCTGCCATTCACCAAGGAGAAAGAAAACAATGAAGGTCCCAAGACTGAATCCTGAGTGACAATAGCAATTAAGAGAGACTAGGTGGGTGAGGTATTCTCTTTTATTGAACCAACTTCTGTTGGTGAGAGGGACAAGCTTTTGAGCTGCACAGAGCTGTTCTTCAGGGATCTCTTTGTGGCTTACAGCTTGTCTCCCTCACCAACAGAAGTCGGTCCAATAAAAAAGAATACCTCACCTACCCTGTCTCTCTAATACCCTGGGACTGACATGACTACAACTACATTGCAATAGCAATTAAGTCAAATGAGCAAGCTTACTCAGCATTCAGAGTAGACAATCAGATACTTGTAGATAAGAGGCGAACAAGTAAAATCCTGAATACCCAAAAGCTGAGGAGAAATAGTGAGGAAAGATGGTAGATGGAGTCAACTGCTGTAGATAAGTCCAAGGGGATGAGAGGAAACAGCAAACTTGAGGCTGAACAAAAGCCCAGTTAATAAAACCTTGAAATGTTGTTTAGGTAGAATTGCTAACTTTTGTAAACCAAATTAAAGGAGCTTGAGAACCAAGTTCATGATCCTACATGAAAGGAAGAGGTTGCTTACTGAAATATAACTAGGAGTACGCACCTCAAAAAGTGATTAGAAAATGTCACTGTGTGGCTAGCCATTTTTTAAAAATCTATTTATATATTGCCCTTCTTCTGTGTAACATGACACATGATGTCATTGAAAAAGCTGATTACCAATGGTAAGTCCTCAATTAACTTGTTGGTACCAAGCTGGTTGAAAAATAAACAAACAAATAAATAAGGAATTTCATTCAGTTTGAGTTAGGCTTATTTTTCTTTTTAATTTGCCACTGCGTTGTTAGTAAAATGTTTCTTTGCTTTGAAATGTAATAGTCAAACCAAAATTTCAGTTTGGAAAAATCCCCCATGTGATTAAACTATCCAATCAAAATTGGTAATGCAAAAAAACCACAGAAACTAATTGTGAAGAATGACAAATCAATCAATGGTCTCCAGAGTCCTTAGGGGCCACACTACAAAAAAATAATGGCCACCAAACATGAAGAGGAAAAAGGAGGACCATGGTTCTACTTTATGGCAGCAAGCATGACTGAAGACAACTGAACATGAAAGAGAAAACAGACAAACATAAAGATGGTAAACCAAAATTGAAAAAGAGGCTACATTTGCTTTGTTTCCCTTAAATTTTCAAATGAAAATTTTGAAAAACATAGATTAAAAAAGCATCTTTTGTTCAGAATCCACATGCTCTATTTATTATGCTGTAGTAAAAGCAAAATATTAGATTAGCTGTGAAATTATTGGAACCAATCACAAATTTTTAAAAAGGTTGATGATCTCTGTGTACTAATGAAGCAGGGATATTTATGTATTTATTTTTACTAAATCAATTTAGTGCTCATGGAGGGTAAGAGATTGTCAGCCATGAAGAATGAAGACAACTGTTTATCCACAGAACAGGAACTTGCAATACAAACTACTCCAAAATATACCACAAAAGTGCTCTGATACAAAGAAGCCAATCCTTGGCCTTTCATTGTCACCCTTGTTGACAGTGACAATAAATGCCCAATGAGATAGTGGTCTGTATTGTAAACATTTACCCTCTAGGAAACTGGACTCAGCCCAACCACTCATTTTACATGCCATTGGTGACCTACCAATATTCATACAGCCTAGAAACATTGCAGTGAGTTTCCTATCCCCCATTAGCTCATATGCCAGAAGATAGATTTGAGACAGACTGAGTGTATGCCTGCAGTTGGAGCTGGTGGTGTAATTCCCAGTTTGCATAGACATACCTGCACTGGCTCCATTAAGCTAGCTTCCTAAAAGTAGCAGTATAGCTGCGGTAGCACGGGCAGTAGGAGTGGTGACATGGGTTAGCTGCCCCGAGTACATCTCGCTTGACTCTGATGGTTATGTATTTGGGCTGGCTAGCTTGTGCTGCTGCTATCCACTGCCTGTGCTACAGTAGCATGAGCAACTTGTAGCTCATTGGTTTGAGCACACTACTACATTAAGCGCACTAGATCAAGCAGAGCCAGTGTGGGTAAGTCTACACTGTATGGGAATCACACGTCTGGCTCCAAGTGTAGATGTAGCCTCAGGGAAATGGAAAATGAAAGTGTGTGAGAGTGAGTACTGCTGTGCTGTAGCAAGTCCTAGAGGGTAAGTTCAAAGCCCACTGAAAGTTAATGGAAAAACTTCCATTGACTTCACTGGGCCTTATGGGAAGAGGCACTGCCATGCGAGGATTCTGGCTGGACTACAGGATTTTATTCTCCTTTATTCGGATACCGCTGATGCTACAGTACTTTAAAAGACTTTCTTAAACTAGTTTCAGAAGATTCAAAAGGAGGTGAAATAAGTCTGTTTCTTTCAAAAGGTGGAGAAACATACTATAGCTTCCTGTTTTGGATTATTTTTCCCATTTCCTAATTACTGAACCCATGCTTCAGAGTGGAACTGAAGTACCTGCAACTGAAGCAGTGATCTTCCAATGACATATAAAACCTAAGACCTGACCAGCCATGGTCACACAGTATCACATGGTAAGTATAGGGATACTGGTCAGAGCAGAGTTAGAGAAAGGGTTGGCAAGAGTAGGGTTTTTATCTTAGTGTCCTGGCCACATATCCAGCTCAAGAAATCACATTCTGCCTACCTCACATTGCCCTCTGCAGCTTCAGTTGGACATAGTATTTGATCATTTCCCATCCTAAACTGTTGGGGTGCTGCTCCTTGGGGAATTCTGCACCTGTTTTATGCTCCTGAGGGAATTCACTAAGAATGGGAACAATTCACGAACAATGGACACAACTAAGCAGGCAGGCTACATTATGCTCTGCCTGAGGGGACAAAGCCTGCCTCACGCCTACCTTTAAACACCCTGAAACAACTGCCCCTCCATGCTGGGCGAGCCACAGTAGCGAGCCTTCGCATGCCCAGTCCCGCTCCCCAGGCAGTGATTGATGTCAGCCCACACACACCCAATGCCCTCCGCCGCCCCATTGTTTTGTATCTCTGCCAGCTGCTTCAGGCTGTCGGGAAGGGGCGAGTGACACTCTTGCAGTTTCCTTTCCTTCCCCTCAGAAGTCATTTTTCTGCAGGGAAGCAAAGAAATCTGTGGATGACATGAATTCTGAGCCCATGCAGTGATGCACAATTCCCCCAGCAATAATGCTGCTATGAACAGTTGCTATATCCTACCCCAATGGTACTGTAGATACTTTCCAGTGGTAGATGAATATATTGCTAGGAGATAAAAGGCATATGGATCAGGTGAGGCTTAGTTAATAGTTTTTTTAAAAAAAGATCTGAGATCCTCAAATGGGAAATGTCTTTAGAAGTGCAAAGTATTTCAATATTAGCTGTCCAGCTCCACAACCGCTAGTTTAAATTCTATCTGATGTCACAGCTTCAATGAAAGTGAATGTGATGGTTTCGTCAAAGCCCATGTTTGCTCACTTAAAAAAAATAAATCAACACACAAGTGAGACACTTAAGTATGATGGGCAGCCTCTTGGGTAGCTTGAAGTAAGCTAGTATTTGATACAATGGCATAATGACATTTGATTTGATCTACACACAAAATTGCACTGACTTAACTAAAGGTATTTTTTTAAAATGATTTAGTTAAAGCAGAGCAACTTTGGATGAACTTGTGCCCCATGGAAATCAATGACAAAACTTTCATTGAATTCCGTGGAGCCAGGATTTCACTTTTGGTGTTTAAATCTGTTTTATATGGAGTCAGATTGCACCAGTCATACCTGTAATTTACAGATGCAATTTAAATCCATATAAGCCAGGTTTAAACGGATGAGGGCATCTGCACAAGGGTTTGCACTGGTTTAACTAAACTCATTTTTTTTAAACTGATCTAAATTAAACTGGTGCAGATTCTGTATAAAGATAAGCCTTTATTTGTTCCATTGCCAATTGCTCAAGGTTGCTCCAAGACCAAAACTACAGGATTTTGTTAACTTAGAACTGAATTGCATTGGCAAAACTTTCTGGAAAACCAGTAGGAATATTAAACTTGCTCACAATTATTTATAAGCTAAATTTGCTTAAAGAGAAAATTGACAAGTCATTATTTCTCTTTGCATGACTGAGGCACACTTCATCAAATGAGCTATATCATTTTACACCAGTCTCTTGGAACGTTTTTCTTTGTATAAAAAAGAAAGCCCAACACTCCACAGTTCAGGTTAGTCATAGGCCCTATGTGATCATTCTTCAATACTCTTACTTGGTGTGCTAAATGTTATAAAGGAACAAGAAAAAGCAATGGTCTGACCCTACATGGTGTTGAGGGCCCTCGGTTTCCAAAGAAGTCTGAGGTTCTGGAATGATTACTTTACTTTTAAAGTTTTAAAATAATTGATGTACTTGTACAACAATCTTTCAGAGTTCAGATGGGTTCACAAGATTCTTTGGGCTAGACTGTAGAACCCTTACTGGTGCTGGGAGGTTGGACATGGGGCTACTCCTGAGAATAAGTACTCACTAACAGGAGTACAGATGGCAAGATTTAGCCTTCACTTGTGAAGTCCCACAAGGATCAGTTCTTTCTCTGGTCATATTCCAACATCATGCAGTCAGTAAATCAACTGGTAAGATTATATTAACTGAAGTGCCAGCACTATGCAGACAACTCAGCTCTACTTCATCTTTCACAACATATGACCATACCACCAAGATGGCCCAGTGCTGGGATGAGATCAGCTTGTGGACAAAGAACAACTGATTGAAACAGAACCTGAGCAAGGCAAGGTTATGCTGGTGGGCAGAGGGAAACACTTGGGAAAAAATCTCCAACCATGGTGCAGCCTCCTTTGGCTGATGATTGACTAACTCTGGATGCCTATTTAGCCTGTAGTTCTGGAGTGCTCACAATTCCTAGCGGATACTAAACTCTCTCACACAACAGCATCCACAATTAACACTTCTTGTCATCGCTGGTTGGCTAGGAGATTGTCCCATCCTGGCAGACATTGACCCTGGCCTTGGTTATATTCACCTTCCTTACTTGGATAAAATATTGTGATATACCAGGGCAAGAAGACATCAGCCCTTAGGAAACTCCAGCTAGTACAGAGCATTGTAGCACATCTCCTCAGCAACACAGGCTATGGCACGCATGTCAGACCTGTCCCCTGCTCTCTACACTAACTTTCCCGAGAGTATCAAATCAAGGTCAAGCTCTCTGTATTTACCTTCAAGGTGACATATCTAACAGATCACCTAAAGCTCTGGGATGCAGATCATGGCCAACAACTCCACTTTTCTGGCACAATGAAACATTCTATCAGGTAAAGCTTGTCTGTCCAAAGTTGTGCAACAAACTCTCACAGGAACTAAGGACCATCACAAATCTCACCACCTCTCACTCCAAGTTACCTTTCTGTAACACACACACACACAGCAGCATGTACCCTTGAAACACAAAAACTAAAATTCCTCCCCAAAACAAAAACCTACACTGCATTTGCAGTTCTCTCTCTGGGGAGAGGATGATAGAGTGAACTATACATGACAGAAGTCAGTCATGTTCTTTCAGGCACTATTGGAGGGCACTCAGATACTGCCATGATGACAGTGGTATAAGAACCTGTACAGAATAGAAAAAGCTCTCTGTGAACAGAGAACATTTTGCCTGTGACTGTCAAAAGCACAAGTCAAATCCATATCCTTTCATATCCATTAGAATGAAGTCACATCTCCACTACGAGATTTCAGTCTTTGGAGTACCAGCTATTTTCCTTAATAAACCAACTGCCTTGTAAAAGTCATTTGTGTTGTATTAAAACTGTTCATCAGTGAGGTCAGGATTTAGTGCCTTAATATGACTTACGATGCGTGTTTCCTTATCACTCATTTTATTTAGCAGGCCAAGGGCTATCTGGAAGTCATCAACAGAAAAGTCTAACACTAAGATTTTCAAAGATGCCTAAATTATTTGGATGCCCAATTCTCTTTAAAATTAAATTTAAAATTAAAATTAAAATCCCCAGCTATCTTTGCAAACCTCGGCCTAAAAGTCTCCAAAATATATATCTTAAATCCTAGACTGATAGAGCAATTGAAGAATTTTGTGATATGTTATTGTGAATCTGAATGGATATCATGTTGCATTGATTAAAAATTTCCAAAGATTAGATGAAACTACAGAGCTGCAGGTTTATGTACACATTATAAAGCGCTGAAACACTTCCTACCACAGCAGAGAACATTTTAAGAACTCTTCTTCCTCCCCTGCCTACCTCTTATGCTGCAGAATCTTCATGAGCAAATTAAGGCGCTAGTCCCGTAAAATAATGCTCAGATGACTTCAACGGGGATACTTGTGTAAATAAGAACTATCCACTGAAGAAGGTTTTGCTGGATCGAGTCCTAAGTTTAGCAGCAGCACAATGTGTGCTAGTGAATAGAATAAAATAGTTATAATCTATCTGTCTCTAGTATTATGAACTATCCTTCCTTGAAAAATTCCATGAGCTAGTCACCAGCGCTTTGTAGTACTAAGAATCACTTTGGAGTTAGTGAAAGCATGCTGTATTCATAAAGAGTGCATCCCCTAACACAAGAGGGCTTGAATCACCACGGTGTTTCTCCAGTTAATATAAACCAACCGGCATAAAAGCACAGTACAGTAGAACCTCACAGTTATGAACACCTTGGGCATGGAGGTTGTTCATAACTCTGAAATGTTCGTAACTCTGAACAAAATGTTATGATTGTTCTTTCAAAAGTTTACAACTGAACATTGACTTAATACAGCTTTGAAACTTTACTATGCAGAAGAAAAATGCTGTTTTTAGCCATCTTAATTTAAATGAAACAAGCAAGAAACAGTTTCCTTATCTTGTCACATTTTTAAAAAAACAAACAAACAAAAAAACCTTCCCCTTTATTTTTTTAGTAGTTTACATTTAACACAGTACTGTGCTGTATTTGCCCTCCTTCCTCCCTTTTTTTTTGTTTGGTTTCTCTGCTACTGCCTGATTGCTTACTTCCAGTTCCAAATGAGGTGTGTAGTTGACCCGTCAGTTCGTAACTCTGAGGGTCTACTGTAATGCAATGGTGAGTCAGGCCCATTGTCTCCCTTTGCAGCACTAGTTACACCTGTGCTCTGACACATAGCACATCCCTTGCAGGAGCAGCAAAGCGAATATGACTAGGGTTGAATCAGTGTTTTCTCCCCGGTGCTGTTGCTACCAGAGCATTATGGTCAGCAGCAGAGGCACAACGTGCTCCAGATGGCTGGGAAATGTACACACATGTACGGAGAGCAGCAAGAGTAAAAATAAGAATGTGGGGGGAGAAGCAAATTGTTTAATATTAGGGTGGAAGTTTTATCTGAAATTCTTTCATCTACTGACCTAATAAATGATAAGACTTAACTTAATTGGGGGCCAAAAAGAAGTCAGACATACACTTCCAAAATGCTGGAATCTCCTCCATTATTTGAAAGAGCAAGGGGTGAGAGACGGAATAGATCCTCCCAAGGAGACTGAATTAAAGGCCTTTACATATAAATATAAAATACCTTTATTTATAGTCTGTAAATCTGTAGCCACACTTGAAGTTTATAGGACCTGATTCAGAAGGCATCCTTATGCAGGAAAGGGATTTAAGAATTCGCTTAAATGCTTTCTTGAACTGGAACCTAAATTATCTCTCTTTAGTCCTGAATTGCCATTCACACCTATAAACCACATTTCTGCTCACCTGACTCATTCAAATAGCTCTACTGAAATCCCAAAGTGTCATAGGCTATATTAGATATTAGTCATAAACAAAGTAGAAATTATCATGTTAACGGTCTTAGTGATATCAAAGATTCAGGTCAGGCTTTAAAGTGTTAAAAATGTTGGTATACCTGCAGGTTTTGATGCAAACTTTCCTATTCAGTTACATTTCAAAATGCTTGTGGCACAGAAAGTTCCTTCTCGAATATGGCAAGTTGTGTGTGTATGCAACAGATTTTATGAAAAGAAGAATTTATCTAATCATATATATCCACTGCTTAAATAGCTTTTATTTTCTCTTCACAGCATTAGCAGAGCTGCAAAGACAGAATAGCAAAAATCAATGAGAGACAGAATAAGCACTGAATGATTCCTGAACACCTGCCACTTTCCGTAACCCCTGACTACACAGGATCACAGAACAACCTGGACAACTCTATATATTGAGCAATCTAAACCAGTGGTTCTCAACCAGAGATACATGTACCCCTGGGCGTTTGCAGAGGTTTTCCAGGGGGTACATCAACTCATCTAGTTATTTGCCTAGTTTTATAACAGGCTACATAAAAAGTACTAGTACAAACTAAAATTTCATACAAACAATGACTTGTTTATACTGCTCTATATACTATATGCTGAAATGTAAGTTCAATAATATTTACATTCCAATTGATTTATTTTATCATTATATGGTTAAAATGAGAAAGTAAGCAATTTTTCAGTAATAGTGTGCTTTGTATTTTTATGTTTGATTTTGTAAGCCAGTAGTTTTTAAGTGAGGTGAAACTTGGGGTACGCAAGACAAATCAGACCTCTTAAAGGGGTACAGTAATCTGGAAAGGTTGAGAGCCACTGATCTAAACAACTACTCATATATGAAGCTGGTCACTGTTACATCACATATGAATTTTGTCACCCAATTGAAAAAAATTATAAACAACAGCCACCTGATTTACTACCATTTGTTTGTAACAACAGATCTATTTCTTATGGTTCTTTTTAATTTCTACGTTCACTTTTCATATAGGAATTCAGTAGAGGGAGCAACATACAACTTGTGCTTCAACAGCGTAAATTAATTGCTGAAAATACACAGAAACTGCAGTTACCAGAGCAAACTTTTCAAAAAATTTTTCATTCCATATCATGTATAAAAACGTCTGCTCAGTAACATTCTGAAATGCAATTTTTTTAGAGCAGATTACAATATTTTTTGGCTAAAGGATGAATCCCTGCAAGTTATAAAAGCAACAGTCTGATAAATTTCCATCTGTTCAAATGCTCACCATGGTCTGATATACTCTCTCCGCACAGCGATGCTCTCCCAAATACATAAACTGCAAAATCAATTCAGTTGGGAAGTACATAAAACTTTTTATGCTACAAATGAGGAAACATTATGAAAATACTGAACTGCTAAACTCATCATGTGCTTAAAGGCATATACTTCTTTTATAACAGATAACTTCATAAAACAGGATAGAAGGACTTCTTGGAAGTCAACAGTCAATAGATTTTAACAGCAGCTGGTCAACTAAATAGATATTAGTCTACTAACATTTTCTGAAGAGGATGACTTTCCCTTTTTTTCACCCTTATTTCTATGTTGTACTTTATAAAGAACTCCTTTGGGAAATGGTATCACCTAGAGTTTCCATTTGCCCAGATGTTTTCCTCATTAGCCTGTCAGGAAAAGCAAATTCAGAATAATTCTAATGATAGCAAACACCTCATAAAAAAACCTCTCCGAATTTACTTTTCCACAAAACATAATTTTAAGGCACTTCATGAGCCCATAAGGAAAGAAAGCATCATTTACAAAATATTATTACTAGAAAACTTGAAGATGTTAAAAAACTAAAATGTCAGTGTTCAAGACAGAAATGCCACCATGGACCTTATTTCAGGTACATTACTTAATTCTGACTTCCACTGAGTTCAACAGAAAATTTGCCAAGTAAGGGCTTGATCCTGCAATGTAAAACGCATGGGTGGACGGCTACATTTGCAGAGACCTACTGCAGATAGTGATTTCACATTGAGCACTGCAAAATAAGGGCCCATGAGGAATAAGGAATGCTGAATGGGAGTCCTGTGCTCTATTAATTAGGGAGAAGAGATAAGTGATTTTAATACAGTCACACTTAACGTTTATTATTATTAATTATATATTTCCTGTCAGTTCTCTGCATGGTGTATAAGATATTTCATTTTTCTATACCTGCATTTAGACAGAAAAAATTAACCAATCAGTATAAAAAACACTTTATTAGAGATTTAAGTTTTATTCAATTTGAAGGGCTTTTAATGATCTGGCATCTTACACTGTTGGTCTCAAGTCATTCTAAATAACTGACAACAGTAACTCTGCACACATAAGAAGATCCATAGGAAGAACAGAAAGGCACAAGAAACAATGCTCTAAAATTCACTGAGATCATCAAGTGATATCACTCATTTTGGTCCAAAGTTACCAGTGTTACCCACATATTTGGTTCTTTTATTGTTGAAAATTATTTTTGTCAGAAATAAAGATTCATAAAGCTCAGGCTATTGAGAGAAAGTCATTAACATTGAAGAGTGGAATTGAATTATTTTTGGTGTTTCTCACTTGGGTCTTTTCCATACCTCCCATCCTATATTTGAGCCTGGGCACATCAGAGAGGTCTGCTTTCATCATTTGTATGGAAATTTCATTAGGGACTCAGCAAAATTACAGAAAACTCTCCCCAGCTGTTTTCAAAATACTTGCAACTTTACACAATCAGATGAGAAATCAAACTGGGAGCTATTTTTATCTATTTCTTCCCTCCTCTGTCCCCATCCCAAGGCAATATAAATGCAACAAGCGCTTTAAAAAAAACTAGTTTTATAAATACAGGGCTGTGAATAGCGCTAAGCTGGCGGCTCCAATTCTACCCCTACAGCTCCTTAGTATAGTGCAGGCTCCCCGAGCTTGCCTGAATCCGCACCTGCTCAGCACAACCAGCAGGCTCTTGTTGCCACTTCGCACGAATTCAAACAACCCTTCTACGTGTAAGGCTGGAGAAATGACAAGCCACTGAGGGCCGCACTTCTAGGGCATGGGGAATTCAAGCTGCCCTCCCCTCCGATTCCTCGCTGCGTCCATGCACGTGAGCAGCAACAGGGCTGCATCGATCACACACGCGCCTCGTGCCGGGTCCCGGCCCCTGCACCTGTAGCAGGGACCTGGGAGCATCATGCAGCCTCAGCTGCTGCCACCCGGGGGAGCTGCCTCTTTCCGGGGGATCGGGGTTCAGGAGGGTGTCTGGCGATGGGGCTGCTCTGGGCTTTATTTTTTGCCGAGGGGCGGCGGCAGGCAGGGGGGCCTGGCACAATTTGTAGGAGCGGGGGGAGGCGGAGAGCCATTGCGCCCAGCTCTAAACCCTGCCTAGGATGGAGACCACTTCAAGCCGGGAGGAGTGGGGGTGGGTAGGAGCAGTACCCCGCTATTTCCAGCAGCACCCCCCTATTTCCAGCACCGACGGCGGTGGGTGTCCCACCCCCAGAGCAGCCTCCCTCTTCCCCCCAGCGCCCCTAGCCCGCCTGACCCTCACCACGCCAGGGCTGGTGGAAACGCCCTCACTCACCTGCGGCTGGCTGTGGGTGCCGTTGCCCGGCGGGGGGTCGGCCCAGGCCCGCAGCACGGTGATGTGCAAGGTGAGCAGCAGGAGCCCCAGCAACAGCAGCAGCTCGGCCGCCAGCCGCACCATCCTCTTGCAGCGGGCGGCTTTAGGGCCCCGCAGGAGCGGCGGCAGCAGCAGCCGGGGAGGAGGAGGAGGAGGAGCCGCCGGAGCAGCCCCGGCTCCGGCGGCAGCAGCAGCAGCGGCGGCGGCGGCCCCGTTGTCCGGCTGGGCCGGGGTGACGGAGGGCGAGGCGCCGCCGCTCCACTGCGGAGCCACCTCGGGGCAGGACGCGCCCGGGCAGCCGCAGCGGCAGCAGGCGGCGGCGGCGGCGAGGAGTGCGGCGCTGCCCGGCTGCTGCGCGGGGCAGCAGGTAGCGGGGCCCGGGCTGGCTGCAGGCGGCGGGGGCTGGGCCGGCAGCGCCGCGCTCCGGAGGCCGCATGGGCTCGCCAGGGGGAGCGGAGGAGGCTCTCCGGGGCCGCGAGGCAGCCTGCAGTCGGCTGGCGCTGCGGGGGGCCGGGCCGCGCTCCGCATCCAGGGCGGCGCGCACGGGGAGCGGCCCTCCAGGCCCTCTCACATGGCGGGGGGTCGGGCGGCGCGCTCAGGGCAGGGGTGGCGGGTCGCCGGCGGCGCTGCCCTCCCCCAGCAGCGCGGAGCGGGGGGCTCGGTTCCGATCCCGCCCCCGGCTACCTACCCCCTTCTGGGCTGCCCCTCCGCACGGCTGCGTCCCCCCAGCCGCTGGCTGGGCTAATCCCCGCAGGCCGGGCTGTCAGCGCCGGGGCGAATCGCTCCTTTCCTAGCCCGGAGAGCCCGGGGGGAGGTGCGGGGCTGAGTGAGTCCCCTCCAGCGCTGGCCCCGGGGGCTGCGCTAAGCGTGTGGGGACGGATCCCGGCTCCGCCTCCTCCTCTTCTTGCCGGTGCTGCGGGCTGCAGCCTCGGGGACGCTCATCTCCTCGGCGGGGCGGCGGCGGCAGCTCCCCTTTGCCCTCATGCTGCTGCGGGCTCCTGCCGCCCTTTCATCCCTCTGCTGAGCGGGCGGCCGCTGGGTTAATCTGGAGCCGGGGGGGGGGGGTAGGTAGATTGCTGCCTGCCCGGTCCTCCTCCTAGCTACACTCCCTCTCCCCGTGCAGCAGCAGCAGGGGCCCTGCACTGCAAAGCGTTAGCAATCTGCGCTGCTTGCGCTCTGGGTACCTGGCCCCATCTCTCACTCTCCTGCAATGGCCCTAGCTAGGACTGAGGGGAGGGCAGCGCCTCTCACTCTTTCCTGCCACCGTGTGTGTGTGTGTGTGTGTGTGTTTGCAAGGGGCTGGCCCTGCCTCCTCTTCTTCCCGTCCAGTTTTCTCTCCCCCTTTCTTTCTCTCTCTCTCTTTGGAGAGGAGTGTGAGCTCGCTTGTGTCCGATCATGCTTTTATACTGTGCTGGCTCTCTCCCTCCCTCTGCTGTCCCCTTTTCCCCTCCTCTTGCTCCCCCTTCCACCTTCCCTCTCTTAAACCTCCTCGCTGCTGCTCCTGTTGCAGCCGGATGGCTTTCCCCCATTGCCTTGGCTCTGTCTGCTCCTCAGTGGTTCCCCGTGCAGCCTTGGCTTGCCCATCTGCAGGGGATGGGGGTCGCTAGCTATTCTGCTGCTAGCTCTTTTACTTCTCTGCTCTAGGAAAAGAGGCAACGGGCACAATTCTCTCTTGCCCTGCATCTTGCATAGTCATTTACACTAGTGCAAAGTGGGCGTAAAATGCCACCAAAACAGAATGTAGGCATTGCATACCCACCTTGGACTGGTGCAAATGACTATGCAAAGTGTAGGGCAACAAAGAATGAAAGCCAAAGGTGCTTTATATTCCCCACTCCCCTGATCCCCTCTTTGGCTCTCAGGAATTTATAGTTAGCCTGGGGAAAAAAGCCCCTCCTGTAAGTGGGAAATGTTTCCCTGGGGTTAAAATTAATTTTCATTTTTCAAAAAAATCTATGGCCTGTGCCCTCAGCTGGTGTAAATCAGTGTAGCGACATTGACTCCTCTGAAGCCAGGCTGATTTACACAAGTGAAGATCTGGTCCAGTATGTGAGTTGTTTGCTTTTAAATTATAAATTTACCAAACAAAATGGAAGTTTTGAACTTTGTCATTGTCCTCCTGCAGTTTAAAAAGCCAATGTAAGAATGATATTGTTCAGGTGTGGGGTATATCAGTGATTGGTATTTACAGGCCAAAAAAAAGAAGCTTACAATAGCTGATACTGAATTTCTTTAGGCACTGCATTATTGGTATGAAAAATGGTGCTTTACTAAGTAAAGAGAAGTTCCTTGCCCCCAAAATGGTTTGCAATCTGATTTTATCAGGGGGGTCTTTATGGGCTAAGGACAAATCCTTCTAGCCTTATGTGAGCTGTCTCATTGACCTCAGCAGAATGAAAAGCGAGCAACATTTGGCCCCTTGTCAATAATCTGCAGATTCATGATACAGAACTGTTCTCTTGCTTCCACAAGTGTAAATTGGGTGTGACTCCATTGAACTTAATGGACTGGGTTTTTTAGACCATTGGGCTGCTTTACACCACTCTGTATGTGCTCATTCCCTGTCAGTCATGTACCAAGTATGTCTCAGCCACACCAGAGAATCTGGCTCACAGGACATATACCTACGCAAAATTGGTGTGAGAGGAATTGCCGGGGCTTGTGGTGGCTTTTATAGAGCTGTGTACAGATTAAAGAGTGAATCAAAAGAGTGTCTCATATCCTTCCACTGAGAATTTTTTTCTGATTAGAACCATTATAAAATAACACCAGACCTGAAATAATTGTATTAAGGTAACAATGAGGATGTGACTAAAAGCCACAAAATCCAAGAAATTCAGATTTAAGGATTGTCATCCATTAACATCTCCCAGTGTGTGTCAGTACTGCAGGACATGTAATCTGCACATCTGTGCACTGATCAGACTGGATATAGTTTCTCTCTGACTTGCCTTGATTTGGAGACCATGTGGTAAGTCACATTAACATTATTTTAACATGCTTTCTTGTGTTCATATGTGTTCATGACACATTTACATGTGATGCATAGATATTATAATAGTGTACAGAACTAGCACATGATATTAAAAAAAAGCTATGAAAAGAAGTTATTTTTCCAAACACATATCTCGGACATTAAAAAAATAAATAAAAATACCAAGAAGTATAACCACTGATATGTTTTAAATTAAACATCTTTGGCCAAATTCTCTTCTCATTACCATTGGTATGATTCTGGAAGTCAGTGGTTGTTACATGGTATCAAATCAGTTTGAGCAAACAGAATCAGACCCCTTTCTCAAAAGGATGTGTCCGAGAAAACATTTTTTCAAAATATTTGCCTTGTGTCTGATGTCTCTGGGCAAATGCATGTCTAAGTTGGAGAGTGTCCGTGAAATGTAAAAGTGTGGTAACAAGGCAAGGCTCAGTTCAATGGCCTTAGGATTTGCAAAATTCTTAGCTGAGAGAGTGGAGTGGCTTAAAAATTCTATAATAAAAACACAGAGGGTAACTGATGAAGCAACTGGTGTAAACTAAAGTTAGGGTTCAATAATTTAAACTAAATAAAGAGAAAATTCTCAAAAAGTGGCGGAATAATTATAACCCTGACCATGAAAGTTGCCACGCTGGAAAGGTGGAAAATGTTAAAGAAAACTTGCTCCAGTGGTTTACCAAGGCCTGAAACCTTCAAGTTCCTGTCAGTGGATCCATGTTGTTGGAGGAAGCTGGAAATTTGGCATGTGAGGTATGTGTTTTAGATATTAATGTTACAAATCCATGGTTAGATCCATGGAAAGATCATGATGCAAAACAATCCCAAGTGACAGGATAGTGACAAAAACAAACGTGGATTTGCTGCTGAGCTCTGGGTAATGTAAAGTCTCCCTGATCTTATGAAAGACATCTTTAATCTAGATAAGCTGGGTCCATTCTAGTGTGGGTTTCCTGATGGGGCATTAACTTCTACGTATCAAGTTGTTGTGCAAAGATAGTAAAGAACAGAGCAATACTACTGTTGACAGTAAGTGGATGGCAGCAAGGAACTGGATTCTCTTGCAACTAGAAAAATTAAGGATCCACATTGGTTTAACAGTCTGAAAATATCACTTGTACCCCATGGTGCCAACAACAAATAATTAGATGACAAAATGCAATATAAAAAGAGCAATTCTGTTCTGTCTCTCTTAGGGGGCCCATATACATGAATCATAAACATCTTTAACTAACAAACTTCATTGGTACATCCAGTGGATCAAGGGTCAGGTGAGGGGTTAAAGTAAAGGAGCTGTGCTAAAAGCAAAGGGAGAGCAGACTTGCTCCACCACTTGCCATTTCTTCACTGGGAAATGAAGTGAGACCTCACCAGGAAGGGAGATTTCATTTGGGGTCTGCAGGAGGAGCTGCTGCCTAGAATGGGGAGTTTGGGGGGCTCCCAGCCTTAATAACAAGACCTAGCTTTTGTATAGTGCTTTTCATCAGTAGACCTCAGAGTGCTTTACAATGGAGGTCAGTATTGTTTGCTCTATCTGCAAAAGCTGAGGCACAGAGAGGTGAAGGGACTTACCCAAAATCACTCAGTAAAGCAGTGGCAGAGCTGGCAATAAAACCTAGGTTTCCTGAGTCCCAGTCCAATGCTCTGTCCCACTGGGACACCCTGCCTCCCACTTCTGTCCAGTATGTAAAGTAGTAGCAACTCAGATGTCCCAAATCAAGTGACTCGTAATGGTCTGTTCTAGTTGGTGATGCGTCCCTTTGCTAACTCTCTGAGAGAAAGGAGCCCCTCTGTCCCCTGCCTACTCATGCTCTGAAGGGAGAGGGGACTGAAGACCTCTGCTCCTCTCATCTTCAGCTTCCTCTCCAGGGATAAAAACAGGCACAGACAGCTCATAGAGAAGAAAAATTGCTGCTTTCCCCTTTGCTCTCCTGGACCTCCACAGTGAGTTGGGAAATAAATTTTAAGCTAGGAAGAGGGGAGAATAGAGAGCCAGAAAGGGGTGCGTGGGGAAGGATGGAAGAGGAGGTTGAGGGTGAAAGAAGAATTGGGAAAAGCTAATCATAGGGAAAACTGTAAAGAGACAGGCACACAGAACAACCCCACTGTCTTCAGGTTATGCCCTCAGATAACCTCACTGAATGTGGTTGCAGAGGTGTTGCTGAGGACAGGATCTGGAGACTGGGAGATTGCATTTGAGGATGGCGGACTTGGCCGTTAGCACCTCTACTGCTGGTGGTAATATACGAAATGCAGAAGCTGATCTTGATGCTTAGTCTCAAGGGCAGTGTGCAAGATTGGCAGTTTGAAAAAACATCTCTCCACTTTCAAACTGAGCAAATTTGAGAGGGAAATCAGTGCATCTGGAACCCACCAGGTCGTTTTTACAGAGACACTTTTCCGGGTAAACCCATACTTCAAAGTATTCTAAAATGCAGAAAACTGCATCAGTTATTCCCAACTTTCCCCTGTGGGAGGGACCTCCACTGCAAACACCTAGTACATGCTTATTCTTTGTTGGGCAGGGAGCCTTCTGGAAAACACAAACTCCTTTTATTATCAAAATACTTTAAAATTTCTATTACAGACTACTGGTACTAGGCCCCCATTGTGCTAGGTACTGTACAGACACATATGAAGACATAGTTCCTGTCCCTAAGAGTTTGTAATCCAACAAACGCTTTTCAGATACATTTCTTTTGACTTAGTTCTCTTCTCCAAGCTGTTTTCTGTCATCAAAAGAAAATGTAAAGCCATGTCACTGCAGGGCATGGAAGCTATAATCACCACCAAAATGACTGAGTTCCCTTCTTTAGATGTACTTATATGACTAATCAGAGCAGATTTTCAGAAGCAGCATCAATCACTGGCTCTTCATCAGATTATGCAAACTATTGAGCGATGAAAGAATTGATACACAAGACCCTGAGCTGCTAGATTCCTTGCATGAAGATTCACCAGTTTTTACGTCAGTGTAACTGTGATCAAAATTGGTTTCTTCTGGGGTAGCAAATTGCTACCAAAAAGGCAGGCTTACTAAAACAATAAATGCTGGATGGGATACTATAAAGCAAGACTATTGTTGACACTACTCTAGTTGTTTATGTTCTTCCAGGGTTGGCACAACAAAAATTCAACCAATCTGAAAAGTGGTTTTGGCGAAGAGAGTGCTGCTGAAAACCTGATAAATGATTTTGTACTATGTTGTGAATGTCAGTAAAAAAATGACGGTGTGTGTCATTGGGGCATAGTGAGCACAGGCAAAAATGAAACTGCTTTATATAGGCAAGCACCACATTTCTTTTTGCCATCACACCTCTTTGATATAAAATATCCACTTTTAGTGACCAACAGGAATCTGTCCTATGACACTGCTATCATATAACCTTTGGTTGCACATTCAACAAGGTCATTCTGATAGTCTAATAAAACAGTTACAAGTAATTTTCAGTAGCAAGCGTGCCACACACAAGCCTGCCTGTAATCAAAGTACAATGCAGTCCTCTCTTATGGTTTTAGTTTTAAATAAATGTATAATAATACTGTTGCGATAACATTCATAAGGTGCAGTTAATTTTTCTCACTGATTTTTAATCTGAGTTAACTGTATTAAATGTTTCTATGCATCCTCCATGTATTAAGTGGCAACATATTTATTTATTTATTAATTATTTGTATTGCCATGGTGCCTGGGAGCCCCAGCCGTGGA
This sequence comes from Emydura macquarii macquarii, assembly GCF_026122565.2. Lineage (NCBI taxonomy): Eukaryota > Metazoa > Chordata > Testudines > Chelidae > Emydura > Emydura macquarii. Next base: position 44,034,736 of record NW_027132813.1, read on the forward strand.
CCAGGACCCCCTGTGCCTAATGCTACGTACACACACAATGAAGAGGATTTACAATCTAAGATTACAGAAGTTTTCAAAATTTATTTTATCCATTTCTCTTGATAAATATCTTGCATCTACAGTTCTTTTATACAGCATTTATGAGAATCACTTTGGTATTCTTATGTGTAATAAATGTTCTGAGTGAGAAATTTATGATAAATCTACTGGTATCTGTTAATATAAAAGCGCCTTATTTTGGATTGGCATGTAGGCTGCTTAACTGCATGTTGTGATGGTCTTGAAGCTCTACTGATAAGTGTATGCAGCATCCACTGCACTAAAACCTAGAACAATTTAAACCTTATTCTCAACATAGGGAGCCAGTGTGATTTCTTGACAAGAGAGCTGACAGGAACTGTGGAAGGTGGTGAAAAGTTACTATTAAATGAAATATAACATAATTGTGTTTGTGTGTGTGTTCTTTCTCTATCAGAATTATTGGGACGACCACCACTTTACCAAATCAGTTCCCCAGGCATTTGTGTCAGATCCCTTACTTTCCCCTGGCTGATCCAGTGTTCAGTTGATGTCTGAGCCTTATCTGTCCAGTTTAAGCCTCTACTCTGGTTTCTAGGCTTCCATTGCTTGTTCCAGTTTCTCATGGCTGGCTATTCCATTCTGATTTTTCCTCCAGGCTGGTAGATCCTCAAATGAACATAAGTACTCTAGCCTCACTCAACTCACCTGTATTCCTCTTCAGCTCCCAAGATGCTGTTGTTTGTCTTTGAGCTGAAGGCTGCTTTAACATTTTATGGGGTGAAATCCTGGCTTCACTGAAATTTTTGACAAAGCTCCCATTGACTTCAGTGGGGCCAGGATTTCACCCTAAATCTCTTTGTAAATTATTGGTGAATGAAAAGTATACATCAGGATTCTCATGGTGGTGACATCTTCTCTTGTAAGCATTGAGCAAGACTGGGCTGAGACAGATTGCTAACGCTTTCCCTGCCTGTTCTATTGTTTCCCGACGACCTCTTTTGCTTTTCAGCTCATCATCTTGGATACTTCTTATCACGGAATACCTGACTGACTTGTGCCTATGGAATTTAGTACCTGTTTGTTTTCCCACCTCCTTCCCTCTTCTCCCCCCAAGCCAGCAGATCAGCAGACAGGAGACAGAATGGTTGATTAATTTCTAGCTGGAACCTCTTAGCTGCAAGCTGTAAATGCACAGACAAGGTTCTTCTTTAAAAAATAATCTTCCCCTGAAGGCAACCTAACTCTTGTTATGAGGCATGGTTTTCTTATTTTGATATAATGCAGCCTGAAAGAGAAGCAGAATCTTTTTCAAAGAATTTGTCATCTTGATGCATTCATTTTTCTGCTTTTCTTATATCTAAGCCCTGATCGATGGAGCCGCAAGCTGGGCCTAAATACAGTGTTAAGGCCCCTGGATTCTGCAGCATCTGGTGTGGCAGACTGGAAATTCATTGGAATTTTTACAAATGAATTCTATTGTTTGGAAATCAAGAACACAATCCAGGACAGTATCCCCCGTGTTATTTTTTTTGTGTGCTAAACTCTGCTTATTTTATACATTCCCACATTATCAGTTTCAATATGCTACAGATTTTGTCTTGACCACGTGGAACTGCATTGTGGAATTTGCCCTGGGACAGCTGAGGCACCTGGGAGGCAATGTGGGATTGTGGGATAAATACATATATTGGGTAAAATTTTCAAGTGATTAAATGACTTTAAAAAGTGACGTAGGCACTTAGAAACCTAAGAACTTGTGTATGCAGCCTCATGATACAGACTATGGGGTGTGTGTATGCATGAATTGCAGCACACATTAAAGTATTGCACTGTATCTGCCCCATGTAGACCCTGCTAGCAAGAACATGACTATGGAACAGGACTATGCTAATGTGAAGTAGGTACCTTTTAGTTCACGCTAGCGGAGTCTTCTCTGTGCAATTACAGCACAACACTTTAGGGTATGTCTACACGACAGCAGCACAGCTACACTGCTGTGGCTGTGCCATTGTAGCGCTGTAGTGCAGATGCTTCATATATTGACAGAAGGGGTTTTTCCACCTCTCCAAGAGGTGGTAGCTAAGTCAATGAAATAATTTGAAACCCGGATATAGCTAGAGGTATGTCTACACTAGAAAAGCTGCAGCGGCAGCACTGTTAGTGTACACACTATAGCAACGGAAGGGGTTCTGTTTTTCAGCGATGAAGGTAGTAAATCCATCTCTCTGAGAGGTGGTTGCTAGCTCAGCGGTAGAATTCTTCCATTGACCTAGCAATGTATACACCAGGGTTTAGGTCAGGCACAGACCCCTACACTATCCCTCCCTGTCAATCCTGGAGGGAGGCCAACACCCTCTCACTACCACATCACTATAAAGGCAAACTTGAAGGGGAAGAATTAGCAGTCTCCAAGGCCCCAGCCCCCTCAGCAGGATAGGGTGATTCACGGTCTAGGGGGCTCTGGCCCTCAGGTAGAGCAGAGCCCCAAGCAGTCTATGGCGGCTCTGGCTTTTGGGCAGGGCAGAACCCCCAGCAGTCTATGGGCTCTGGTCCTCAGGCAGGGTGGAGTGACAAACAGTCTCAAGAGCTTGGGCCCTCAGGTAGGGCAGAGCAACAAACACAGGCTTCTTGCCTTAGGAGGCTAGGCAGCCACCGTAGGGTTGGGTCGGCTGCAGGGGCTTCACTGGGTCCCAGCCCATGGCCCTGACAGTGGCGGCGGGGTTTGCCACTGGGTCACTGGGGCTCCGACTGCAACACACTGACCAATATTCTGGTCAGCCATCCGGACTAGTGTCTGGTGTCCCTGGGCTACTTCCTATGTCCCCGTTGCAGTGTCTCTCTATCTCAAGGGGATCCTCTGTCTCTCCTGGGTACATGGCTTGCGACAGTCCTAGCAGCTCCTCCAGGCCCTCATTGGTTGGCAGATCCAGCAGCTCTCCTGAGTCCTCGGCGCTGCAGAGTTCATTCTTGGGCAAAGGGCTCAGCAATGGGTGAGAAGCATCTGTCTCCTTCGGCAGCTTCCACTCAACTGAGCTGCAGGACCCCCCTTTTAAACTTCCTGTCCCGCCCCTCTGCTTCCGGTGGGGTGGGTGTGACTTGTGTGGCTCCACCCACCAGCAGTAGCTGGTGATTCCTCCCCATCAATGCCCCCTCTCTACAGTCAACTTAATTACATTTTACAGGGGTGTGAATTTTTCACATCCCTGAGAGATGTAGCAAGATCAACCTAACTTTGTGGCATATGTCAGCCCTAGGTCGATCTAATATTTGATGTAGATCAGGCCTTAGTGCATGCTGCAGCACACACCCCTGTAGTCCACACTGTGGGGCCTGTAGGTGAGACCTAAGTTCCATTGCCTTTTAATGAGATTGAGGCCTTGTCATGGGAAAGTTTTCCCACAGTAACTATACTGTAAAGTGGCAAAACCTAACTATTTCAGTATAGTTAAAGCTGTACAATCCCCTAATGTGCTTACAGTTATACTTATATAAAAGGTTGTCCACACTAGGACTTTTACTGATTTAACTGTCTCAGAAAAATATTCCACTCCTAATCAACATCAGTATAGTAATAAAACTTTAAGTATAGACCAGCCCTGAGGCCCTGGAACACCTATACTACCCTTGAAAATGGGACTTAAACACTTCTGAAAATTTTACCCTTTAGCCAGATGTTTCTGCTAAAATGATCAGGACTGAAATAGTTTAGTGTCAACATTTAAATTATCATCTTTAGGTTTTAAAGTTTTAAAAGCCCATTGAGATGAATGTGGCAATTTACACCTCTCAGACCTATTGTTTCTGTCTGTTTGCAGACTTGGGGAAAAGCCATTTCTTTGATTTACAAAGCAGCTTATATTTACATGGTTATCTTTGTGACCATGAATGTCAGACATTTAATTAAACAAATATGAAAGGAAGCTGAGAGTTTGGAGCACATTTCTGCTGTGAGGGGTGATTTCACAGCAAATTCTGTAGCTGTGTAATGGTGACCTTACATCCGACTATCTTCTGAGAAGTCTTAAAAGTACCTATTGGAGAAAAGCTTTAAATCACACACAAGATATAAAGGACCATCTAAGTTACTGCACAATGGCTAAATGTCAACTGACTTCTTTATAAAGTTGTTGACTTTCCATGTAAGAAGTGGCTCTGCACCATTTGGAGCAGACAAGATCTCTTTAGGACTAGGATTGCCAATTTTCTAATTTCTGAAAACTGGGCCCCCCTCTTCCCTTGAGGCCCCTCCCCCCTGCTCCACCCCTTCCCTCAAGGCCCAGCCCCCTGCTCATTCGTCATTCTACCTTTCCCCTTCACTTGATCCTCTCCACCTACTCCACTCCCCAGCTGGGCACCCTCTGCTCTGGAGCTGCAGCCTGATGGGGGAGCCTGCTGCCTGCCTGCCTGCTCACACATTAGAGATGTGATTCAGGTAGGAGGCAGCCCTGGCTGAGCAGGGGCTGGTGTAAGTTGATGATCCGGTGCCTCCCTTCCCCACCATCCCCTGCTTGTGGTAACCAGACTTTTGGTTTCCGGTCAGTACATCTGACTGGACACTACCAGGTCCCTTCTTGACCAGACTTTCCAGTGGCAAACAGGACACCTGGCAACTCTGCTTTAGGACAGATCCTTAGTTGAATTAAATTAACACAGCACCACCATGGATCTATGCTGATTTACAGCAGTTGAGGATCTTCACAAATATGTATAGAATGACACACACATTATAGTTCTTTACAGAGCTGTTTTTCTTACTAAATCAGTTAATTTACTGATACTGTGACCTTCTTAATTTCTTGTATATTGTTTTGTCTTGTTGAAATTATACAAATTCAATAAAAAATATTCTTAAAACTTCTCTTTGCAACACACAGGCACAATATCAGCCTTCCTAAAAATACACTGAGGCTGTGTTTATATTACTGGGACAATACTGGCATAGCTATGTTGGTGTAGCTATGCCAACATAACCCTGTAGTGTAGACACAGCCTATGCTGATGGCAGGGTTTTTTCTGTCAGTGTAGGAACACCACCTCCCTGAACAAAGGGTAACTCTACAGCCTTGTCTACACTACAAAATTAAGTCGACCTAAGTCGATGTACTGCGGTGGTTCATGTTCACACTGCGCTCCCTCTGTTGGTAGTGTGCATTCTCACCAGGAGCACTTCCACCAACTTAATTGTGTGGGGCATTGTGAGGCACTGACAGCTGGAGCCCTCCCCGCCCTGGAGCTGCCAGCCCTGCGTGGGGCTCACAATTCAGTCTGTTGGCCTCGGGGTAGGAGGCTCCAGCTGTGAGCCCAGCACGGGCCTGACAGCCAACAAGTGATGTAGGCAATGCAGTGTCTACACAGACGCTGCGTTGCCCTAACTACATCAATCTAAGCACTATGCCTCTTGCGGTGGTGGAGTTATTAGGCTGGTGGGTGTGGTGGGCAACTTACATTGGCTGGAGCAATGTTGTGGTGTAGACACTTACAGAGTTAGGTCGACTTAACACTGACCTAACGCTCTAGGATTGTAGACCAAGCCTGAACTGCAAAATCAAGTTCACCTAAGTTATGTCGAGATACAGCCGCCGCAGTAATTAAATCGCTTTTGCATGTACACACTACGTTCCTTGTGTCGGCAGATCGTGCCCTCACTACCAGCGCTTGTATCAATGAAGAAGGCAGTGCACAGTGGGTAGCTATCCCACTGTGCAACTCGCCACCATCTAATGCAGGGTGTTTTGGGAAGGGTTTTCAATGCCGCATGGGGGCAAACGAGTTGCTCAGTGGTAGCGGGGAACATGGTTTCAAGATCCCATGATGCAGTTCTCTTTATCCCATAATTTTATCTGCATCCCATAATGTTTCTTGCCTCTTTTCAAAAGCCCCACAAACCTGTGCGTCCGCCATCTGTGTGAGAAGCATGGATCCTGCATAGCTCTGCACTATTTTGATGAGTGTGGCAAGCATGATGCGCCTGATCCTGCAGTATTTGCAGAGCTGCCAGGGGAGCCACGGGGACCATGATGATTCCTTGGAGGCCAGCTTGCTGTGGGACATAGAAAGAAACAATTCAAGGTTATTGTTGGCATTCACAGAGTAGCTGCAGATGCTTCTGGGCCCAAGAAACAAGCACTGGCTGGTGGGATCACATTGTTTTGCAGGTTTGGAGTGATGAGCAGTGGCTGAAGAACTTTTGGATGCACAAGGCCATATTCCTGGACGTATGTGTGGAGTTTGCCCCAGCCCTTTGGCGCAGTGATCACCAGCAATGTTTTACTGATGTGAATGCAGGATGGTCAGGGAAGGTGCATGATGCATGCATCTTTAGGAACACAGGCCTGTTCAGAAAGCTACAAGCAGGGACTTTCTTTCCAGACCAGAGGATTACCACTGGGGATGCTGAAATGCCAATAGTGATCCTGGGAGACCCAGCCTACCCCTTACTCCCGTGGCTCATGAAGTGTACACTGACCAACCTGACAGCAGCTAGAAGCACTTCAGTTACAGGCTCAGCAGGTGCAGAGTGACAGCTGAATGTGCCTTTGGCTGTTTGAAAGGCCACTGGTGCTGTCTACTCACAAGATTAGATCTCAGTGAAAAACATATTGTAATGGTTATAGCTGCCTGCTGTCTGCTTCATAATATCTATGAAGCAAAGGGGGAAAAGTTTCTGCTGGGGTGGAGGTGGAATGGCTGTCTGCTGATTTTGAGCAGCCAGATACCAGGGCTATAAGAAGAGCTCAATGGGGAGCTATACAGCTAAGAGGAAGTTAGAAAGATCATTTTAATAGTGAGCCACAGTAATGTGTGTTGCTGTAGTGCGCTCTGCCTGGCGTTGTTTTTTTGCACCCTGGTATGAACCTTGAAATGAGTACTCTGTGTGTAGTACAGTAACAGTGCAAATGCTCCTATTATCTGTGAATGATGTCAGCCCCAGCCAGCATTATGTTGTGAACTAATAAATATAAATTTAGTTTCCATAAATACACTTTTATTCCAAACCCATGCAAACAGACATATTCATAACTGAATGAAACCTTATAAATATAGGGAAAAGAACCTGTGAAGGGGGAAGTCATTCTCATTTAAAAACACATACACCAACCGAGTTTCACAGGTCAGAGTACATGTGGCTATGATTGCCTGTACTCTCCCCAGAGGTAGGGGTAGTGCAGTGGGTCTGGATGCCATGTGGAATGTGGGTGGGTGTAGAGAGCTCCCAGAATGCAGGCAAGCATGGGTCTGTTGAACTTGAAGGTCATCAAAAGTCTGCTCTCCAGTATGTCTGTTTGCTGTTGGAGAAGCGCTAGCATCTTCTGCTTCATGGCTCTTTCCTTTTCCTGTGCTTTTCTCCTCTCTGTTCTATCCCTGTCCACTCAGTCTGTGACGGTGATCCTCCACGCACTGTGTTTGGTATCCAAAGCACCAGAGGCTGGCAGGATGTCTTGGAACATGTCATTCCGTGTCCTCCTCCTCCTTATCCGGCTGAGCTGTTCCGCTGGTGTGCATGGAGAGACTCTCAATGCTACATTTCCAGCTGCACAAGATACAATGCACAGAAGTACTATTGTGAGTGTATTTACAAGATAAATGGAAATGTGGTATACTGAACTCACTCTGCTTGAACCACACATTACAAGCACTGCATTCTCACATCTCCTTGGGATTCATAGAGCCCGGCGGTAGTCATAGGTGCTGGAATTAGGGATGCTGGGAGTGCTGCTGCACCCCCTGGCTTGAAGTGGTTTCCATTATATATAGGGTTTACAGTTTGGTTCAATGGCTCTCAGCACCCCCACTATAAAAATTGTTCCAGCACCTCTAGTGGCAGTCCCAGCCATGGTGAGTATGTTCCGGGGGAAAGGAGGGGAGTTGGGACAATAAGGCAGGGGGTAGCTCACGGGCATGAGTATATGCAGATAGGCAAATTGAACTGAATACTGGCACCATTTTCCACAGGCAGTGGTGATTTTAGCTGATATCTCATTCCTGAGGGTAACACAGGCTGAAAAGGAACAGCTCCTGCATGTGTCTGGCTGCAGACCAGGTCCATACGCCGCTAGCCTGTGTGCTGCAATGGTGCCTGCTGAAGTAATCACGAAGTGGTGTGGGAAAGTGTCCTACCGTGGTGGAAGAAATAAGGCAGCCCTCTCCAGAAATCTTTGGCAGAAGATTGCAGCCTGCCTCCAGGAAAGTTTCCTTGAGATCTCTATGGAGGATTCATGGGACATCCCAGTGCACATAAATGAACTGTTGTACAGGGCCCCCAGTGCCTTACTGTACAGGGGAATGAGAAGTAGGTAGCAACTCTTCCCCTATTGGTTATTTCACTCTCTCTTCTAGCATGGTGAAAACAGAGTCAGTGAACAGATGTGTCCTTGCAATAACAAAGCAAACTGCATACTTACCCGAGGTTCCTTGTGACTTCCCCAAGATCACCCAGCAGGCTATTGGGAGATCCTGCACTCTCCTGAGTTCCAGTCTAGTAATCTGTCCACTAGGGAACACAGTTTCCTTATAAAATAATACATAGTTCTTATATAAATTCTGTGGATTATGGACAATTGTGGACAAGTTTAATTCAAGATAACCAAATTTGTGTGTATGGGGGCGGGAGGGGAAATTATCCCAGATCTGACTACTGCGGGGATCTTATGCCTTCCTCCGAAGTATCTGTTTTCGGCCATTGTCAGAGACAGGATATTGGACTAGGTGGACTTTGGGTGTGCGGTAGTCTGGCAATTCCTATATTTCATCTAGAAAGGTTTGAACAACACTTAGGTTTAGTGAAAGGTTTATAAAACACGTGTTTATTGAGATGCAGATGAACATCTACAATATAAAGAAACTCTTTGTTATGTAGTGAATGTGGCATTGTGTTCAGAGAGTGCATATTTCTTACACAGTCGCTTGGTGTGCAATAATGAAACATCTAATAGAAACAGGCAGAGAATTATTAGTGCAGGTTAAGGTACAAACTATTTAAACTTGCAGATATTTCCATTGTCCTCATATTTAGTTGTTATATATCACTTAGGTCAGAGGTCCCCAAACTGTGGGGCACACCCTGCTGGGGGGGTGCAAAAAAACGTTTGGGGGGCAGATGGCTCAGGCCAGCCCCCTACGAGGGGTGGGAAGGGAGCACCACCCAGACCTGCTCTGCCCCAAACTCTGCTAAGGCCCCAGCCTTGGCCCCTGGCCCGGCCGTGACCTCAGAGCCCAGCCCCTGGCTTGTCCTCGGCCCCCGGTCGTGGCACACGGCCTTGGCGTGTGGCCTTGGTGCATGACCCCTGGTTGTGGCACTCAGTCTCGGTGCCCGGCCCCTGGCTCAGCCTCAGTGCCCGGCACCCGGCTGCAGCCCCCAGTTGTGTCACCTGGCTACAGCCTCAGTCCCTGGCACCCACCTCGGCCCCTGGTCACAGTGCTTGGCCGTGGTCTCAGCACCCAGCCCTTGCCTTGGCCTGTGGCCCCCGGGACTCCTGCCCTCTGTGGCCCCATTTCCAGCCTCGGCCCCGGGTCCTGAGCGCAGACCCCCAACCAGAGCTCTGCTCCCAGCTACAGCCCCTGGCTCTGACAGTGGTTTTCCTCTCATCCCCAGCTAGCGGGTGGGGGTGGAGGGGCGTGGACAGGAGTAAGGGGGGACACGAGGTTAAAAAGTTTGGAGACCACTAACCTAGATCTTCCTTTCACTTTGGTTCGACTGGAGACAGAAGATCTGATCTGCAATTGTCTTACACCATTTTTATGCCAATCTGACTCCAGTAAATCAGTGGCCTTACATGGGCATGAAATTCTACAAGAGAATAGAGATTTGACTTGGAATGTTTCTGTTAATATCAAGAGAGCCTGTTGTTCTTTCCCTGAAGAACAGTTCTTGGAATCAGTGAATATTAATACGAATAAATAGTCAAATAATTAGGAAAAATTCCATACTTACATTGTAAGCTCCTCAGGATACAAACTGTCTCTTTTTTATGTATTTGTTCAATGCTTAGCACAACAGGGTCCTATTTATGATTAATGTCCCTAGGCACTACCATAATACAAATAATGATAAATAAAAATAGTAGTGAACAGTGGCAGAGTCCCCAGATGGAGTCAGTCTGCATATATCAGGGATCCCTTGAAATTTGTCTTCAAATGGGTATGCAGCTGAATAAAGCATTGCTGCAACACAGTAACTGAGCCTTGTGTACACTACAGAGCCCTGGCTGGAATAGCTGTGCCGGCTGAGCCCCTTGTAGAGCCAGCAGATGGAGTTCTGTCAGCAGAGCTACACCACCTCTCCAAATGACACTCTTCTATCAGCATTGTTGCATCTACAGTAGGGATTTGCCGGCATAGCTATGTCAACTGGGATTGTGATTTTTTCCACCCTCCCAGCTGACACAGCTATGCCAGAAAACTTTGTAGTGTAGACCAGGATTCAACATCTGGATCTTTTAATTCAACACTTTCCAAATTCTGAGAAAAATGTTTTCTCCTACCCTATTTTAAGCATCCCTACTAGAAAACTAACTGGTTACTCTGATTAACAGAGCGAGGAATGGAAGTATAAATTCAACCTAATCCATAGAGTCACGACCAATGCCTTCATTAAGAGTTTGGAGAAATTGGTGCAAGCGTAAACACCTCTTTAATTCAAAGCAGATGTCCTATCTGTGGTGTTCCCCCGCCCCACCATCAATGCCCCTGCCTGGTGAAATTATGCAGTTGACTAACAACTGGTAACTTTTTTCTTTTCATGACTAATATCCTGACAATCCTTTTGCAATACGAATGAAATAACAAGATCATTATGTGGGCCAAATTCTTATAAGCATCAATGGGGATATTGCGTGAGTAAGGAGTGAGTAAACACTGAATGAAAATTTGGCTCTAAATGGTCAAATGTACATCAAAATGTATCGCTGATTGCTGTAGCCATTATTCAGCTTCTGCAGTTATTTGGTGTTCAGCTGAATATTCAATTTCATACATTTCTGATGCGTTTTCTTATTTATAAAGTAATTATCTTAAAATGAAGGAAGAGTCTCTTTTTTTATATTGCACCAACCTGATACAGCCTCTCACTATTTGGTTTCACCTCTTTAAGAAGAGTTAAAAACTGTCAGGCAGTTTTTGGGGAGTTAAATCCATGATGTAGGCAGTGGAAGGGATTACTGGCCCAAGAAAAAGAAAGTCTGTGGTTGGGCCCGTTATAAAAGCAAATTCTTTTCAATGATTTACAAATAAATTCACTTTCATGCGGGCACGATCAGACCCTTGTTTAGGAAGATTTTCTCTTTTACTGTATATGGAGAAATGAAAGGGATCTTTGTTAAACAAGAAAAAGCCTGAAATTGAAAGGATTTTGGGGGGTGGGAGGAGGAGAGAATTAACCCTATTTTGACCATTGATGTCCGAATTCATGTAGCACTTTTAACAGGTCCACAGGAGGTTACATCTGTAAAATGCTACAACTGATTAAGCCATTGGATTTAACTACAGCATGCTGTTTTTTAACTGTTGCAGACAGGAAAAGGTTCAATTGACACCTGCTTCACATAACAAATGGTACACAAGTGATGAAACTCATTTCAAAGGGTCTGTTTGTTTGTCTCTTATAATGGATTGAAATGGGGTGTCAGCATTTAGGGCTTGATCCTGCTCCCATTCCATTCAAGGGAGAAACCACTACCATTGACTGGAAAGGCGCAGACTTGAGCCCTTAGCAAGAAATGCAGTTGACTGTTGCTGATGTTTGTTATTGAAGATTCTGCAATAACTGAGGATATATAATACTTCTGAAGTGTTTCATTTGCGAGCCAGATGTTTGAAATATGAAGAGTCACACTTGTAAAACTTAAAACAAAATGAACGGTTTAGTGAAAAACAATTGGGAGTACAAGGAAAGAGTGCAACTTTTTGAAGAATGCTAAGTGCCACAGAGTTTTGGTTTTTAAATAAGATTTTCATTTATTTGATTCAAGTCTAACTCCATTTAGAAAAATCTTCCTGTCTAAAGCAATTTCCATGTGGGGGAAAAAACACAAAAATTTTTTTTTTGCTGAAAATAGGTTTTTTTGATATTCAACCCAAAAAAGGTTAGCAAGGATTCTGGAACAATTCTTTTATAGTAGGCGTGCTGAAAGCCATTGAACAAAACTGTAAACATATGTGATGGAAGCCATACATTCGGCTGTGATTATTATTTCAAGCCAGCATACTCAGTGCACTTGAAATACCTCACTGCCAATGGTTTCTTCAAGATACACTGATTAGATACTAAAGCAAACGCTTCTTAAATGTCTATATGTTAAAACAAGTTCATACATAAATTATGTTGCAAAATAATGTATGTGTATGTGTGTGTGTACGTATATGTGCGCACACACACACACACACACCCCCTCTACAAATTATAGTTTTGCTTTGAGAAGATTACAACTCCTTCTATATCTGACTCAAAAATGCCATTCTTCATGCGTTGAGGGTGAGGTTGTGAAGAACGGGTCTGGAGCTCAGTTCTGCCAGTTGGAAGAAAAAAGCATCACACTCAAGCATTCTGGCAGATCTTTGCTTCAAGGGGAGCAGAACATTGTCTGTCAGCTATTTTACTTTGATTTTGTGCATCTAGCTGTGGTTAGGGTTTCCAGCCCCACATTCCTCCAAACAACAGGCCAAATTCTGTCTTCAGATACATGCCTTTAACCTCCATTGAACTGGGGTAAGGTTTGGCCCATACTCAGTTTTTAACTCATACATATGACCATTTATGGGCCAACACCGATATGTATTTGTGGCTGAGTGCAGATGAGACTAAGGGAGGGCAGTTAGGGATTTCAGATTCCTGAGTGTGGCCAAGTCTCATGACTTTATCTTGACTGCCACAATCTTGGGTGTTGTTCTTAAAGCCTCAGCTCCTGGAGTCATGTGATTATACGAGAATCTCAGCTTTCACTTTTTAAAAAGTACATTTCTAGCCTTCAGTCTTCAAGGCTCCAAAACTAGAAGGAAAATAAGTCCCCCCAAATCTGATTATTTTTTGGACTCCTGACTCATGATTTTAGTATGCAGTGGTGTTGTAGCTGTGTTGGTCCCGGGATATTAGAGAGACAAATTGGGTAGGATGATCACACATCCTGATATCAGGTGCTTTATCATATATACACAACTCTATCCCCCACCCCCAAAAGTGTCCTGATATTTCACACTTGCCATCTGGCCACCCTAAAGGTGAGGGAGGAAGTTGGTCCACTAAAAGATATTGACTCACTTACCTTATCTCTCATGATTTTAGAGTACTTGAGATTGGCAATAGCAGATTCAGCCCTATCCTGGCACTGAAGGTAAAGAGACCTGTGAGCAGAATCTAGGATAGCAATGTGGGTCCATGTAGGTGTGATGCAAGCATGGGGCTATATGCAGCTGCATAGGACTCATAGCCTTAAGGGCCCGTCTCCTGGACCTGCAAGTTCTGAACAGCCTAAGCAACATATGTAAAGCCAAAACATACAACAAAATTTGTATACCAAAAGCCCCAATTATAATGCACCCATGCAAAGATGGGTAAAGGCTGGACTGGAGACAATCACTCTGAATTTCCTGTTTTTTGTAAGTGAAAAGCCGCATTCTTTAAGTTCCATTATCATAGGATTTTGGTTTTGATTTTAGTTTAGTATCCATTTGCTGATTTGCTTTGCTGTTATAGTCCCAGGTAGTTCTAAGGGCTGGTCTACACACCATTTTTATACCACTTTAACTAATATATTTAAAGTCATACAATCCCCAAAGTGGATAGTTATACTAGTAGAAGGGTGCTCATATCAGTATATTTTATTCATGTACATTTAGGGGAACAAGTTATGCTGGTATAAGGCACCTTTATACTGGCATAACTGCATTCACAGTGACTAGGGCTTGTTTCGATTGAATCATTTCTGTAAAAAAATCAAATAGCTAAACTGATACAATAACTGTGTGGAGACTATTTGTAAGAGTTAAAAGGACTAACAAGGAGGGCCATAATTGGCTTCCTCATACAATTGTGTTTTGCAGGATTAGATTCCAGGCGACCAATTGGATTTGTATGGAAGGCTTAAAATTTACTATAAAATTAAAGAAATTGTTGGTGCTATCCATGAAGATGATGTCACTCAAGTGAAGTTACAAAGCCATTAACTCAATGGAGCTGCACTGATTTACCCCAGTTGACTAGCTGATCCTTCATCTACACAAGAATTCAAATAACTAATTCAGGTTTTTTGGCTTCTCTCTGATCTATTGTTTAAACCAGGATATATTTTGCATCGTATGGAGAAGCGAATGTACAAATGCTTACATATGTCTGTTCTGACTCCTTCCTCTGGTTCCCAGTTTTTGTATATTCATACAACATCTAGGCTGGAACATCTTTTCTGAACACATTTCATTTCACCACTATAAAAGCCATAGCATTCCTCTGTCCTCTATTAGGTTGTCAGCAGGTCTAGTCTATATACAGGCAGCACTTTGGAACTCTATTGTTGTTTGCACTGTTGTTGTAGCTATGTTGGTCCCAGAATACTAGAGAGACAAGGTGAGGTAATATCATTCATTGCACCAACTTATGTTGGTGGATGGTATAAACTTTTGAGCTACATGGAGCTTGTCTTCAGGTCTGGGGAAAAAAAGGAAACCAGTGTTGATCTAAATACAAGTTGGGACAGATTGTTAGGCATGAGAGTTAACACATGTTGCAGGAGGTCACTTGGACAATACGGGTTGGATTGTCATGCAAAACTGTGTTTTTTAATATATGTATTAATGATTTGGTGAATGGAGTGAGCAGTGATGTGTCAAAATTTTCAGATGACATAAAATTATTTAGGTTAATCAAGACTGGAGAAGACTGAAGGAACTCTAGAGAGACCTAGCAAAGGAAGGTAAATGGATAATATGATAGCATGAGAAATTCAGGGTAGACACTAGCTAAAATAATCTTACGTTGGAAGGAATAATATGAAGTAATCATATGCATTGAAATGTTCAATGTGTAGCAGTGGTCAAAAGAACCAATATGTTAGGATTTCTGAAGGATGTGACAGAAAATAATATTGAAAACATTATACTACCCTACCTATGAACATTGTGCTCAATTCTGGTCACCTTACCTCAAAAATGCTATACCCAAAATAGAAGCAGTCCAAAAGGGGAGCAACAAAAATGACTAGGGACATGGAGAAATTCCCAAATGAGTAGAGACTGGGAAAGAATAAGACTAGAAAAGAGATGAATAAGAGAGGACATAACAGAGGTATATATAAAATAATGAATGGTGTACACAAAGTAGATTGGGAGCTCCTGTCTACCTATTTTTCATAATATGAGAACAAAGGGACACCCAATATAAGTAAAAGGCAAAACATTTAAAACTAATAAAGGCATATCCTTTTTTAAAAAAAGAACCCATAATGTACAAATAACCTATGGGACTCACTGACACAAGGTATAATTGATGCCAGTAGGATTGAAAAAAGGGCTAGACATTTATACGGATAATGAGAACATCTACAGTTACAACAGATATAATAATGTATAAACGGATTTCAGTTCTCATACTTCAGGACATAAGACAACCACACAGAGCCCAGTCTAAAGCCCTCTAATGTCAATGGAAAGGATTCTTCAATGGCCCTTAATTATCAGGGGTTAGGAGAAAACACCCTCTCTGAGCAGGTTCTGTATAATGGCCCATGATAGGTTGAAATCCTACTTCCCTTGAAGTCAGTGGCAAAACTCTCATTGAAGTCAATGGAGCTAGGGTTTGATCCATGGGGTTTTATGGCTTCTGAAGCATGTGGTGCTGGCCAGTGTTGGAAGCAGGCTATTGCAGAAAAATGGATCAATGGTTTGCTTGTCTGAGGGTATGCCTATCACATTTATCTGTAACAATACAAAATTAAATCACTTGCGGGCAAATCTTTAAAGATATTTGGGTGCCTGCCTAACTCCTATTGCAATCTGTGGAAGTTAGGCACCTGAACACCTTCAAGGATCTGAGTCTTGGTTTAAAACATATGAACCTCTCTATGAAAAGGATAAGAAAGCTGGACAGATTCTGTCCTGTCCTTGTGTGGATGCTCATTGCGTGTGTGTGAGGATTTAAGGTGCTTTCCTCCACACTAATGCATGGTTTGCCCATGCCCTGACAGAATTGCAGGCCCTTCAGAGAAGCTGTATTTTGTGTGCAATTTGGTGGGTGCAGACTTGGGAGGGCTATTTTTCTAAATAAAAGTAAATGACAGGAAATCCAAAACCAATCAGTGCTCAACAGACTGATCAAGGCTGTCATTATAAATACAGAAACTTGTCATTGTCTATAATAAAATTGCAAAGGGGATTTTAAATTAAGTTTTAACTGGAATGAGTTTATAAAGGTATTTTAGCCCAAGCCATGTGAGAAGCACATGGCTGGGGAAATACAAACCCTGAGGAATAAGTGAATAGCAAAAAAACCCAACCAAAACAATTCTTTGTAAGTTAATAATGGAGCTAAGAATTTTATAGCTTCAGTTTTTACATGTGTTTTTATAATTAAAATGTGATTGACTTTTAAGTAACACACGTACATATATATATCCAACGAATAAAAAGAACAATAGATGAAAGGATTCATTTAATGAGTGAAACCAATGTGGAGCCAATGTATGTCCTTCCAATAGTCCTAGTGCATTTCCATGATATATGGAATGAATGACAATATAAATGCAAGTGCTAGCAAGGAAGTGCAATAGATGTGCTTAACATTCCTGGGTAGGAGAAGCAAAGAAGAAAAGAGAAAGATTCTACATCTAACAACTGGTTTGGGGCTTTTTTTGCATGCAGTTGAATAACATGTTAACTACAATATATATGCACAAGCTGTATAATTATTTCAGCTTAGGGGGCGTTTCATTAACTCTAGAAAAAACAAAACAAAACAAAACAAAAAAAGGAGTACCTTTCATTCCAGTCCCTGACCCAAAATGGAACAAGGCCAGATTCTCAGATGGTGCAATTTGACATAGCTCCTTTGACTCAGCAGATACACTCATGGCGGAAGAGCAGTACATTCATTCATTTGGTGATCTTGCAAGGTACAGGGTTCTGATGTCATCAGTGTCACCGAATGCAGGTCTGATCATTTAAATCCATATTCTGGGCTTTCCAGAGTCTTCAGCATCATCCTCGTCCAGCAGCTGTCTCTGCTAGGGCTGTGCGAGTAATTGAGTTTTTGATTCACTACCAAACTGAAAAATGGAAAGAAAATAGAATGTGTTTGGGATGATCTGAAACAAAAATTGTTCACATTTTTGGCAAACCGAAAAAGTTTTAAAAAAAGTTGTGCATCGACTGAAACAATTTGACAAATTGACCATGAATTCATGAAATGTTTTGGTCAACCTGAATTTTTCTGCATAAGGATAATGATGTTATGTAAAAATAGTGTAAATATGAATAAGATGAACATTTTAAACCCCTCCATTAAGATTTCATCTGGATTTTTCTGTAGATTTTTATTAGTGCTTATGTGTGTCAATCACCATTTGGTAGCAATAAAAGACACATGACAATCCTCTACTAATCCTTGATTTATATCCAGAAAGCTTCAGTAACACAGTTTGCTATTTTATTATCCTCTCTATCCTATGTCAAAAGTACAAATGCCCATGAGACGTTTACACGGGAAGCTTAGAAATCAAATGCCCAACCAATTAGCTACATCTCATCTTCTGATGTGAATAATAGATCTAAATGAACATCTAAAGCACAACATGTTTAAGTATCCTGACTCTGGAAGAGGGAGCAGAGAGATCTGTGGGGACTTTTGGGCAACATATAAAGACTTTCCTTCTTCCACTTGAATTCTGTGGTGGGTTTAGGAGGGAAGGGATATAAAATTATGGAATTTTTAAAAGGCTTTTCTTTTGTTTTCTATTCTCCTTGGCTGCATTCTTATATTTTAATACCATATAATAATAAGGCACAAGGAGAACCATTCAAAATATTTTTTAATCTTTATTAAAAACAGAACTGTCTTTTGCTGCTGCTGGACCAAAGTTTATAGAAAACCCATAAAATCCTACAATGGCTGACAGGGCTGTAACCATCACTTCTATTCAAATGTTTAAAGGACTGTAATGAGAGTTTAAATGATCTCAGTGATTGTAGAATGCTGTACTACTTTCATATCCCAAATTTGCAGGCATCCTCTCTCGATCTTTTCTGTCTAAGTTTTTATATGGGCCTGATCTCTGTAATATCTGAATGCAGCCTAGGAATCAAAGATGAAATAACAATCTTCTTTCGCTCTCTCTCACACAGCAGGTAGGGAAAATACTTGAATTAGATTATGGATGATTTCTGCATTTAGGCCCTGATTCAGCAAAGCACTCAAACATGAGCTTAACTTTCACTGACTGCGATGGGACTTAACATGAACATAGCTGTGTTGTCACATAGTACTAGCATATACTGTCGAAAAACCTTCTAGGATCAAATCATTAAATTTAGCAATTTAGCACTGGCAAAAAAAAAACAGCAGCAGCAAAGATTAGTGGCAGAAATTCAGCCTCCAGCTCCCTGGCCACTCTGGAAGAGTTGCATGTGTGTGTGTGTAAGGGAGTGGGAACTTGGAGTTCAAAAAACAATTTTGAGTTATGGTTTCCCACCCCTACTCCAAAAAAAAAGGAAAAAAGTGAGATGCTTTTTGATAAAGACAAAACCATGTTAGTTTTCAGATACCTTTAACACAAGTATTTTGGGGGAGTTCTATAGCAGGGTTGGCTGAACTTACTCAGTCCCAAAACCCCCCTCCCCGCTGGACAGAATACTCTAGTCTCCCCTTCCCTTCCCCCCCCCCCCCCCCAAGCTCCCCACTGCAGCCTGGTAGTCGGGTGGAGGCGGCTTTGGGAGCTCTGCGAGCCGCACTTTAATTGTAAAAGAGCAGCATGTGGCCCATGAGCTACAGTTTGGCCACCCCTGAGCTATAGCCTGTGTAAGACAGGCAGTCAGACTAGATGATCACAATGGTCCCTTCTGGCCTAGGCATCTCTGAAAAATATGGCTGGTTTAGTTTGCTTCCAAGTTTATGTACACATGAAGGCCCACTTGCAACCACCCACACACTTACCTTTATAGTCTGGGTTGAAGAAAATAATTTTAAATGAGGCTTGCTGGGGGAAATTAGAAGGCATGGGGAACATTAGTTAGGGTTTAAAATAGAGTGGGTCTTGAAACTTTTAACTATGGATCCACAGCTGTGACTCCAGTCTATTGTAGGGAATAATCCTTCATTGAGGGATGGGTGACTGGATTTAATAGTTTTTTCCCCATCTCTAATGTTTAAGATTCTGCAGAAGTTTGTAGTAATCAGAAGTAAATTCCTGTGTCACTGGAATTCATGGATTTGCTCCACCTATGGATTTCGGTTTTCCACTTCAGTTTATAGAAGAGATGATATGTTTTTTCCCCAAATTCTTGCCAAGGGCAAGATCTCAAGGTTCTACACAAAAGAAATAAAACCCAATGATGAGTTTAATCCGGACTAATCAAATAATCCACACGCATTACTATCTGATAGAGGCACAGTTATTATCAAGTAAAATGAACACTAATATCATTATCAGGCCAGTCAAATGAGTCACTGGTTTCTGAAGTAAAGTCATGCATGGAAGATTTTAAGAAAGGAGCATTTAAATATGTTTACATAGAAAATCATAGTTTGCCATCAAAGAATCAAACAGTAATTTGGTCTGCACTATGTATGCTGACCGTCTGAGATGCCCCATTGCTATCTTTGATCTTGAAAGGAATCTTGCCTCATCTTGAGAAGTAAATATGTGAAACACAAAATGAATAATAAAAACTGTAAAATGTCAGCATCCTTTTAAGATCAGATGAAATGTTCTCTTCAAAGTGTGAATGTCCCGGTTCGTACTATAATCTAGTTACAATGGAAATTCTTTTTTTCATGTGAAGAACTGGGGAAATTTATCTTGAACAAATATGCTGCACACACAGAGTAAACTGGCTGACCAGGAGTCTATTCTCTATTAACCTAAGAAAAGTATCCTGCAGAAATTACAGCAACGTCACCTATCTGGAGGGCAGTATATCTTAGGCCATTCGGAGTATCTATTAGTGCTAGTTTTTATCTGTCTCCAAAGGGAAGCTATGTCTGACCCCCGAAGGAAGGTCAACAACTTAATTATTGTACTCGAGACAAAGCTACTTTGTGCACAGGAAATGAAAGCTAAATAGAAGCACTTTGAAAAGAAAGACATTTTACTCTCTGAAATAAATGAGACTTGCAGAATCCAATATTCTTTTCATCCCAAGCAGAGCTCCTGACTAGATGTTAACTGATGTGCATCATGCAAACAGGGGAAATCCAGCATCCTTCCTGCCTTCGGAACACAAGAGTTGTAGAAGGATGAAGCTACTCGGAAGACAGTAACATAAAGGATTTTACATGGGAGGGGGAGAAGGTGGTTAAGGCTTTTTGCACTGTGTTCATACCTAATTAGAAGACCAAATAAACTTCCTTTGGAGACCCCTCAGGGAATATTCTTATGAAAACATACATTCTGTGTACAAGGGCTGTTAGGGGGATTTACCTGGGAACAGGAGGGATGCAAGTTGCTGGTTCAGCTGGTCATTGCTCTTCCCACTTGCCTTATTGGAAATGAATTAACTCATTATATGGAATTTTGCCATGGGAAAGGGCAGGAGCAAAGTCCAGCTTAACATACAGGAAACATTCCCTCTCCAAGGCAAAGTATAAGGGTACAGATTGTCATAAGAATTGCTGTGTGCCTGGTACCTGTTATAGGCTATTGATAGGGTTCTAAATTGTATTCTTTAACAGTGACCTTGAGCAAGGCACTTAGGGTCAGATTTTTCAAAAGAGGTCAGCACTCAGTAAGTCCGGCTGAGAGCAGTAGGAGCTGCTGTTTGCTGAGCTTGTTGGAAAAATCTGTCCCTTAATATTTCAGTGCCTCAGTTTACCCATTTGTAAAAATATGAATAATACGTTACTGCCACACATGGGTAATGTCTGTAAGTGCTTTGCGATCACTGCTTTAGAAGCACTATGGATGTACACAGTGTTATTAGTGTCATTAGTCAAGGCCTGGACTAAGCTGCTGTAAACAGTACAAAAGCACTCCCCAATGCTGCAGAGTAGTTGGAGCTGTTCTTTGACAGGGCAGAGTGTTACATGAAAGAATAGAGAAAGAGGAATAGAGCTCATCGAATGGGAGGAATGGGATAAGTGGTAGGAGATGGCGGAAGACAGATCATTCGGAAGAATGGGGCCGGGGGACCAAAGGACATAGAAATCTCCTCTGCCGTGTCATAGTCAGGTGTGTGCCTCTGAAAACACAAACTCATTGCACCAGATGACAGGAGACCTGAGGGCAGTGGTAGCATTAGTATTTTTTTGGATGGGCTTGTCATACAATTATTCACACGCTCTCCCCCACTAAAACACATAGGTGATTCTTTTCACTGAGATCCTGCACCATGGTTAGCGTCGCCTCCAGGATTTGAGGGAGAGAGACAATTCTTTGGGGGCACCCCAAATTGTGTTAACTTGATGTTTATTAAAAGAAAAGGAGCAGGCTGGACTGCCTGTACCAGCCTCTAGCCTTGTATTACAGGAGATGTGGAGCCCAGTTGCTTACGCTGCTGCACAGTTGCTGACATTGATAGAGCTAATAATACTGGGATGGGGTAGTGAAAGGTTTAACGTGGGCCTGCGAAGCTAATTAACACACCTACTTGCACCTGAAGAGTGGACCAGGCCTAAGTAAAGATGAAGGCCTGTTGGGAGTGGAGCTGGGTGGTGTCATGTGGAGAGGAAATCTGGAGTAGATGGAGGGCTGCAGGGCGAGAACGCGGCAGCTCCTCTCGTGGCACTAGAGTGTGGAAGGTCTGGCAGGGTCAAGGAAGAAGCCCAGGAGAAGAGTTGGGCGCAGCCATTGGCATGGAGCAAGCTCTGGTGATGAGCCCTGATATAAGGACAGGTTCTAGGTTTCTATTTCTGTTTGGGTTTGGGGATTTGATGGGAGGATTCCAGGGGTCAGCCCTGTAAGACTTGGACATGGGAGAAGGGTGAACCTAGAGAGGTTGTGGGGAGAAGGATTGGAAAATAAAAGCTATGGACTACGTTAGAGCCGTCCATGACTGCTGGTTATAGGTCTCTGGATTGGACCCCAGAATAGGGGGATAGGGAAGGGCCAGGGTTTCCTTACTAGTCACTAGGGAAGTTGGCATGAG
Organism: Emydura macquarii macquarii; assembly: GCF_026122565.2. NCBI lineage: Eukaryota > Metazoa > Chordata > Testudines > Chelidae > Emydura > Emydura macquarii. Next base: position 44,057,035 of record NW_027132813.1, read on the forward strand.
GCCCCTGAGATGGGGCTAAGAATGAGACTGATAGCCCTGAGCGAAGGGGTGTAAGGACTGTGGGGCCTAGAGTTGAGGGCTGAAGAGCCCAATGTAAGAATTGGGACATTTTTTTGTTGGCTTTTGTGAATCCCATTCTAAGGTGCCTGTCTCTCCCCGTTCACCGTATGCAGCTTCTAGGTACCTAACAGGCTTTGTGAATGCCAATGCTTTTTCAAGGCACCTAAATGTCAGGTGTGACAATGCTCAGCATCAGTATGCCCAAGTTCCTTTGTGAATCTAGCCATAGGAGTCTCAGTGACTTACAGGGTGCACTGAATAAGGCAGGGGCCCTATGGAAAAACTAATATGTGGCCACGTAATTACAGACTGTATCATAATGCATGTGCACAAGGGGGCAAATTAAGGTTGCAAGGACAACTTTAATTCTGCCATTTCCTAACTTTTAAGTGTTTGACTTTACATTAAACGAACGTTAAGGTTGCAGTGTTTTGCATGTAATAAAGAATACATACGAGGGATTGTTCCATTTTGAAGGGTTTAGCTGCAAGAGTGACTGCTAGAAACTGTTCTTTTAACATAGTGTTACCATTTAACCAGTGGACCTTTAAAACATTTGGAACTGCTTTTAGATTTGTGTTTCTTCAGTAGTTACAAGATGCTGAGCTGCTCTAGAACTGGAACCCTTTTTAGGTAATGGATTGAGATAACCAGCAATGTTCACAATAAAATGATCACTGCTTGGGTGGGATAATGTACTTCAGAGGGAAAGGCATGAACTGAGCTTCAAAATCAAAAGCTGGTGCTTTGTGACCAGACAGCAAGAGTCAAAAATCAGGCCAGGGGTGCAGAGTAATAGGCACCTATATAAGACAAAGCCCCAAATATCGACAGGACCCTTGTGCTTTCTACCTTTTTCCAGGTATGGGGAAATATGGACAAATTATGTTGACCATGTAAACTTTAATCCCAGCCTACATGGTGGCTGGGAATGAAACAGTCTGACTATTTACATTAGTCTGACAGATTACATAGATTCAGACCAAATAAACAGATTTAAAATGTAGAAGGATAGATTTTAATTTGTCTATACATGTGTATCTACAGAGAGCATAGCATACAGAGAAGCCATGCTAAGTTGTAAACGAAGTCGAAGTCTGTTATGTCAACACAATTACCTTTAACTACTAAATTTGTAATCTCATAACAAATGTCAAAAGTATTTGACAACATGTTTTCCATGAACTATGTTGAGTGGCATTAATTTTGGTGCCATCCTTTGTTTACTGAGTGAATCCCATATCAGCCTTTCAGGCTAACTGTCTACTGTTAACTGGGTCTTCCCATTTATCCTCTTTAAATAATGGTACACTGTCTTTTTTCCAATCCTCTAAAAAGTTGCAATAATCTATGAATCAGGGGGCTGAGAAAAGACTGTGCTGATATAAAGCTGAGAACTCTGTATGCTACATAATTGTCCCAGATGCTTGGAAACAACTGTTGGGGTCAACTCAGTCTGCATGGAACTGGATTGTTTCAGTTCTTGAGGGTTAGCACAGTCCTTTCTGGCTTTGGTTTGTGTGTGTTCAGCTTCCTGAGTGTTACCTCAAGTTTTTGAGGTTCACATGAGCCCAAAATCTCAAAGCAAAATTCATGCAGTTTTTATCTACTCATGTATCAAAACCACGTGAAACTATTAAGCTCTGCCTGGATTCCAACTGTAACTATAAATTATCCTGGGTTCAGTCTAAACTTGGCCCCAGTTTGCAAGTATCAGCACAACTGGTCTGAGCTGCAGGTTTTCAACAGGTGAAGCAGGTAAGTTTCATCTGGTTTCATTATGTCTCTTTTGCACTGCTCTAACTTCAATCATTTTCATGGTTACAGTGGGAGCCCCACAGAACTTAAAATGGAGAAGACTCGAGCTTTTAGCCTGCCTCCACCGCTGAAGATTGTTCTTCATGGTGCATTTTCAAGTGTTTTGCCTGGTCTAGTTTTACCCTAGTAACTTGGCCTCCACTCTCCCTTGGGAGAGTATTTTAATTTGTCTACTGCTATAAATATATATAATCTTCTTCCTTGGTGTTTCACCTTTCAAGACATATTTCCCCTGAGTCATGGCTTAGCTGCTTCCCTAGACTTTAAGGCAGTCTGCTTACACTTTGACTGAATGCTGGCAGAGGTCTCCCTCTCTTTCCCGCTAGTGCACAGCAGTACAGGAGGGATGTAGTGGCAAGGAGGCACCTTCACATGTGTAACTCACTATTCTTGCAGCAGCTTGAACCATGTGATGGCTGATTCCCTGGCTGTGTCTGCTGGGGGAAAATAACTCTCTGCTTAAGGCCTAGACACGAAGAGGGGAAAGGACAGCCATCTTCACATAGTAAGTGCCCCTCTGGAAAGGGAATGTTATAAATAGCTGCGAAGGGGGAAAACATCATTTTAGGTTCCTAAGGTTGGACTTGGCAAGCAATGCTTCTGGGCCTAGTTTCATAACTCCTGGTGCTTCCTGTCAATGCTGAGTCCCCCTCTCTAGCACCACCTATTGTCAGTGAATGGGATGTATGTGTATGCTGGGGTGGCTGCCTTGAAGGGAGTGGGATATGAAGGAGCATTGGGGAGGGGAGAATGTTGGGCAGAAGGAAGAAGTCAGGGAGCATGAGATGATGAGAAAACATAACAGAGGAAAAGAAAGAAGGGAAATAAAGAGTGATGAAAGGTGAGAGAAGGAAGGATGGAACAACAGACACTGCATGCGATGGAGGAAAAAAGATGCGGAATCTCTACAATAGCAAAGGAATGAGAGAGTAGAGAAATTAGAAAAGTATAACAAAAACAAGGAAGACATTGTACATTACAATAAAATTGATTACATTAAAAGTTGTCGATGTTACTACTGAGTATTAAGACTTCGTATGATTGGATTCCTTGGCTCATAAAGTATAACTCTTTTGTCCCCTCTGGAATACATCAGCTTGCCAGAAATGGCAGGCATTAAACATTTGTTTTGTTTGGTGCTACACAACCCACATGGATTCTTTCACTTCTGTCCAGTTACTAAATATTTTGTCACTTGTTCAGAAGATACTAATTGGGTTGGTTGGCTCAGTCCTGTTAGGCAACAGATTTTGGACTCAGGCATCCCCTGTAGAAATCAATGTCAATAGATTTACATCAGTATAACTGAAATCAGAATCTTGCATTTAGCTCTTTCCTCATAAGCAGTAAGAGACCACACAATTTCTGTACTTCTGGATGCTCTTTTAGGGCTTGTCTACACAGGGACACTCAGGAAAATTAATCTGAATTAACTGAAGGTGTGAATTAAAAGTGGATTAGTTAAACTGCATTTAAACCCATGTTTGGACACTTTCATTCAGAATTAAAGTGAGCTTAATTTGATTTAGTTTAATTACCTTTGGACATACTTTACTTTGTAAATTAATTAAACTAACCAAATTAGAGCCATGTTAATTTTGAATGAGAATGTCCACACTTTTTAAAAGAAATCCTTTCCATACCAATGTTGGTGCACAGAGCAGAAAACATTCTCTTTCATTCCTCTTTGTCATTTGCTGTTGCTTCTATTTGCTCTCTGGTGTTGAGATTGACTCTTCTACCCTCCCCGTTAAGAGTTCTTCTTAAAGTTTCTCTCGGGCCCCGTTGTTTGCTCGCACCAGTTGGTTTCCACTTGACAGCTTCAGGTCTGTGTGTTGGCATCTGGAGTACATGCCCCAGATATATCCAGTGCTTCCATCTGGTTCTAGTGGAAACAAGCTGCTGGGTAGTGATTTCTCAGATCTCTTCACTGGTGATGAAGGCTTTCCAACAAATGCCCAGGATCTTTTGTAGGACCTTATATCCAGACATCTAGTTTTTTTTACTGATGTTATGGCAGATCTCCAGTTCTTGCAGCAGTAGGTCAGCACCATGATTATGCTTGAACTGGAAGTTCTCAGTTTTGGTCTGGTGTAGAATATCTTTGATTTCTGTACATTGATGAGTTTAGTAAATGCTGATCTCTTTCCTATCTTTGATGTCACTTCCTTCTCGAGGTTTCAGCTGGCTTCTAATGTGGTGCTGCTCAGGTAACTATTCCATTTTCTATATATTTGTGCCTTCTAATGTGATATTACTGCTTAAAGTACGCAATACCACTATCCTAATGAAACTGACAAAGCTGTTCAATGAAGTTTGGGAAAAGAGACCTCTCCTGACCAGTGGAAACATGGAGTCTTTGTCAGAATACCCAGAATGGTGAACTTACTGACCGGAACAACAGAAGAGTTACATTACTCTCTGTTGTAGGAAAAGATTCTGCATTGTGGTAATAAAGAGGCAGTGGATGTAAAATGTAGAAAAGAACAAAATGTATTCAGGACCACCCAAGAGATCCTGACTTGATCAGATATTCACACTAAGGACCATCATAGAAGAATGTATAGAATGGTAAGCTCCCCCCTTCATTAATTACACTGATTTTTTTTTTAAAGACATATGCACAGACAGAGATTGTGGAATATTCTTCAGTCCTACAGAATCCCAACTAAAGTTATCGACATCATCAAGGCAATGTGCAGATATACAACATGATCTATACAACAGAGTGTTTCAGTGTCAGTGCTGGCATGAAACAGGGCTGCGTTTTAACTCCTCTGCTGTTTGGCATTGCCATAGACTGGATATTGAAGAAGTGTATTAGCAATACAAAACAGGTATAGCACAGATAAATGGGAAGTGGACATCTGGGTTTAATACAGTTTAATTAATCCACTTTAAATTCACACTTTAGGTAATTTGGAATAATTTTCCTCAGTGTTCCCATGTAGACAAGCCATTACTCAGGCCTAGTCCACACTTAAAACTTAAGTTGAAATAGCTACAGGGCTCAGGGGTGTGAAAAGTCCTCATCCCTGAGCACCGTAGTTACTGAGCTAAGAGCTGGTGTAGGTGTACCTAGGTCAATGGAAGAAGGCTTCTGTTGAGCTAGCTACTATCATGTGTGTGGTGAAGTTCCTACAATGCTGGAAAAGACCCTTATGTAAGTGTAATCTGTGTCTACACTATGGGCTTACAGTCCAAAGCTATGCTGCTGTAGTGTCAACATGGCTTATATGTGGTTTCTAGGAATTACTTCCTACTTACCTCATTGGGATTATGTGGCTGTCAGGTTTGTAGATGTAAAATGAGTGAGTGCGGAGGGATGGGAAGGGAATGTTAAAAGAAGATCACGTGAATGTTCTAGCATTTTTCATAGAGGAGATAGTAACGGACATAAACAGACAAAAAATATTTTGTTTTTACGTGGCAAATTGGTGGACCAACTTAAAGCGATAGGCCTAATTTCATCACTTGACAACTTTTGAAATATTTAGACATTCATGGTTTTCTTTAAAACCAAGTTTATGGCTGGAAAAAGTGAAATTTCCCCTTGAGGCAAGAACAAAACTTAGCTTCATCAAAGGCTTTCTGGATAGTTATAAACTACTGAAAGCTGGGGGTTAGAACGGAAACTGGAACACAACCATATAAATAGAGTGGTTACTGCCAAGCTTGCTCTAATAAGCAGCAAACTGTATATTAGGTCTGGGGTAACATTTTCAAAAGCATGTAAATGATTTAGAAGTCTGGATCCTATTTCCAAAAGCGACTTAGGTATTTAGGCCCAGATCCACGAATGTACTTAGATGCCTCAGTCCAGTTTTTAGGCGCCGTTATGGTGTAGGAGACTCCTGCTTGGCTGCCATTCGAAACTATAGGTGCCTAAACTCCCTCATTGCTTACATTTTTGCAGTCAAATTTCCCTAGGTGCCCATATTCCTGCCTCTGGGCACATGTACTACTGCCTCCCTCTAGGTGTCTGGACATCTATCTCCTAACTGAGCCCCTAAGTGCGATCCATGACCTAGGGGAAGATAGACACTTTTCTGCCTAGCTCGCATGCGGGGCCTGATCCGATGGGTGTGCTTGGAGCCACCTAACTCCACAGAAAACAGTCCAGGAGGGGAGGAGGAGTTGGACATGCCTTATAACCTTTTGCCTACCTGTCACAGCACTCCCCCAAGAGGTGGAAAACCACTTGTTCAGATCCCAACCCCCTCAACCTGCCTCATGAGAAGGGATTTGAAGAGGGCTCTGCCACTTCTGAGGTGAGTGCCCTAATCTCTGGGCTATAGGCTCTTTCACTGTCCCAATTAATAAATAATACATGCTGACTTTGTGGCTCCCATTCTAAGGCCCCCTATGTCTCTCCGTTTGTTGAATAGGGAGCCAAGGCACCTAACTCAGGCTTTGTGGGTCACAGTGGTGCTCTAGTTATTTTTCTAGGTGCCTAAAAGTTAGATATTGCAACACTCAGAATTGCTCTGTCTGAGTCCTTTTGTGGACCTGAGCCTCAGAGTGGGACTTGCGGTCTCTGATGCTCCCTAATGGGATTTGCCACCGAGTTAGGTGCCCAGGCTCCCTATACAATGCATGCGGAGACTCAGGCACCTAAGCTTGGAATTCACAAAAGCCAGCATACCATATGCATAGCTGCCAAAATGCAGGTGCCTTGGGGATATTAACTATGGAAATGTAGATGCCTAGGGACTTTAAGCTTTTACAGGGATAGGCAGCAGCTGAACGGGGGATTTGAGAATGCCACTGGCACCTAATGCTGGATTTAGAAACTGGGAGTGCAATTCACAAGGAGGAGTTAGGAGGTTAAGTCCTATTGACTCTCTGAGACTTATGTGCCAGAGTATCTAAGTGAAAAAAAAAGGGGGAGGGACTTAGGCTCCTAAGTCACTTAGGCACTTCTGAAAATTCCACCTCTGATTTCTAGCTTCCTGGGTCAGAGGGGAATGAGTTCTTTGAGTACTGATCTTCCCTACCACTGTCCCTCAATCTTACTGTGGAATGGCCACCTCTATAGAAGATAGAACAGTTCAGTGTGTTGACCCTTATTCAGTTCTTGGCTTCTCTGCTGAGATTGCAAACAAGGATAGCTCATTAGAACTAGGTGTAACATGGATGCCTATCCATTAGACACCAGGCTGAGATACTCACTTCTATCACAGATATACATCTGCATCATCAAAACATGAATAGTCTTCTGAAGACCATTGTGCCAGACAATGTGACTGATGGCATCGCACCAAGCATTGTGTAGTGGAGTTCCCAGATTTGGCTCAATCCAGTAAATCCATGAATTTCTGGTGCAGCCCTATGGGCGGCCTCAGGTAGGGTCAGAGTGTACTTCTCTTCCTGCATCAATGGAGAGTTTGAGAGCATGGTGTGCTGAGGTGTTTTTGTCTGCCCTGGTGACATGGATGAAGAGCATCTAATGTTGCTTTTGAATATAATGAGTGTTTGAAGGAAGGCCAGATCTCTGTGAGATTGCGACTCATTTTGCACAAAGCCAGATCACTTTATGCTCAGGATTTGGTGCTGACAGCATATGTAGAATGCCTCTAGTCACTCCAAGTCTGCCTAAATGAGGATCCAGGTTTCTGACCTGTATACCAATACAGGTAGTATACAGGTTTGATAGATCCTGAACTCTGCCTCAGTGCAAAGACTTTTTTGCATCCAGAAGTGAGACATGGACTTGAAACGGGAAGCAGTGAGACCTATTCATCAAAGAATGACCAGCTTCCTGTGACCTTTTGAACTGTGCTTGCAGCCAAGGTACATGAATTTATAACGGTCTCCACAGTACTTGACCCCACCTAGCTCAGCTCTGAGGTTCTGGACCTTGGTCTGCCATGAGACATACAACCTCATAGGACAGGTGGCATCTGGACAACCTTGCAGAGCGGGGCTGAAATTCTCTGACTTCTCCACAAGAAAGGAAGTGTTGTCGATGTAGTCGTAGTTAGTAAACAATTCTTGACCAATCTTGATTCTGACATGTGGAGCAGCAAGTCCTGGTAACTAGTCGACAGCTATACAGAATAGTGGTGGGGTGAAAATGCATCCCGACATCACACCTGAGATTGTATGGAAACACTGTGAAAGCCGTGAAACAACATTCACCCTTGCACCAGTACCATCATGCAAGAAGAACATTTGGATCACCAACTTCTTTTAGGGCAACTTGGGCAAGCCAAAGTGCTGACCCATCAACTGAATCAAAAGCTACTTTGATGGCGATATAGGCCATCATTATAGCAGAGGCCAATTCAGGGCTGAACTTCCCAAAATTTGTGGTGTTCAGATTGGGATTTTAGGTTTGGGCTCATCTCCAACAGATGGCTGGCTCAGTGGCTTTGTTGTACCAACTTCTGATCTCGTCTGACTTGGGCTAGAGTCACACTGCTGATCTAGCGCTGCAAAACTCCATCTTTCAACACCATGAATTATACAATTAGCTATTGCTTCAAAAAGTGAAAGCCCAGCAGAGACTTTCCTTGTGTCCCCACTTGTAGCATGAAACCATTTGGCTGTATATGATGGTATAATAAATTAAGTGAAACCATGAACTTCTGGTCACAATAAAAGCTTACTCCTGAAAGCATAAAAATCTGCTGAAAATTCATCTGCTTAATGTGAGCAACTGGAGTAGTGCTGATATTTCAAACTTTATAGCCCTTGTTTGATTTACTTCCTTCCACACCTAGAATGTGGCTCTGTTTCTGCCCATACAGTTATATCCAATGGAGCAGCAAATGGTAATACAGTTTATATGGGACATTGGAAAATAAGGGTATTTTCTTTACTGCTGTGCTTCAGGAAGGAATAATAATAATAAACGAAACCAGATGAAAATCTGAAAATCCACTTCCTATTACAAAAATCATTAATAACATTAGGCTAATGGTTCCAAAGTCACCCCAGATGTAATTCTGCTAACATCAAAAGAATCATTCCAAGGGATCTAAATGAAGATATAACATGATCTCACAAGAATGACCATTTTACACACTATGCAGAAAACCATTCTAAATCCACTGTGTTTTGTGTATTAAATGTGCAACACAAGTGTACCATGAGGAAACACACTGGTCAAAATGTCAGCTGGTGTACATGGGCATAACTCCATTGACATCAAGAGAGCTATTGCAATTTCTATCACCTGAGAATCTGGCCAGCTGCCTCTTCTACCCTAAATGGGAGATGACAGGATAAATTTTACATGATGCTCTACCACACACTAATGTGCAAGTCCTTTGCTAATAAAAACAGAGAGCAAGCAATTGGCGTTTGACGTTGTATGAGCAGCCAGGTAACCAAATATCTAAATCAAATGCCAGTATCCAGGTGCTAATTCCTATCCCCCTACCACCTCCCCTCCCCACCCGCCAATGGGCTGCATTGAATAAGAAACACAGCAGTATTTTGTTTTTGCAGAAGGCTCCTGTCTGATTTAATTACAACATTGTAAAATTTGAGTGAATTTACCAGTCAGTGCAAACTCCACAATGGAATCATACCATTAAAAAGGGGCCTATTTGCCAGCTGTGACCTGGTAAGTATGGTAAGACCATACTTACTGAAATCAGGTCTTACAAAGACAATGAGTCTTTCATTATTGCCTGCATAGGATCATAGATACTTAAGGTGGAAAGGGTTTCTTAGGTCATAAAGTCCAATCCCCCTATACCTAGTGCAGGTTTAGCCCCTATGTTAGTCCCCTGAGTGTGTTATCTAATCCTTTGTGAACATTCCTTTTGATTGTGATCTACCTCACAGCCTTATTTCCATCAGGAAGTTTTTTTCCACTATGGCTAGCCTAAGCATACTCTTGTTTAGTTTAAGGCCTATAAATATAGCCTTGGAGTTGATTTTTAAAGGTATTAGGTGCCAGTGATTTCTATGAGGCACTTAACTCCCATTGATTTATACAATATTACTGGCTCCCCCCCTCAATCTAGCTCTTTCTGTGTTTTCTCCCTCCTGCACTGGCAATTCCTCTGCCTTTTGATACTACTTGAATATTTGATCACTAGAACTCCTTACTTTATTTCCCAGTTCATTTAGGATAGGGAGGCGGCCAAGTACTGACTTCTGTGCATCAGCCCTACTCCAGAGGCTGCAATCCCTTCCCAGTCATTTGATGATTAATAATTTATCACACGTCTTTGTCTCTGATTTGGGGACCAAGTCAGCAGTAATGTTTTGTTTTCCACCAAGATTATTTTTCTTTAGATGTCAAAGTCAATTTGCATCCACATGGGGTATTTCGAAGGATATTTGTAATTCACCACATGGGCAGCCACACTGTCTGGTAACCCTTGAGATCATTTGTGGCAATGTACATGACATTAGCTTGATGGCCACTGAAGTGAGAAAAAAACCCCTCAGCCTTTCTTTTAAATGCTAATTATTCCATATGGATGCAAATTAAACTTCTTTTTGTTGGTGGCAGTAACTGATGGTGTTGATAGAGGGAAAGAAATTGTGTACCTTACTGTTAACTCACACTCCGTTCCAGCAATGCCTACTTGTTAACAGTGACCTAATTTTGTATGTAACAAATCTGACAGAAAATATCTTCAAGATCAAAGATCTTTGGCTGAGTTACAAGCACCATGAAAATAGTGAGGGATTATTCTGTCCTGGCATGCCAAGCAATGGTTTAGCACCTAAAATGAGAGATCAAGTTATTCATATTATCACCTGTTGGCTGGATAAACACGAAGGACTTGTCTACATGTGGACACTCAAGAAAGTTAATCTGTATTTATTAAAAGGTGTGGATTAGTTAAACTGCATTAAAGATGAGTGGACACTTTCATTCAGAAGTAAAGTGGCCTTAACTCAGTTTATCCTAATTCACTTTAATTCTGAAAGAGAGTGACCACACAGAGGTTTCATGCAATTTAAATTATCCAGTTTGAATTCACACCTTTACTAATTTGGATTAATTTTGCTATCCCTGTATAGACAAGCCCTAATAGTAAACAACTGTTTTATGATTTGACCGACAAACTTCTTCTGAGAAAGAAGAAGGAAAACACATTTCCTAAAATTTGGTCTACACTAGAAATTAGGTCGGTATAACTGCGATGCTCAGGAGTGTGAAAAATCCACACCCCCTGAACAATGCAGTTAAACCAACCTAACCTTTGGTATAGACAGTCTCCCATTACCTAGTTTCTGCCTCTCGGGGAGCTGGGTTACCTACATGGATTAGAGAATTCCTCCCGTTAGCATAGGTAGCATCTTCACTGAAGTGCTACAGTGGCACGTCTGCAGTGTTTTAAGTGTAGACAAGCCCTGAGATTCTGAGGTAGGGCTCCAAGTTAATATATGTAGGGTTTATATCACATCTTGTTTTCTTCCAGTAATTCTTCTGCACAAATGGACGGGTATAATGGCTGCATAGTATTAACCTGAAGATTACTGGAAACATGGTGCTGGTGCAGCAGAAAAGGTGAGCTTTGAGTCAAAGTTCATGCAAGTTATGATCATATTCAGCTGAACAGCAATGAGACAATGCACCTTTCAGAGAGAGACCACCTCCTGGAGAGGATTAGTGTGCAGAAGATGGATGGACAAAGGCTATGGCTACACTGATGAAGATCGATTTCTCTGGATCGACTGAGCCATCAGTGAAGACCCACTAAGTCGATCCAGAAATAGACATACTAAGACCACCTTCACAAGTGGCGTAGCGCTGTGTCGTTCCCATCAGCGCAGTGCAGTGAAGACGGCGCGCAGAAGAGAAGCAGAGAAGTCGACAGGAGTTACGCAAGTTTTTTGCGTAGCTTGAGTAACTTCCACCGACTGCCGCCGAATCTCGGAGGTAAGTGTAGACAGGGTCAAAGTTTGGTATTCTGACCCAAAACAGATTTGGACTGGGCTGAATTTAAACCACACCAAAAACCATGGGAGCTGCTCTCAGGAGATTTGGGCCCAAAGTGGCGGAAATCTTGTGAGATCAACTCTTCTCGTGTCATTTCAGTCATCGTAAAGCATAGGAATCTTGACAGGAAGGTTGTGTTTGAGATTTCAAGTGCATTCAAACCAGAAAACGCCCCTTCTTTTGGTTTTGGATCCCAATCAGACACAAATCCTTTGGATGGGTTTGGATCTGGGAGTTCAGGACAGAATCTGAAATATACACATAAACCAATAATACTAAATCTTTTAATAAAATCTTAATTCAAGAAAAAAATGCACTTGGTAAATAAACCAAGAGCTCTCATTTTCAGACATGAGGCACACCCTGCAACACATACACATGGAGGTTCTTTATAGATGGTTCTAGAAGAGAGAACACAGACATCACACATTTCAAGACTGGGGTTTTTAAATAAGTCTGATGGAGCTGGAATTCCATGCGAATTGGGTGCCTAGATTTACATTATGGAATCCATCTTGGTCAAGAACAAAACTGAGCATCTGGGCTCATGAAGAGGGGCGGGGGGTACTGTCACATGCTGTTAAGCAATGACGTGATATGCTCTGTTGTAGTTGGCCTTTTTATTGACTTATATTTGAAATCCTGGATGACAATGTGCAGAAAAGCTGACATGTTGGGTTCAGATTTAATCTGTGCATTTCTTCTCAAACTGTGATATAATTGGAACATCACTGTTTCAGGATTCTGGCAAAAGAGTAAAACTGTCCAAACTACTCCACTCTGGTTTGAATTAGCCCCTGGAAAAAATATTTTTAGCTTTGAAGGCAAAACTGTGTACTATAAAATCTTGAACATCACATTAACAAACAGACAACAGATATTTTAACAGATTGGAAAAAGGTTGGTTCCAAATCTTTGAAAAGATAAATTCATGTGTTAAAAAACCCCTGAAATCTGACTGGCATTAAATAGTAAGAAACATACCAAGCGTAGAAGTATAGAAGAAAGAAAACTTTAAAAGTCATTATTCCAGCAATTTTTATACAGTGTTTATAATGAATCCCTGCCATTGTACTGGCTATTAGGTATGGTGTCCATAAACAAAGCAGTCTTCTAATACCTTTAACCAGAATAATGGACTAGTTCTGGGATTTATAAATGAAAAGACCATTTTAGATAATAATACCAAGCTCTTACACAGCGCTTTTCACCCATAGATCTCAGAGCACTGTGCAGAGGAGGACAGTAGCATTATCCCCCCTTTTTTTTTAGATGGGGAACAAGGGGACAGAAAGGTGAAGTGACGTGCCAGCGGGGCCAATAGCAGTGCTGGAAACTGAACCTAGCTCAATTGAGTGCTTCCGTGCAGACATCACCTACGCTGATGGGAGGAAAGGATTATTTATCAGGTGCATGGTTTTTTCTTGAATTAAGATTTTATTAAAAGATTTAGTATTACTGGCTTAAGTGAATATTTCACATTCTGTCCTAACCCCCAGATCCAAACCATCCTTAGGGGGCTTGGGTCTGGTTGGGATCCAAAGTCAAAGAAGGGATTTTTCACAACCCTGAGAGGCGGAACTATGCCAGTGTAAATTCCCTGTGTAAACCAGCCCCTAGTCTGGTTCTTTATCCACTAGACAACACTATTGTAAAGAGAATATAGATTTTCAAAGTTGGCTGCTGCAGTGTGCAACAGGGAATTGGGTTGCTGTGAACATTGGGAATTTTCAACACTGGAGCGCTGACAATATCACCCCTATTCTGACTGCCCCCACTGGCTGAACCCTATTAGATTAGAGTACCCAGCTACCGCTGTGCCCACCAACATGTGAAAGATAGTCTGCACTGCTCTTGGCTATCGGTAGTTAGGAGACCTATCAGGTGACCCAGAAGCAGTCATAAAACAGATGTTGAGTGAGGAAGCTTTGCCTTGGAAATGTCTCATCGGTCAGATGCCAGCTCAGAACCGTTGCAGGAGAGGTATTGTAGAGAAGGAATTGACATCAGATGAGGGGCTACCACAGCACACCTTCACTGCCAAACGCTGTCAGGAAACATCCTCCATTTAGACCTTTCTCTGGAACACCGTATCAAATCTCCAGGGCCTGCAGCGTTTTAGACCATCATACCATACCTGCACACACACATTGCAGTGAGCTGTGGTCTGCATATGGAATTCAAGATGGGTAAGTTGCTCTCTGTGCTCTAGGTGGACATGGAGGAGCCCTTCTCATCCTTGTCACAGGCACCAGAGGCAATAACCAGAGCCAACACCTGCAGAGAACTCTACTGAATAATCGCCTTCCACGAGAGATGCAGTGAGTCACCAGACACATATACCCTGGCCTAGTATAAAAGGCTGATGCCAGTCTACTTTGAGGGCTGAATTCAGTCAGAGGGCCCATTTCAGTGGGGGTTCATGAGAAAGCAGGCTCCACTACTCAAAAGTTACATCACTCCGTGTGCTAATTCCTCAAACCTTGGCCTGCATATGTCAGAGAATGCCACCGTCATGGCCTGTACCTGAGTTACCTGTGAGCATCCATCTCCTCAGACTTGCTTCCATGTCCTGCTTTCCCAGCTACAATCTGGTAGATCTGGCCTCCCAGGGGGCAGCTCACTTGCTGGAGAGACCTGTATGCCAAGTTTTCCTGCAGCTGCAGAGAAGGAAGATGCTGTCATGCTATCACTGGAGCGAGTAGGTATAGCAGCTACTCCCAGTACACCATTCCAGACACGCACTATCCTCACCAAGCCACAGCAGGCGATTTATTAAAATCTCCAGACTCGCCCTACCTGCTTCCCAGGCAGGTGGAGATGAGGAGGGCCCGGCGGCCAAACTTCCACCCAGGACCTGGGATACTACATACACTGTAGCTGCTGCTGGCCTGGGGAATACAGATGATATGAACCCTCCTGGCCAGTTCACGAAGGGAAAGGTTGTCTTGGCATGTGAAGGGGATTTTAGGATGGTTCCAGCCAGTATGAAAAGTCGTGCAGACTGGCTGCAGAGAAATCTGAATTGCACACATGACGTTAACCCAGGGGTTCCCAAACTTTTTTTGCTGGGATCCCCTTTGAAAATATTTCAGGCTATGATGACCTTCCCCCCCCCAAAAAAGTGATGAACACCCTCATGCCATGCCACCCTTACCAGCATGTGTGGGGGCTGACAGCTCACGATCCCCCCCATAATAACCTCATGACTCCTTGAGGGTTCACAACCCCCCGTTTCAGAACCCCTGCATTAACCCATTCATTGCTGGCTGACACAAATGGGCGCAGTGTGACCCAAAGGGTGCAATGCATGGTCATTAGTGCCAGTGTCCCAAGGGATGCATGCAGAATCTGCATGATCCTATGCGGATGCTGGCAGACATTTGCTGGATCCGATGTTCCCAGCTGTCCCAGGATTGCCTCCCGAATACTGCGTCGTTAGAAACGGGTACTTGCATGAAGGCATGACACCTCAGCAAAGATCACCATTCCCCCGTCAAATGAGTCCAGGCCGAGCCCTGGACGTGTGCACTCCCTGAGCCAGCGGTACCCTCACCTCTGACTCGCAGATGGGCCCTGCCCCTCCCAGTGACTTTCTGGTATCAGACCCAAGAACTGACTCTCCTCGAGTCACATCAGCCAGCACTAACACTACTGACCAGCACAGCCCTCCAGCTCTGACAGGAGGAGGGTGCATCAACTAGTGCTCATCTGCCTGTCACAGATGGCCCTCTAAGAGGGCGGTTGCTGCAAGAATGGGAAAATAGGATAATAGGGACCGATGCAGCCATCATCCCGTCCTCCTGCCCTCCTCTTCACAAACTCATTGGAATCAGAGTCTCAGATTAACAGGCTGCTCTTTATATGCACCATCGGCAGGAGCCATCATCATGATATTCGAGGGAACAATCTGCACCCACAGAACGACATGATTCAGTCCTGTGTAATTTTTTTGTTTTGTTTTGCTCTGCTCACCTGAAAATCTGTGTGCACTTCATCTGTCTCTGATTTGTTGCACCATGGTCTCCTGCTCCATTACTTCTGTCCTGGTCCTGCACCCTCCATCCCTCGCCTTAGCCAATTATCTTGCAGCATGAGCTGATTTGTGTCCACTCCCTCAGGCAAGGGTGTTCCATGTCTCCTGGCACCACTGTGGTGTGCACAACAGGAATAAGGTTAAACTTTTGGGGAAGCCTGTTGTGCCCTCCAGCTGATGCAGACACCAGGCTCTGCAGGTGAAACAGTGAGGAGCCCTTCTCAACCTGGCAGTAAGGAAAACTTCTAGGCTGTGTGAAAGGGAACAGACAGGTCGGTGCTAATGGTGTCCCGCAGGGCCCCAGGTGAAAGGACTCGGTGCTAGCCTGTCTGAGGAGATGGTAACCCTGACAGAAACTGAAGGGGTGTGTCTGCAGGTCATGCTTCAGCACATCACATCCTGCAGGTGCCTGAAGGCTCTCAGGTTAAGCTGTAGAACGCTGCATTACCTGCATCATGGGGAGGTCCTTCTTTGACTCTCAGACCCTCTCTGCAGAAGTGGGCCCCTCTTGTGTGTGACACCGAGGCAGGGCAAGTCATGCCCATCTTCTGCGCTGTTTCCTTTGCCCCTCTCATGGCTGGGTTTTGTGCTGCAGTCAGCCTGCTGTAGCGTCCCCCAGCCCCCGCCCTCCTCAAAATACCCAACAAGACTGATCCTCCCTCAGACCACCGACCCCCCACCGCAACTTCCCATTCTATTCCTTCGAGTGTAGTGCGCCTCCTCTTGTTTACCTCAGGTCCCAAATGACCCTGAACAACTGCCGTTACTCACTTTCTCCCCACTGGGCTAGCAAGAGTCTGGTTTATGAACACAAACTGTATTTTCATGTACATGAGGGAAACACCTCCGTACTCTATTTGTACATGAAAATACAGTTTGTGCTTGCAAATACGCTCCTGCACAACCAAAATTTGAGATGTGGCATTTGGAATTGCGTCTGTATATTGTAGCCCCTTTAGAAAATGTGGGCCTTGATCCCTAGTTTCACTGGAAGAAAAATGAAAGTTAATGCATGAATAAAATCAGAACATGTTTTAAATAGTTTTTTTTTTTGCATTTTTGAGGAAGTTAGAAATTTGTTTGTTGCAGCAGACTTTAGATAAAAGAAAATAATATACCTCCATTAAATTAAAGAACACAATTTTTTTGCCCTGTCCCTATAGGCTAGCAATGTTTTGTGTGAAATGCTTTCACTAGAGGACAGATTGGAAAAAAAGAAAGTGATGGTATCCTATCTAAATGCTACCCATAACCTAAACTCCACCCAGAATATTGGATCTTCCTGGTAGTGAGCAGCTGTGAAATAGTTCAGTTAAAAAATCTTGTCGTTAGATTTCTGAGTTAAAATCCCATTGAAATAAATGTGGGCAGTTCACATCACATTTAGACCTATTGGGCCTGATTCTGCTCTCACATACACCAGTGCAGCTCTGTTGACTTCAGTGTAAGAGTTAGTCTTCCTCTACACTAGTGTGAGTGAGCAGCGAACCAGGCCCACTGTTTGTCTGAAAGCTCAAACCGCCCTGCATTGGTTCAAATTTTTAAGATTAGCACCCTAACTAGGAACTTTTCTTTTGAAAAACGATAGGTTAGAATGAACAGAAACTGATGGGGCCACCAGAAAGCATTGGCACAGCGTACTGGTGCCTGTGATGCCAGTTTCCTCCCCCTGGACTTTAAACTTGTAAGTTCTGAAGCTGCATGGGTGCTTTCTGATGGGTAAAGTGGACCAACTGCCCAGGAATAAAGAAATACATAGAAGTGGATGTAAACATTGTAGGAGGAAAAGCAAGCAAGCAAGACAGGAAAAGGTGAATAATAAAATATACGAAGCGGCATGAAGGAAGAGGAAAGGGCTTTGTTCAACAGCTTTGTCACATAGACCCACTTAGGTCTTACCAAAGCACCCATAGGGGAACCACCATTTTAGCTCACAGGGCTGTTGGAACTGGCTGACTTTACAAAGGGTTATTTAGCTTACTAATATGCAGATTTGTATTAGGATGTGTCACATGACATCATGAACAATCTTTATTGATTATCCAAAAAACTTAGGCAGATCTTGTATTAAAACCATAAAATAAATCAACTATAGATCTCTATTTATGCAGACAGAGAAATAAATCATCCACAAACGTACACTCCTTCTAATGGAACACATTTTATGAATCATTTACCAAAAATCTGTGATCATTACACTGGATGTGTTCATTTCCCAATAGATGATCCATCACATTGTGCTTTTTTAAAAACAAAGTGAAGTGACTTCATTACCAAGGGCTGTCCAAATTCTGATCTATCTTACACGGGTGTAAAGCTGGAACCACTCTACTAAAGTTACACTGGTAGAAAACTAGCGTGAGATAATTAGGACTCTATGAGGAAATTCTGGCCCCGTTGAAGTAAATGGGAATTTTGCTATTGGTAGCAATGGGGCTCAGATTTCACTCCAAGTGTTCAAAGTTGAGTATGCTTAGCTCATACTTTTTCTAATATGTAAGGAATGGAGGGAATCAAGGGAAATCATATAATATTATATATAAACTGACAACTCTGAAAAATAGAGGTCCTGTCTCCTTAATATGAGAGAGAGTGAGCAGAGGATAATTTTTGAGGGCAGAAGGAATTCTGCTTTAGACAGACAACATTCCCCAATAGGATTAAAAGTGATCAGTCTCTAGCTTAATGAAACTCAGGCCTCTCTGAGAGAAATATAGCATTGGTTGCATCAGCACGTATAATGCTGTTTTCTGAAGTATCGACTGTGACCATATACTCTAAGATTGAAGGTCAGAAGTCAGCTATGCCAATTTACACTAGCTGAAGAACTGGCCACAGATGTTCAGGAGTGGGGAGCAAAACTCAATATATCAACTCAATGCTTTTTCCTTCAGGAAAAGCACTCCAAGGCTGTAGAGCTTTCTGCTCCTTCCCCCATCATCACAGAGTAGTGTTAAGCATACACACCCTACATGTGAATTGCCTGGTAGCTTTATATTGCAAATAGGTGCCTTAACAAAGAAAAAAAAATCACTTCAAACGTAAAAAAACCAAGAACATTTTAAATACGTATGCAGTAAATTTACCCTGATGCACAAACATGGCTCCCTTGATCCTCTTTAGTGCTTTTCAAGTTCATCTGGTCAGAGTGAACATTCATATGACACTGTTTAGTTCCCCTTGTCCCCCAATATACATGTTCTAAGCTGACATCTGATATTATGGAATGTGTCGTAATCAATTCTTAAAATTATAGCACCATTGGATTTTTATTAACTCGCACAACAACAAAAAAATCCCCCTAACAAAACCCAGGACCTCATAACTGATCAGCCTTGTTTTATCCTCAAAGCTGCTTTAACAAGCAGGGAGTAATATACTGCAATTGCTATGCCACAGTTTAATTGTTCTGTTTCTAAACCTAATATTGCAGCTGTGAGTTAAGTTTACACCACAGCTTTCAAGAACATGAAAGTGTGGTACATCTGTGCAACAGAAAGCTAAACATCTCTTGATCTAATGTGTTTACAATGACATTTGATACTGTGGAATTGCTTGGAGTTTGTTAAAGCTACAGAACAATTTTTAACTGATATCATACAAAAAATATGGTCTGCAAAAATCTCCTCATAAACTGCTCAGCCTGAACAAGTTCATTGATATGAGACCAATAAAACTGTGGAGGATAATATTTTCTCAAGAATCTTTGTGGATCGTTTGATACAATGGAAATGGAATTCTGACCATATCTTCTCTCTCAGACTGTGGACCATATTCTCAACTCTTTCAATCAAGTATTTGAAAAATAAACACTATTTAAATAAAAACACCTGACTATTTCATAATAGCATAAAGAGAGAACACAATATGTTAACAAGTGATACTTAAATCAATTGGGGGAACTCAGTACATTCAGAAATCAGAGTCTTCAAGTTAACAGGTGGCAGAGCTGAGTAAGGTACCCTGGACGGACTTCATATTCTGTGTAACAAGCAGCTTAAGCATTATTTACTTGTTAGTGCATTTATTAAACTCATAAGTAGTTCGAGAACTTTGGAAATGGGCTCATAAATGTCAGCTGCAGTTTGTGAACGGCAAGTATGCAAGTGTTTTGATCAATGCTTTACAGGAAAGTTAAAGGGTTATTAAAATTGTTTACTACTGCTACATGAAAAGGGAACAAAGCTGTCGAATAACTTCAGTGGCAATAAACTGCTTAAGGCTGTAGATTGAATGCTGTAGCAGAAAAGAATTTCCACCTTTAACCAAAAGATTCAATTCACATACAACATACGAGTCCACACACTATGAAGCTTGCTGTGTGTTCTTTCTTCGCAATGAAATACAACCTTATGGTTGGTTGGTTTTGTTTGCAACATCAAGTGGCCAAGAGCAAGGGGGGAAAAAAATCAGATATTTTCCCCCTCCACAGGTTTCTGTCAGAAATATTTAATATGAGTAGGTTCCTGTATGAACATTTTCTCATGCTCTAATATGTCCTTCTAACACCTGTCGTCCTTTGAGAACTCACAACGTGGAAATTAGGTAAGAAGAACTTATCTGCCATTTCCTCGGTGGCAGTTCACATTGATGCATTGGATATTATCCAGTCTGACAGTTGAAATTCATGTAAGCTAACATACTACACTGGAATCCACTCAGGTTTTTACATTTATTATTTCAACCAGAATTAAGACCTACCCAAAGCCTCTTCATAAAAAGACCCCAAGGCTGCACAGTGGCAACTTGACCTTTGGGACAGTCTCTTTGCATCAAAAATACCTTTAAAAGCATATAACTCCATGGGGGTAGATCTGTAGCAATATTTCAGTCTCTTTCACATGGAAATTTAGTACAGTAAAATGCAACAACAGTGCCTCCCCTCAGTTCAATTAATTGAGAAACAAAAATTGCCCTTAGAAGGGAAGAAATGCATTTATATTTCTTAGGCTTTTTTTTTCCTTTTTGTAACATCATAATGTTCTCTTCACGGGTGGGAAACTTAATCTTCAAGTGAAAAGCTTGTTTCATCGTATAGTTCAGGACGAGATGACCTGGAATGCCGTGAATATTTCAGTTGTAGAAAATCGCCCAATTCATCAAGGGCATTCAGGACCTGCAATATCATTACACTCTATCAGTTATCTTAAAAGGATTTAAAGCTGTTCTCACTTCTGCTTTACATCTGAACAGCAAGTGTCACAAAAACATGTGGTTTTCGCAGTTTAAAACCAAAGAAAAAGGAATAAAGCCAAAGAGGTGAATTTTTGCTATCAGCTACAGTGTTGTATGTCAGTGAAATCAACTGAGCTGCACTGGAACAGAATTTGAGAACAGAATTTGGCCCTCTGGCAGGTTATGTTGTATTAGTCAATGGCAATATTTATTAGCCAACTGTTGGCAAATTGTGCCCATTTCTCAGACATGCAGGGGGAAAAATATTCCAACTAGAAATTCTCTTTTTTACATGAAAAAGGTACATATATATAACATAATGCAATATTGCTGCTTCTGTATTCATATTCCAAAGACCAGCTTCACCACTGTATAACTCTAGTGGTGAACCATGTCCAGAATGGTTATCTGGATTATTATGAATATGTTGAACAGGATTCTGTGTTTTATAGCACATTTTCTGCTTTTGCTTGTTTTAATATAACAGCTGGCCTGATCCTATAATGTGTGTGGTTGTGCATCTTTAACTCCCATTGGACTCAATGGGAATCAAGTGCATTCAGCATCTCCCTGGAGAAGATCAGAACCTTGCAGCTGCAAGCCCATGCCGAAGAGGAACCAATAGGTTGGTATCAACTAAAAATACAGCACCTGTCCTTCAACCCTGTTTCTGTTTACCCAGTGACATACTCAAGAACAGAAAAAAGGTTAGTTTGTTTTTTCTGGTTTAAAAATGTGGTAAAATGAGCTAAATAAAGAGGGACCTGCAAGGTAGCTAAAAAAATTCACCATTCTTGGAAACTTTCCCATATTATGTGTCGTCCTTCTTATGTATTCCAGCCAGTGGTTTAAGCCAATGGTTGATGTGGTTTGAAATGTCCCTGGCATAAGAGCTGTGTGTTTTTATCTTACACGGAATTTACAGCACATTCACACAGTGGTTATCCTTAAAAACTTTTCAGCTGCCTGAGGGAACTAAATAACACTAACCAGGACATTTCCCATTCCCCACATTAAGTATAGGGATGTTTAGATAGTGTTGTAAATACTGTGGCAATGATACCTCAGTGCAAAGGCAAAACTGGAACTTGTAAAAAATGACTGCAGGAGAGCATTCAGGGCCCCAATTTGCATACTGCTGTGATGTGAATTGCAAGATCAGTGCTTGAAAATTGTAACTTTAATGTGTTTATTGCTACTGTTTGAAGGAAAGAAAACCTAAGCGAAATAAAGAGCTGAAACCCTTAATCTTCAGGCTGATATCACTGCATATTACTGCAGTTTCATAATCAAAAGCTTATGCAACTCTGGAACTACACAGCAAAATAACAGCCTACTTAACTACACCTCTGTAATTGAGCATGGATATATATTTATGTTACCATTCAACTTTATCTTCATGTTAAGTATTCCATTGTTCCTTATTGTAGCTTTAAGATTAGCAGGAATTTCTTACTGCACATGTGTAAACCAGATTTTTCAATTTTGTTGCTAAAATGGTCTAAATTGGCCTGGAGACTAGTCTTGAGTATAGGGCTAAGCCTCAGTCCTCCAAATGTGTTTGGATCTATGGGGTCACATCAAGTCCCACAGAGGCTATGTGTGGGCACAGGGGCCTGCTGCATGGAGTCAGAAGCAGGATCAGGGCCCTTCTCACTTGAAAACATTGAGTGTATAAAATTCATTAGTTTCTGAGAGTTATGCTCAGGCAAACGGAGCCTTAAAATCAGTTGGAAATCAAAAAAGTCCCCCCATCCATCCTTGCTTAACTCAAAAATGGATGAACATATTTCATCTAAACTTCCTTCTGTCTCTTAGCAGGAAAAAGCTCCTTCGGACTGAGAGAAAGATGGAAAATTTCAATCTTAAAAATACTACCTTTTTTTAAAGAAAGTTATGAATGAACACATGGAAACAGAAGTTTATAATGGACATCTCAACGTAACTGTAACCGCCCTTCGGGAAGCAGGTAAAGATACAGGGGTGGAACTGATCATACGGCACCATTTAACCCTCTTGTTAGATAAAAACCATTCCAAATATCGGATTGAAATTTCCACATGTATCATACAAAACCCAAGATGGTGCCATATTTTGCTGCGGCAATTTAACTAACAGAAATATGGAATGAAAATAAGAGTATGGAAACCCTTACAATGCAATTATTTCCACATCATTTAGGGTTTCCTGCTCTAGCAGTTTTGCCCTAGTAGTTAACTTTAGTCTTGGTGTGCTCCTCATGTAGGTCTTTATTAGTTATGACAGATCTGGTCACTATTAGAAATAGTGGAATATAGTGCAGTTAACTGTCATATAGTATTTTAAATAAAATATGTAATCATAAAGGCTTTAAATATCAAGTGGCAAAGATCAAGAAAAACAAATACAAAATGAATTATTGAGATTCAAAGTAACAGACTTGTAGCTTCTCCCTGCCCCCCTAGCATCTGATGTTAATTTCACCAGGACATCTGCTATGCTTACCGTGTCTAACATCTCCCGTGTATGTGAAGCTGACACACAAAACCGAGCCCTTGATTCTCCAATAGGAGTAGCTGGAAATCCAACCACAACTACCCCGATATTTTTGTCTAACATGAGCCTTGAAAAAGCCCTGGAAGGAGGGAAATAAGAAACCAAAAGTGAGTTATTGCCAATAAACTGACCACAAAGAGAAAACACTCAAGTGTGAAAAACAATGGTTAAAAAATCTTGGCCCTACTGAAATCCATGGGAGTTTTGCTATCAACTCTCCACTGCCTTGCAGCTTGTATAGTCATTTTCATCTCTGCAAAGGCACTGTGGAATACAATCACTGATGTAAGTGAGCAGGGTATTCTATTAGGAGTAATTTACAATCAGTTCGCATAGGTGCACATGTTTATGTAACGTGTAAGACAGCAAGAATCAGACCCTATATCAGGCAAATATTTAGACCAATGGATAGTGATAAATAAAATTAATGCCATTTAGATCAAATTTAAAGCACCTTTTATTGAACAAGGCACTGAACATAAAGTAGAAGGATGCAGCATGAGACAGGGAATTGAGAGACCTGGGCTTAATTCCTGGCTCTGCAAAGACTCCCTGAATGGTTAGGTTATTTAATCTCTGTATCATTTCCCCACCTGTAAAATGGAGGGAACAGCTTACCTGCTTAGTGTCCCAAAGATGAAATTGTTCATGTTTGTGAATTAAGTAATGCAGAGGGACATAGATCGATTCATAACACTTAGCTGGGACTAATGGTCTTGAATATAACCTATTCTACCGATCTGTGCAAACTGGTAGAGAAGACTGTGGTCATGAATAAACTGATCCAAAGATAAAGCATGTATGAGCTAAGGAGACAGCTATAGAGGGACTCTGACAAACAGCTTCAACAGGGAGTTCCAGAAATGTGGCCCCAACACCGAGAAGTCTCTGTACCTTGACCAGTCCACAATGAACTTCAGGATGGCAAGTGGAGACATCTTGGTTGACCTTAAATGCCTCAAGTGGGAAACAAGATGTTTCTGCAACTATGCATGTCTCCTATTTCCCCCAGCATCTAGCCTAATTATTTGGGATGTGTCCTGGGCTGAAGATTTTCTGTAGCTCATGATTATAAGATCCACTTTCTGCCTGTCAGATAGTCCTTGCAAGAGGGTTTGATAAATAATTAAACTTCAGACCAAAGGGATCCTGGTGTAACTGGGAGATAGGGGAGTTCACTATTTCCACAGATCCTGAAATGCTGATGTAAGCTTGATCATAGAAGGACACGAGTTCTCAGTGCAAAAGCTGTCCTGTGTTCACATCAGCAGGAGTAAGCAATTATCATGGTGGGCTTACTGTTACCAGGCCCAATGGTATCTATGGACCTGTATCTATGGTATCTAAGAAACTAGGGTAGATGCCCTCCTGAGAGTTACTTCTGCAAAGACTCCAACTCCTTACACTCTGGGCCTTAATTGATAAGCTAATAGGTTTCTTCCAATTTCACTTACATAAGACAATAAACAGATATCATCAGATACTGTAAAATGGTGAAATGTACATCACTCTAAGACACATCATGTATTAGATGGAGAACAATGAAATACAATGAAAATAATTAGACAATGCACAGCTTTTAAATTATTATAAATTTTGGAAAACATAATCGAAAGAAGAGGAGGTTACTTACCTGTAACTGGAGGTTCTTTGAGATGTGTGGTCCCTATCTGTATTCCACTGAGGGTTATGTGAATGCGCCATGCGCCCAGAGCCGGAGCTTTTCAAAGTAGTAGTGTCAATAGGTCCACACGTGCCCTTGTACAGCCTCATGGTTTCACCCAAGGTGATAAAGGGCAGGGTGGATCGACTGCATCTTTGGTTCCTTCTTCACTGCAGATCAACCATATCTGCAGCAGAGGGGAATGGGCCTGGAATGCAGGTAGGGACCACGCATCTCAAAGAACCTCCAGTTACAGGTAAATAACCTCCTCTTCTTCTTCTTCGAGTGATGGTCCCTATTGTATTCCACTGAGAGAGATTAACAAGCAGTACCTCAATTAGGAGGAAGGTCTGAGGAAGATGATGGAAAGGTGGAACTGAGGACCACTGTGCCAGACAAAGCGTCTATTGCAGAATCATGCACTAGAGCATAATGGGAAGAAAAGGTGTGTACCGAACTCCTCGTGGCTGCCTTATACATGTCCGCAAAGGGCATGTTGTGGAATGCTGCTGCAGTTGATGATTGTGCTCTTGTGGAATGGTCCCACATCCCACCTGGTCTGGGCTGTCCTGACAATTGATAGCAAGAGTGTAATGCACCCTGAGACCCACTTCAAGATTCTCTGGGTAGAGAAGGCCTGCCCTTTAATTCTCTCTGCTATGGCAACAAATAGCCTGGACTTCTGCAATGGCTTTGTCCTTTGTTGGTCAGGGCCCTACATACATCAAGGGAGTGAAGCCATTGTTCCTCATGTGATGCATACAGTTTGGAAAAGAAGGTGGGTGGCTGTATGGGTTGGTGGAGGCAGAAGCGGGAAACAGCTTTTGGTAGAAATTTGTGATGCAGGCACAGTGCAACTTAGACCTTATGGAAAGGGGGGGTTTGTCATCATGGCCCCCAGTTCACCAACCCTCCTTGCAGAGGTAACAGCAACCAGGAAGGCGACCCCCCCAGGAAAGAAGATAAAGGGAACAGGAGGCCAGATGTTCAAAGGGAGAGTTCATTAATGATGTAACAACTAAGTTAAAGTCCCACTGGGAAGTGATAGGCTGAATGGGCGGGTATTTACATGCAAGGCCCTTCCAGAATTGGACAGTCAAAGGATGGGTAAAAGCCAAATGCCCCTCCACCGGAGGGTGAAAAATGCTATTAGCTGTTGTATGCACCCTGATGGAGCTGAGAACGAGCCTCAAGGCCTTCAGATAGAGGAAATAGTCTAAGAACTTCAAGCTGCCCACAGCCTCAAGACCTTTCTGTTGGGCCCAGGAAGAGAAACATGCCCATTTGGCTTGGTAGGATTGTCTTGTGGAGTCCTTCCTGCTACTGGAGAGGACATCTGATACTGCTGATGAACATTCCTGTGCTAGCGGAGGCGTCCATCCAAAAAGCAAGCTGTCAGGTGAAGTGTCTGTGGATTGGGGTGCCTGAGTCTGCTGTTGTGAGCAGTTCCAGAAACATTAGGATTGGAAGTGGAGGATGCTTCGTTATGCAGAGAAGAAGAGGAAACCAGTGCAGAATGGAGTGATCAGGATGACTGATGCCCTTTTCCGTCAGAGTTTGTGAAGGATTCATGGCAAGAGTTGTAGGGGAGAGAAGGCTTAGTTGACCCAGTCCGACCAGTGGACGACCAGGATGTCGCCCTGTGAATGAGCAGTATTGAATGACTTTGGTGATGGTATGAGATGATCAGGGTTCCCCAGTGAACAAAAATGTCCATGATTACCATGTCGTACAACTCCCATTCATGGTCAGCTGCGAAGTTCCTGCTGAGAGCATCAACAATGATGTTCTGGGTTCCTGGCAGGTAGGCTGCTGACAAAATGATATGATGTGCAATACATTGTTTTCAGAGATATACTGCTTCTGCTCACAGCATTGGGGACCTTTTGCCCCCTTGCTTGTTCATGTAGTAAACCGTAGTGCTGTTGTCCGACATGATGAGAACATGATGAGAACGGATAACTGGTAAAAATGCATGGCATGCTTTGAATATTGTCCAAAGTTCCAGGATTTGATGGGCATTCTGGTTTCCTGAGTGGTTCAAGTGCCTTGTGTCATGAGATCTCCCATGTGGGCACATCAGCTGTCGAGTGATGTGTCCGTTATGATTGTCATGCTTGGTGAGAATGGAAGGAATGGCATTCCAGAACAGATTTGGAGTGGGTTTGTCCACCATCGAAGGGAAGAGATGACTTTTGGTGGAATGGTCAGAATGGTGCCATGGGATGGTGCATGGGGGAGTAAAATCTCTGTGGCCATAGTTGTAGACAGCAGAAGTGCAAGCAAGTGAAGGCCATGACTTATGTGTATGCTGCTATGTGACCAAGGAGAGAAAGGCAAGTTCTGGCTGAGACCGAGGGACTGGAAGTCACTAAGATGATCAGGTCCAGTAATCTCTGGAACTTGTCTTTTGGCAGATAAGTGCGTGTGGAGACTGCATCAATACATGCTTCTATGAGTTCTAGGAACTATGTAGGGTGCAAAGTTGATTTTTTTGATGTTGATACTCACTCTTAGGAAGGAGAGGAGTAGGAGCTGGCATGTTAATTCTTGAGCTTTCTTTCTGGACTGCGCTGACAACAGCTGGTCATCTAGGTAAGGGAAGATAAAGATTCCTTATAGTTGGAGGTGAGCTGCTACCACGGAGAAAACCTTTGTGAAGACTTGTGGGGCAGTGGTAAGTCTGAACAGGAGAACTCTGTATTGGAAGTGTCAAGGACCCACTATGAAACTCAAGAACTGTCTGTGGGTTGTATGGATGTCAATATGGAAAGTAGATGTCTTGCACATTGAGAGCCATAAACCACATGCCTTTTTCTAGCGAGGGAATGATGGCTGCAAGTGTGACTATGCAAAACTGTGGCTTGCGAATGGAATGGTTGAGGCATTGGAGATCCAAGACTGGTCTCCAGCCCCTCTTCTTTTTGGGTACCAGGAAATAGTTGGAACAGAACCCTGTGCCCTGAAAGGATGCAGTGACTGGCTGCACTGCTCCTTTCTGTAGGAGGGAGTCCACATCTAGGGTAAGAATACTGTCATGAGAGTGCTCCTTAGGAAAGGATCCTGGTGGGTATGTGGAGGAGGTAGTGTCATAAACTCAATGGTATAGCTGCGTCAACTGATATCCGGGACCCACTTGTCCATTGTTATCACACTCCATGCTGATAGAAAGAATTTGAGATGGCCCCTGAAGGGGGGGGCTGGTAAGAGCGTTGGGCTGCAAAGTGGTTGGCAGCTCTCTAGTTGCACTCAGAAATATCTCTTATGCGAAGTTTGAGTGTGTTGTGCAGAGGACTACACCATTGGATAAGACGGATGGGAAATGTGGATCTTTGGGTATTTCTGTGGAGGCTCATTGGTGATAGACTGGGGGAGTTCTGTAGTGTTGTGTAGGCGGCCAGTTGTAAAATTTTCACTTTGGCGCAGGAGTATATGTCTAAGGGTCACAAGGTGGCGCTAGAGTCTTTCAGTGAGTTTCAGTGAGCGCAAGGAATTATTCGTCTTTTGATTGAGGACCTGTTATTCATCAAAAGGGAAGCTTCAACTGTGTTCTTTACCTCTCTCGGGCAACCTGAGGAATGTAACCAGGATTCCCTCCTCATGATGATTCCAGTCACCAATATGCGTGAGGACATGTCCACTGAATCAACTGCAGCCTGAAGTATGGACCTAGAGATCAGCTTGCCTTCCTCTGAAATAACTTGGAATCAGGCATGATCCTGCTGAGGTAGCTTATCTGCAAAATCTGTCATCTGTCCCTAGTTTAAAAAGTCATATTTGGCCATCAGTGCCAGGTAGTTCGAGAGCCGGATCTGGAGGCCGGCTGAGGAGAAGACCTTTCAACCCATAAGAGTGGAGTGTGGAGGCTGTTGTTTAGCCTGTTCCACAGCAGCCTGAATCACCAGGGAATTGAGTGGAGGGTGTGAGAACAGAAACTCAGACACCTTGTGGGGGACATAGTATCTCTTTTTTGCACCTTTCAGGATGGGGGTGCATGTGGCTGGGGTATGCCACGTGGCGCATGCTGGTTGGAGAATGGCATAGTTGATTGGTAGGGCCACGTTGGCCAGTACCGATGCATGCACAATGTCTAGTGGCTGATGCTGACTCTCGTGCTCCTCTTCCAATGGGATCTGAAAAGCATTAGTTATCCTCCATAGCAGTTCCTGAAACTGACAATAGTCATCTGGGGAAGAGGAGGGCATCAACAACTCAGCTGCATCTGGGGATGAGGGAAACCTCTCTGGATCTGTCGGTACCATTGGAGCTGGGCTGACTGGCATATCGCCTAGCCCCAATTCTGAATGTCTACTTGACAAAGGATGGGGGTATGAAACAGGGGAGTCCTCCCGTGTTGAATGAGGCAGTTCCAAAGTTGAATATTGAGGCCATGAGTTCCAATATGGCCAACCTAGTTGATCCTGCTTCTGCTGCAGCAGTGCCCAAGGAGCTGGGTACCAGTGGCTCCTGGGCTGAAGTAAGGGAGGGTATTGCCACAGTGCCATCAGAACCCTCTGTAGTCATGTCTTTGGAATGGAAGTGTAACATCCAAATCCTCAGACTGAGAGGAACCGGACTCCTGCACATTTGCCAGTGCCAATGGAGTTGACAGAATGGGCTGTGTTGTAGGAACACAACCAGAAGGTGACATATCTGACATGAAGGATGGGGCCTTTTTAGCAAGTGAGTGTACCGGAATATGTGGGGAACTCATACTTTCCAGGATGAACAGTACTTCTGAATCTGCCCAGAGTCAATGGCGCCCGGTCTTTGGACAGAACTGGGGCTGGTAAGAGGACTTGTGTTGGGACCAATGGTTCATGGGATGCTGGTGGGGCTGATGCAGGAGGGGTACGCAGGTCTGGAAGTGGGACCAGCAGATCCAGCAAGTGATGTGGCTTCTTGTTGCTCTTGTGGGCCTTGGAATGCGGTGCTCTTCTGTGGCCAGAACTTGTGGACAGTGTGGTGTCTTTTTTGGATCTGGACAAAGACTACTGCCATGCTTATGCACATGCTTCTGTGACTCAAGGCCAGGCCCCAGCATGGGGTACATAGTGCTGGTACCAGCAGAGCCAGACTGAGGCTCCGCTGTAGGAAGTGCACTCTTGGACTGTTCAGGCCGATGTATGGGGGGTTTCCCCAGCCAGGATCCAACTGCAGTCCATAGTGACCTCCATGAGGTGCTTCTTAAGAGAGAGGGCTCGGCCTTCCTGTGTATGGGCAGGGAAGGAGAGGCAGATACTGCATCTGGTCCCGGCATGGGCTTCCCCTAAGCAGTACCGACAGCGTTGGTGCTCAACGCGGATCGAAAACCAACAATAGGAAGAAGCGCAGACTTTGAATCCCAGTGTCTTCGGCATTATCCAGTACCCATAACTGAGTGCTCAGGTGGGGGCAGGTTGGCGGGAAATGGCTGAAGCTGTGTCCCAAAGTCCTTAATTCTACAAAACGTCTAGAAACAGAAAAATTGTTACAAAACCAGTAAAATCCTGACTGTGCACGAGAATAAAAACAGTTTTTCTGGAAAGTTTGGAAAGTGCATCGCCAAGGACAAGAGGACAGTGGAAGCTCCAACTTGGAAAGGCAGAGGAGAGAAGGAACTGAAGACCCGGTCAACCCGCCCCACCCTTTATCACCTCAAGCAAAACCACGAGGCAGTACAAGAGTGCCTGCACAGACCAATGGACATTACTATTATGAAATGCTCCGGCTCCGGACGCATGGCTCATGCACATAACCCTCCAAGGAATGCAACAGGGAACATCACTTGAAGAAGAAAGAAGAGATATGATTTTTTTTTAAATTCTGTGCAGTCATTTATTGTATGGAGAAGCTGGCTCAAAATTAAGGCCAGATTTCAATTTAAAGCTACTTAGGGCAAGTTCACTGAAAGGAAGAAATTTCTCCCATGCAACATCTACAAGTAGGCAGATTTAATAGTTTAAAACATGCCCTCCCTCTATATAATTTTAATGTAGTTTGTTTGCCTAGGAGGCACATTTCAGTACTTACCCTAATTTAGCAGGCATATAAAGGAGCAAAGGGACAACAGGGGAATCATCATTTCCATAAACAATGAAACCCATTTCGTGCAGTCTCTTCCTGAAGTATCTTGTGTTTTCGCTTAGCTGGCGCACTCTCTGAAGCCCTGAAATGGGACAGTCGTGAAATCAGTCAGTGCACAGATCCCAGTGGGGCTTCTCTCCAGAAAAATGAAACCAAAACAGCGACATCAGTTGCAGAAATGCTTGGCTAGCCTTAAGATCTTTATGTAGCAATTTGATCCATGAGAAAAATATTTAGTGAGTCAACTGTACAGGCTACATAAATACAGATGCATATACCGTACCTGTGTAACAATAGTGTAACTCCATTGACTTCTGCTGAATTACAGCTGACCTACAGTGACATGAAGTGAGACTCAAGCCTATTGTATTTATCCTATCTCTCTCTGTGTCTCTGGACATAGCTTAGGGAACAGTTGCCTTTATAATGCATTTTTTTAATAAGGACATGCTGGATGAAATGTACTCATGGGTAGCAGTGGTGGTTTGGTATGATTGTGTATAAATCCATCCAGCTCTATTATCATTCTTCCCTGACTAACAACGTCCTGCTATATTCTTGTGCTGGAAAGATATGCAAATTCCATTCAAAATAGGTGCAGAGATTTTTTCTATCATAACCTATTTTCACAGGCTCTCATTCTAGGAAACCTGTTTCCACATGTCCCTTGTCTGAATCGCACTCCAAACTCATAGGCAAGGCTCAGGTTCTCATGGGTTTGCATCTGTACTCACGGGCTGACCAAAAACAGAAGCAGAACTAGTAGCCATGGAAGAACCAAAGCCAAGTTTATCTTACTGCATTTGAGCACTGTCCCTTCAGGGATGCATCCAAGGGCGGAGGCTGCCCGCTTCCTACCCCTATATTACCCTCCCTTACTGGTCCACAGCTAGTGAAACATTTCCAGCTAACACAGACAAAGAACAAGTCAAGAGAGGATAGAAAATCAGCTTTATTTTTTTTCAACTTTAAAAAATAATATTGTGTCCACCATTCTTTTTTAAACAATGCTGAAATAACCATTTTTTCCAAACATGCATTTTAAGTTCTTCCTCCCACCCACCCACCCACCAATTAGGTGTATATATTTATAAGACTGGCCAAGTAAAAATGTTTTGCAAGAGAAAGTAAAGAAATAGGGAAGGGGAAACCGTTTTATTTAAACCCTTTAATATCTTTACTTTGGAAAAAGGTGAATGAGTACCCTACAAATACAGTTCCACATGCACTATAAACAAAAAGGTTAAAGAAATACCTGATATGAAACTACCTGCAAAAGAGTTTATCATGAAAGCATTACATAAAGTCCCCGTCAGTGGTTAATGGTTCACAGGAACACAGGAACTGACAGATTGGATCAGACCCAAGGTCCATCTAATCTAGTGTCCTGTGTCTGATAGTGGCCAGCATCATATGCGTTAGAGGAAGTTGTGAGAACCCTGAAGTAGGTGGATATGGGGTAATCAGCCTGGTCTCTGATAGTTAGAGATTGGCTTCAGCCATTATGAACAAGCTTTAATATCCCTTGTACAGTCC
Source organism: Emydura macquarii macquarii (assembly GCF_026122565.2). NCBI lineage: Eukaryota > Metazoa > Chordata > Testudines > Chelidae > Emydura > Emydura macquarii. The sequence goes on from NW_027132813.1 coordinate 44,089,837, forward strand.
CATACACTGCTACAGACTGGGGACCGACTGGCTAGGCAGCATTTAGGCAGAAATAGACCTGGGGGTTACAGTGGACAAGAAGCTGGATAGTGTGCCCTTTTTGCCAAGAAGGCTAATGGCATATTGGGCTGCATTAGTAGGAGCATTGCCAGCAGATCGAGCGAAGTGATTATTCCACTCTATTCAGTATTGGTGAGACCTCGTTTGGAGTATTGTGTTCAGTTTTGGGCCCCCCACTACAGGAAGGATGTGGACAAATTGGAAACAATTCAGCAGAGGGCAGCAAAAATGATTAGGGGGCTGGAGCACATGACTTATGAGGAGAGGCTGAGGGAACTAGGCTTGTTTAGTCTGCAGAAGAGAAGAACGAGGGGGGATTTGATAGTAGCCTTTAACTACCTGAAAAGAGGTTCTAGGGAAGATGGAGCTAGGCTGTTCTCAGTGGTGTCAGATGACAGAACTAGGAGCAATGGTCTCAAGTTGCAGTGGGGTAGGCCTAGTTTGGATATTAGGAAAACCTTTTTTCACTAAAAGAGTGTTGAAGCACTGGAATGGGTTACCTAGGGAGGTGGTGGAATCTCCATCCTTAAAAATCTCTAAGTCCCAGCTTGACAAAGCCCTGGCTGGAATGGTATAGTCAGGGTTGGTTCTGCTTTTAGTAGTGGGTTGGACTAGGTGACCTCCTGAGGTCCCTTCCAACCCTAATCTTCTATGGTTCTATGATTTGCTGCCAGTAATTCTGATAACTCTGGATACTGTTGATATCCATATAGCTATCTGACACCTTTTTGGATTGATTCGATTAACTTCCTCAACTGTGTCCTGTGGCAAAGTCAGGGTCATCTGCCTCCCTTTGCTCCTGTCAATTGATACAGGGAGGAAACAAAAGAGAGAGATCCATTTCCTCCTTTCTCTCAACGCTATGGAAGCACCTCAGGGATGTGATCACTAGTTTGGGAAGGGCAGGCCAGGAGCCCAGATGAGCTTAACAGCATTCTTCCACTGCCAAGCAACACAAACTACAGCAAACAAGCACTATCCTATGTGCCTCCACCGGGGGAGAAGAATATGATGGGATGAGCAGCTGGCTGCCCGGGACAGTTACCTAGGCCAAACTCTTGACTTAGGTAATCAGACACTGTCAGAGTTCAAGGATGATTTTTGATCATTGTAGAGAATGTGAAATGATTAAAGTCACTTTAACAATATTTTAGATGCATTAACTTTCTTAAGTAAGTGACATCCAGGTATGTCTGCTTGAAGAGAAATTACATTTATAAAAAGCTTTTAGTTGCTTTGTAAAGTACTTTCACTTGTATCAATGTGTTGAACAGAAAACAGCAATACAGGTCATTCATACATTTGAAATACTCACATATTATAGTCTATTAAAAATGATTTTCTCCTCCTATTGTTTTAATGGCAGCATTGCTAAACTGAATGTGCTTTTCAAAAATTTGTCTTCCCCCCCCTCTGCCAACCTTGCAAATGGATGAAACACAACATGTAAGGCATGCATAGTTACACTAAGGATGTATACAAGCAGTTCCATCCAATCCCTGCAATAGCTATACAAATTATAGAATTATGCATACTCTCCACATCAGTTTGGAAAGTAGAATCCACAGCTGGTGATCTGTTTACACCCTGAAGCAAGAGAACTGATAGACCTTGTAATTTTTTAAATCTTAGCTGATGTAACAGATGCTCTTCCAATTCATATAATTGTCTGATCCTTTGAATCCTTCTGAACTACTGTATTTCTCCCAGTCATGTCCTGTGGCATTGATTATTATGGGATAATTATATGCTGAATTAGAAAGTATTTCCTAGTTTCTGTTATAAATTTGTTGCCTTTCAACTAAGAATGCCCATTTGTTTTTGTGTTATGGGAAAAGGGTAAATAGGAGTGTTTTATTTGCCTTTACTGTACTATGCTGATCATGATTTTACAGACCTCCACTATATGATCTCCTTTTTATTCTTTCCAAACACTCTTTTTACACTTTTTACCTGTCTTTTTACACTTTCCTTGTATGGCATCTCCTTCTAATACCTCTGATCTTTCTGGTTGCTACTTTCCTTCTGATGATTTTCAGATTGGGTGATCAAACTGAACAGTAATTGAGGAGATGGCATAACACCCTGTATCAAGATGTATAATACCATTGTAAAAGTATCCATGTGCTTTATTCCTAAATATCAGTCACCCTCAGTCTGTGAGATGTTCCAATATTAGGACGATTGTCCCTGGTTCTTGCACGGAGGGAGAGAAGAAGGAAGAGTTGTGCAAGGGCTAGGGAGAACTGCAGTCACTGGGAGCATAGCGAATGCTCCCTCCATCTGGCCCCATGTGCATGATCCATCCTAAAGAAGGCAGGGAGAAGACAAGGCCATAGGGATAGCTGGGAGCAGCAGTCTGTACCATCAACGAAATGGTGTAGCTTTGTGGTGAGACACAATCTTTCTTGTGCTCTTCATGGGGCAATACATCTCTGTATCATACTCAACAGAGATCAGTGGCTTTTAATGCCACAGTCTATCCCTTAATCTTTTTCCACTGTAAGAATTGCCCATGTTTTACCTCCTACATCTTATCCAGCTTATAATGCATAAGAGGACCTCATCTCGTAACCCCTGGTTCCTCAATAGCACTGCATAAAGGAATTTCAATAACAGCTTTTGGAATGTGTAAATGAGTTATGTCCATGAGTTCCTTCGTTGTATGCAGTGTTCTTGTAGCCATGTCGGTGCCAAGATATTAGAGAAACAAGGTGGGTGAGGTAAAAAAATATATATATATTACCTCACTCACCTTGTCTCTCCATGACTTCCTTTATCAGTTATTTTGTGGGTGCTTTCAGAGAACATCTTTACCAAAACCACACTAATTTCGCCCCATCAATTTATACTCCCTTAAATTCTATATTACACAGTTTTCTCAGCAAGAAATCCCAGAACTTCTGGGTTCACCCTTTCTTTTTTTTTTTTTTAATTAAAAATTAACACTATAATTGGCCATCGTCCAGTCTTTTGCTTTAATAGTAGCCTAGTTGTTCTATCCTTCAGTTCCTTAGAACTCTGATGATTACCATCTGGTCCTGGAGATTTATTGCCATCTAATCAGCTTTTTCATTGTTGATACCTTTATCTCCAACAGTACTTCATCTTTATTACCTGTGAAGGATAGTCACAAATAGACATTTCCCCCCCATTCCTGTCATCCTGGTGGGGTGAAGACCAATGCAAAAAATCCTACTTAGCTTCCTTATTATTTCCTCCTTTATATCTAGCTAATCCTAGCTTCTTAATTCTGAGGTACTTCATATATGTGTTTGGGTTGACAGCTTTAGCTATTTGTGCTTCACATTTCCTCAGAATCACTGAATTTCCATTATTAAGAGGATTCCTTTTTTGCCTGAATGAACTTTTACAAACCTGGAGCTGAATTGTGGTATCCCATTCACAGGAAGGTGCAATTCATCATGTCCAGAGGGCCTGCACAAAGTTTATGTACCACTTCAGTTCATTTACTCATATGACCAATCGCACTGATTTCACTGGGACTAATTATATGAGCAAATGCTCACTAACATAAGTGAAATTTCCATAGTTGGGCTCTTGCTATTCAGCTGTTGCCCTACTCTTCCCTTGTTTTTGTTCTGAGGAATGCAGACATTGTGACTCTAAATAGGTAATTCTTTAGTGGTCTACATTTGGATTCTATGGATTTTCATTTCCTAACTTTTCCCCTTCAGGCTGTGTCTAACTTCCTATTTAAAAAGAAAAAAAATCCTCCTTTCTTGATAGGTACCATCACAGTACTATCTTCTGACATGGTCCCCTGCTGAGGCGATGTCAAATTGTATCCTTTTATGGTCATTGGGCCAAATGATGCAGTTAGGAAAAAAGCTGTAAAATGGTGAAGAGTGTGGTAAGTTAAAAGTGACCTGCAAAATAAAAAAATTGTGTTTCTACCCTTTTTGGTTTTAATGATGCATAAAGAAAGACCTAAAGCATTTTTTGTTTTCCAAGGTATTCTTTCCTGCTTGTTTTTAATCTTAGAAAAAAGCAGGGATATCAAGCTTAATCTTCCCTCTTTAAGATGGGGGACTCATTGGAGGATGGGAGAACTAGAGTGAACTTCCTCAGCCATTAGTTAAAGGGGTCATGTTGCTGAATGTTCCAGAAAAAGAGCTTTTCTCCCAAGCCCTTGCCAGGAGTTAGAATGAACAAACTCAATCTCTCTCTCACCTACTCCTTATTGTGGCCCTGTTATAATTTCATGATTCCAAGCTGACAATGTTTAGTAATATAGAACCTAGATCAGTATAATCTGATAGAGACAAACGAGTTTTAAATAATCGGACTAAAAGTCTCTCCTCCTCTCAGTTGCTCAGGCTGCAGTCTCTACTGATGTGATAACCTCACTTTCTCTCTATTCCTCCAATAAATCCTCCCGCAAAAGCAGGGGAGTAAAGAATCAATATTTCTAAATGTTAAAAAAAGAAGCAGTGAAAAATCACTTATATATGTAAAACCTTTCAGTCTTTCTTTCTACATCACAAGGAAGCAGATTTCAAGCAGACTTTGTTGCTTCCCCATACCCTTTGGCAGCCTGACTGCACAACCATGTTTCCGATACGAGGCCGGTATCACACTCCTCATTACTTCATTTCTGTTTCTACATAGCAGAGATTCTACAGTAAATCCAGCTCTGCCCCACCTAGAATTTGTATTCAGATAGTCTATGAATTTCTTGTGGTTAGTACTACAGCTCCACCACTGCAAGTAAACCTGTTTTGCATTTCTCCCCATGGTTAATCTCCAGTAATTACAATACCCATATTATTCTTATGTCACTAAAGCGTCAGAAATTTTTATGTCTCCCAGTAAGGTATTTCAGCTTCTCTCTTTTGTTTGTAAAGTGTACAGTATTGGTACTCCACATGAATATTTATGGTTTTTACTCTTAATACCTGTTTTAATTTACTTCTTTCTGCTGACACCATCCATTTATTTACTGGATTGCTGTTCCTTAATTCCCCATTCTTTTCTCTGGTCCAGCTGCAGTTACTGTGCTGATCCCTAGTACTAGCTAGGTACTGAGCAGATTTCATTGTCAGACTACACTACTACATAGCACCTGTTATCTTTCACTCTATTCCCTTTCGGTTAATGTGGGGATCACCACACCTATGTAAGCCCTCTTCTTCTAATCATTTCCGACTGCTTAATACATTCTAGGTTTAACTAAGATCTACTGCTTCATCCATTCTGTATCTCATCTAGTCAAGGCGCTCTCTTGTCAAGCTTCTGGCGGGGAAATTTATAGGGAAACTGGGACTTGCTCTATAGTGATCAGTGTTTTGCTGAACAAATTAAAAGATCCCATAAAACCACTGCATTTGTAACTTCATGCACAGAGCTGCCCACACAGACAACTTGTTAGCTACAGTTTCTGCAGTTCAGTTTATAATTTTTTGTGTAAGAAATCTGCTGGGTTAGTAGAGGCTGCAAATAGTTTAAACCATCTCTCCAATGCTACTAAAACAAAAACAGATGTGCCAGAGCAAGGAAAACAAATGAAACACAAAAGCATCCTACTACAAAGCTTTCCAGTCTCTAATAAAAACAATAGTCTGTGGTATTTCCAAAAATATTTTTGGTGTAGTAGCTCTCAAAAGAACCAGGAGGAAATATTGAGGGAGGGACCACAAAGTAGCTTGATTGAAATCCACAGAATGAAAGTTCTCCCTTCATTTGAATATGAAACACATTATTAGCACCTCTTAATGCATAGATTAGAAAGAACTGTGTGGGTGTGTCTTAAAGATTAAAAATCACTGTAGTATTTTAAAAGACTACCTAACCTAGTTCCTAAGCTCTCAGTCTGCAGCATTTGAAACTACTGGATTTTCAATTAGGGAAAGTTTTCATAGATGCAGATGTCGTTGGCGGATGTAGTTTAATACTTGCTGCCTTCCTCTTTCTAGTCAGCTATTTGCCACAATGCTGGAAAAAGAGTCTCAGCCATTCAAAATTCCAGGCTGTTCAGTATTTATCAAACCATCTGATCATTGTATAGAGTTGACAAATAGGAAATATGTAACAATTTAAGGTGCAGGTAATATTCGTTCCCTAATAAGGGAAAAATCCTACCATGGGAAACATTAGAACTGACAAAAGAATGTCATTTGCAGTGTTCTTGAAGCCATGTCAGCCCCGAGATATTAGAGAGAAAAGGTGAGTGAGGTCATACTTTTTATTGGACCTCTGTTGGTCTCTGAGTTTACACGGAGCTCTTCTTTAGAGCTTCTCCTGTTGGTGTAAGCACTCCACCTCCCTGAGAGGCAGTGGCTATGTTGGAAGGAGAAGCCCTCCCATGATGCTGTCTACTCCAAGGGTTAGGCAGGTATAGCTATGTCACTATCCCTGAGTGACGTAGTTATGCCAACATAAGTTGGTAGTGTAGACTGAGGCTATGTGCACACTACAGCTTAAGTCGGTATAAGTTATGTCGTTCAGAGATGTGAATAAGCCATCCTCCTGAGGGACGTAAGTTACACTGAGCTAAGCGCTGGTGTGGACAGCGTTATGTTGGCGGGAGAGCTTCTCCTGCTGACATAGCTACTGCTGCTCGTGAGGGCTGGAGTGATTAAGTATTGTCTTAGAGCGTCTGCGCTAACAGTACTACTATCAATGCAACAGCACTGGGGTAAGCTTTCTAATTAACCATAGCCCAAGGCTCCTCAAAAACTGAATACCCATTTCCCCCCACAGTTTTCCCTGAATCTACATCCTTAGGCAGTTCGTAAGTGGGGAGGGGAGTTCTCCTGGGGAGCATGCCCACGGGGCCCATTTCAGGAACTACACATACTGATGGAAGAATGCTTATGGGTATTTTTTAAAACAATGATAGCAGACAGTATGACATCCCAGATTTAACTCAGACTATTAACTCATTTTGCTGGGAGTGGAAAAAGTCTAGCAAAAGATCAAAAAATGCAGGAATTCTGAAGAGTAAGGTGATCACCGCGGGAGAGAATACTTGAAGAGGATGGGTGGGCTGCTGACTGTTTCTTTACCAAACCTCAACACTTTCCTTTCTGATGTTAAGGTTTTTGGTTAAAGACCACATACTTGCCTCATACACATTGTCACATGATGTAGAGCTGCTTCACTACTTCCATATATAATCAGTTATTTATCTTGTATCCTACAGTGATAAGTGAAGCAGAAAACCCTCAAGTTTGTAATTATATTTCAACACTTTTTATTTTTAGTTTTATGTGGCTCTTCAATACTAGATGTAAAGATAGTTTTGGGTAAAGAACAGGCCTTCATTTAAAGGGCCCCTCAAATACACTAGATTAAATCAGTGTAATAATGATGCAACTTGGGTCAGAATCAAATTTTAGATGTTCAAAATCCTATTATGGCATGTTTAACCAAAGTTATCACGCTTACATTTTTTCTCTGATTCTTTAAACCCCGATCCTGTAAACCTTTCCTCCTCTTAAAGCCTTTAGAGCCTGATCCTGTAAACCTTTCCTCCTGTTAAGCCCTTCATCATATGAATAAGAATTTGCAAGATCAGGTCCTTGGGCCAAAACTGTGTCATTGTATCCAGGTGGATTCAAGAGTCTGTCTGCAGGATCAGAGCCTAAGACTGTAAATATATTAGTTCAAAAACTCTTAGGTTTATAAAATTCTGATTATTAGCAGCCTCTTTAATCTACGCAACTGACATACGGCACAGTATGCATGAAGTGCTAGGTAGCTATATTTCATAAAACCTGAGCCACATCATACGCTATATTCATAGAAACCAGAATGACGGGACTGTGAAAATCAACTTTTTGCTAAGTAGTTAAATAAGAATTGTTAAAATCCCTGAGTTCAATGCTGAAGTTGAGTGTATACCATGTAAAAAGTTCCAAGTTTTGACTAACTGAATGATGCTGAAAGGAGAAAGAGAAAGTTGAGGGATAAAGAGAGGATTTTTAAATTTCATAAATATTCTCTACAGTGTAAAATATAAACCTTTTTGGTAATTTGTTCATTATGCTTTTATTAAATAAAATATAACATCTGGATTTTACTATACAAATATAAACTTATTGCATCTGCAATCTACCTATTACTGGCAAATTAAGTATTTATATTTGTTACGCTTTTTTAAAAAAAAACTATTTTTGCTGCTGGGTTTCAAGGTGCTGGCAATTCTGGTAAAATGCTGATTTTGTTTTTATTTAACATACAGTATTGTATATTGCAAGTTTTGGCTCATTAATTTTAAAAGGCTTTATTGTCCACAATGAATATTTTCCTTTAAGGACGAAACAAAGGGAATGAGAAGACAAGAAAGAAAAGAGAAGAAGAGAATGAAAAAAGAGAGGTGGGTTTACTCATAATCTCTCTGGAATAAAATAAGTACTAATGATGGGTCCAACTGGGGATACAAGCCCTGAGTCAGGAGGATATTGGGAAACCAGATCATTCCTGGTTCCCTCCTTGCTCTGGGATGAGAATAATCTGCACCATCCCCTGGCTATACGCAAGTCCATTTACTTCTCACTTGCTGGAACTCCTTTGCCAGCTGGCAAATTGAGGAGGCAAAGCCTACTCTTTGTCCCTGCTCACTTACTCCCCATCACATGTGTGTGTGTGTTGGGAGGCGGGGGAAACAGTGGTTCTGTGGAAGCTGCCATCCCACCTGTATTGCCACCTGGAATATGGGTAGTCAGTGCAAAGGGACATGGGTGCTTTATACCCTCTCACTGCCTTGAGTAAGCATGTAAGGCAGCTCACAGTTGAGCTCTCTGGGTACAAACATGCTCTCACTGGAATTCCTCAATGTTAGTGTTGAATTCAATAGTTTAGCAGTCTGAGGGCCAGATTCTTAGCTGGTGTAAATCACGGACTTCAATGGAACTATGCTGATTTACACCCGAAAAGGCTCTTATCCTGACTGCAAAACTATCCTCTCTCTCAAACAAAGTTCCTTTTACACTACCAAAGACATTTGTTTTTCACTTCTGAAAGCTTTAAACTAGCACAGAATTTAATGTGTCCAACTTCTGCATGACATTTTACCTTTGAATGTCTCATGAAGGTTTTTAACCTTGGAAATTCTTTATCAACGTATTGAAAAGAGGAACCAGCAACCTGTAGCCCTTAATGTCTATATCTCAGGTGTATGTTCACTGAATGAGGGTTATTTTTCCTGAACATGTTCCAGAGTGGATAATCCCACTGTCTGTACTTTTCCTTGGCATACAGTGAGCTATGCAAGACACAAATCCACCTGCTTTAATCTTCTCCAGCTGTTTTTACATGGGGACTTTTTAGATAATTAGTTATCCAATCAAACTTCTCATACCAGTGTCAGAATGTCTCTTCAATCTGTATTCCTGGGATACAGAGCTTCCCCCCTGCCCTCCTCTAGTAACAACTAGATAGTAAAAAGAAAACTTTAATAGACTGCAAAAAATTTTGTAAAACAATAGCTGTTCTTCTTCTCCCCTAAACAGTTACAGATGGACTGATTTTCTTTCCTTCTCTGTTCCACTATAGAAGTAACACATATGTACCTCCATGTGCATTAAATCACAAATAGAACATTGTAAAACCAGGGTGCCTAAAGGAAATGAGCTCTAAGATAATGATTCTGTATAAAAACAACTTTGTTATGGATTGGGGAGAAGCGAAGGCATTTTCTTCTACACTAACACCAACTACAAACCAAATGATTTAGACTAATACTCCTGCTAAATAAGTCTTCCAGGACTAGAGACAGACTAATTTTAACTGTGAACTGCTGTAAAACACTTTCCTCAGAAAAAGCAATGGTAATTTCAAACAAAGGACAAAGAAGAGGAGGAATTGTACAAAATGCTGTGGACTTTTTATTGGTCAGGTATGTATAGGCACTTACTGCATTATCAATATTTGTGTGCATCATGCAAACTAAAAGCATCTTGCATGAAAACAGGGAGAGAGCAACAAGCCCTTGCTGAGCATATTTACTACCCAACACAGGTGATTAATCACTAAACATGTCAGTCTCTCAGCTGAAAGCCAGCCAGCACACATTGCACTACATCTGTAACGTATTAGCTATTACTGAAATGCCAACGATCTAACTGCATTTAGGAAAGGCAAGTCTCTCTTGTGTTTCTTAAACTGATAACTCACTGCCAACTGGATTGATACGACAGCAGCAGCTTCTTCTGGACCCACCAAAGGGAATCTAAAGTTCTTCTATCTCTAGAAGGAAGAAGGTACCATTTAAAGACTACTGTGTCATGGAACTATGTGTTATTGCCTACTGTGAAAATGAGATTTTGCTTATTGAGCACCACATGGTGAACCCCTTGCTTTCACTGAATAATTCCTATTTCCTTGACTTCAGTACAACTACTTGAAGGAATAATTACACACCAGCGTGTGTGAAGGCCTTCAAAATCTGGCTCCAGAAGAATAACTGTGAGATTTATTTCTGTGTTTGTCTGTGGATCTCTTCCACCCCCCCCTTTCTCTAATGCTTAATTTGCGAATAAAGGGAAGACCATTATTGTGCATGGGATTATCAAAAGCACCCAGCATTGCTCTCTGTCCCAGTGGTGTAGCGAATGGGGGGAAGCAGATGTGACCACACACCCCTAGCAGTCATTAGGTGTATGCGTGGTGCCTTTCCAGGCCTGAAGAATGAGCCCGTCCCATGCTCACACTGCAGCAGTGGCTCCCGTCCCAGCTCTTTGCCTGGGCATTGCACCATGATGCATGAGGTTGCACAGGGCCCAAACCTAAGTGGAGCCATGACCCTGTGCACCAGGTTGCAATGCCTGGAGGAGGGAGCTGGGCCTAGCCCTGCAGGACAGGAGCCATGGCTGCCAAGTAAGTGCAGGGTAGGCTTGCTCTCCAGCTCACCACCAGTGACCCATCACCCCACAGTCCCAGTTGCACCACCTGGCTCTGCCACTGCTCTATTCCCATTGACGTCAATGGAAAAACTTCCACAGACTTCGACAGGAGCAGCAGTGCTGAGTGCTTTTGAAAAATTTTACTCTGTTAGCCTATTACACAAGTTCCCTGGCTTGTTAGAATGAACAGGCCATTATTCTCTATGGATGCAGGTGGTGCCATTGAAATCAGTGCAACTACGTTCTGTGATTGTTCTGATTCAGCTTCAGTAAGGGTGAAAGAATCTCGCCCGGTCTCATCATCTGCTGCTGAGAAAATGGCTATGGATGTAAGACCCTGATCCAGCCAAGCACATAATCATTTTAAGCACATGTGTAGTCTCATTGCCTTTACTCATAGGCTTAAAATTAAGCATGTCCTTAAATGTTCTGCTGGATCAGGACATAAGAGAAGGTATTGTATCTCATAATGAAAAGACAAGAAGAAAATCTGAGGGACCAATAAAGGAAAATTCCATAACAATTAGAAAATAATGTAGCTCATCATGGCTCTGGTCCTGCAAGCTGCTGTGAGTGGGTGGTGGGGCCTGCCCACAGAGAGGTCTTCTCTTTTACAAGAGACACTGACAAACATATTTAATGTTTTGTAAAGCTAAAGGCCAGGTTTTCAAAAGAGCTCAGCTCTCACCGAGAGCCATGGAAACTTAGCTGTGAGGTGCTGAACTCTTTTGAAAATTCACTTCTGACTACAAACTACTAGTCCATTTTAATTTTTCAGGCAGAGATAGAAAATGTGACATGGAGTTAAACCAGAGCATAAACAGCAAAAGTAATTTACATTTTAAAAATATCCTTTCTGTTTTAATGATCTCAGGTATTGTTTTCTAACATACAAAGGATAGTAGCTTCTTAAGAATATATTTTAAAATTTGACAGTGTCCCATAACTGCATATAAAAAAGGAATGCTACTTTATTGTTATGAATTGCCACATATTAATAGAAAAAATATAACTTTTTAAATGCTTTAATCTGCAAGTTACATCACTATATTTTCTTCATCATTATGGAAATTGCTTTTGTTTGCTAGCTGTCTTAAATCTGTACACTTAGTGGTTTTGTTTTTTACCCATCAAATTTAAGTGTAAAAATATGGTTGTGATATTCTCAATAAGAAAAAAAGGTCCAAGGTCACAGCTGGAAGGGGCTAGCATGGCGTTTTCAGACCTAATCTTAGTCGAGAAGCTATGTCAGTGCTTTACAGGCAAGTAAGCATAGTAAGAGGAATCATTAAAAACCAGACAAAGTCCAAGTATTCTGAGCTAAGTGCAGGTTCATCACAGAGATAAAACTGCTAAGGCAGCTGTTAAGTTTCCTGAGATTTTGCCAATGCTGTAATGAGAAGCCATGAAAAGAAGGTATAAAGAATATATATATATATATATATATATATATATATATATATATATATATATATATATATATATAAAAATCAAAATTATGAAGAGCTTACCAAGTCCCATATGAATGAAGAAGACTATATTTGAGATTAAAAGGCAATGTAAGCTTGAAAAGGATAAAATGACTTAAAAAAACCCAGAACAAAACAATGCAGACTAACCTATAGAACTCACAGCTTTGTTGTATTAGTGAGGAATATAGTAATAGCTGTGAAAGGTTCATATGGGGATTAGACCACTTGTATTTTATGAACAACTGTATTACATGAACTACAGTAGAACATTTGCAGTTACTCTGGCTAGGATAAAAATAGCAAGTGCTATTACTCCTCAAGCTTTAGTTCCAGAACTGACATATGGGCTCAAGGAGAAGTTTCCTCTTCTTCAACCAAGAATGCTATAAAACTGCACAAATGGCCAGATGTATCAGGAATTTTTTCACCATTTTCTGAATCCTCTGGCATAAGCCATTGTGGAGGTAGAATACTTAACTAGATGGACCATTAGTTAGAACCAATGTGGCATTTCCTGGTTTGGTTTGCTCAGTCAGCAGGAGAAAACAAGTAGAATGATGGGCTTGCAGTATTTACTCATGGATTCTGTAAAATTGTTACAGGCCATCTAGCGTACATAAATTAGTCAAGCTGTAACAGATACTGCTGAAATGATCATGAAATGATGCTTCATGGTTTCAGGACTCTATCACAAATACTGGGATAAGAGGTACCCAACAGTCTAGGTATTCATTTGTAGACACATTTTTGGGGACAACTTGTATTTCCTGCATTTCTTTTTAGTTTTATAATGTGGGAGTTTTTGATTGATAAAATGGAACATTCCACTACAAGTAAAACACACGTTTTGCCAGTGCATTCACAGGTATTTGTTAACTGTAGGAGAAATGGTGACACTCAGGAATCCTGGGTTCTGTTCCATGTTCTGAGGGGAGTGCACTTTAGTGTGTACAGACCCTTCTGCTCCTGTCCCACTCAACCCTGAAAGCTTCTACTCCTGCCCCTCTAATCTGTCCATGTCCCAGTTTTAGAACCCCCCCCAACCAGCAACTTCTGCTTAACCCCTGTTTTGCCCTTCATCCCATTCGCCTCCAACTCCATCACCTCACCTCAGCCCACTACCTTCCCACCAAACTCCAACTAGTTTCTACTGAGCATGTGAAATGGAGATGTTTTAGGGGCTCATATTTGGGTGGATTTTCACAGAGATGGCAAAAGGCACATCTTTGATACTAGAATGACCCCTGTCTAGTTTCAAGTCCTTGCTCCAAAGCAGGGATCTGCTTGAGCTACTCGGGGAAACCGTTATACACTTTTATGCCCATATTAAAAATTCTAACATTTCCTTAACTTTGTTCAGAGAAACAACTGAAACAACTTTTGTTGAAATATAACTAAGTAAATAAATTCAGCCATCAGCAGACACCTGGCATGCATGGAAAATTTCACTCTGAAAGGTTAAAGTCTGGCGAAGTAGAAAGAACTGAAAACAGGGGCTTATAATAGAAAGTGTTGGGCAATGTTGACTACAGATATCACTACCTGTTATGCCTATAATTATACAGCACCACTAGTTTACACATGCATCTACTCATACTCTTCAGCCATGCACCCAATATACTACAGGGAACAACCTGGAAGTTGCAAGGGCATGACTAAACAATCAAATAGGTCTTACCCTATCTGATTTCTATGTATCTATCATTCTAGGATTCAGTGAGAATCTGTAAGAATGGGATTAGTTTACTCATTTGCCACCAAGGCATTTCACTATCTCTTTGTTAAGTTAACACAGAATAACTCCCCAAGATGTATTTTCTTTCCTTTTCAAAATACTTAACACATGAGTTGGCAGCTTCCCTAGATATTTGTGGGTCAGAACATCTTCACCTACAGGAATATTTTGTGGGAGGGGAAATACTTTGTGGGAGAGAGTCCCCCAAATCATTCTGTAGGGTGAAGGAGTAGCTTTACCCACATACAATGAGTTCCATTCTCACAATCCAGCAGATCCTCAAGGAGAGGCCAACCCTCCTCACTGGCTCTGGGGGTTCCAGGTTCATCTCTACTCCATGGTAACACTGAATTCATTACAGCCTCCCTGTCAGGCGCCTCCTCTGCCATTGGGACCTACACTTACAGGGAGGGTTCCCCAGTGCAGAGGATCTGTGAAAAAGGTAATATGGCCTGAGGCCATGTTATCTTTTCAGGGTAATCTTCATGGGGCTGTTGGAAGATCCATCCCCAACCTGATCCATTTCTCATGAAGACCCCAACTCTTCACAGAATTTTCTGTGTGGTCCTTAATTTGAGATTGGGAAGAGAAACATGTATGGAGGTGGCTTGCCGAGAGATAAAATCCATATATAGAGGGTTTCTTCCACTTTTGGATCTAAGGATGCCATCTTGTCTGGGTTACGACTTTCCCATCCTGTAACATGTTGTCCCACAAGGATCATTCACAAATTAGCAGCTGTTATTTTATATTCTAGTAGTGCACAAGGGCCCCAGTCAAGATCAGGGCCCTGCTGTGCAAGGTGCGAAACAAAGCGTGCTTTCTCGGTCTCCTTTTACATTCTGAGCCACAGTCTCTGTTCCTGATGCCAAAGCAGCATCAAAGCCTAATGGCCTGATGTGCAATACATTTGTATTCAATATTACAAGGCAAATTAAAATAAATTGCCAGGACTTTAGTTGCAATTTATTTGCTATAGCATTTTCAACAGAGATAACTCAAGCAATTCAATTTATGTAAAAATACAAACATTGGGTCACTAAACTACACTGCAGCTGACGGAACTTTTTCTGAAACTCTAATCCTCCAACTCACTTGAGGGTGGACAGGTTTAAAGGCTCCCTCTTGAACCCAAGTCCCCTATCAGAGTGCATTAGACTGTGTGCAGAATCATGCTAGCTCAAAGTCGTATCTAAGCAGCTTTGAAAAGCTGAGTTTAGAAATGCTCTACAGATATAATGCTTTATGTACCGTATTTCTTAGGCCCTAAATACATAACTCTTGAAAAGGGTTGGTACAATATTGCCCTCTGTTGGTGAGTGTTTTTATAAAACTGATTCAGAGAATTCTATAATGTATCAGGACTGTTTGCATATATAGTAGGTAAAATACAGAGAGTACATTGGAATGAGTCTCTTATATCAGATAGTACATTGCTATTACTATCCCCATCCCTTACCTTTCAAATTGGAGAGTATAACAACAGTTTCCTTAATTGGTTTTGGATTATTTGACTAAAATATCATTTCCCCAGCCTCCAGGCATCACAATGGAGTGTTTCTAGATTCCAAGTAACCTGAATTTTTACTACTGCACTGAAGCGAATTTTGGGCCAGATTCTCCATTCCTTGTTTTCTGCACTGGCATCTTGCAAATGCTGGCCTGGGCCAGAGGATTCATTGGCCTCTGGTGCAAATCTAAGTAGTCCCAGGGATGCTCTGGCTTGCAACAGCCATTTATGGGCCATTACCTCACCCTAGTTTGCCCCTCAAACCAGGACTACGAGGGAGGGCCAGCAGGATGTCCTTAAGTAGCTGTCCACCAGGCAGGGAACCCTACTACAAGATGATTCTCTCTCTTTTGTGCTGCTGACCCAGCATAAATGAGCTGCTGTTCAGGACAGAATCTGGCTCTTAAGTGTAGGTTATACATAAAATTACAACATCCACATCATACTCCCTAAACACCTTTAGAAAATTAAAATGCACTAGGTACAACAACATAGGGCTAGGAGCTTGGATATACTTCAGTAACATACTGCAGTATTAGCGGATAGTTACAGAACACAGTTGTTCTACAGTTTACTCTATTTAATTTACATTAGACAGAGACTCTGCTCCTAAGCTACATTAAATAGATCACTTATCGGAGAAAGAATACAAATAAGGCTTATCCTCCATAAATGACATCAATATGTCTTTATTGCAGTTTCTCCGGAACATGGGGACAAGGCATGTTTGGAAACAAATTAACTTCAGGACACAACAATCTAGTTACAAACTGAAGTGTGACATTAGTGTCATAATTTTAGCAGTATCATCATTTACAGTGTCACACCTTGGTAGAAAGTCTATGGCATGCTTTTAACTGTTTGCTGTTTCAAACGTTTACATTCATTAAGAATCTCATACAGCAACCGTCTCTACTGAGACAGGACTGAGACATCACCTACAGTCCCCAGCTAAAATCTCTCCAATACATCATTAAAGATCTACAACCTATCCTAGCCGATGATCCATCTCTTGCTCAGGCAGTGGGCGACAGACCCATCCTGGCTTACAGACAGCCCCCCAACCTGAAGCAAATACTCACCAGCAACCATACACCCTACAAAAAATCCTACCCAGGAACCTATCCCTGCAACAAACCCCGTTGTCAGCTCTGCCCACACATCGTCTCTAATGACATCATCACTGGTCCTAACCACATCAATCACACCACGAGGGGCTCATTCACCTGCACATCTTCTAATGTAATATATGCCATCATGTGCCAGCAATGCCCCTCTGCCATGTACATTGGCCAAACTGGACTATCACTATGCACAAGGATAAATGGACACAAATCAGACATAAAAAATAACATCCATAAATCAGTGGGAGAACACTTCAATTTCCCAGGGCACACTGTCACTGACCTGAAAGTTGATGTACTTCTCAAAAAAAACCTCCAAAAACAGACTTCAAAGAAAAACTGCTGAGTTAGAAATGATCTGCAGACTTGACACATTCAAACTAGGTTTAAAGAGAGACTTGGAGTGGCTGTCTCACTACCAAAGGTAAATTACTTTGGTCACCCATTCTCACCTCCTACTCAATGGTCGTCATTAGGTCTTAAGTACCGGACTCCACCTCCCCCATTGTTCTCAATGCACCTGGATACCTATAAGATGCCTCTGTGTTACCTATTTTCTGTATTACTGCATCTGAAGAAGAGAGCTGAAGTCTCTCGAAAGCTTATGCCTGCAGATATTAAATTTGTTAGTCTTTAAAGTGCCACAGAACTCGTTGGTTTTTTTTTTTTTTGTTAAGACAGACTGAAACTCCACGAGCGGTCTCTAAGTAGTATTTTTATTGCAATACATACATGAGCATAACAAGATGATTAATGAGAGATACTCAACTTTAATTCTGAACTCATGCTGTGAAGTCAGACGTAACATTTTAAGAGTTTATATACTTTTCCTCTTTGTTTTTGGGAAGCAATGTAGTCTAGTGGCTAGAAAAGCTAATTGAGAGTAAGGACTCCAGAAGTGCACTTCCATCTCTGCCACTGTCTTGCTCTGTGACCTCAAACAAGTCACCTAACCACTGTGTGCCTCAGTTTACCCAACAGCAAAACAAATCTTCTTGCAGGAGTTTTGTGAAGCTTAGTTTGATAAAAAACACACAGGTGTGCAAAGATGGATATGACACAGTCAGGGGTGCTGGAACAATATTTATAGTGGGAGTGCTGAGAGCTATTGAACTAAACTGTAAACCCTGTATATAATGAAATCCACTTCAAGTCAAGGGGTTCCAGCACCTCTGCGGACAGTACAATGTGAATGACTGCATTTACACTGCAGCTTTTAACATACTTCTCTATTGCCTTGATGACCTTTGTTGTTGGAAGGTATTTTTTGCTCCCTTTCAGTAAATGCTAAGACTATAAATAAAATGTGTGCAGTTAGTAAAAAGTGTCTTACCTTGTGTTGTTCCATCTAGTCCCATGACACATTTCATTGCCCTAATGATTTGCTCGGCTACAGGTGGACACATAGATGTGGCATAAACAGCACTGTGGGAGTGAGTTCGTAAAAAATCCACAAGTTCCTTAAACAAGTGAAACAAAATATGGATTAATTTTGCGTTGTCAGGAGAGCAGAACTCCTTCCCAACTATTGCTAAAGGTGGAAACATACAGAGATCAAAGATATTTGACTAAGACGTTTCTCGACTGATTTATTTTCTTGATTGTTATTAAAAATCCATGGTGTGACGAAATACAGGTGATACTTTACAATATAAGCTATGCAACCAAAGCTGAAACAAAGCTATGAACTACAATGCTACTTTGCTTATATGAGAATCTTTACAGAAGAGGGGGAAAAACCAACCACATGTCTCACCAAGGGACCGATTAACAGCTGCATTTAAAATACTGTGTTGTCCCACCTTTCAGAAGAATAAATGTGATGTGCAAATGCTAAACAGTGCAGTTTCTCTTCCATTGGGTTTAGCAGAAGAAAAGAAACCACACCAGTGTTTGTAATCAATTTCACTATAGTCTTATTAGTTTGTCTTTAATATAAGGCTGAACCCTAGCTAACCAGTTCCATCAACATCCATTGCAACTCCCCATTGCCACATGCTCCCCACGTTAACACACTCCTTAATCCCTGTGACACATGCTTTTGCACAGGATGAAAATGAAAACAGGCTCCAGTCATGCAACTGGATCCACCAGCCTGAACCCCTGCACCTGTGCAGATCACTATTGACTTAATGGGAGTCAACGGGGCACGGGGATTTGTGCTAGTGGATCTGACTGCAATTCTTAGGCCCTGATGCAGTGATGCCTCCCTGCTACTTACCTGAGCCAAAAGACTTCATACAAATGAAAAATCATGGGGAGGGGGCCTAGTTACAGGACATAAAGGCTTTAGGCCTTGTGTACAACGGAAAGTTTTACCAGCTATACTGATTGACATTATACAGGTATAGTTTTACTGGCATAATCCCAAACTGGGCACTCTTGTTCCTGAATGAGTGACTTTTTTGGGTTTACCACTTCCCTAGCAATAGTAGATAAATTGAAAAAAGCCCTTCTTATACAGAAACAAGAGTGACTTCATGAGGGTATTACTATATTGGTTTGAATGGACACTGTAGGTATAAAAAGCAAGCAAGCAAACAAATCAAAAACAATCCCTTGGTCAGCCTCCCTGATGTTCCTGTGCAGACAATGCCTTAGATTTCAGAATCTGATGATTCACCCTTCCTAGTGGCATGTAATCCAAGGATGGCGGTAACTCAGAATTCTAACAAGGCTGTAGCTGGCTAAGCCCTTTAATACTAATTTCACAACCCTATTTACTTCAAAGAGCAGATAAATGCAGCTCCTTAGCTCTGAAATCAAAGAGAAAAGCATGGAAAGGAAGAATGAGACTAGTTTAACTTGGTACTGGTATGTTGTAAATTACAATAAATTCTTCTAAAGTAACATTGCTGTACCTCACTAGAAAGCGATTACTATGAAGAATATTAGCAACCTGTTCTTTCCTTTCTCTTTTTCCCTGCCCCATCAGCCGTTTGTTCTGTATTTGCACAGAGGTCCAGGTCCATGCCTGGGGTATCAGATGCTAGGGCAGTCCAAATATGAATAAAAATAATACAGAAACAAACTCTTGGACACCAAGAAATCATGGCTGGATACTAGCGGTAATTCACTTGTTTATATTTTAAAATTTTTGAATAGCAATGAAATTACGTTGTGTGCACAGCAATACATTTGACACAAGAAAAATCTACTACTAGTGCCACTAAACTCTTTAAACTGCACATCCTGAGAACTTAAAAACAGGCAGGGAATGAAGAGCATTTATGGTTCTTAACTCACTGATACAACACATGGCAAAAAGGAGCTAAAACTGGACATTTTCATGCCAGGCATTTTCTGTTATAAAAGCAACATTTTACCTAACCAAAAGATGAGGCTTCACATGAACAGAACAGCAGAGGTGGATTACTATGAGTAAAGGTAGGAGAGGATAAACCCCTCCCCCAACACTGATGATATTTTTGGGCACTTTAGGGACACATATATAGAAAACGTCCACTGGGTTTAATAATTGCCTAACCGGTGGATGGTGAGGGTCAGATTTTCAAAATGAGATCGTTGGTGGTGAACACCCAAATTTATGGGCCATATTCTGCTGTCAGTTACAGTGGTAAAAGACTGGGACAACCCCATTAAAGCCAGTAGAGTTGCCCCAGCTTTATGTCAATGTAACTGACAGCCGAATTTATTCCCTTAGAAGTGAATTATTATGTCTATTGGGGAAACTCCTAAACTGGTGTACAGTATCCTAGCTTTACTGAGGTCAATGGCACAATGACAATTTGCATCACCTGAGGATTGATCCAATTATTCTTGTGCACAGAAGTCAGAGAGCAAAAGTGACATATGCACACACCAACGAAGCTTTAGGTACAGGCTGGATTAAGATTAAGGCCTGTTTGAACACTTTGTCCTGAAAAAAAGGGAACCAAAGGAAAAGAATGGATGACTACCAGATTTCACAACTGTGTGCTCCACATGCCTTGTTGTGGGCTACCCGTTCAATTAAAATACATTCAGCTACACCTGTTGAGGTAGTTTTCCTTGAATACACAGGGCAACTGAGGGCACAATTGTTGACATTGCAAATAGTCCTTCAGTAAATTTCCCTCTTCACCACCCTCCAAAAATGTAAATATGACACTTCATAAACATTATCAGGGGATGAAATTGTGGCTTTAATCTCTGTGCAGCACCATGCACTTTTAGCATGTTATTTAACAAATGTTCTAAACTAAAATAATAAGCAACCTACGTGCAAATCTTTACATCAAAGTATATTTAGCCAACCAAAGAGCTGGCTGAATGTCCTCAAGACAACAAACAGCAGCATTATTTATAAAGCCCTCCAACCAGGTTTGGGACAAAAGTACCAATAGCACAGCAAATTACATAATATTAATAGCAAACAAAAATAAGAAAGTTGAATATTTTACCCATCCCAACATATAGAATATGTGAACAGCTCAATCATGCATTTGGGATTCAAAGAAGAACGGTGCATTCTTTACTATAACACTACTATATAGCAGATTATATGGAAAGGTGTCTACATATGCCATACACAGACACGATGCCATTTATTTTGGTGTAAAACAGATACAAAAAGTTTTCTATTTACCTTCTTGCCAGCTATGTATCCTCCAGCTGCTCCAAAGCTTTTAGTGAATGTACCCATCAATACATCGACATCTTCAGGGTCCATTCCAAAATATTCCACGACTCCCCGGCCGGTTGGTCCCACAGCACCAATGCTGTGAGCTTCATCCAAGTAGAGGTAGGCTTTGTATCTCTTCTTCAAAGTGACTATCTCTGGCAGGCGCACAATGGAACCTTCCATGCTAGAGACCGAGAATTGCTAATTAATTTTTTAATCCTGGTCCCTTTAAATATTAGCACTATGGTACACAATATGGATAACATGGTTACCCTGATATCACAGCAGGCCTCTTTAAAGCTCAGATCAAATTCATAGCTCAGAGAAAAACTGGGAAGTCTTTATACCCATTGCTGAGCAGACAGTCACTGACATGACTAGTCCTAGTGACTTCCTTGGTCTTTGGCAAGTTATCAGTCCTACCTCTGCATCCAGAAAAGAGAAAGGAAGCATTCAAACGACATGTTAGACTTTATCCAGAGTAGTGTATATAATACATTACAAATGCTCCACAAAGATTCTTTGCAGCTCTGGATCACATTCTGGCCCCACTTATGTCCTATATGCCACTCTGACAACATTTACAGTTTGTAAAAGCAACAGATCCAGGCAGAATTACCCCAGTGAAGGAGAAGTCTAGGGTAGCACAAGTGGGAATCAGGGGCAGAATTTCTATATATGGGCTTCAAAGCAGCCAACAGGTGGGTGTTGGGACGCTCCCTAACTTAGAACAGCCTTGGCCCTTGGAGCAGGAAGAATCTAGGAGGCACAAAGGTGGCTTAAAGTCATCGTTGACCCTCTGCTCCTGTTGTGTGGCTTTCAGGGGATGCCACACACAATCTAGCAATGCACAGGAAAAGATCTCTACATATTTTATGTTTTTTTTTCCCCATAGTACAAGAGAAGGATTCAATATTCCGTGCTGATGCACTAACTTCATCTTGAAATTCCTAGGGACAAAAGGATAAGAAACCCCGTGCACTCTCGGATGGGTGATCTGCAGGATACACACTGCAAGATGAACTCCCCAGGAAACAAATTAGAAAACCACTTTAATGCAAGGCAGTTTAGTTATCCATACCTTTGCTGTGGACACTATTATGCCTTGAAAACCTGGGTGAGATTACTAAGGAAGCTTATCACTAGATACCTTCAGATATACTCTCAACAGTTTATTTTTACAGAGAGTTAAACTTGTTCTCTTGCACTAGATGTGGTGAGGGAAAAAATGTCTGAAAGTGCTAACATATTTCATACCAAAAGCAAGGTGCTTTGTGCCAAGCAAAACCTACATTCTGTGGGTAGGCCCCCTGCTCAGGTGGGTCAAATTGGAAATCTTGAGGCAGCGCCAGCTAAATTGAAAAATGGAGCCTGTTCCTGAATTGAATGTGCAAATGAGTAATACAGTCAGTTCAGCCTCCCGGCATTATTTATCTCCATATCAGTTTCAAACTGTTTTATGCTGTCCTCACAGATTTTAGTATTTGCAACATGTAGCTGCATTGTACAAATTATCAGGGAGAAGCTGGAGGTTTGGCAGTCGAATAGGGGACAACAAAGCATTTGGCACAGGAGAGGCTTTTCATGATTTTGGCCTCTTTTCTTTCCTTCTCTCTCACGGGCAGGGTTGTAGGTTACTTGGAAGTTTTGGAAGGACTAACCCCTGCTTCCTAAATCTCATGAACTCTTGACAATGAGGAGCCTTCCCAATACCCGACACTACATCCAAACAATGGCAATGTGACAGTATTTTCATATAGCCCATGTTGATCAATGGGGGCAGATTATACCGCTGTCTGAGTTATTGTTTCCGGGTGTCTGCAGACTCTGGCAGACACTCTTCATTTGTTTACATTTGGAAATTTATCTTCATAGCTATTAAGGCAAACATCTTAATTTAAAGGCAGAAAATTTAGATTCCACTGCACAATTCTCTAGCAAATTATGTGATTACCGAATTCCCAGAATACACAGAGCTTGATTAAATTCCCACTCCTGATATATGACTGCCAGGAGGTTTTAAATGGGAAAGGAATTGGATGGAATTATTTTCATACAGTATGGCTGAATGATGTAAATAGGAGTTAATTGTTTTTCATCTAAACAGGTTAGTGAAACAAAGAACTTTTATTTATTTTGTGGTGTGAACTTAGTTCTCTTGAAAGATGCTGGTTTATTTAAATCCTGGGAAGGTGGCCAGAGCCCACCAGAACAACGAAAGGACCAACCCCTCTGAGCAACCAACAGTCAACCAACAGTTCATCTACAGAATGGACAGAACACAGGCAGCTTTACTGCAGGTTTCCCTGAGTGCTGCCCTGCTAATGAGTCTCAACCCTCCCGGGGTGGGACCAGCACTAGAGACAAGAGACCATTTTGGTTTCTGTGCCCATTCAGTCCTGGACCTCTCTGCTGACCTTTGGTGATTGTGGAAGAGGGCTCGTGATGCGGACACCTCTTTACTTAGAACTAGACTGAGACCCAACTCATTTGATGTTGGCCATCGAGCAGCCCAAGTGGAAGATAAAACTTTCAGTAAATATTACCCTGGGCAGGATTTAAACCAGGGACCTAGAGTTGAAACTAAATTTACCTGTGTGTTTCATTTTGGTAGTGTCATTCTTGCAAAACTAGCAGGGCATTTCACAGCTCTGGAGGTTTGTAAGAAGGGGTGTACCAAAGTTTTAACATTTTTTGGATGTGTGGGTGGGGAGAGGGTTAAATTATGTCGTTATGGCCTGACAAAGGGGTCGCATAGAGCTGTGCCATCCACTGAGGAATTCAGGAAAGGATTGTGCATCAGGGGGCATAATCCCTCCCTGAGGAGCCCAGTGTGCGTGAGGCCTGTGCAGATTACACCATTCATTTAGGATGGTGCAGGCTGCTCCTCCTCCCTCCGCTGGGCGCCTCCTCCTCTGTGAGGTGATGTGGAGTGACTGGATGAGGCCTTAGTTCTGCTTCCTTCCTGTTCCCTTTGGGGCACTGTGTGCCTCAGAAGAGTTCAAGGACTGCAGCAGTGACAGGCCCTCGCTTAGGCTGCGCGATGTCGTTGGGGAAGCAATTTGTGCACCCCAGTTTCACGCACCCCTATCAGGGGCTTTAACCAGAATCTGGCCCCAAATTAATCTATGAAACAGAGTGATAATGATGTCAGGGAAACGTGATTGGGTACAGAAGTCTAATATCGCTGCATTAGTGCCTCAAACCCAGCCCGACTGGAATTCGTCAGAGTTCAGACCTGCCCTGGTGGAGTTCTGTGTGGTCCTTTCAGCCTACAGCTTCTGAGGTGATTTTCCCTCACACAGTATTCTGTCTCCAACCCTAAGCTGTTCCCTTCTCAGTGCATCATAAGGCCAGTGAACAACTCAAAAACAACTATGAACTGTTTACAACACTGATGTCCCCTGACGCAGTTACAACAATTCAGATCTGTACTGCAGACAGGATCTGAACTGTGTTCTGTACTAGAGCTAAAGCTTCAGGTACATACAGGGTTTTAGCTCTGCTACACAACTTGGGGACAACATGATTGTGTCCCATTTTCTCTACAAGTCTAACGAGACAAAAATGTTGTAAAGAGGTCCCCTGGCAAGGTGTGCACAGGACACAAACAATGTAGTTTCCGAGTCACTGAATTTAGGTCTTGATTCAATTCCCATCATAGTTAATGGGATTCTTTCAATTAGCTTCAATGAGCTTTGGATTAGATCCTTGGAGATGGAAGACACATATCACTGTAGGTCAACTATTCCTCCCTCTCTGCCAGTGCAGGCTTGTTTCATATAGCACACTAACAGCATTTTATCCAGTTTCATTTTAAAATTCTCAGGCAACTGGGCTTCTATCATTTTTCTTGGTAGAATGAGGCATTTTCCATAGCCTCATTCATTGCACTGTCAAGAAGATTGATTTTACTGATATTCAGACAGCCATTTCCCCTTTCTTAATTTCATCACACAACTCCTAGATATGCCAGCATGTAATACCCTTCCAATCTCTAAAGACTTATTCTAACCCTTCCAATATTTGAAGACTTATCATATCCCTTTCCTTAGTCATTGCTCAGATTACATATAAATCTTTTCTTATAAATCAATCCCTCTGTCCCCTTGATCATTTCTGTCATGGGTCTTTAAACTCCTTCCCTCTGATCTGACACATAACTAGATACACACAGTGTATTCATGTTGATCTTGTTCTTCCAAAATACACACATTAAATCTTAATCTTTGCTTTTAGCATTATTTTCTTTGGTAAACTTTGTCACAGTGGCATTTAGAAGGCTTGAGACAGACGTCTCTATTTTGTGGTTTATTTGACTTTTTAAACTGTTGCTGTAAATTACCGTACTTTGAAATGTTAGGAAGCAGCCACTGATTGATTAACCCTTTTTGCTGGTCTCTGGCCAGTGACTTAAAATGTTGCCCGTTTGGACAAAGGGACTGGCAATCACCTAATAGCAGGATATAAAAATTGCCCCGCTAGTCTGCCTTGGGTACTGGCACTGAATCCCAAAAAACCTCAAGTATACATGAAAATGCACTGGACAGTGGCCAAGCATTAGAGAACCATCCACTGAGTTGTAAGGAAATATGACCAAGTCAAATTGAAATGAAAATGGAAAAAAGTTTGATGAAAAACCTTCTGTTTTGACCGCTATATGTTGCCCCTCACTTCTTGCCTTGGGCCTTGGCCCATCTGACTCATAAGTAAATATGTTACTAGGTAGCACAAATCTACCAGAAACTGAGCAAGAATGCAATAATTGACGGATCCTGAATCAAAAACAGTAGAAGCCAAGGAAAACACTAGCTAGAATTTAAATGATAAAGACATGATTTAACAAGTCAGTTTAATTTCTGCCATGGACACTGCCAAAACTTGTTCATGCTTTTGTACTAAGGATTGATAGCCATGTGGTCTCTCTCAGCTTGGAATGAATATGGAATACATTTACTTTCAAACTAGTCCAAGTTAAAAGTCAGCATTCATTAATAGTTATATTTACCTGTGCTGAGCTTTCCTTTTCCGAATGTTAAATAAATTTTAGAAACAAATGGTTTCTCGCTGTTTACTTGACATCCAGCTTGGGTCCTTGACAAACTATGGGCCAAATTCTGCCTTCACTTACCCCCATGCAAATTCAATGGGCCATGATTTTTCAACACCCATGTTAGCTCGCAATAGTTCTTTTCAAGTTTTTCCAGTCTTGTAAGTTAAGATTCATGTGCAGTGTAGCTGAGGAAGATAATTCTTTAACATGCCCTTAACATACCAGTAGGTTTGCAGGAGTGTAAATGAAGGCAGAATTTGACCCTTAATTTTGATCTCATTAATGTCATAAAGTGGAAAGTTGCATCCATGGAAAAAGATGCCAAGCCAAAGTTGTAAATCAAAATACTTTAACTTGCACGATGGATCTGATCAAGTGATTTTAATTCTATTCAATAGTTATCAATGATGCTCCATTTCTTTAGAAACCCACTTAAGAATGCAGCATATGACTATAGCCAGAAGGACACTTTAAAGAATTCTCCTCTCCTCCTTAAAAAGGACTAACTCTAGTCGACACAGGTGTTGGAAAAAGCTTACTGCTACATCAAAACCAGAGTCCAACAAGGAAAAGGGTCAGAAGGAGAGGAACCAGCGGCTCATGCACATATAAAACGAAATTCTAATGTCTTCCCCCTTCCTTCATTTTGTGTTTAAAATGTTATTGCCAACATACTGGGTTTGTTTTGGTCTACTAATCTGTCCCTACCAGTGTTGAATATTTGGAGATTACTTATCTGTAATTGGAGGTACGTTGACATGTGTGGTCCCTATCTGTATTCCACATGTAGCTATTCATGCACACCATGATTCTGAGTCTAAAGGTTTTTAGTAAGCAGCATCTGTTGGTCTGTAGAAGCACAGTTGTTTTCCTCATGCTCTGACCCGGGGCTATAAAAAGGGCAGTGCGGGCCAATACCTCTCCAATTCCTATTCTTACCTGAAATCTGGTCAAGATCCTCAGCAAAGGGGATGGAGGGTGGGAAGTGGAATACAGATAAAGACCACACATCTTGAAGAACCTCCAGTTACAGGTAAATAACCTCTATTTCTTCTCCAAGTGATGGTTCCTATTTGTATTCCACACATGGGAGATGAGTAAACTGTATTCAAACAAGAGGTGGGTATGAGGATACAGCTGGCATGGATGTCTGTAACGTTGCCATCCCCACAGTTGTATCTGCAGTAGAAGTCTAGACCAATGCATTAAGTCTTGTAAAGGTGTATATGGAGCTCCGGGTGGCCGCCCTACACATATCTAATAAGGGTACGTCTCTCAGAGATGCTGCAGAGGTTGGTGGGAATGTGAGCTAATTAGTAACAAAGGATGATGCAGCCTGGTATCCATTTAGAGAGTCTCTGAGCAGACAGAGCTTAATCCCTTGATCATTCTGCTAGGATGATGAAAAGTTTAGGTCTTTTTCCTATTGTTTTGTTTTCTAGATAAAACGTCCAGAGAGTGAAGCTGTCTCTTCTCATCAGAGGCATAAGGTTTTGGAAAAAATATTGGTAAGTGAATGGTTTGATTTATGTGAAACTCCGACATTATTTTAGGGATGGATTTTGGGTGGAGATGAAGAGAGATCGCTTTAGGAAAGATGGTATATGGCACATCTGCCATGAGTGCTCCCAGCTTGCTCACCTCCTGTGACGGGGACTGGGAAGGCAACTTTATCGAGAGATGGGACATAGTACAGGTTGCTAATGGTTTGAAAGGAGGTTTGGTGAGAAGTGAAAGGATGAGATTGAGATCCCATTGTGATGTTGGTCTCACCACTGGTGGGAAAGTTCTAAATAGTCCTTTTAGGAATCTTTTCATCACAGGGTGAATAAAGATAGTATGGTTCTCAGCTGGGTGATGAAAGGTGCTGATTGTTGCAAGATGGACCCATAGGGAACTGATAGAAAGGCTTGATATCTTAAGGGCAAGTAGGTATTCTAGAATAACACAAATCCTAGAGGACTCTGGAGATAACGAAGAGGAAAAATGTTCCCATGTGGCTAAATAGCACTTCCTGTTAAATCCTTTCATGCTTTGGTTGAGAATGGATTGAACTGCCATTGAATATGTGTGCTCTATGTCTCATGCCCATCCAAATACCAGGTCTTGGGTTGTAGTGGTCCTGGGTTGGGATGTCTGATTGTATCATGGTGTTGTGTCGGCAGATCTAGAAATAGTTGGATGTTGGTGGGTGCATGGGCTGAAATCCTCAGGAGGTTTCAGAATCAGCTGGGAGTGATGAGGATGACCTGAGCCCTGTTGTGACAGATCTTTCACAGAATTTGTGGTATTAGTGGGATGAGAGGGAAGGCATACCTGAGGTGATCTATCCAGGTAGCAACAGGGCATTGCCCTTCAGGTTGCAGCCATAGCTGCTCTGGAGCAGCATGGGGTAGTTACTTGTTCCTTTGCAAGGCGAAGAGATCCCAAGATGGTGTTCCCCACTCAGTGATGATCTCATTCAGAACAGAATTGCAACTCTCCCATTCATGGTTCATGGAAAAGTGTCTGTTGAGACTGTCTGCTAAGTAGTTGTGTGCATTTGGTAGGTATATTGCAGAGAGGGTTATGTGGTTTGTGATACACCAATTCCAGAGGATGACTGTCGCTACACTCGGCAGGAGGGGGGATCTTGTTCCCCCTGTTTGTGTATTTAGAAGACAGTGTCATATTGTTTGACATTACCTGGATATGTCTGGATTAGAGGAGTGGAAGGAATTTGTTGCGGGCTCTAAGGAGTGCCCTTAATTCCAGTAAGTTGATATGGATCCTGACCTCCCAAGGGGTCCAAGTGCCTTCTGCAGTGTAGATTGTCCATATGGACTCCCCAGCTTAAGAGAGAAACACCTGTGATGATAGTTGCCTTAGATGTGGGTTGAGCAAGAGAACTCCCACTTGAACTTTCTCTTGATTTGTCCACCAGGTAAGGGGGGCTGTAACTTTGGCTGGAATTGCTACTCTAGTATTGAGGTTGTCTTTGTCTGCTGAGTAGATGGACTGAAGCCAGGTTTGTAGGCAGTGGAGATGAAGCCTGGTGACTGGTGTTACATGGGTGCACAAAGCAATGTGGCTTAGGAGGGAAAAACAGGTTCTGAGTGTAGTCCAAGATGTGAGGGCAATCTGTTTTATCAGATCACTCATGGTGTGGAAGCTCTCCAACAGGAAAGAGGCTCTTGCTGTAGTTGAGTCCAGGGTCACTCCTGTGAAATCTATCGAACTTGTGAGAGTCAACATGGACTTTTTGTGGCTGACACAGATTCCCAGGGAAAATAGTAGATGGAGCAGGAACAGGGTTGCCAACTGGAATTCCCCGCTGAATCTGCCTGTCTGGAGCTATTTGAAAAGACAATAAACCTGTGTTTTCTCATCCAAGCAACTACCACTGAAAGAACTTTTGCAGAGATCCTGGGTGCCATTGCTAGTCCAAATGGGACTCTGAATTGGAAGTGGTCTCTCCCAACGAGGAACATGAGGATTCTCCAGGGGCACAGGTGAAAGTCCATGTGAAAGTAAGCGTCTTTCATGATGAGAGCCACTAACTATGTGCCTTCTTCCAGAGAGGAAATTATTGATGCCAATTGGTGCAGAATTTTAGTTTTTGGATGAATACATTTAGTTGGTGCAGGTCATGAATTGGTCTCCATTCACCAGACTTCTTGGAGACCAAGACATACGGGGAGTAGAACCCCTTCCTTTGATGTTGCAGTGGCATCCATTCTATAGCCCCTTTCTGGAGGAGAGACTTTACCTCTTGATGAAGTTTCTCCTTGTGAGAGTGGTCTCTGACAAGGCACTAGGAAGGAGGATTGTGGTGGGGAGAGGAGATAAACACAATTGTGTAGTTGTGGTGGATGATCTCTACTTCCTATTTGTCTGTTGTTATTGCCCACCAGTTGTGAGCAAAGTGGGTAAGGTGGTTACCAAAGTTTGAGGGTGGGGAATGAGGCATGGCATCAACTTTGGTATGCATTCCTGCAGCATACCATTGAAAGAACCCCTTGGATGGTGGGTGGAGCTGGGTGGCTGTCGCAGAGATGGTAGAAGCCGTGTATCTTTTCTTTGAACACTGTCTTTTGTGGGTGGGTTCTTAAGGGTACTGGTGATAGAATGCCTGAGGTGGCGGTCTGGGCCTGTAGGTTTGCTTTTGATGTTTCCTCTTCAGAGCTTGCGGGGTAAATGCCCAGTGAATGGAATGTTGTCCTAGAGTATTTGAGAATTCAGAAACTCATCGGTCTTTTCATTAAAGAGATTAGACTCATCAAAGGGAAGGTCCTTGACGGTATTCTGGACTTTCCTGGGGAAGCCCAAAAATTGCCACCATGATTTGTTCCTCATGGCTACAGCAAGAGATATCTTGGCCATCAGCCTGCCTTCATCAACAAGGGCTTGGAACTGTGCACTGTCTTCCTGTGGAGGTTTGTCTTTAAAGTTTAGACATTTTGAATAATTCAAGAAATCATATTTTGCTATCTGGACCTGGTAGTTAGCAATTCTGAATTGGAGACTTGCTGATGAAAATGTTTTCCTTCCCAAAAGGTCAAGGCATTTAGCGCCCTTTATGTGCTGGCTACTTAGTGCATTTAGTTCTACCAGTTTGGGTAGTAGTAGAGTGCTGTGTCCTGGACCTTCCTATAGTCGCTTGTGCCATGAAAGAGTTGGGTGCTGGATGAGTGAATAAAAACTGTACCCCGTTAGTTGGCACAAAATATAATTTTTCAGCCCTTTTCAGGGTGCGGACACAGGAGGCGGGGATATGTCACATAGATCTGGCAAGTTCCAAAATGACCTGATTGATTGGCTCTTCTAGGATAGTCCAGAGGGCTGGATGATGTCCAGTAGATCATGCGGGGTGTCCTGGACATCCTCAACAGGTATCTGGAGCTTGGTGGCTACCCTCTGTAACAGCTCCTGGTACTACCTGTGGTTGTCAGGCAAGGAGGGGGGGATGATGGACCAACTGCTTCCTCAGGTGAGGAGAATGACACACCCGTCTGAACTGGCAGAACCAGTGGATCCAGCTCAGCTTTTTCCTCCATAAACTCGACTGGAGCTGGTTGGTATCAGCTGGGAAAAGAGGGTTGATGTGATTCTTGCACAGATCCAGTACATCTATTATACGGATCCCATAGGGTCCCAATTAGGCCAGTTAGAAGAATTGACCAATGGGGGAAAACCCCAAGGCAACAGTCCCTTGAGTAGCCATATCCTGACAAGGTAGATGGTTCCAATGTCTCCTCTGGGTTCTGTCTGGGCTTGTTTCCCTGAGGTGTGATGGGGGGAAAGACTTGTCTGGAGCCTCAGGTTTGTTTGAAAATAATATACTCCTGCTGTATTGGCAGTGCTATCAGTACTGGTGGAAGGATGAGCCAAATTGTGGACATAGTAGGGGAGGATCCTCTTCTTCTCAAGGTGATTTTTTGGATATAGGGATGTATCTAAGGAGGACTGGGCCTGACAACAGAGAAGATTTTGTGTAGGATAGTGTGAATATAAGATTTCAGTTTTTCCTGGGATTTGGGAAGCCCCTGAGAAGGGGACCGGTAGATCCAGGGCATTCAAAGGCGCATTTCGAGAATCCCACATGGAGTATGTTGGAACCATTGAATGGGGTCCCAGTGTGGAGCTCTCAGATGGGGCTGGTTGGCACTGTTCCTTTGGTCTGTGAGATGAAGCTGGAACCAGTACCTTTGGATCTTTCTTAATTTGAGCTTTGCCTTCTTGAATGGCAGGTTTATGTGGTCCTAACTCCTTAGGACCCATGTGCAAGGACTCACCCAACTTGAACCAAGGTGGGGAGAAATCCTTTTTCTTAGAGGCAGATCTGGATGGGGATCTGTCTTTATGCCTATGGTCATGTCCCCTACTCTCATAAGAGGGTTTATTACGCATAAGGGTTTTAGCTTCTACTCCAGATCTTGTGCTTGGAGGGGTGCTCCTTGCAGTCTGAGGCCACGGTACAAGGGGGTCTCCCCAGCCTTGATCTGAATGGGGCCTGATAGCCTACTCCATCAAGAGCTTCAGCAGGTGGAGCGCTTATTTCTCATGAGTTTGGAAAGGGAAAGAAAAGCAGATACCGCCCTTGGTGAGGCAATAAAGGCAATGCTGGTGTTTTTTGCTGATGAAGAAGGAACAGGGACAGGAGACACAGTTCTTGTACCCTGGGACTCTTGGCATAGTTCCTCTTCACATGGAGAAGCTTCCTGGGGCAGGGAGAACTAAGCTAACTATACTAATTATAAAACAACAGTAGAATATTTAGTCTAAACTACAAAAATATTACTAAAAATATTTACAAATTGTATTTACAGATATTAAAGTAGGAAGATTTAAGTGGATGCAGAGAATTCTTACTCAGGCCATGAAGTGGTAAGAAGGAACTTAAGAGACATCCATTTGCTTTGACCTTTTTATCCTTGCTTCAGAGCATGAGGAGAACAGCTGCGCATGTGCGGACCAATGGACCCATCTTATTAAAAATCTCCAGACTCAGGCAATGTTTACCTATGTGTGCAATACACATAGGGACCATCACTCAGAGAAGAACCAGTGCTTCATGGGCAGGTCAGCTCTCATCCAATATTGCATCAGCCAGTTGTGCAATGATACATCATGGTGGCAGTGTGGTAGGGATTCCTTCTTGATCCAGTACAGAACTGGTTTGCCATCTAAAGCATGAGCTTCGATTTCTTATTTGCCTACTTATATAATAAAGATTTTAAAACTAGCTGATGTTTGGACTAGTCTCTGATGAGGTGCTGTAAGAGAGCTGGGTATTATTACTACTCTTATTGTATGCTTTTTGCTTGCACAGTTACAAAGGCTACTAGTGGAAATAAAATGGCCCAACACTTTTAAAAAAACAAAACGAGAGATCCCAGATACAATATTTGACTCCATGTCCTTCTATGCTGACTTTCTTTAACAACCACTTAACAGGTGCCACACTGAGGCTGGGATTTTTAATGGAGACTAAGGGAGATAGGTGCCCAAATCCCACTGAAAGTCAATAGCTGTTAAGGTTAAGTTAGGGTGCCTAACTTCTGTAGGCCCCTTTGAAAGTCCACACCCACAAAAAATAATCGGAGCTTTTGAATCAAACTCTCTCTCTGAAGTTTTACATGCCATTATTTTGCAAACAAGAGAAAGGCACATGGCTCTTCTGCTTTCTTCAAAAAGAAAATTCTCTTTGAATACTAGTTGTAGATCTAAGGAAAACTATGCTCAGTGTCCTATAAAATTGGAGATTGATTAAGTGACAAATGCCAGAGCAAGTTGACATTGTGGGTCTGTGTAACTGCTCACTTTAATCAATGC